>NW_017728886.1:121232688-121243396 GCF_001723895.1 Crocodylus porosus | reverse complement strand
CCCCCCTGCCGATGCCTCCATTTCCATTTTCACTGACTGGCTTTCTTTTCTGCACTGCATACCAGGCCAGCCTCTGGCTTCTTTACTATTCCTTCCATCCAGGACCAACTGCAGGTACTTCCTCAGCCTGACAAAGGGGTTTTCAACCCTAAAGTTGGCATCTCAGGCAGCTAATCTGAGCTCACCGGGAGCCTCACAACTGCACTGCAACCAGCAAGTGTCAGGCCTGTCAAAGATGTGACAAGGCTGGGCATTCTCCAGCCAGGACTTTGTGAGTGCGTGCATTAGCTGGACATTATGATGCCTCCTACCCACCTTTCACCAAGGGATCATTGGTCCTGGCATTACAGTCCTTGTCTCCACAACCTCAGCTTCCTCTGAGGTGCTGCTTTTCAGAACAGGCATGGGTCTAGGGGAAGCTTGAAGGGTGTGAAGCACAAACTCTGATTCCCGCTCAGTCCCCAGAATTGCCAGAGCCGGCACGCTCAGCATCCCTGGTTCCAGCTCCAGCTCCTCCTCTGGCAGTGGAAGGCTCATGCTGAGAGCTTAAATTGGGATGGAAGAGGCAGTGATTCCACTTCTGGTGCCCACTTCTGGACTGAGCAGAGGTGGTGTAGGTGCAAAGACGTTAGGTGCAGACACTGCTCCCACCACCTCGCATCCACTGGCAGCATCATTATCATGGCTGCTCAGGAATAGAATGTGTCTGTGTTTGGGATGGGTGGGGGAGGCGGGGACGGACTTTCAGGTCTAGATCTCCCTGTACCCCCTCTCCCTCCGCTGCCAGAAGACCTGGCATCTGCCTTTCCAGCATGCTTCATACTGATCTTTCCTGTGCTGAAAAAGGTCTGTGTGTGCATAAATCCTTTTGTATATCTGTCTGTCTTGTTCTCCTGTGAATATGTGTGTCTGTCTTATGCTGTGAATAGAATTGTTTGTGTGTCTTCTTTCTGGCTGTCTATCTTGTCTTGTGGTGTGAATGGAATTATTTACGTGTCTTCCTGTGTCTCAATATATTGTCTGTGCCTTGCTCTTCTGTAAATATCTGTCTGTCTTCTTCCACTGTGATTTTTTTCTATATTCTGGGTCTCTGTGTATGGGCATGTGTGCACGCGTGTGTGCATGCGTGCAAGCAAGGAATCTGTGCCTCCCTGCACAATGACAGATAACACTGGCTGGGAAAACACAACTGTCTTTTTGCAAAGTTTCTAGAAAAAGAGCAAATATAAATTCAAAGAAATAAATTGAATTGTAATACTACTAATAACTGAATTGAGTAGCTAAGCTAAACTAAACTAAGCTAAGCTAAATCCTAACCACTCCTTTATAACATGAAAAAGCAGCAGGCAGGTGTCAGTGTTCCTCTCTCACACAGCTGCTAACAGGGAGCGAGCTGCAATAGGCACAGAAGGGCTGAAAACGGGCTTTTATACTTTTTTTAGTCCCACCCCACAGACGCTGCCATTGGAAAGGTAGCCACAGAGAAATCCTTCACACTGTCTTTCCTCCCCCACTCCGCCTCCCTCTTCTAATTGCCTCAAACTGACCAAAGCAGCTCTGAAGCATCCAAAGTGAGTCCGAAGTGCTTCGGATACCCCCGACCCACTCCGAACACCATTACTGGGATCTCACTTCAACCTAGAAGTGCCACTTCAGACTCTGAAGCATCTGAAGCAGGTCCGGATCTGAAGCGGGATCCGAAGACTTGCACAGCCCTATCCACTACATATCTAGATTTCGTCATCTACCTGGATATATGAGTGTCAAAAATGCCACTTACACGTAAGTTGGAATTCTCTTCCTGGATGTCTAGACCTGCATACTTGGAGGGCTATGTGCAACCATGTGTGTATATGCCTAGACTGGACAAATGCACTGGAAACATGAGAGGAGGGGACTGGTGAGAGGGAAGAGATAGAAGGGGGGAAATAGACCTCCCATCTTTTCCCTCTAATAACTCAATGGCTGGGTTACTCACCTGAAAAGCCACAAGACTGGCATTGTGGGACCCCCATCCCCCACTTCCACTGCTCTGACCCAACCACTGAGCTATGGGGGCAGAAGGGACACACCCATATCCTCTTTTCTCTTCCTGAGGATAAATCCAATAATCATGGATTTTGGACAACTCCAATTCTGGATGTCTAAGGCTGCTATACATCTACAATGGATATAGAGGTGTGTGTATGTGCTCTGGCTCATACTACACGTGCTCACTCTGAATGACTATATGGTTGCGCAGAGTTGTCTATGTGTCTGGGGCTATATGTCCAGAAACAGAATAACGGCTTGTGCATATTTTGCATTTTTGGCACTTAGTCCATCAGACATGTCAGGCAGATAACCAGATCTGGCTGTTTGGATGACCAGGAAGAGATGACACCCTAGATATTTATATACCCATGGTTTAATAATTTGTTCTGATATACTTCTGGACACTGACATTTGGTTGACTGTGTATAGAAATGTGGTTAGCCACATTAATCTGAAGTCAAGTAGAAAGCAGGTTAGATTTGAACCTCATAGACTGACCAAACTAGATACACAGAATATAGATCTGATGTATATGTATATGTATATGTATCTACTTTGATTAGTCTATAAAGTGCAAATCTAACCTGCCTTCTATATAGCACAAGCTTTCATGAGCTGAAGCTCACTTCATCAAATGCTCTGAAAGGCAATGCAGAAAGCAAAGTAACTGCTTTCTCCACATCCCTTCATAGCATTTGATGAAATGCAATTCATCCAATGAAGGCTTGTGCTATAGACACACACATACATACATACACACTATATATATACCTATTTTGGTTAGTTTATAAGGTGCAAATCTACTCTGCCTTTGAATCCATAGGACTACCTGTATGCTTAATGTTAAGCTTGTACTGAAGTGTTTTGCTGTTTTTTTACTGCTTGTGATGCCATTCTGAGAAAAAGGTTTTCATGGTACAGAAGCATTATTCTTCAGCCATAATCCGTACACTCAGGTCCTGTCATGACTGAAGCCAATACAAAATTGAAAGGTCAGATGGAGAAGAAATCTGCAAGTTTCTGTAGTTTGGTTTTCCTTTTTTACAGAAGTTGTCACCTGCCTCAGCATAAATATTTGACTACTTTCTGCAAAAAGCGTGTCAATTTATGAGCTTAAATGAGAACTATTAACATATTTTCCATTAAGACATATTTTAAGTATGCATTTTATAACATACATTTTCCAAAAAGACCCCCCTCCCCAATAAAAACACACTCTTTTTTATCAATAGCCCAAAATATTTTATCAAATACCTGAAAAGAATAACATTTTGGAATTATTTTATGGAAATTATTTTCTAATCATTTCTAAATTCAGTGAACCCATAAGAGGTGATCTTGTTTCATATAACTTCAGGAGACTCGAGTACTGTGTTGGATTTTATGTGTGTTGGTTTTCATATGAGTGGTCAGGTGAAGCAAAATCACCCAAAGGGATGAACTGTGTGAAGGTCAGTGAAAAACAATGGCTCCCTCTTCTCCAAAGTATCTCCTGCCCCCCTAAACCCCCCCCCACAAAAATGCTCTATTTTTCTGTACGCTGTCATAAACAATAAGGGCAGGCTTCTGAACTGGGTAACCCTTTCTCCTATATCTTTAAAGGGCCCCTATGCTGTGTCTTAAATAGAATTGAAATATTTCTTTTCAATATCAGATTCCCCATGGGTTCTTTGTGTTCCTCTCTTGCTTATAGGCAAACATCTCCCTTTCATTAAGGAAGAGTTAAAAGGAAACTTATTCAAATGATAATACTTAACATTTCAAATACTTTCAGTTTTGTTTCCTGACATCTGGAATTCATCCCACTTTGAGAAAAATGTATCTTGGAAAGAGAAAACAAAAATATTCTTATTTTCCATTAGTTAATTCAATAAACCCAAAAATATACTTAAACCCTATCGGCATATGAGCCCTTCCTGAATAGGGGCACCTTCCTGTTTTCTGGCCCTAAAAACTAAAACCAGTAAAAATTTATTAAAAACAAAAGCAAAAAATTTTTAAAAACAAAAGCAAAAAATCGGTGTGAAGTAATATAACTCATTCTTTCAGAATGCATGCTTGCTGACTTTGCTGTCTTGCTTTTCGTATCATTTTAAATATTCAATATAACTGCTACGAAGATGGAAATTACATTGATGCTATTACCTTCTTGAATCCATTACTTGCTTTAAAACACCTTAGAGGAAAACTCATTAGTAATGCACTTTTTCTGAAAAATGAAGTAAATTGTCACAAATACTTTAACCATGCTTCAGACAGTGGACTTTCACTATTAATGTCATTATTCTGGAAAATATCTTTCTTCTTTTGATCAAACCTGAATCTTCAGAATAACATTAGTGAGTCAACTGTGCCAACCAAGGGCTTAAGGGACAAGAAATAATTGCATGTTACTGCAATCTTTTCTTGCTGTTGAATAATGGACAGCAGCCTTAAGAAACTGCTCAGAAACAAAGCTATTATTGAGATCTACTGAAAATACAGGGAACCTATCCCTGTACTATGTCATGGAAACTTAGTTTTTACTTTATTGCTTTCAATCTGTGCCAAAATAGTTTTCAGAAACTTGGGGGGATTGGTAAGTAGAAGAGTTCTTGTTCAATAACACTCAATATGGAAATCAATGCAAATTTAAAATGTAGCATTAATTGTTTTATTTGTGACCATTACTGGACTTTGAAATGCAAAAAAGGAAACATATCAGAAATCAACACATGGTACAGACATAATACAGCAAATGATTAGATAAAACAGTATAAAATTATAAAAATTCTGGTAGGGTGCACATAGTAACAAATCGTGAGTAAGCTATCTGAACAGAATATAAAATCTTCCTTGGTTTTAGGGATGGTTCACTGACCTAGCCTTCTTCAAGATTATTGTGCATCTTCTCATAAATATCCATTTTTAGTGCAATTGTAACTACCACAAGATCAGGGAAATCAGGAAAGGTCCTGGTGGGGGATGATTTTCAGAATTCTCACAGCAAACCCTGAGTGAAGAACCAGTTCAGAGACAGAAAAATCACACAACTTTTTAAAAAAAATCAAATTCTTGGCAAGATAAACTAAACAAGATAACTCCTTTGATTTTTTTTTTTTCTTCCTCTGGGTAGCTGTGTGCCTTTAGGCATAACCCACAATAAAGGATGCTGTAAAAACTATTTCCTCCCAAAAAGAGGGACAGGATACATTATGATTCAGAGATACCCCTCAGAGGAATTATTCCCTCCCTGCTTCCCTCCTTGCTTCAGGGACTTGGTAATTTACCGCTGCTCTAGACCAACAGCAAATTGCTGCACTGCTGCCTTGACTGAGCTAAGGCGCTAGTCTTTATCCCTGTCCATAACCTATCCAGCAGAGATCCAGAACAAGTGTCAAGCTATTCCTTGGTGTTCAGACAGAAAATTTGGGCTTCCTTTTACAGACATGGAGTGGAGTCCAAGACACAAAAAAGTCTTCTGTAAAACTCAAGTCCTGTTAGATTTATCAAGAATTACTTGAAGGGTGCTTGTACACTGCTTAACACATTTTTAAAAAAGGGATAAAAATATTCACCATCTGAATTCCTCCTTGCACCAAGGTATACAAAATATTAACTTTAACAATGTTACTGTTACACTGGTTAAAAACCGAGGCAAAAGAAGAATTATGCCAAATATTTTTATTAGGGGGATTTCACTTTGAAAAGCTTCCTTTTCATTCCAGCCAGGAAGAGTAAAGGCATGTTTTATTGATGTGCCGGGGCAGATGCTCCTTCCAGTAAGGAAGAAGATGAAACTGAACAGCCTGTCAGCCTTCTGCAAGAAAATTTGAAACTGCTTGTGCCAGGAGGGCTTGCCAGAGAGGGAGGAGCTTTTGAAGCTAGAAGAAACAAATACGTTCTTAGCCAGGTTAAATGAGGCATGCAGAAGCTGTGAATCATATGCAGACGTTTGACCAGTACCGTAGTCCCTGCTTATTCAAATACATGTAGTCTTAGGTTGTAAGTGTGTTTGAAGTGATTCCTTTCCCCCCAACAAAATCGGCTTGTCCCCTCTCAGCATAAAAAGGAGGGCAGAGAAATGGGAAAAATAAGACCTGCACAGACAAAAGTTGCCACTTCACTAGGAAAAGTGACAGTAAAATAAGGGTCCCTGTGTTTCCCAAACAGTTATGTTTAAGGAG
This sequence comes from Crocodylus porosus, assembly GCF_001723895.1. Classification (NCBI taxonomy): domain Eukaryota; kingdom Metazoa; phylum Chordata; order Crocodylia; family Crocodylidae; genus Crocodylus; species Crocodylus porosus. The sequence goes on along the minus strand of NW_017728886.1, from coordinate 121,237,196 downwards.
TGGTCAGGGTTGAGACATACAAGGAGAGACAAAAGTTCTATTCTACAAAGCATATTTTGGAGGGAGAAAGACCACCACAATACTAATGCACTTATTCTCTTCTATTGTGGAGCTCAACTCCTCCAGGTCTTGATCAGGTCTTGCCAGGTTCCACGGTACAGCCGCTTAACAGAAAAGGCCAGAGTTTCACAATGCACCCTCTCTCACACAGTCCTACTAACACTCTCACTCAGTCACCGACTTACACACACTGTCTCCTGCCCAAACATAACAATTTATATCTACTAAATATTCATAACCATGGGCAGATCTAGAATTTTGAAAAGAAGGGTATAAATGGTGAGGGGCTCCATGACATATAAAGCCAAAACGTATTTTTTTCTCTAGTTAATAATGAACTAGATGCTTTACTAATATGCTGCTGGCACTGGCTGTATTTTTCAGTGTAAGATTGAAGCAAAAACAAATATAACTTCATTGGAATAAATTTTTAAAAATCTGCAGGGTTGTGAAATAGGAGCTTCATACCAGGAGCAGCAAACACAGCAGAATTTCAGACCAAAGATTGGTGGAACATCAAGACCATCAAAATGAAGAGAGTGTCATTAACACTTGTGGAATCCAAAATTTACAAGGGAACAAGTAGCTTATAATGACCCATGAACCCTTCCACACTGCCTAACTAGAAATGCTGCTGCCATTGCAGGCAGTTGGTTTTAAGTTTTGCGTGGGCCAGGAAGCAAAGGGTGTGCACCAATGATCCACCCCTGTTCGTAACAAAAATTCATATACAGTATGTTAACCTACTGACTACCACACACTCCTATCACTTTTCATGAGCACACAAGATGTTACATGGGCTTCTGTGCCACAACAGGACTTCTGTTGAACGGGGTGTAGATAGACTAACAGAGAGAAACTTAACATCAGCGCCATACCTAGTTCCTGGCACTCATTGACATCTGTCTCAGTTTGGCTCCCTTTAAAATGTTGGAAGCTCAGTCTGGATTGTGAAAGTTGCAGTAGGCTCATTGTGGGTGGTAGTAAAGATTAGGTGACTGCAATATTGTTAATTATTATGTGAATGGTGTGGAAGCTGGAATGCAATATGGCTCTCTCAGATAAGGACAGCTTACATCTCCCTCAGATGTAGTAGCTAACATAAGTAAAAAGCACAGTAGCAAAAACATATGTAGTCATCTGTCAGAGCAGCACCACAATCTAAAGGAGAAGGTGGAAAGAACAAGAGTTATAAGACAAGAACTGCACCTACCTCTCTAGGAGCACAGTGCACTTCTGGAGTGGGGAGGCCACTTCAGGATTGTGCAAGTTAAATACTATTAGACATAGCATTAGTTTGGCCTGTGTAACTCCTGTGTGGTTTAATTTGGGATGATATTTGCAAACTGACCTTTGGCTTAGTTACCAAGATTAGAATGAAAAACAAATGCCGGAGTGTCATTTGGATGCTCCAGGTCAGCAAACCTCCTAGAGAAACTCTACACAGCTGACCCATTTCTACACTCTGGCACCCTATTCCTCATCAGCAGTCCCTTAACAGCACTCTCTGTTTTATCTCAGATGTCTGTGAGGGTAGGAATTAGGATCCTGGAAAGAGAAGTGGACCAAGGGTGGCCAGTATGGAGGATAGATTGACCAGCTTTCTGGCCTTGCTAACAAGCTACTGTTCACTTAAAGCATACTGTTCACTTAGCTGTAAAAGGAGCGGCCTCAGATTTATGATCACATCAAACAGCAAAGCTAAGCCTCTGACTGAATGGTTTAATGAGAGTATTTCACATGTATCTAATGCTAAGCCAGGCAGCTTAATGGCTAAGATAGAAAACATCATTGACTGAAAATAGGAAGGTGGGGCAGGGGTGAACAAAAAAGAAATTAATGATCTTGAGTTAATCAAGCACAGAAAGATTCTTCTGTGTTCAGGAACAAATATACCTATTGGCAAATACAGCTCTGCAAAAATGCTGTCACTTAAAACAACATTCATAACAGTTGCTTTTCACTGGTTTAATTAATTAGCAAAGAAAAGCAAAGATTGCTTCACTCAGTCCTAATTTGAAGCTTTTACTTAAGGGAGAAAATTCTATTTTATTAGTAAAACTAATCCAAATTTGATTCTAGCAGAAAAAAAGAAATGTTGCAAAGCAAACATAATATAATTTATTTACATAGATAACCCTGTAATCAAGATAATTTGCACTCACCAAAGGGAAGCCTAGAAGACAAAAATTGGGACTGTGGTTAGAAAGAGGAAAACAGATTATTTTTTTTAGAAAGACAAAAACTGAGGGGGGGGAAGTCCCAAAATGTGAAGCCGAGTCCTACAACAGAAATCATTCGTATCAATGGTCTTCCATGCAGGCAAGGAGCACTGTTCCAACCAGGAAGTCAGGGAATGAGGCCTTCAGTTTTGTTTTTCTTAATAAAATGTATTTTCAACAATTACAGGTTTTGCTTTCCTCTCTACTGAATGAAAGAGGAAGGTGTGAGAGCCATTAATTGCCCCGGAGCAAAGAAAGAGCTATTGGGCTGGACAGAAGGTGCCCCCTGGTTACCTTCCACAGCAGGATCATTTTCTCCTCAATCTCCCTTCAAGAAGCTTTCCTCAGCCTCCTAGCTGGTTCCCACCTTGATCGATGGCTCACTTTCCATGAGCCTTACTCAGAATAGATACTGTCTGCTCCCTGATTCTCCTTGAGTCTTGAAGGGACAGACAGATCTGTCACACTGATCGTTCATCTGTGCAGAACGGTGACACCATTTTGAATAATGTTTAGTAATATTCAGTAAGCATGCATTCGGTAACAATTTAAACATGGCTTGCAGTTACAGTGCTTTGGGTGCTAGTTTATGCAACTTCATTTGCTCAGGAGGAATAAGGCTGTTGCCAGGAAAACCTAGATGCTGTTTCAGTGGGTGGCAGATAAATGTAGCTTTGTAAAGTAGAATGGGAAAACAAAATGTGGACAGCAATATTTTATAGTTTTGTGAGAACTGTAAAAATGTTGAATTTTGCCATGAAAAATAGAAGCATGCTTAGTTTTACAATATCAAATCTCCAAAGGGGAAGCAACATAGCACTTTGTTCACCTAAGACTCTCAATTATCACCTGTGCAGTGCTACCTATGGAAGCTATCATCATTGGTAGATCTAAAAATTTGAAAAGGGGGTTGCAGATGGTGAGGTTCATCATCACATATAAAACAATACATATTTTCTCATGTTAAGAATAAATTAGAAGCTTTATTAATATGCTAGGGGCCTAGGGCTGTATTATGCAGTTTAAGATTGAAGAAAAACAAATATAACTTCATTAGAATGAGTAAAAAACAATCCACAGAGCTGTATAAGAGGAGCTTCATTATTAGGAATGGCTAACAGACAGCAGAATTGAAGAACAAAGGATAGCTTGATTGGTGGAACATCAAGTCCATAAAAAAAAAAAAAGAGAGTGTCATTAACACCTGTAAAATCAAGATTTTATAAGGGATCAGGGAGATTATAGTGAGTGATGACTCCCTCAGCACTGCCTAACTAGAAATATTACTGCCACTGCAAAGCAGTTGGTTTTAAACTTTGGGTGGACCAGGAAAAAAAGTGGAGTGCACCAGTGCATATTCCCCTCAATCTACCACCTAGCTACCATAGTTCACCTTTGGAATATTTCATATGTAACATAATAAAAAGCATTCCCTCAGAGCAGAAATGTCTAGCTTGAGAGTAATTTCAGTGTTTTCCATCAATTCAGCTTATTTCTATTTTTTTTGAAAGACAGCAGCACATACCACATGCACTTTCTAGCTCTATGTGGACAATCTGCCCTTTGAGAAATATTTTTTTAACAGTGTTTATGCAATGGCTAGGTGCCAGAGTGCTGATATTTCCCTTCACATATACACAGATTACCTTCTCTAGCGTGTGGTGCCTGCCACTTGAGATAGGATGCTCCAGCTCAAATAAAATTTTAGAAAAGGATTCAGAACATGTTGGTTTTTGTGCCTGTGGGTGAGGCTCTGGACAGATGAACATTTACCCTGCAATAATTTATGTTGACTTTTTAGACTGGTGTAAATTTACTGGAATCAGAAATGGACAGACACCTAGTTATCTAAGCGTAGCTTACCCAACAGGGGCGCATCTACACATGCAGGCACATGCACTTGCAGCAACTCATATAGCAGTAGCACAGATTTGTACTGGAAATTTGTGCCTCAGCACACATACCTGAAAATACACTTTGGTGTGGGGCAAATTGGTGCCACTTGAGGCAAACTGACCCTCCCCAGTTCCTCCCAGTTCTCCAGTCATGGGAGCTAGAGGCTGCGACCAGCACCTGTGCTGGCTCCAGCAGTATAAAAAGCTGCCCTAGTGAATAACTCAGTGCTACTTGTCCTCAGGAGCTTTCATAGTTTCATAGTTTCATAGTTTGTAGGGTCGGAAGGGACCTGAGCAGATCATCTAGTCCGACCCCCTGCCATGGCAGGAA
>NW_017728886.1:121219111-121231938 GCF_001723895.1 Crocodylus porosus | reverse complement strand
CTTCCAGGTTGAGAGAGACCCATCCACTACCACCCTCTGGGTGCGGCCCTCCAGCCAGTTGGCGACCCATTTGACTGTGTGGGTGTCTACACTACAGCCCCCCAGTTTCTTAATGAGAACAGGGTGAGAGACAGTGTCAAAAACCTTCTGGAAGTCCAGGAAGATTATATCCACTGCTACCCCTGCAGTGGATATATGAAGTCCTCCTGAGGTTCTGGTTGAACCTCACCCCCCACTTTTTTATTTTTGGGCACCCCATCCATGGCCCCACCAAGTCCTTCTGGTTAACCTCCTCCTGGCCCTAGCCAAGTGGGCTTGATATATGACCAAGAAGGAGGCTCTCGCCAGGAAGGTGCCTGGGGACTGTGGGGCTGCTTTCCTCTCACTTATCTGCACATGTTTCCATGCATATCATCACCGGGCAGCATCCACTGGCTCCTTGGATTCCTTTGAGGACCGGTGGGTACAGCCCAGGGGCCTCTGCTCACTGTCCTGCTCAGGCACACTTATTTTCATGTTTTGACACTGACCCACACAACACTCCTATCCTGTTTTTTTCATTAGTCGTCCCATGAATGTAATTGTTCCTTTTGTCCATTAGCCTATGTAAAAAGGGGCCACTAGCTAGCCAAGTGGGCCTTGCCCATGGTAATTGGATGGACAAATAGAAAGGAGCTTTTGAAGCTCAGCCAATTGGTGTCTGTGGACTAGCCTCCTGGACTGCTGCAGCAGCTCTGACCTAGAGTGGCCCTTGCACTCTCTGCCCACTGCAGCAGTCTGCTAGTAGGGGCTGCTGCCTGGCTGTTACCTGCTGCCACCTGCAACAGCATTCATCCCCTTCACCTATACCCCCATGACTGCACACCTGCCAGACTTGAACAGGGAACACACAGCCACCTAGGCTGTGGTACAGCATTGCAGGAGAGCCTCCTGCATCTCTGGGCCAGCTGCCAGTGGTCCATGGCTGCACAGGTGGCCTTCATGCAGTACTGCTGCCGTGTCTTCCAGTGACCCCACTCTGCCATCTGGGCAGCTATCACCCAAAATATGTGCTCATTGCGGTGGTCCACTTTAAACTGTTGGAGTTTGTCCTCCTGACCCTAAATGACCAAGAGGTCAGCCACCTCATCTGCTCTCCATCTGGGTTCCCAGTGTTGGCCATGGGCAGGCTCTTTTGCCCAGGTCCCCCACTTGCCTCACCAGCAAGGATCTTGGTTTTCTGTTAAAAAATCCCAAATTCTCTGATTAACACTCTCCCCACCCCAAATCTTCATTTTCCACAAGTAAAATGACACAGAACAATATATATATGTATCAGTTAAGCACAATGTTTTATTGTTATATTTACAGGGCTTAGGCTAGACAAGCCCGTTCTCTTCCAGGACAGCTTTCCCACTGCACAGGCTGCTCTAGGGACACAGGGGGACTCCAAGCCTGGGTCTGGCAGCCACTTCGATCTGGAGCACCCTCCACCCCTGCATCCATCAGTAATGCATGGGGAAGGGGGGGGCACTGCCACAGAGGATCATGCACCTCCCCTGAGTGCTGGTGCCCCCCGAAGGTGAGCACTCCGGCTGCTAGGGGGTTGATGCACAGCACCAACTGAGTCCTGGGAGATGCATGTAGCAGCAAAGAGTCAGCCCGGCACACTGGTATGTGCCTTTGGGCCACACCAGGCTGACTCCATACCAGCACATGGGGCTAACAGCACTGCAGGTGGGACCCACCCACCACCAGGCTAGCAGGGAGCCACACCTGGTGGCATGGAGTCCACCCAGCTCAGTGATGCTTGATTCCCCATGGCTCCTGGTCTATGCAACATTGGGCCAGGCAGGATCCATGCCACCATGCAGGGCTCCCAGCACTGCAACTAGGAGCATGCACTTCCAGGCCAGGCTGGCTAATGTTTCCATGTGCAGCTCCTCACTAGAGTGCAGAAGCTCCATGTGGAGGCATGGAGCTGGCTCAGCCCAGCCCGATGGTGTGTGGCTCCTGCCTGCAGTACCAGGAGCCCCTTCTGGGGGGGCTCTGCCTGCCATAGACCATAAGCACCCTGAGGGCCCATTGCCTGCTGCTGATGCTACCATTAGGATCTGTGAGCCATGGGGGGCAGGGGCAAGGAGGGCCCCATTCATGGCTGCAAGGCATCCTGCCTGGTCCTACTGCTGTGCTTGGGCCCAGGGCAGACTCTGAGGCTCCGGAGCAACCCAGGACAGAGTCTGGGTCCCAGATAGCTCTAGAGCCGCTGCTGTGAGCCATGCCCCACTGAAGCAGTGTCCTGGAGCAGCAGTGGGACACAGCAGCCATAGAGATGCTCTGGCCAACTTCCAAAGTATCTCCTTGGAGGACCTAAACCAGAGGCAGGCAATTATTTTAGGCAGAGGGATGCTTACCAAATTTTGGCAGCCCATTGAGGGCTGCATGGGTAACCCCACCCCTTGACAGGTGCCCCACCCCCGATCATCATCCTGGCACCAGAAGTACCACCCCTAACCCCTGACCTTTGCCAGTAGAAGTCCCTTCCCTTGCCCCCTAGAATTACTCCTTTCAGCAAGGGGTTTTGCCATCTCTGAATCAGAAAAATACCAAATTATATTCTAAAATCAAACGTACAATAACATTAATTTCATTAAAAAATAATTGTTGTCCTGATTTATATGTGTGTGTGTGTGTAATGTACACATAGGTGATACTATAATTGCTTAAAATGAAGTCTTACTTTTGTATATTGTGGGAAGGTGTGGGTGAAAGGGTGGGTATAGGTTCATGGATATGTGGGGTGTGGGGGAGGGTGTGTGTTTGAGATTTGTGGGGGAGGTGGATAGGTATGGGGGGGTGGGATGTGGGTAGGTATAGGTTTTGTGGGGGGCTGTGAGTGTGTGGGGAGGGTGGCTGGAGATGGTTGTGGCTTGCATGAAGGAGGAGGGTTTGCCTACAGCTTTCCCCACCCTGCCCCACAGCAGGCAGAGCCCCTGCCAGCACTCCTGCAAGCTCAGGCTCTGTGTTCCTGCCACTCCTGCCACTCCTGGCCCCGAGGCACTAGTGCAAGACCTGTGCTCCCACTAGCTGCCACTTGCCCCCATCTGCCACTGCCGCCCTTCTCCTGCTTTTTCCCCAGTCCCACCCACCCATCCCCCAGCTGCTCCTGTGGTCCCAGAGCTGCAGCTGGGAACTGTGTGATGTGATGCTGGAGTATGGCAAGTGAGGCGGGGGGGAGATTGGGGAAATGGCTGTGGCAGGCAGGGGGAAGAAGCAATAAGAGGGCACACAGGGTGCAGTGACAGCTGAGTGGCAGTGCAGGGCCTGCAATGATGCACTGGGGTCAGCATCAGTGGGGCCCACAGTGAGATAGCTGGAGTGCAGGGTCCAGGCTGGAGTGCAGGGTCCAGGCTGGAGTGCAGGGACACACTTCTCCACTGAGTCTCTGGGACCACACCCAGGCTTAAATTCACAACCATCCTACCAGCTCTGCAGGTAAACCATGGAGCCAGAAAACACCAAAAACTACCCCTTCCCAACCTCCCTGCCTAGACCAGGCATTACACACACATACATACATATGCACATCACCACCCCACACTTAAAAAAAAATGCAATGACCTGAGAGACAGCCCACTGCCCATTCAAGTCTGGGGGTCTTAACTGGCAGCCACATCACTCCTGAAGCTTGGAGACTGGCTGGCAGCTGGAGCATGTCTCTGGCTGGCCAGTCTCTGGTTTCTGGTTGTGTGCACTGCTTCCATGTACATCGCCCTGCTTTTTTTTCTGCATGGGTTTTCTTGACCCCTGGATTTCCCAGGGTCACCCCCCACCACCAGCACTGCAAACCAGCAGCATGAGAAATGCCTTAATGTGCAGAATGTGACACTTCAGCCTGGGCCACAGAAAGGTCTGTGGCACCACATACTGCCTGGTCATGCTTATCTGGACACAACTGATGCGGACAAAATCTAAATCTAAACTGGAATAGTTAACACAGGTAGAATTTTACCTCTGATTATTTCAAGGGTACTTTTCTACCAAACGAGGAAAAGTTAGTCCAGCTTATGAGTTTGTATTGTTTTCCCATTTCTTTTTTACACTGGAATAATGCTGAGTACAGCAGCATGAATATTTCATCCATCCAGAGCCTGAGAGAGTAGGTCAGCACAAAAATAAGAGTAGTTGGGGTTATTTCTTCTAGTAATGAACACACATCATTCTCAATAATCCGCTGTGTTCTTTTCCTGATCATGTTGTCTGTGAATAAGAAGCTTGTAAAAGTAGAACACGATGAAGTGGAAAAATAGAAGTTGGTGGAATTTATACTTAAAAGCAGGAATCCAATTCAGCAAAGTGTGTATGTTTTTGAACAAAATTAAGGATGGGACTAAGTGCTTTGCTGAACTGGAACCCAAAGTGAGATAAATTGGTGATGACAGTAATACAGATACTGACATGCAGAAATCAACCTTGGGAACAGGAAGAAACTGTCTAATTTACATATATGAAGCATTTAGAGGGACTAAGAAAGGGGCATGAAGGTGAACCAGGGATTTAGTGAAGAAAAAGTGAGTTCTCTGAGATGGTTCCAGAGATTATATTTCATGAAATTTGAATTCCCTAGGAACTGCAAATTCATACAATAGATTAAAAACACACAGTATGTAAATCACAAGATAAATAACTCCAAATACATGCATAAATATATTTGTCTAATAATGCAATCTTTCTGACTTTTTGTGTTTGTTTATCAGGGATACATTGCTAAAAATATCAGAATGACAATAAGTATTTGTGTTTCACTTCTGATTCTTCTTGTTTGTGGTGAAGCAGAAATCCAAGTCAGAAGAATGTTTTAGAAATCAAACCTTAAAAAGATAATGGACTCTAATTCAAATATATCAGTCTAGCATGTAAGAGCTGATCATCATTCCGGGGTGAAGGAAACAAATGAACAAATTCAAAAACCCAAACAAACCCTTTGTGTCTAATCTATTTCATGTCTCTGGTTTTCTTCCAAGAGATAACTATATGGGAAATATTTAAGTTCATGTCAGCATTTACCCAGGCATCCAGCCCCAAAGAGCCAATCCTGAACATTTTTCATTTTCCCCCTGTCCACTTTAATGGTGATATATTATTTCAGTCTCCCTTTCTATTTAGTCCTTGGCTGCTCTGATGGCAGAGTGGTTTGTTTTCTATATTTACTGTTTGGTTGTTCTATGATGAAGATAGCTACAAACTGGGAATCACTTGGATGTCCTCCAACGCTTTCCAGAGGTGGCACCTAACACTTGTCCTATGGCAGTGCTTAGCCAGAACTGACTTAATCTAGATTTGACTCTCTAATCCAGATGCAAAAAATTGTATTACACTGCTGGCAGTCTTCATCATCCTTGTTCCCACAGTACAGAAACTTTAAAGAGGGAGTTATTACATATTAATGGAAATCCTATTTAGGAAGAAACACTGAAGTGGGCTGTTGGTATGCAAATAAAAAATCATCCTTTCTTAAAAACTAAATAATGCACCAAGGAAGTGATAAAGGAAAATATTTAGGAAAGACTATCACTCTCTTGTTGAACAGCACAATTTATGACTAATCAAATCAAAACTATTTGTAGATGTGTTGTGATAACGAGCCTAGACCTCTAGACAAGTGATGGATACTTTTCTTGATTTCTTGGTGGGGACTTCTTTGAAACTGGGGGGGTGGGGCTTCATGTCTGTTATCATGCCTATTTCTACTTTTGTCCCTTAAAACCCAACATTGCCTATGGGTCTGAAAAAACCATCACTAATCTCACTGTATCTATTTACTATGTCGGAAACCTTTTCATAATTTGTAAAGAAAGTTCTGATAATAACTCACTACTTGGAGGATTATTTCTTCACACAAAAGGCTATGTCCAAGCATTCTGTTTCTACTAGCAGAATCACCAGTCTCCAGATAGAAACTACCACTGTGCTAGCGTTCATTGCATGGCTTCAGGTGGGAACTCCTGCACAGTCCCTCTCCTGGAAAGGTTTCTAGTGGTGGAAATGTCCCACCTGAAATATCCCATGCCTGTTCATACCCCAAATCTTGAATATTGAATGTTCCTTCTCCCATAGCTACAACAATAACAGCATGTGTGCTGCCAGCCTGCTGATACTCCATATAAATGTCTATTAAAGTGATTGTTTAAAAGGTACCCCAGTGACCTGTAATTATTTTACTGCTTACAGGAAGAGCATGTCAGCAACCCCCCACATGCAGCCTAAAGCATTTTAGTTTGACTGATAAATGAATATATTTAAACACAGAAAACATGCTAGTGAAAAGTTCCCCTGTGGCAGCATTGAACAATTTTCATCCATTTATTCCACAACTTCTTTATGCAAACATTTTGGCAGCCTGTTTTTCACCAACTATTAATTTAAAGTATGGCAATTCTCAGTTATACAGGCCACTGTGTCATCCGTTTGATTCTTAGCATGTTGTGCTTATACAAGTTTAGCACCTTTGAGACTGAATCATTCAGAGGCATAAGCTTTTGTAGGCTACAGAATCTGATGAAGTAGTCCGTAGTCTATGAGGATGCATGCCTCTTTGGATGAGTTAGTCTCTAACTCTAGTTTGAAGTTATTCTCTGCCTAACTTCTACACAGCTATCAGTTTAACAAGGTCTTCCGAAAGATTTTCTGTCTTCACAGATAGTTTAGCTAATTCTGTGGTGTCCGAGACATCTGCCAAAGTGAGGCCCAACCTTTCTGCTCCATGAGTCAGATGACTGGAGGGTCTATGGGCTGAATCCCTCTCCATGGGCCCAACCTGGTATGCATCAGGCCAGGGCCCAATCTGACACATGCTAGATTGGCCCCCATCCTGGATACCATCTAGGGGCTATAGCCTCATGCAAGATCAGGTCCATCCCCTAGCCCCAGAATCAGCCCACCACATCCAGTGTAAGGCCCTACCAAATACCACCAGCCTAACGCACACCGGATCAAGCCCCATTTTCCTGGCCCTGTACATAGTAGTTCCATAGTTTCATAGCAGCTAGGGTCAGGAGGGACCTAGACAGATCATCTAGTCCGACCCCCTACCACAGGCAGGAATGAATGCTGGGTTCACAAGACCCCAGACAGGTGATCATCCAACCTTCTCTTGAATTTGCCCAAGGTAGGAGCGAGGACCACTTCCCTGGGGAGTTGGTTCCAAAGTTGCATAGAGGGGGAGTATCACCTCTCTGGACTGGCTTGAGATGCACCTTTGGATGCATGACAAGGTATGGCTGGCCTTGCTGGCTGCGGTCTGGTGTTGGCGGCTCATGTTCATGTTGGAGCCAATAATGGCTCTAAGATCCCTTTCTGCCTCTGTGCTTTCAAGAGGAGAACTCCCCAGCCTGTATGTGTGCTGTGGATTCCTTCTCCCAAGGTGCAGCACCCTGCATTTGTCTACATTGAACCCCAGCCTATTGTCATCTGTCCACTTTTGTAGTCTGTCTAAAACTATTTGCAGTCTCTCTCTCCATTCAAGCGTGTCCACCTTGCCCCAGATCTTAGTGTCATCAGCAAACTTGGACAGTGTGCTTTCCACCCCCTCATCCAAGTCGCTGATGAAGATGTTAAACAGTACGGGCCTGAAAACTGAGCCCTGGGGTACCCACTGCTCACATCTCGCCAGTTTGAGTATAACCCATCCACCACTACTCTCACCATCTCTGGGCATGCACATGCTTGATGGGGCTTAGTCATCCATCCCTGTGCCTACAGGTGGGATCCCATATGCAGAGCCATGCTATCCAGTCCACAGAGCCTGGAAATTTGGTGGTGGAGGAGCCACCATTCTCCACTCCTCTCCTTCTCCCCCACCCCTCCAAGCCAAGTGTCCAGACCTTTGGGGAGCCCCAGAGGCCTAGATCACATGATTCTACAGACCAGAATTAGCCTGCAAGCCAGGGGTTGAGCACCCCTGACCTAAATCATAAGCTTTTGTTCCTGGTTACAGGCTGAAGGAAACTAACAGAGAAAAAGAAGCAATGAAGAAAAAAGGATTGAGAGTGAATATGTTGGAAATTTCCACACAAACAGCCATTTGAGTTAACATTTATTAAGTGTCCACTGTTTGCAAACAATTTTTCATAAATACCTACTCATAGTCCAAATATTCACAAATAATTAATAGACACCACCAACCACAGTGAACCAAATGCGGCATTTTTATTCATGAAAATATTCAGAAATCTTTTTTTTAGTTCTTCAGTCAGCTGTTTCACAGAAAAATGACTAATGTGTTTGACATGTGGTTTGCATTCCTTTCTTGTTCCATTGCTTGGGTAGATGTATTGCAGTCAGTGTGACTGAATCATATATAATAACTAGGGGAAATTACATTATTAAAGGTGGTGATAAATTATTATGAATTATTTGTAGTATTTGTATTATGAGAGGGCCCAGGTGACCCAAACAAATAGGTGCTCCACAGGACAAGGCAAACTATATAATACACATTGTAAGAGGCAATCTCTGCCCTAAAACATTTGCAAGCTCAATAGTCAAAGCAATTCAAAAGTTGAGAGGTAAAAGAAAGGCACAAAGAACTGAAGTGCTCACGGTCACATGCAAAGCATGCCAGTGACAGTGCCAAGATTTGAACACAAATCTCTTATTTCCCCTCCAGAGAGAAAGTTGCCTAAGGTGGAAGGCTACTGTTGGTCATTTCCAAAAGGCATATGTTGTGCAAATTCCTCATTTGCATTTCAGTGCCCAACTTGTTTTGATATAGTAGACTTTGTGAGTGGTTACTGCGGGAAGTATTCCTTTTTTGTTTTCCTGGGCTTCATCTGCACGTCTCCAATATACCCAGAAAAATGGTAAAACTACTCCCATCCTATATTTCCAGCCCCATTAAGCATACCAGCAGAATAGAATTAACCTTTCAAGTCAGCCTTAATTGATGAATCTGAACATTGTAAAGGATTGTGGAAGCTGAATTAAGTGTGCTCTGCTCAACCTTTTTGCATAGCATGAAATACAGAGAGACTGCATTAACAAGAGCTTCATAGATTTCACAGGAAAACTATGTAGAAATATGTACTGAAGTAATTTGATTATGTCATTATAATCAAGTAACATAATTAGAAGACACGGGACATTTTTATTTAACTCTTACTGACAGCTTTTCAAAACGTGCAATTCAAAATCTGCTTTGAATGTCAAGTAACACTTGGAGAACTAGTTACAGGTGATAATTTCAAGTTGACTGAAGGCACATGTATACGTGATGTGTTCAAAAACACCCCCCACAAAATGAGTTGAGAGGGGGTCTAGTTATGACTGGTGTTGCACATACACTTTCAAAGAAAAAATGTTCCAGCAGTTTCAAATCTGATCAAGCAGACTTTGATTTGTGAAAATGCCAACTAAAGAAAAGTTAGCTTCAATAAAAATATCTAACTGACAGTGGGAACACTTCTAATGCTCGTTTTAGCTGTTATGATGCCCCCGGGGTTTTGAAACAGAAGAAGGATACTTAGGAGCTGCCTGATGTGGGAATCAGGAAGAGCAGACTGACACATATTGAAGTATTTATCCCTTTTGGACTGTAATGGGAACACACTTTCCATTTCAATAACATGACATGGAACACACAAGAGTCATGATTCACCTGAAATAATTAGAATCACATCATCTATGTACCTTCTATAGCAACAAGTTTATTTAAGACATTAATATGGGCTTATTTAAAACCCAATCTCTCATCAATATGGAGATTAGAACTGCAGTTTTCAGTCTCTCGGGGAGAGACTGACAGCAATTTAGGCAGGGTTAGCACTTAAACAGGATTAGGGAAATTTAGAAAAGGTTGAACCTTTTTTTTTTTTTCAGCAGCATAAACCTTGCCTGAGGTGTTATTCCTAGTGAAATTAGGACACTGTGTGATTTATTAGCCTGGGGCAGAGCTTAAATTGTTTTTTGTTCCTCCCCTTATACTCGCATAGAGCAAATGTGTGTGTTTGCATGTGTGCATGCACACATCCCTCGCTGTAGAGTCTGATCAGACCCATTTTTATTTTTAGCTGTTTCTGTGGCAGGCTCAGGTCTGGGAGTCAAGGTATCTGATTGTAGCAAACATTACCTTATCCCACTTGAAATATCGGTGAGCACTTGGCTGTCTAACCTCATGATTCACTTCCTGTCAGCATTTTGTACAAGAAATCCTTTGAACATTTGCAGACAGCAAGCTAAAAAAAGGCCTGAAGCAAATTCCTCCTAAGGGGAAGTGAAGGATCATGGGAAATTCTGCAGGAGTCACCTATCCCTCAGAAGGCTGTGACAATTACAGCTGGGAGAAACTTTTTGAAAATTAGGAAAAATTCACTGAATAATACAACTTTGGGGGAGGATTAAACTGTTTGCCAATTTAATTAAACAGGGATTGCCCCCTCATCCCCCAAGATCCCTGTGGAGAAGTTTGGGGAGATGTAGGCACCTCCAAGAGTGATCCACGACACTTGGTTATCAGGCAAGGAAGTGGCTATAATTAACAATCAGACATGTTCCTGGTGAAGGTGTGGGTGAATGGCTGCTCTTTCTTGGGGTTTTCACATGCAACACAGAGCTGAGCCAATAGACCATTGTGGATCAATCTTGGATCACCACTGTAACTATATTCCAAAAAAAGGCTTCTTCACCTCAATTATGGTGGCAATAAATCCTCTCTATCTTGTTACCTAACAATGGGTGGCAACAATTCCATTTTACTTTCATTGCATTACCAGTTATCATTATTTCAACCCATTAATTTACTTGTGCCCTACTGCTTCCTTCCATTATGCATATGCCAGCCTCATTCCTACTGACTAGAATAACTAGCTACCTGTTTGATGTACAACGGCTAACCACATTCACTTTTAGTGCACTAGAAAGAGAAACAGCCATCTAATGGATTCATCTCCATGAAGACTGAAAAATGCAAAGACCTAGCCAGGTCTCTCTAATTATCATGTTACTTAGTGCTGTATCCTGCTCAAGGACATTTCTACAGCATAAGAAGCCAAGGTCACTTAACTGTATATGAGTCCCCATTTTCTCTGACATCCAGTGACAACAGAGTCTACTGCTAGCCTTGGCTTTCTCTAATTGCCAGTGGCACCATCCATTCCCTTCCTTCAAAGTTTCCAGGCAGTTCTGTTGCATCCCTGTTTCCTAGTTGGCCTACCAGAATCCTTGGTGACCTCAACTTTCCTTAACTATGAAGAAAATTTAAACTTTTAATAAACAGATTGACTTTCAAAATAAAAGGATTTCAGGATGTAGGCATTCATATTGTTCTGACACACTGTCAGAGATGACACATGTGCAAGCATATAGATACTACTGCCTTTTAACAAACAGGGAATAGGGAGTGACAAATAACATTACCTTAAAAATCCATAATAAGGGCACCAGTCTCCTCCTTATAGTCATGGCAAGCCATGTGTTGGCTTGTGCAGGGTCTCACACCAGGGACAAAGGACTGTCTCTGAAATGGGAGGGAGGAAATGCCATTCTGAAGTATATAAATCTTTCATCTGTGCCATTATGTCTATCAATTTTCAGGTAATAGTCCAAAGAAGGGAGTCTGATTTATCCAGAGCCAATGGAGCTCAAAAGGTGCACATCTGGCAATTAGCAGAGTTATCTTGCAGGGAAAGACTCTAAATCTGGCTTAGAAAAACGTGGAGAAATGGGGAAAAGTGGGACAGAGGATCACTATAAGCATGAAAGCCAGCAGGGTGAAGAAAGTAGGTCTGGGCTGTGATTGCGATGTCAGCTGAAATAGAGTAATTTCATAGGCCAGCAGTAGTTCAGGAAGTGCAGAGCCATCACTGGGATGTCACAGTGCTTGTCCTGCAGGTACCCACCTTAGGGCCCTGGAGGCGCAAATGAGGGAGCTCCAAGAGGAGGTTAGTAGGCTGAGGGGAATCAGGGAGGTGGAGGATGAAATTGATAGCTATTTCCTTTCCCTGAAGGGCCACACACCCAAGGAAGAAACACCTCAGGAAGTGCCCTCCACTGCAGAGTGGCAGATGGTCACCTCCAGAACCAGGGCTGCTCGTAACACAGCAGTACCAGTTCCTCCAGTCCGGCTGGAGAACAGGTACAAGGCCCTGGCAACTCTGGAGGAGAAGGAAGGAGAGGAGGCAACTGGAGAGGAGGCAACTCCACAGTCTCCACGATTTGAGCAGGCTGAAGGAGCTAAGAAGTCCCGGAAGAAAAAGAGTTGCGTGATCATCATAGGCGACTCCATCCTGAGAGGTACGGAGGGCCCCATCTGTCGCCAGGACCCCTCAACACACGAGGTCTACTGCCTACCTGGAGCAAAGATTCAGGACATGAAGGGGATGATCCAGGCCATGATCCAGCCCACCGATTACTACCCCATGGTCCTAATCTATGTGGGTACTAATGTTGCAGCCAGGAGAAGCCCTGATCACCTGATGCCGGACTACCATGCTCTGGGGGGCATGCTGAAGGAGATAGGCACACAGATGGTTTTCTCTTCTATCCTACCAGTGAGTGGATGTGGAGGACGGCTTGCGACATGCATCACAGAGACCAACTGACAGCTTCAGGAATGGTGTCTCGAGGCCGGCTTTGGTTTCCTCAACAATGACCGGCACATCACGAAAAGAAACATGCTTGGATGGGATGGGCTCCACCTTTCTCCTAAAGGTAAGGATGTGTTTTCTTCTAAGTTGGCAGATCTCCTTCGGCGGGCTTTAAACTAGGCTCATTGTGGGAAGGGGAAGATGAGGGCAGAGGAAGCCTTGGACTGCCAAACCAAGCAACACCCACAAGTACAGCCCAGCCTAGAC
>NW_017728886.1:121196348-121216655 GCF_001723895.1 Crocodylus porosus | reverse complement strand
GCAGCTAGGATCTGGAACCAACTTCCAAGAGAAGTGGTGCTGGCTCCTACCCTGGGGGTCTTTAAGAGGAGGCTAGATGTACACCTTGCTGGGGTCGTTTGTCCCCAGTACTTTTTCCTGTCATGGCAGGAGGGCGGACTTGATGATCTGCTCAGGTCCCTTCCGACCCTACTAACTATGAAACTATTTCACTGCTGAACTGCAGTTCACAGGCTCTGCCCCTGTGGTGATGGTTTCACTAGAGTGTTGCAAGAAAAATCTGCCATCCCATCTTCCTGTTGCATTTCTTCCTCATTCCTGTCATGGGGGTTCCATCTAAGGCATAGAAAAACATACGCTCAATCACCCACTGAGGAGTTTACCATAGTCACTTCAGGAGTATAAAAAGACCTAAGCATCACGAATCCAGAGGGAGTAAAAGAGCTTGAAGGAGAGAAAAAAGTATAACCACCTGAGATCAGAGACTACCAGCAAAGCTTTTAGATTCCTCTATCTAAACCCAACACCAGCTAGAGAAAGATTTTTTTTTCCCCTTTTCATTCCCTTTACCTTAATTAAGGCTAAATTGTGAGTCCCTCATTTCCATTGATCAGTGGTAACTCACATAAACCTCCCATGGCCTTCAGTAAACTACTGAAGTGAGTTCTCTGTGAAGTAAGTGACAGTGTCACAACCTGCCCAAGTTCTTTGGAAGAGAGGGACAAATATGGAAGTACTTTACTCCATACTAGGGGCAACTGAAATGAGTGTAAGGTCTGCAGAACCTGGAAGATCTAGAATGAGACAGATCAAAATTGTTCTCATAGGCATCTAAGGAGGACTGAGGTGTACTTTAGGCATATATGGCATAATGAGTACTCCAAATAACCCCAGCATCTGGAAAACCAATCAAGTACCTGTATTTATTAAATGCCTCCATTCTACATAGAAGAGAGCCCTGGATTACGTTACATATCTAATTTCAGTGGAAATACTAATAGATTTTTTAAATGTCCAGAGGAAGGATAGACTGTCCTATATAAACATGGGAGATTTTGGGGGGTGGGGATAGAGAGGGGATGAACTCTTTATTCACTAAAAATTGGATCAAGACAATTGAAATTGTCAGCTAATTCAGGGAGAATTAATTATTTTTTTCAGCTGAAAAATGACACCTGGAAAAGGCAAACTGCTCCATTTGGAAACATTTGAATTGTTTGGTTTGAATGACTATTTTGAATTTCCATCTTATATGACTGCATTAATGGAAAAAATAACTTGCTGTATTACCAGATTCGCTGGAATTCTGTGTGCTTCCTGACAAGTCATGGCAATGGGTTTCATTCTATTTTTCATAATTATCTAAATATGTACATGAATATTGATATGGGATGAATGTGATATGACATTTAGTGTTTAGGATATTAGCATTTCATAAAATTACACACATGAGCTACATCAAAAGAATCTTATTAGTTTTGCAAAATCAAGCAATCAAATATTAGGAAATGCCAGAATGAAGGCAGCATTATGAAGCAGTCTTGAATTGCATGATCACCTATTATTTTTGCCACAATAAGGCTGTCTCATTTGGCATACAGGAGGAAAAGAATTCACTTAATAAGCAACTATTCAATATATTGTTTTAGGTCCATTGTTCAATGTGTGGCCTTAGACCTCATTTACTGCACACCATTCAAACTTTTCTGAATGTAGTATTATTAATTTCTTCATGGGTTTTTCACTGGAGCTCAACTGCATTGTAGCTGAATGTTTCACAAAGATTACTAACTTATCTTCACATCACTGCTATTAGGTAAGTGGGCATTATTATTCCTGATTATAGATGGGAGCTGAGGCAACAAGAGATTAAAATGAAAAGTATCCGCTAAATTAGGATGCTCAATTTTAGATGTCTAATGCCTGTTTTTTCAGGGCATTTAACATTATAATATACTTTATATGTTCAAAACCAATTTTCTGCTGAATTTAGTTATAGTGAAGAGCATTTGTCGCTTAGTCTCAATGTTGACACCAAGAAAATGAAGGGAGGACAAATATTGATCACTTGTGAAATCTAAGGTTTAAATTTATGTTGAGCATCCCATAGGAGGAGTGTGGCGAAGACACAGACATGCTCCAAACCGCTGGAGCAGCACATGCATCAGCTGAATTGAGGAAGTATCCTGTTCCTTCCTGCAAGCCCCTGCATTATTCATTCTACACCTCCCATCTTCTTCAGGACACGAGGCACAAGTCCTACCAGAAACAACTTCTTTCTTCATTGCACTCATTCACCAGGCAAACAGGCCAGCCCTGTGCATTAAATGAGGTATATAGTCTGTGGGGAAAAAATAAGTAATAAAAGACTATCATAATGTATACACCTCAAGGGTTGAAAGAATGATGCCTTTGCAACTGGAAGTCTGGCATTGCCCCTCTGTTAAGTATTTTCCTTCAGAACCTTAATACTGTTCTCTTAACATAGGCAGACAAGATTTTTTGGGTAGATGTGGGATCTTTTATTAAGCCAATTAAATAGTTGGAAAATTTGTTCTTTCCAAGCTTTCAGGCATGAACACCCTTCTTTAGGCATAGAGAGAGTTTTATGTTCTCTTAACATAGCTTTTGTTTGTAATTTTCTAGTGTTTTTTCTTAACAATAGCAAACCAAAAAAAAATTTCTTTATGCAGCACTACACTCATTCCCAGGTGGCTCATCTTATCAGCAAGGTTCAAACCTTCACAATCACTGCTCAGACCTCTGGCTTCATGGAGTGACTTGTAGCAATAGTAATCTGCTGTTTTTAATAAGAACCCAGTACAGAAGGGACAGGATATACATTTTGCTGGGGGGTTTCACCAATATTTGTGGAGAATATGTGAGGTATTCTAGATCCTGTGCTTGGTTGGGCAGAAAACTTTGCTCTAGTTGGTACAGAGCAACCTGTTCTCTGGTGCAACCTACCTGTTCTCCTCAAACACGAACCTTTCTACTTTTTCCCCTCCAGCCTGTCTCTATCCCAGTACTATCCATGTCCTGTCCCTGGCTCCTTGTCCCCAGTTTATCCTTGTCCCCTAACCCAATCACCAGTGCCCACACTTCTCATCCCAGTCCCAGTCCTAGTATTTCCTCCAAGGTTCTATCAGTCACCCCTGATTTCTCCCTGACTCCCAATAAAGTCATATCATCCTTGCCCAATTCTCCCAGCCTAGCTATCTGTCCAGCATGTCTCTCATAGACCAGCCATCAATTGTCCCCATATCCCTATATTCCAACCATTTCTTTGCCCAACTTGTATCAATTCTTCGCCTCTACCATAACTCCTAGTCAAATCTATCTATCCATTCTCCATTCCAGCTTATTCTGGTTCTTGTTCCTGAGCTGATCAATGCTAGAAACTGTGAAGGGTTGGAACATGCCTAATGACAATTATCCGCTAAGCACTAGGAATGGTCTATTGAACATATCTAAACTGAGGTGGGGGTTAAATTTAACTTGACCAATTTGCACAGGAAGAGCAAAGGAATAACCTGATACAAGGATTATTGTCTGCTAAATTGTAAGGCAAAGTCATGAGAACTTTTTAATGTTGCATTTGTTTCCTGTCATTTTTTCAGAAGTGGCTGAATAATTTTTTACTGAAAATTCAGCCTGAGGCTGACACTTGTCAGAAAATTCCAACTCCAGTAGTTAAAGTTTGGCAAAGTTATAATAAACTGAGAATGCAGACTATAATTTGAAGTGCCTGGCAATGTTAACAATAGGCTAGCTACCAATTTTACATATAATATAATACATGAACCAAAGCTATCATTTAATAGAATAAAAGAAAGAACAATTATTTCCCATGGCCATTGCTGCACTTCCCATACAAGTAACGAGTTTAAAATGTCAGAAATAGAAACCAAACATTTCTTCGCTGTTAACAAATGCTTTGTAGGGGGGTCTTTTAAAGTGTTTTTTATTCACACATATGAGTTAATTTTGTTTGACCTCAGTGCTGTGGTATACAAGCAGCAGGTAACAGAATTAATCTAATACTAAATTAAGAGAAGAAATTAAGACGAGCATAAAATACAGCACCTATCTGGCTACAGTGAAGTAATTCAACTATTCTGAAATATTTCTGTTAGACTCTATAAATTTGGAACAGATGTTTTTAGTGGCCTATGGAAAAAAAACAAAGTAGCAAAGTCCAGTTACCAATGGTGGGTTACAGATCTTTTTTAACATTTAGGGACTCTGAAATATCAAGTAGTAATGAAGCAAGTATTCAGTCAATGAGTAGCACTAAATATATAACTGAAAGTTGAGAATATCCAAAAGGAGAAGTTGAAAATATGAGACAAAGAGAAGTTTTATTTTATTTTATTTTTAAAGTTCATGACCCACCAGAAAGTAACTTGGCAATAGACTTAAATACATTTATAAAAGTCTACTGCTATTAGAGAATTCTAGCTAGAAAAAAATACGGGCACTGTTATATGACTGTTTGCCAGAGCCCCCAGTAGATACTTTTCCATAACAAAGACACTACACAAAGTGAACACAACTAGTTGTAGTTACACTGACAGTCCCAGGGGTGCTCATGCTGGGTGTGCTACATGTCAGGAGTGAAATGCACTGGTAGAGAGGTGTGTGGGAAGCCTGCACACTGCTCGCCTACCATATGCCTTATTTTAGCGGGTGCTATTTGGTTTCATTTTCACGAAGGCAAATTCTGTCCAGACCAAAACACCAATTCTAATTTGTGTGACTCAGTTTATTTCAGTGGAGCTTCACAGATTTACACTGGCTGGTGGCTTGACCCCACCATTAAAAAAACCAAAAACAAATCATGCCTGTCTTTCAGAAATCAGGCAAATATTGTTAACACTGCATTAAAATAAAAGTAAAAAAGAGCTGGTAGCAGGAGTTTTCTGCATGGTGTTTATGAATATGAATGATTTAGTTTACCTGCTTAACCTTGGGATATTTGTTACTTGACTAGAGATTTTCTAGACATTTCCTGAGAGTGGAAATAGTTAAACAACAGATTAGGTTCACATAGCCATGTCTGAGCTGGGTGACTAGAGAAGCAAGACTAAATGACATTTGAAAGCCCCACCCTGGCTTGTACAGAGGATATCTCCCAAAAGGTGGCCAAAAGGTTGGATCTCTCAGCAAGGGTATACTTAAGCTATGGAAAAATCTTGGGTATAGCAGTAGCCTTGGAAAGCCAGGTTATATGGGCTGTGGGATCTTATGTCTGTAGACAAAACCTGTGCCCAAGACACATCACAGAGACCAAGGAATGATAATATGGCTTAAGACCAAAGGAATCTAAAGGTGTAGATGTTTAATATGCTGGAACCCAAACACAGCAGCTGGTTGCATGTCTGTCAAGGGAAACTTGACCAGGACTGTATGACAGACTTTACCCCATGACATATTACTAAAGAAAAGAAAATACATTGGTTAAAAGCACCCCATGGTGTGACTCCATGGGATTAATATATTTATGCCCAAGTTTAGTTTGGACAAGCATAAAGTTGAGCAGGCTCGGTCATCACCCCTTGGTGCTGATGGAGAGAAAGAGGAACTGATATTATGCATTTAAACTAGGTTTTGTGATTTTAGAAGGAAAATAAAATGTCTTTTTCAATGGCCAAATACAGCAATAAATGAATTGTGCATATATCAGTTACTAAAGAATGATGTCAATATACAAATAAGTTAACAATTATGGCTGGAAACAGATGTGGCTTTTGTGCCACCATAAAAAATTATGATGGCTCTGTAGGCCACTAAGGTCAAGAAAACAGACATCTATTCTCCTTGTTATGCCACAGATGCCCAAAATTGGTGACCATGACATAATTTGTGCTGCTATTTTGAGGGGATGTTTGTTTACTTTAAAGTGAGAGAGTATGGGCAGCCAAGAGCTGCTTGCACTCTCCAGCCACCTTGGGCAGGCACTCCAAGAGCTTTAGGCCTGACCTTGTGTGCCCCAAGGATTCCCATCCTTAGGGAGCACAGGATCAGGTCCCTGTAGACCTGGGAGTGCCTGCCCAGGTTTCCATGTTTGTGGAGATACACCCTGAGTGTTGTCCCGCATGATTGGGCCCCATCCACTCCTGGGAGCATCAGGGCCCTGACCCTGAGGAACGACAAGCAATGTCTGTTTCACCCAATGAAACAGCTGTGCCAGGATACATCTCAGTGCAGCTGATCCACTTCATTTGACAACATCTGTTTTAACTCTAAGTGCATAGTCTGATGGGATGATGGCAGAGGTCATTTGTGTTATTGTCATTATAGGCAGCTCAGTAAGTAATTGTGAAGTAGGCAAGCCATTAAAATACTTTGATGTGATATTTCATAATCTGGACAGAGGTCTACCTGAGCCTAGACAGAGAATCAGGATGACATGGTTAATATACACCAGTTGCTACAGCCAATGCACACAAGGATGATGCCATTAACATCATATTCACCTGCTTTTGACCCTCCTCTCCCTCAGCCTGAGCAAAAAGGTACCCACTTACAAATGAGTCACAAGGGAGTGAGAGTTGTGGGAATCCAGAATGAGGCTCAAATTCACACTTCAGAAGCCATACCTTGACGCTTTTAACTGCGTTGCCACAAAACTCAGTAAGTGAAATTCCTTAGACAATTTTATGTACACAGAGCCCAGTTCCAAAAGTGAGATATTTATGAGCTGATTCTACTCAGTAGAGAGGGAAGCACAGTGTGGAAATTCTTGTCCCCTATTGTTGGCTACAAAGGACCAACCCCCAGGATCATAATTAATTCTAGTTTATTGTATGGGATGTGAAGTTACCAATACAATCATAAATGCAAACTTTGAGTTATGAGGGGTACTGACCACCTTAACACACACTGACACACACATACACCCACTCCCACATGGAATTGCTGCAATCGTAGTGTAGCACCAATGTTGATTTATACCTATCTGAGGCACTGGAGTCTGCTATCAATGATCAGCTTCCTTGAAGGTGATATGCTCTCTAGAAGGGGGTTGACTGCTTCCCCTTCTGTCTCGGTAGGTCAGGTGCTGGATGAGGGTCCCGCTGAGGGTTAGGCTTCATTGCCTTTTACCCCTTTCTGGCAGACTTCTGTGATCCCCATTATCTTCTTGGCTGCCCAATCCAGAGGTCACTGTCCTACATGGGGCTTGAGTAGTGCAAGACAGCTGTCAGTCAGTCACTGATGGTGCAGTTTTGGGAGTCCACCTTTGACTTGATAGACTCAATGGCTGTACCGTGGCAGGTTTCAGGTGGCTTGATTAGCTTGAAATGGCTTGTAGAGTAGAGTTTTGTAATGGTAAGTTCCTTTGGCTAGGCTATTGCTAGAAGCTCTTGCTTTGTCATTCAATTATCTACTGATTCATACATACGTGCATTCACTTAGGGGACTGGCCCAATACAGCAATACAATTCCAGTGATTACAATTCCAGTGTATTCTTATAATAATAATTTTAGTAATACAAGATATAACTTACTCTAAAGAATACATTCATTAAAAGTTAAAAGGTATAAAACATAAAATACAGAATGCCAGTGCAAAGATGAGTCAGAAGAAACATAAAAATGCACTGTGAGAAATATATAAAAATGCAATGTGAGGTAGTGAGGATCAAGGGCCACTTGGGATAGTAAGTGATTGAGGTTAGATGCAGTCATGTAGACTGATTTAACATAAAACTTTAGACAGATATGGGAAGTTTGCTTTGGGAAATAGGTCTTAATCAAAGGGGGAATGTGTTCACCAGGATATATTTACAGTCATGCATTCAGTGCACCTTGGTTTTGTTTGTTTCTTACAGGCTTTGTTTTGAAGTGGATATTTTAGTTATTTTGTTTTCTTTAGTGACACTTAGCTCAATTGATACGTAGCTGTTGTTTGCAGGTTTTTCCTACAAAAAGCCATGTAAGCTTTCTGGCTTGCTCCAAGCCTTGCCACACCCATGCAATGAGTGTGCTGGGTCTCTGCCAATACTTAGAATGAAAAAGAAATGTGCAAAAGGGGAGGAGGAATGCAGGCAAGAAGGGGCTTCTGTTATATCAATGCCCAGAAGGGGAGTGTACAAAGGGGGCTCCCTGTTACACTATTAAAGTTTGTCTCCAAAACTAAGAAGATCTACTTTGGAGTAGCACAAAGAGATCGCAGGAATCATACAAAGTAGGGCTGGAAGGATTAGCTTTGACTAAACCATCCCAGCTGAGTGTCTGTCTAACCTGCTCTTGGAAGTTTTCAGGGGTGGAGATTCCACAGCTTCCCTTGGTAGCTTGCTCTAAGGCTTGACCACCCTCATAATCAGAAATGTAACTGATATGGGGTATCAGTTTTTGCGTATTGGGCATATACACGATCTGATCCAGCCAAAGATCTGTTTCCTCCTAGTGCCAATTATTTCTGGGCCCAGCAGAAATACCAGAGTTTTCTGTCTGTTGTACAATAGAGAACCATGGTAACAATAGGTAACAAAATGGCTGATCCTACCAGCAGAAGCAATTCATTTCTTCCCCAATCATAGCATTGGGAGGGATTTCCAGGATCATCTGAATGAATCACCTAAATGGAAACAGGCATCTAAACCATCCCTGACATATGCCTGTTCAATCTTTTCTTTAAAACCTCATTTGATTCTACAGTTTCCCTCACCAGTCTGTTCCAATATCAAGATGCTCTGTCATTTAGGAAGGTTTTTTTTCCCCCTGAGGTTTAACCTGACTCTGCCTTTCTCTATTTTAAAACCACTGCTTTTGTCCCACCTTCAGTAGCTCTGAAAAACAATTGTTTGCTAGTCTCTTTATGGTAAGCTTTCATATTTTTAATGCTATCATATCACCCCGTATTCTTCTTTTTAGCATACTAAATATCCTCACCTCCTTCAAATTTTCCTTTTATGGCTTGCTATACCAAACCTTGATTATCTTTATTGTTCTCATTTGGATAATCTCCACTTTGACCACATCCTTCTTAAATTGTGATGTCTAGTACTAGCTACAGCATTCTGGCCTATGCTTCACAGATGTTGAACAGAGTACCTTGGATATGATGTTTGTGTTAATATATTTCATGCATTTTGGATATATGATGCTCCTGTTAAGGCAACTCAAAAATGCCAGCTCTTAGTTTTCACTCTTTTTTTCTTGACTACAGAAATACAATAAAGCCTTTTTTTTCTGTTTCAAAGAACTCAGAAAATTAGAACAGATCAGAATGTATTTAACGCTATGGATTCTTATCGAAATCTCTGTGTTTACCTTGTGAAACATGTTTGCAGACTTAGCAGTGCTAATATTACATGGCACCTTGTGGCACCACTGAAAGGATTTCAAGGCACCCCAGGTTGAAAATCATTACACTAGAAACCTTAAATTTCTTAACAAGAAAACTAATATCAATTGTAAAAATAAATGCAGTGGTGCAATAGTTCTGACTAGGCTAACAAAAACAAACAACCTCCCACCACCCCAAAACAACAAAAAACACAATCTCAAACCATTTACATTAATTATCTTAGAAGTTCAATAACATAAAGTTAAAATTTTTACAGTTTTCTTAAGCTATCCATAAGGTTCTTGAACTATGTCTTTTTCCATCTGGTTATTTCCCCATGCTTTATAATGGCATGCTCAAACTTACTGACTAACCTTGAAGCTCCCTAGCTACATTTGCACAGCACTTTGGGTGAGCTGAATGATAGTTTCAACTAACCTACCTCTATATGGACAGGACAATTGGCTTAGGAAGCAGCACACTCAAAAGTGATGCAGAGTTCTGCAAGACACTATTCTGGAAGAGAATAAGTTTTCCATGTAGACACAGCCTATCTTTAACTAGAAAAAAGGTGGAAATGTAAGTGAATAAAAATAGAAGGAGAGAATAATGACTTGACAGTCCATCCATTTGAAATCACCACTCTACTCAAACGCAGCATTGCAGCAGTAAGAGGAAAACACATAGGCAGTCAACACCAGCTGTAACCTGATTGCATCAATTAGAACCAGCTGTGCCCAGGTGTTTGTACACCACCTCAATTAACTAAACACATTTGCATATTGTGTCAAGCTTTGCTGTAAAGCTCTTTCAAACAATTTGTAACAGCTCTCAGTATGTAAGATATAAACATCAGCAAGTATTTTTAACCTTCCCTTCTCTACATGTCATTACAGCGTCCTCCGTATAAAGCAACTTCTGCTTTACTTACTGTATAGTAAATTCATGCAGAAAAGGAAGGTGTAAGAAAACTTTGGGTATGAAACCTGCTAATTTCTAATGGCACTGCAGTTTTGTGGCTGTCTGCTTGCATGATTGGAAAATATGTGAAATATCCCCAAATTCAGTATAATTAATACAATTTTGTTTTAAGCCTAATTTATGTGATTGCTTATTTAAATAAACCTATCCCAATGTCTCCAGTCCTATGTATATAAAAGCAAGGTAAAATCAATATAACTGACCATTGAACAAACTAGACGTCAGCACAATAAACAAGAATTCACATATAATCCTCTCAACCTTCTCCTACCACTCTTCTGTCTGATGCATAAATTAAAGAGAACTGTAATCCTATAGTCCCTGTGCTTTGAAGACTGTGTATGCAAACTTGGTGTGCACAAATTAAGCAAGGAGGAACACAGAAAGAGATGGGCTATGGTGCAATCTGCATCATTCCCTTGGGTAATGGGGACCATGGAAAGGGCTGTGATTTTCACTTCTTTCCCCATAGGTGATATGGCTTAGTTTCATAGTCTAGCTCTGAGCCAGCATGCTGTGCATAGAGTCCTAATATTTGAGAACATTTCAAAATCTTTTGGACTCATTAGACTTGTGAATTTCAGAATTAAAATCCCTCCACTGAGAATGTCCTGATTATTAGCAGGACTGATCATGTCCAAATTCAGTAACAAACCTGACCTCAGTTGCCATCGTTGAGTATAGGGTAAAGTCAGGACCCTAAACAGGAGTAATCAGAAGCCAATGTCATCTAAAGAGGCCTGGTACAATGTAATCCCTACATCCAGCTCCATTAAGCAGTGTACCCGCCATTTTGTGCAAAAGCCATCATTTCAGAGGGTTTTCAGCTATGGGTTTATTCTAAACATCTGGATTTTATGGATTTATATTAGAGCAGATCAGGAATTTGTCATTAAAAGGCTTTTTTAAATGGGGAAATACCAATTAATCTAAAACACAATGGCGGGGGGCAGGGGGCGGGCTTGATTTAAATAAATTCCTTGACTTTTAAAAAAAATCTTTCAAAATGATTGAAATGCATTTTGATATCTTAAGTGCAGAATTTTGCACTTGTCCTTATTGAATTACCTTCAATTAATCTTGGATTATTTCTCCAGTTTATCAAGTTATTTCTGGATCTTAAATCTACCTTCTGGAGTGTCTGTAACATCATCCAGCTTGGTGTCATTTTTAAATTTGGTAAGAATGCATGCAATCCTATCCTCCAAATCATTAGTTAAGATATTAATCAGAACCGGGACAGACCCTTGGAATACCTTCTCAGGAGCTTATGAGGGACAAGGATTTTGGGGGGTGATATCTTTTATTAGCCAAACTGCATGGTTGGAAAAAAGTTAGATAAGCTTTTGAATGAAATACATTTTTCATTAGGTCTCCACATTAGACACTGAGCCATTGATCATGATGATCCAACCAGTTATGAAACTACCTTTCAGTAGTTTCTGAAATGCAATCTAGATTGCATTTTCTTAGCTTTCTTAGACTAATGTGAATACCATGGCAGATAGTTTCAGAAATCTTGATAAAGTCAAGGTATATCATATCACTGTTCTCCCACCACCTATATAGCCTGTCACCTTATTTTAGATGGAAATCAGGTTGGGCAGACATAACTTGCTCTTGATGAATCCATATGGTCTGTTCTTGATCCATCTTGTTTGCCTACGTCTTTAGAAACTGTTTCCTTGATGACCACTTCCATGACCTTTCCAGGTGCAAAGATTTTTCTTTCTTTCTTTAGGAATGGGTACCATAAGTATTCTTTTCAAGTTATCCTGGACCTCATCAACCACCACAAATACTCAGCGAGAATTTCCAGTGGCTCTGCAATTACCTCAGACAATTCTTTGAGTATTCCAGGGTGCATCTCATCTAGTCCTGCTCAACTGAAAACCATTTGCTTCTCTAAATAGCATAGCTTTCAATATGTTCATTCTCTACTCTAGGCTGCTAATCTTCTCTCCTGCTTTTGCTGCCAATTGCATTTATCATCTAGTATCTGGCCTTATTCATGAAGATGGAGGTAAAAAAAACATTTACAAATTTCAGCTTTCTGTGCATCATCCATTACTAGATTCCTTGCATTTTTTAATAAGAGAACACTTAGCTCTATCTTCTTACTTCTCGCGCGCTTGTAAAGTCCTTTTCTGGTGCCTTTTATGTCTCTTGCTAGCTGCACATTAATCTATGACATGGCTTTCCTGATTTTCTCCCTGCAAGCCCATGTGGCAATCTAATACTCCCCCTTAGTAATATACCTAAGGTTTTACTTTTTGCAGGGTTCCTTTTTGAGTGTCAATTGGAATTTGCTGTTTAGCCAAGCTGGTCTCCTGCTACACGTCCTGTCTTTTTTTCACACTAGGATCCCTGGTTTTTCACCTTCAATAAGGCCTCCTTAAAAGTGCAACCAACTTTCCTGAACTCCTTTTTCTCTTAGACTTGCGTCCTATGGGATTTAGCCCAACTGTTCCTTGAGTTTGTTAAAGTCTGCTTTTCTGAGGTTCAAGGTCTTTATTCTGCTGCTCTTCTTCCTTTCCTTAGGATCTTGAACTCTGAGCAGCACTCTAATAAAAGCACCCAAAGTGTCTTGTGTACTCAGTGTCCCACACTTCAAAATGGCAGTGGGGACAGTTTAACTAAAACTCATTTGGTGAGCTTTAGTTAAAGTGCCCCTACCACCATTTTAAAGCACAGGGACACTGGTTATATGAGACATGGATGCTGCTGGAGTACGATTAATCGAGCCTGCTCTGACATGCTGTAATTACAACACAGTGGAGCAGCATCCCCACACATCTAGAAATACCCTATCATTTTGCAGTTACTACCACCCAAGCTGCCTTTCACCTTCATATTCACAGCCAGTTCCTCCCTGTTCATGAGCAGCAAATCGAGGATAACTTCCCCCCCTAGCTGGCTTCTCTTCTATCTGTACTAAAGAAATTATCCCCAACACACTTTAAAAGCTTGCAGGACTACTCTGCATTGCTGTGTCATCCCTCTAGAAGATGCCATGGTCATTAAAAAGCCTCATAGACAAACCTAACATGAGAATCAGCCAAGGAATAATCCTTAACTCCTTTTTGCATTGTGTGAAACTTCTGAAGTTTGACATAATGAACTTCAACAAAATAATGAATGGCTGCTGTCTGTACCCAGGCATTGCAAAAACCTAGGAACTATTGCTGGAAAAGTGCCCATGCAGGTGCACATTTCCATGTTCATACTCGCATCAAAGTCCAATTTGAGACCCTAATGAAAAGCCGGACTTTACACTTGTGCTCATACCTCTGGTGTAAAGAGTCATTTTGTTTAATTTCATGGCAAAAAATGAAAACCGAGGGCATGAAATCAGCCAAAATGAAACAGCAAGTGCTTGCTGTGAAACGTAAAAGAAGCTCAATGGCTGCTTAAGTGACTCTGGCACCAAGCCAGTGGAAGAGCTGTCTCAGGAATGCAGTGGCCCTAGGTCCTCAGAGCCTTAACAACTCTTTGCTTTCAGCAGGAAGGGCTCATTTCAGAGGTGGAAAAAAAACATTCCTTCAAGGTGATGAAGTTTAAGTAACAGAGTAAGAAAGATGGAAACCTCTCCGTTCTCCTTGCCTCTTTTGGGAGCTGTCAAAGTCAAGGAAACACCAGTCTGAGACCCTTTAACTATATATTTCCCCGGCGTGCAATTTTAACCAGATTAAATGAAAATGAGAGAAATCATCTGGCCTGGTGCTGCCACTGTGACTTTTCTTTTCAGACCTTTCTATTTAATTTTCAACCATTTTCACTTTGTTCAGAACAAACAGCAAAACATGAAATCCAGTGGGAATGAAACAGTGACTTAAGTGAGGAGAAAGGTGGTTTGAATCATTTAAAAATTTGGCCAGTCAGTTTGTGGGCAGCAGAATAGGGAGCTCTGCAGTGTCCTGAAAGAAAGGTACTTCTTTCCACTTCTTGTAGGCTGGTTGCAAGACACAGCTTCAGACCTCAGAAGCACTGCAAAAAAAGAAGGACCTTAGGGGGGAAGAGACAGCTGAGAAAGGATCCAGCTCCACAAAAGAAAGACAATTATAAATTGTCCATCCCATGCTGTCCTAAACTACAATAATTAGCACTGTAACCAGCAGGCAGCTCTATAAGTATATGACTTTTTGCTCATTGTGCAAAGCTATATATGATTTAACACCATCTTATTTGCTGTCCATATACTTTTTATGCCCTATACTAGAATCAGTATCACTCAATATGTCTCTTTACATTCAATACCAATTCACTCTGCTTATTTTCTAGTGTTGTGGCTGGGCAGGGGGAGGACCTTATTTTCTTGTGCTGTAGTTGGGATATTCATGACAATCCCCAGTTCCCATACATCACAATTTTGGAACACACTTTAAATGTAGTGCAGGTGTTTAGCTGTGTGACTTTAGAGTCAATGGAACCTTTTGCTAAAATCCCCCATGATTTGCATAATTACTTTGTTCATCAGCTATTAGATCATATTGATGGGTTTTTTTACTCTTTTTAAAACATTTTTGTTTGCAAGCACACTTTAAGTTACATTTTATTTTAATTTGTGTAAGGAAAAATAAGTCAAATATCTGCACGTTTCATGCTTTGTGTGTTTAAGGGTTCTTTCATCAGAACTGAAGTATAAGTACCAGTTCCCACAATTTCTTCAGGGACACAGAAACAAGATCATAACTGCAACTGCAAAGGGGAAAAGCATGCTACAGTATGCCTACAAGTCTCTGCCACTGGTGCATTGTTCCCTAGAGCCTATTCTATAGTGTTTTGTTTAATCAAGCATTGAGGATCAAAACTGTCCCTACTTGTCTAATGAGCCTTCAGTTTAAAGAAGGTTGTTTTCTTTTTTATCAACTAAAATTTATGAAATTGGTCAAAGCTACTACTGCACAGCACCTACAGAATGACCTGTTTGTTACTGGATTTATGCTAAACAGCAGGTGATTAGTTGATGCCAGGGTTGTCCAATTTCTGGGGGCCAGAGGCTACACACTAAGCAGGTTCCCCAGCCCCTTCTGGTTCAACTGAGTGGCCCTGCCTCCCAAACCTCCCACAGCACAGACCCCTGCAACCACACAAAGCCCTGTTCAGGGGAAGGGGCAGGAAGTGGGAGCTGGAGGAGGGAGGGGGAGCCTGGCAAAAGTGGCAGTAAGCAGCAGGAGCGATGGCAGGAGCAGCACCTGGGCAAGACCACAAGTTAACCACCAGTTGTACAGCCCTTGTATATACTTACAATATGGTTGAAAATATAAAAATGAATAAACACATCAGAGATGCTGATTGGCACACACAGCATTGGAATGCATGGCCTTCATCATCCTGGTGATGACTTTCTCATGATGTGCCCTGGGGATGTTTGAAAAGTCAATGCTATCCCTAAGTGAAAGCCTGTATCAGTGTACATAGGCAGGACTGCACAGATCCAGGGCAACACTTTTAACTAGTATAAAACTAATCCTGATACTTTTTTTGCATGTGACAGTTATAAATATTGCATTTGAATGAGTCAAAGGATAAAGCTGCCCCTGATGAATCAGGATGCTGCACCGCCTGAGCTACTGATCTGCATTCAATGGTGGTCAGACTTTGGTAAGTCTGGCTAAAGGGAACGGTGGGAGGATGGTTGTGGTGAAGGCTTTGGGCTGGGACTCAGGAAATACATATCTACTTCCGATTTTGCCACAAACTCCCTGGCTAATCTTGGGGCAAACTAATTGAGAACCAGATTATGAATTACATATTCCCCTTGGTGAAGTGTTACTTATGTAAATATTCTCACTAATCTCTGTATGCCTTAATTCCCATCTATATAATGGAGCTAGTCCTTTGCCACAATAGTGTGAGGAAAGTAGTAACGCTTTTGAGGCACTCTGACACTGTGATAGTAGAGGACTTCAGAAGGCAAATAAAAGTGCAGGGGATGCTTTTACTTCAGTCTTTCTCAGCTCCTTAGGTTGTTTCCATCCTCAGTGACAGCTCTTCTCATCTCCCCACTCTGGTTTTCAGGTGAGATGCACAGTCACCAATTAAATGAACTGCTGTTTGATATTATTTAAAAACAAGATCTTTCATAGAGCACCACTGTGAATGCTAGAAAACTTCTAAAAAAATGGTGGCTTATACATATTTTTGTCACAGCAAAATCATATCTATATTAAATAGCCCAGTGGCAGTGTGAGGAGAGGTATTCCATTCATTTTGGAGCTTCAACACAGGAATCAGGCAAGTACAAAAAGTATTCTGTATGAAACCCAGTTAGAATCAGCAGAAGACTCAGGAAAAGAGAGCAATAAAGCCAGGGCACACCTGTTAGGACTCAGGCCAGGACACTGTGTCACAAGCATACGACCTATTGGACAGCTCAATGTACCACACCATTCCCAGGGGTGAAGGAAGGAAGCAGACACTGGAAGAGGGAAGGAGAGCCCAGACTCCTTGCAGCAAAGGATTTGGACAAGTTGGAAAGAGTCATGAATGATGCGTGCCCCCAGCAGTTGTGGGGGACACAGCAGTGGCAAGAGCTTGGCGGTGGTGAGTGGGGAGTTCCCGCAGATGCCGCTGACACTGTTGGCTGGGGGGGGTGGCAGGGGGTGAGTGCTGACCAGAGGTCGGCAACTGCCCACAGATACTGCTGGCAGTGTTGGCAGCAGGGGCAGACAGCTGCCCACAGGAGCCTTTCAATAGGGGGTGCAGTGCCACGCTCAGGGGATGCATGTCACCACTGAAGAGAGTCCAGCAGAGGGTAATGAAAACAGTTAGGGAACTGGGCTTATTTAGTCTGGAGAGGAGAACACAGAGGGGATTTAAAAGCAGCAGTCAACTACCTGAAGGGTGGTTCCAAAAAGGATGGAGCTAGACTGTTATCAGTGGTGGCAGATGACAGAATAAGGAGCAATGGTTTCGAGGTGCAGCACACGGGAGGTTTAGGTTGGATATTAGGAAACACTCTCTCACTAGGAGGGTGGTGAAGCACTGGAACAGGTTACCTAGACAGGTAGCAGAATCTCCATCCTTGGAGGTTTTTAAGGCCCAGCTTAGTGAAGCCCTGACTGGAATAATCTAGTTGGGGATGGTCCTGCTTTGAGAAAGAGGGTGAACTAGATGACCTCTTGAGGTCCCGTCTAACCCTAATTTTCTATGATTCTGTGAATGCCAGGAGTAGTGCCTGAGCAAGAACCTGAATTATGGGACAGGACTAGGAGCAATGGTCTTAGATTGCAGCAGGGGAAATTTGGATTGTGTATTAGGAAGGACTTCCATGGTGGTTCAGCACTGGAATGGGCTTCCCAGAAAGGCTGTGGGATCTCCACTCTTGGAAGTGTTTGAGAGCAGGTTAGACAGACACCTGACACCACAGGACTCTTGTATTCAAAAGTATTGGGTGACTATATGCCCCAGATTGGCCAGGGCAGTCCTGGATTTCAGAGGCTGTCTCAGCATCATGGCATTTGGAAAAAATTGAAGCAAAAGTCCTGGATTGGTGGGAACCTGCCTGCACGTGTGGCTCCTGAGTCAGGAGCCCAGTCAGTGGATTGCTCCCTGCTCTGGACCCCACTGGGCTGCAAGCAGAGTAGCTTGCACAGTAGAGTTGGGGTCAGGAGAGAGGTGCGCACAGGGAGACATGGGGTCAGGGCTCTGTGTGCATCTGTGTGCATATGTGTGTGCACGTGTGCACACTGGCACCCCCTGGCATGCTTCCATCCTGGATTTCCTAACCCCATCCCAGATTTCCGTCAAATTATTATGGTCACCCTACAGAAGGAACATATGGCAGTGACAGACCCCTCTGTCCCTGCCCCTTGTTCATCCAGACAGGCTTTGGCTCTGCATATGGAAATTTTGAAACTGTACCTCTAGTGGTGAATAAGGGACAGTTATAGGGAGAGTGACATTGTAGGAGGCTTTCAAACCCATCTGCCCAAGTACCATGTGACTTTTAGAATCTGGCTTATTAATGGTGAAATCTGCAAAATCATTCATTTCCGAGTCCAGTGCTAGTTCTGCATTTATCTGACTCGTACATAGCTGGATCAGCAAAGATTTCCTGGGACCCCATACAGTGCTTTGAATCTATCTTAAGCAGGCATTTGCAGATAAGGTATTTAGCAATAAAGAACTTACTGTCAGAATAGCTGATGTGTCCTTTTGTCGTTGCCTCTGGCTGACTGTGCGGCAGGTTGTTTTTTAGAAAGAGAGAAGTGGTTGGCAGCCCTCTTTTGTTATTGTCAGTAACAAAAGTGGCACAATAGGGATTTTTTAAAAATGGGCATTAAGATCTGAGCACTGAATTCAGTGACTAATGTCTCATACATCATAAGGGAAGGGCAGTGATACTGAAGAAACTATAGCAATTGTTTTACCCAGCCCACTAGATTTTTTTTATATCAGCAGCAATGGCTTTGTTTAATAGTTGAAATTTCTGCTGAAAGCTTTAAGTAAGGCATGCTTTTTTTCCTGAGATGAAACTTGGAGTAAAAAATCATCCCTGGAGCAAGTGAGTGTGATTCCATTGACTTAAGTGCTATTACATCTGCATCCACAGGAGATGAATTTGTCTAGAAGTCTTAAAAGCTCCATTCCTTATGTAACTTCTCCCCCAGCTTAGCAAAACAGAGAAAAGGAAGATTAGTTTTTAGGTTATTCAACTAATCATTCTGGCTTTTGTTGCATTTTCAAGCCTCAGTCTGTATTTTATTGCGCACACAGTTGTAATGCATTATGCTTTCCTAGTTTGTTGAGCTTGAGGCTGGCAAACATTCATTACCAACCACTTCATTCAAAAAGTTCTGACACTCACCTACTCCCTCCATGCTGCCCTCCCCACAGGAAACTTGAATGTGCACGGGGCCACCTGTAAAATTACCTGTGGTTGTTTCCTGATTATTGAGTGATGGTTGATTGCTTTTGCTAATGGATTTGTTTTTGATGTTGGTCTTTATGTCACTTCACTGCACAGAGGCAATGATGCATGCTTCTAAAGTGCTTCTATGAAAAAAGAGGATTATTAAACAAAAAATATGTTAGATTTATATTCCATTTACAAACCTAGGATTTTAGTTCTAGGGTGGCTACATTGTGTATGCATTTTTAGCATTATTATTGTAGATGTACTGCTAGGCAAACTACAAAAGATTTGGTGGTTTGATTTTCAAAAAAGCTTCAGGCACAACCACTTGAAGCTTAACAAAGCCTCTTCTTGCAATTAACAACCAGGATAGAAATAACCTACATCATGGTATTTGGGGGTTTTTTGCAATATCTTCCCTGTAATAATTTTCCTGTTTCTGGAGCAGCCTTTCATATGAGACGGATAAGTTTTCTGTAATACTTTACTATTTCCAATTAAATACTGAATGAGAGAGTGCAGTGATGTGTAAAAATTAAATCAAATCATGAACACCCTCCCTGAAAACTTTCTTTTGGTGTTATTTCTGTACAATGTAAAAGAACACCTGATCATATAATCTGCTGAGAATAAAAATCTCTGGTACAGTTCCTTACGTATGAAATATAACAAAGTGCATATATATTATCATTTAAAAGGTAATAAGGATTTGGGGGTAAAAGCCTCACCCTGGGCTCTAATTTTGAGACTACCAACAATTTTGGATGTATGTTCATAGGGTTAAATAATGGCTATCAGACTTGAGAGAACTAATATTAGTATGTGTCTAATGAATGGGGCCAAGTGTTCTTGTAGGGCAAGTAAGGCAATTAGATGTCTAGTTGCAATTATTTGTCCCTTCAAATGGCATGCAACATTCATCAGAGGCTTTAAAATTATAACTCAAAATCAGAGATTAGGTTTGAAAACATAGTAAAAAAACACTAGCTGGTGTGGGTAACTTAAATTGGGGGGGGAGGGGGGCTGTAGAGGGTGCAGCCACTATCCTCCCTTTTGCTTATGAAGTGAATGTGAAGGTAGGCTCCGGAGCGGTGAGAGATGCGTGGGTGAAGCCCACTGCGTCCCCGCTCCCCCAAAGCCCCC
This sequence comes from Crocodylus porosus, assembly GCF_001723895.1. Classification (NCBI taxonomy): domain Eukaryota; kingdom Metazoa; phylum Chordata; order Crocodylia; family Crocodylidae; genus Crocodylus; species Crocodylus porosus. The sequence goes on along the minus strand of NW_017728886.1, from coordinate 121,196,397 downwards.
CAGACACCCCCTCAGCAGCCGCCGAGCCCCCTGCCGACCCCCAGCACAG
>NW_017728886.1:121191986-121195514 GCF_001723895.1 Crocodylus porosus | reverse complement strand
TCCAGCCCTAATGTCTATGAAATCTATGAAATCTATGACCCCAGCTGACTTCCTGCCCTTTGGGCAGGGGGCTGGACTCGATGATCTCCCAAGGTCCCTTCCAGCCCTAATGTCTATGTAATCTATGAAATCTGAGCTCTCTGGCTTGTCAGCACAAATGTTGGCCAAAGCTGCTGCTTTGAAGTGGCTCTGGAACCCAGAGGATGAACACCAATTCCACTCTCCCTCTCCTGCTTTCCCCCCAAAACTCTCCGCTGCCAAATCTAGTGTTGGGTAAGTGGGGTGGGAGGGCAAGTTATGTTGGTTTTCATTCCATTGGGTCTGGGGCCATAACACAGTTGCAACTCTGGCCAGGAGCTGCATTGACATGCCTGTATAGGCAAAGAGGGTTGCCACTGCATCCCATTTGGATCCTCCTCTTTTAGTTTGTACTACTGAACTTGACCAAAGCTTCGTACAGATATCTATCTTCTATCCCCAAGTATCTCATGGCCATTAATGTATGCATCCCCTAAAGTGCCCTCTGAGGTGGGTCAATATAATCATCTCCATTTTGCTAATGGAAAATAAGGCATGGAGAAAACAAACATAAGGTACAGAGAATAGGTAAGCACCTAAAACAGTGGGTTTCAGATAACTAAATCCAAGAACTAAAATTTAGATTCCTATGCATATGCAGAAACTCCAGTCTCAGCAGTGAGAATCCTGTGAAACCTTTGCTTTCAAATAGATGTCTACACCCTACCTATGTCCCCAGGAGGCCCTGTGCAGCCACAAATGTAAATCTCCTTAGGACAGAAGGAGAACAAACAAGATAGAAAAGCACCTAGGATGGTCAGCTGGGAGGGACTATTATTGTCCCCGCTTTGGGATAATTGCTGATTCTTATTCAACAGCTAGTGTAAAATGCAGGGCAACTTGCCACTATCTTTTTTGACCCACGGGTATCATTAAAATACTTATCTGTCTTCATTCACAAGTGAGGTCCTGACTGGAAGGCAGCCAGAAAGTGGTTGCAGCCAGTGTGACCAGTTATACCTTTGCAAGTGCACCTGTTGAACTTCATTTATAGTTGTATCTTTTATATAGCTTAGTATAAGATGAAACTCCATTTTGTTTTACTTAGCCATCTTAATGTTTTTATATTTTCTTATTTTGTATGAATGTGGTATGCATGTGGTCAAGCAAAAAAGGAAATGGAAACTAAAGATGCAAATGGTAAGAAAGAAAATAAAAATATCACACCTGCAGTAAAATGGCTAAAGATGCAGACACACAACCCAAAGCGAAAAATTCACTCTCTAAATCCAAAGGTCATCGCTAGCTACAAAAGCTGAAAAAAAAACAAGTCCTCACAGACGTGCAGCTGGCATCCCTGGTCTAATGAACATGCATCAGACATGCAGCTGCTACTATAAAAGATGAGTAAGAGAGAAAAGACTTTGGGGGGACAACTTCTGCACAACAATGAGGCATTGGTATGTGTCCAACAGACCCCCAGCCTCCTCTTCCTTATGCTCAGCTTGGTTGGCCACCAAGCTGATTCGAGCACCTAAGGACTGGTAAGATTCCAATATCTGCAGAACAGTGTGTCTGTGTATTTTAATATGTGTCTATAAGTATTATGATTTAAGCAATAAGGATATAATGGCTTAATAGTTTGTGTTTTCAATAAACGTGGTGGCATATTGCCTTATTCCCCTAAAAAAGATCCTGCTTGTCTTTCTTTATACACAGTACGTCTTCTGCATACAACACACTTATTGCTGGTGAGAATATTCTTCTCTAGCTAAATCAAGATAAAAAAGTATCATTTCCAAAATAAGCAATAAGCCCTAGTTTAATGCATGATTGATTGCTGAAGTAGCTTCTAGAGGGACTAAGGTATTTTCTTTAGGAGTACATGAGTCTACTTTGGTTGCCCATGGATAACTTAAACAGCTTATAAGTGGACAAAGATGAGGGTCTTAATAAAGTCTTATGAAGCAAAAGAAAATTATTTAAATGCAGCCATTTGTAGATCTGCTTTGAGGCAGGCAAAATAATGAATATTAAGAATATGAAATTCAAATTAAATCTAATTTTTCTATTTGTGAAGGTTCCCCTATAGCTTCTCTTCAGGAATACATATAATATAATTCCATTTTATGTTTATTGGGGTTGATGTCACTACCCTAAAAAAATAATAATAACATTGCAGCAGCCCACTGAAGTCATTACAAGAAAAAAAATGCACTGGCTGTGCTTTTGGCAATACATCTTTTAGCTTTGATAGTGAATATTCAGGGATGCTTTTATGTTGCAGAAGTAGTACTGCATCAGAAGACTTACTCTACTTGCTGCTGTTTGGTGCCTTCTTTTTTCTTTGTCTTATTACTCTTTGCTTGGCTTCAAGAAATGAGACAAGCACGCTAAAAGGAGATGACAGTGTTGAGGTGGATGAGCCAGTAGAGCCTAGGGCTCAGAGCAGAATGTTCAGTTTATTCAACTCAGAGAGCTTTATACTCTGTCCCTTTCATAATTTTACTGGAAGGGCAAGACACACCATTTTAAAGTGATCCTCTATATTTAAATATTGGTTTTTGTTACCTTTTCATTAGCTCAACACCTTTGTGAATGGTCCTTTGTAGCATGTTGAATCCCTATGTCTACAGTATGTATTTGGTCTTGTGGAACCATCAGAACATCTTGAAAGTTTAGAGTTTTACCTCTTTTTTGTGTTTAGTACATTTTATGAGATATTATTTTACAATAGTTGTATTATTTTTAATAAAAGCAGAATTTGCATAAGTGCAAACACCCTGAATTTATAGAAAAGCCTTTTGGGTTTGTTTAACACTTATATGATTTTTGAAGTCTTATAATTAAACAGACTTCACAAAAGGCAAAATTCTTGGAAAAATGACTCACATTTCTTGATTTACTAGGGAAACTGCTCAGACAACGCCAGGTAACAAATATCTGCTGAACTAACAGTTATTTATAATTGAATGGGTTCATGAATTATTATCAGTATAACATCATAATATCAGTGTACTATTAAACAATATTTCTGTAAGTCTGTGTAAAGCCATTTCCTCTTTATTTAGCAAAGGTTTTAGGCTAAAACTTGCTCTAAATATAAAACATTTACAAAACACTTCACAGAATTGTATGCTACTTCCAAGCATTTACAGAATAAACATGGGATTTGTATAACACACCTCTTTTATCCTAAAATTACATGAAGTTATTAAAGTGCATATAAAAGAAATCAAGTTTTAATAAGAATATTCATGAAGTTCTTTGTGTCAATTTGAAGATTAAGCTTTCCCTTATGAAATGAGAAAAGAGGAGAATGAAGAGGCTTTTAGCTCAGACTTCTGTATAAAGCACCTGGTAAACCAGGTGCTATAAAATACTTCTCTTTTGAGATATCCTTGAAAAAGATACCTTCATGTTCATTTAGAATGGTCCTGGCCTTTTAGAATACACTTCTTCTAGCTGTTTGCTTTTTACCTCAATACATCTCCAAGATTACAGTATGCT
>NW_017728886.1:121171742-121191451 GCF_001723895.1 Crocodylus porosus | reverse complement strand
GAAATTGTTATAAAGGGGGATTAGTTCCTCAACCAAGGCCCAATACCTATTTCCACCAAAAATACCCCAGAATTTTGTACTTGATCAATTATAGAATAGCAATATAGCTACATTAATGTGTTTATATTGTAAATAGCAATCATATTGATTTGGAAGGACTTCTTTGAGGTGACTTTGCTGGACTTTTTGAATGGCTCCTGCTTGGACTTTTTGAAGAGTTTGTGGCTGGAGTCTTCTCAGGAGTCTTGCCTGCAGGTTCTTCTGAAGTCTTGTCTGCTTTCTTAAAGAAAGTGTCCAAGGAAGTTTGGACAGATGTTCTCCAAGGAGATGGGTGCTGCAGCGAACTCTTTTGCTGGCATGGCGTGGCATGGCATTGTATTGGATCAAGCATTGTAAGATTGAAACTGACATCAGAAAGTTGAAACAGGGTGTCAATTTATAAACGTTGTAAGTGTGAAATGTTGTAACTTGAAACGTTGTAAGTCGAGGACTGCTTGTACAGCAAAGAAGAATATATGTCTTTTAGTATCATCTTAAAAATGACTAGTGTGACATTAGTATTGAGGTTTACATTCTGCTCCGGTAATGAGCTGCGATGTGGAATGAATTCTAGCACCATGGCAGAACTAAGAATGATGGAGACAAATAATCCAAACCCCTTGACAGGCAAAGAAGTCTGGGAGAAATTGTTTATATTAGGTTTGAGCTGGTTGAAGACAGGTACTAAACCAACAACTAATGCTGGTATAAAATAACCAGCCCTTCTTAGGAGATGTGAGACTCACCCTTTAATGAAGAACTGATGTACGTAAGTACTGAGATTACCAGAGTCTAAGGGGTACCTAGGCAGCTTATCATGTGTATTGACTAGCATTGTGTAAACTACGCTTTCTGAAAAGTTACTGGTCACTGATTAAGTCTTTCATTTCCCTCAAGAGAGGGCAGACCTACAGGTGCTGAATTGAACTGAGGCCTGCTGGGATAATCACTGTACACTGCAGGAGACAGCAGCCAGAAACCCCAGTGTGGAGGAAGAGAAACGTTGGTCCCAACTAAAAAAAGTGACAGTCATAGTTCTGGGGCCTAGGTATTCCTTTGATGAGACCACAAAGGGGTCAGAGATCAAGTTAGCTCTGGAATTGTGTAGTGCAATCCATTTGGGGAGACATTTCAGCTCACTAAAAACCAGAAAAATATTAATGAGGTTAGCTTTCAAAATCAGAAAAGTAATAGTGATTCCATGTTATTTAAGTAACTCAATATTGACACAATAGACACATCTACATATGACACTATGTCACCTCAGCAACACGCTATGGTGATGTAGCACCCATGAGCATCTACATATGACCACCAGCTACTTCACCACAGTGACATGTTCTCCCAGTACAGCATGCCGCTATGGCAAAGTACCTGCTAAAAATAACTGTGCGCCATGCATACGGCGCAGTACGAGCTGTTACTGTACTGTGATTTCTGAAAGGAAGTACTAAATCATGGCACAGTAACAACATCGCCATAGCGACACATGTAGACAGGCCCAAAATCTATTAAAATACAAACAATTGGTGACTTTAGTAGCCACATTTTTTAATAACAGAAACAATTGCCTTTTGAAACAGCAAGAAGAATGTGTGGTCCATAAGTCAGAAGTAATTGTCTGGAGGTTGTTGAAGAAGTAATGACAGGTGAAGTGCAAGACTGAGTACCTATGATAACATCATATACAACATTTCAAGTTTATTTATTATAGTTGCCACAAATTTTGTCTGCTGCATACTATTCATATAAGACAACATATATATGCATATATGTATGTATTGTGGCTGTGCAAAGTTTCGGCAGCCATTTCATTTCAGAGGTGTTTTGGTCCATTTCAGCACCTGAAACACCAAATCCAAAATGAAATAAAAGGCTCCAAAACATCTCTGAAATTAAACAAAACCATCCGAAACATTTTGGAAATGTTTTGGGTGTTTTGGAATGTTTCAGAGGCGACCCCAGGAACAGTCCGGCGCAGCCCCACAGCCCTCCTTTTAAAGTGCCAAGAGACTCGGACCAGGCCAGGCAGGGGACGTGGCCGGGCAGAGCTTCTGGGCAGAGAGGCAGGCACAGATGGAGGAGCTGTGGAAGAAGCCCCCATGGATGCCCTGCTCAGCCCCATCCCCCACCCAGCCCCAGCCTCTTGGCACTTTGAAAAAAAAAGAGAAACAAAGCCCCATACTCACCGGCTGTTGCAGTGGTGATCCAGGTATTTGAGGGCTCATGGCAGAGGGCTCATCCCCTTCCCCAGCTTGGCACCCACATGGCAACTGTTGCATCACACAGGTGCAGCGTGGCTCAGCAGGGTGCCATGCGCTGTCTGGGTGCTGGGGCTGCTCAGGCTGAGCACTGTCAGCCACCCCAGCTCCCAGAGAGTGCACGATGCCCTGCTGAGCCGTGCTGCACCCACATGATGCAACAGCTGCTACACGGGTGCCCGGCAGGGGCGGGTAGTGATCTCCACCGCCCCTCACTGCGTGGGGAGGCTCTGCCATGAGCCCTCAGAGGCCCCGATCACCGCTGCTGGAGCCAGTGAGCATGGGGCTTGGTTTTTTTGCTTTTTTTTTTAAAGTGCCAGGAGGCTGGGGCCGGGCAGGGCATCCATGGGGGCTTCTCCCACAGCTCCCCCACTGGGGCATAGGCAGGCACGGCCAGAGGAGCCTCAGGAGAACCTGCAGCTCCTGGTTCTCCCCAGCCGATCTGAATCTCCAAAACAGCGTCAAAACTCCAAAGCAGATTCAGCCAAATTGAAATGGAACAGTGATCTGAAACACCAAAATGAATCACTGTGCTCCAAAACAACTGAATCTGAAACCAATAGCTGTTTTGCACAGCCCTATGTATGTATGTACAAGTTATTTTACTCATTCATGCTGTTTACTAAAACCTGGATTGCTTCTTTTGTTGAGTGCACTAGCTGCTAGGAATCTGAATACTATAGAAAAGTGCAGGCATGTATAAATGTCCATGGGCATATGTTCCCAGGTCATGAGAATGGGTTTATTTAGGGAGGAGTAGTTTAGAGGCCCCCTCTATACATTACAGGTATTGCACAATTAACTGGTTAACTGTGCAATTACTTTAAGACCAGCTACATGTGTAGAGTAGCTGTCACATAATAAAAAGCTCCAAACAGCTATGAAGTTAGACCTCAAAAATATGTACTAACTTTATAGCTGGTTGCTATTGAGCTTTAATTTGCACATGTAGCAGGGTCTCTCCTGTGGCTGGGAGCCCCATCAACTACATAGCATGAAACTCTCGGGCCCCTGGGAATCATGACCGCTGTGAATCCCCAAGACCCAGGAGTGTATGAAACTCCTAGGCCCACACAAGCAGCCAAGACCAAGAGTCCCACAACAGACTTAGCTGTACCACATGTGTAGCTGTTACTGAGAGCCCCATCAAGTGAAGGACTCTCAGTCCCAGCTGCCTGTGGCACCCACAGCTGGAACCCCTCAGCAAAGGAACCTGCTTCTTGCCAATGCAGGGGGAGCGCAGATTTGGGTTCCCAATGCATTGGCAATAAAGTGCAATTGGATCTAATGCATGATCCCACAACTGCACCTCCTACCATGCATGTGTGGCACGGCAGGAAGCACAATTTTTTGCCTCACACATTAGATCCAATTGTGCCTTTACCTGCACACATAGAAAGGGTATCAAATTTACTTTGCTTGACTGAGGTTTGGCAGAGGTTAAAACTAGTAGCAGTCCACAACCCAACATTGAACAGATCTCTGTAAAGTTCCATGTTTTTGCAAAAATGGTCAAAAATACTGAACATAAAAATATCAGATCTTATTACTTATTTTATTTTTCAAGATTACTTAAACAGGTGTAGGAAAGTTGCCAGAAGAGCTGAGAGGGAAAAATCACTCAGGTTCCCATTTGTGGACTCCTTTAAGAATAAAGCGACTTTTTTCTCTGTGCTTGAAATCTATCATCCACGCTCGTGTGGACAATCCTACTAATGTAAAACCACCCATTTATAATCACAGGCCTTTTTTCTAAGTGTTGTCTATTAATGAAATCAGCAGAGATTGCTGACACAATTTTAAAAATGTTATTATAGAATAAAATAACTGAAAACCATCTTGTTATCCACATAGCAGGCCTAAGAAAAAATGTTTCTGTTACTGTTAATATTCCCTTAGTCCACTTTTATATTATTATTTTTATTGCTTCTTACTTCAAGTCAAACTGTAAACTTAGGGCCAAACCCAATTGCATCTGTTAAGTATGTAAATGGACTGTTCTGCCCTGCTCAAGTACTGAAAATCCATCAATGCATCTATTTGTATAACTCACCATCATCTTAGGCCCAAGATCAACCCACAGAAAACAGTGAAGGGGAGGAGGACCCACTCTTTTTTTGCATTAGCTATTTTTCAGGAAATCAAACAGGGTGCCGTAGAATTGTGCTGAGGCACTGAAGTCCACTAATACGCTCAATAGATGGAAGACAGGGTCTGCCTATGCGCATGTTCGGCACCACACAAAATAAGGACCCACTCCTGATTAGGACATTTTGCCATTACATCAATCAGTACACATGAATGTGATGGGAGATCTGCTGGGCACCAGATGTGGCCCAGATATCTCATGTCTGCTGTAATTAAAAGATGATTATTTATTCCCCTCTTCCTCCGTATGATATAGTACCTTATATGAGAAACATCTGGTAGCAGGAATTAATCAGATGATCTATATTTATTCCTAAGTCTACTTTGTTTTGTTCGGTTCAGTGATTTAGAAAAGTGCCAAATGACATTGATTTAGTTGCTGGTAAGGTTCATTTGTAATGATGTATATTTAAAAGGTTAAATTTCACCAGATGAGCTGTCAGGGAAGAGGAGGTGGAAATTAATGTGAAAAACAATGAGACAAAAATAATTCAGGATGGCACACCAATTGTGTTGGCATTTGGTAAAAATTATGGTCTAAAGAAAACCAAGATTGAGTTTGTTCTGTAAGAGGTGGCCCTATTTTCTTCAAACTATGTCAAATATGGTAAATAAAGAAACGCTCTTTATTTTCTAAAAAAAATTAGGCCTTAAAAACCCAAATTATTATCATCAGGTTTAGATTTTAAAAAATTAGTAGCAAATATTTTATTTCCTCTCTAATCACCATATTAAAAAAATACATTTTTCTGGTAACGTATTTTATTGGACCAACAATTTTATTGGGAGAGATGTTAGACAAGTTTTTGGGGCATACAGGACATGTCTACACAAGATGCTAAACTGTGCAGTAGCCTAACAACACTGTGCAATAGCATACCAAACAAAAACTGTGCTAATAAGCTTCTGTACAGTATTATTAGGCTACTTCACAGTAAATGTAGTTACTGCATATTCAGTTACTACTTCATTAAGGAAGTAATAAACTAAATATGGAGTAACTATCATGCACATAATGAATTACTTCCTCTGTAAGTGACATTCTGGTTAATACCAGTATGATGTTGACCTTTTTCACAAGAGCACAATGTTGGCTCACATTCAGCTTATAACCTACGTCCTCCTCTGCAGCCTAGCCAATATCACCCAATCTGTATTTTTTAATGCAATTATTCCATCCTAAGTGCAGGATTTTGTACTTGTCCTGATTCAGTTTCACCTGATTGATTTCAGATCATTTCTCCACTTTATTCAGATCATTCTGGATTCTAGTCCTACCCTCCAGAATATCTGCATTACCACCCAACTTGGTGTCATTTCCAAATTTGCTAAGCATGCATGCAATCTCATCCTCCAATTCATTTATGGTGTTAATACTGGACCCAGGACAGCTGGTATCTTGATACTAGATACTTCCTCCCTGCTAGACATCAAGCCACTGAGGACTACTCATTGAACACAATAATCCAACCAGTTATATGCCCACTTTATAGTACATTCATCTAGTATGTATTTTCTTAATTTATTAATGAGAATGTCATGGGAGACAGTATCAAAAGTCCTGCTAACATCCATTCAAATCACATCCATTGCTCTCCGCATATCCACAGAGCCTGTCAACTTATAAAAGGAAACCAAGTTGGTCAGGCATGACTTGCTCTTAGTGAATCCATGTTAGCTATTCCTGATCACCCGGTTCTGTTCCAGGTGATTTCAAATACATTCCTTGATGACCTGCTTCATAATCTTAGAATCTGTAATTCTATCAATGTGCTGCTTATTAAAGGTTTAAAGTTCTTGGAGAGAAATGCTGCAAGACAAGAAAGAGAAAAGATCATAAACCATGAACATCAAGGGTAGGGATGAGACATCTCAGTTTTGGGGTATACAGACCACCAAGGGGCAAGTTAGATCATCCAGAACCCTTGTGGCTGCTCACTTTGAGGAGAAAAAGTCATGACATGGGCAAATAAGCGTTTGAGGAGTCTGTCCTAAGATCTGAATAATGCCTGTTAGCAAGATGTGCTGTGCCAAAAGGTCATTGTTGTCTTGATCCTTGATTGTAGGTTTAGCTTGTACTCTCTTAAGAGCTGAAGTCTTCACATTCTGGCCTACCTTAAGTACCTTTCTTTTTGGTTGTTGGTTGGAATTTTTTATTAGTTGCATTACATCCCAGACTATTCTGTCCTTGCATCCACAAGAAGGTGCATGAAAGAAAAGTTCCCCGCCTGAGATAGGGTCATCCCTATCCAAACTACCCTATTCACATCTATTATCTAAACTATTACAATCACAAGATATAACACCCTAACCTGCCACAGGTAAAACACAGGGACCACAAGAGCCTCTGTCCTGCTGTAGAAGTTGTTAAAATATGCTTGAGGGATCCAAGGAAGAGGGCCATACCCCCAGCTAGGGAGGAAGGCAAAAAACCCTACAGTCTGAACCAATCTGACCATGGGGGAAAATGTCTTCTTGACCCCAGATATGGTGATCAGCCTGACCCTAATCAGAGGGTCAAACCAGAAACATCTAGGTAAAATCCTAGGAGGAGCTTTGGCACACCACAGTCAAAACCCCCAGCCTTGGCTGCAGCTAACACCTAATGCTTCTAAGGAAGTCATAAAAACACCTGACATTTGTAGCAGCAGGAGGGGAAAAATTTCCTTCAAGGCATCTGGGGCAGCCAGCAAAATCCAGATACGTGGGAAATGGTATGGAAGATAAGGGTTATAAAAGTTCTCTGTTCAAAAAACACTTTTAAGTTGTAATAGCAGAATAGTTGTGTCCTCTGCTAAAGTTTTTGGAGCTGTTAGTTCAAGCTCTTCTGTGGGCTTATGTCTAAAGGCTGCTGAGCTGTGAATTGCACATGTTCATTCAGGCTGGAGAGTGAAAAGTAGCCAGATCTGCTCTTAGCATGTTACTCTCTTGTGTGCTGTTGGCTAAAGAATCCACTGTGCCTCTCCCACCCCAGTCTAATGTGCTGTTAGACTTGAGAGGACTCCTGACTTGATAAAGATGGTTAACCACTTATACATTTGATTGCTTTTGGTACAATTCTTTAGCTGAGATTTATAGCCAAATGGATGGCTACATCCTGAAAATCCACTGTGGAATATATTGTGGAAGAAATTAAACTTCACGTTGTGGTTGAATCAGAACTGGACTATACTGTGATCACAGGGAGGATTCCAGACAGCAAGGGGAATTACCCACTTGTCGGTTTCAAAGGATTTCTCACACTTTCTAAGTTTACAAGCATATTTATACTTAAGACAGAGAAAGAGAAAAAAATACAACCTTGGAGAAACAAAATGGTAGTAAATCACACAGACATGCAGGTAGTTTACTTAAAGAAAACATCTGTATACAGGGTAATATATCTAAACAAGGCACGCAGGATTCCTTATCTCAGAACATGTAACTGAAATAAGCAGTATAAGCAATTCTGGTCTCTTTCTGTTTTTCTAGTCAAGTAGGGCAGAAGCCCAACTAAATTTACCATCACAATATAAAGAATGGTTATTTTTAGTCTTAACTGTGTTGCGAAATGCCGGATTAGAGACTCCGACACCGCCTGGTGAGCCGTGGACTTTACGGAGCGAGCGAGTACGCGGCTTGTGGGGCAGGATAAGAGGTGGCTCATCGACCACCCTCGAGGTTCGCCTCACTGGCACAAGTAGGCGAAATGCTATACGCTTTCAAAATTTGTAGTAGAAGGGTTTATTTAACTCACCTGGCCTCACCCTTTTACAAATAAGAGGGGAGACTGGCCAGAGCAAATTGCAGCTAAACTATAAGCGCGGAGGTATGGTAAAAGCGGGTATGCGGTCTAAGCTATGCTGAGAGGCTGATGTTCGTTGTCGGGTTTTTGAGGCCTTTGACGGGTTCTGGGATACGCCCAGACGGGAGGCTGAGGACTGGCAACAGGGTGATCAAGCCTGAGGTTTATCCAGTCATCATCTCTGCCGTTTCTTGCTTCTTCACCTCTCTATTGATGTTGGTTGGACCGCCTCTATGACACTAACTATGATGTAAGCTAAGCGTGCAGGGATAGGGTAGTTTCTTTTACATAGGTGTTGCTAGGCAGATTTTTTACATAGGTTGCATTTCCACAGAAATGAAACAGGATAGAAAAGAAACTTACAAGATACGCATGCGCAGCTTGATACAAAATTTGCGTGCACGGTAGACAAAGGAAATTTCGCGCGCGCGGGAAATACAAAACTTAGCGCGCGATAGGATTTACTAAACAGACATTTTGGTTTGGACTAACTTATAGATAAGACTATAAAGTTACATAAATGTGAAAAATGCCACGCGGCAGTTATATAAAATGAAATAAAATATTTACAAATTGGAGAATTTAATTCTCATCCAATACTGAGATCATTTATTGATATGATAGATATATTGCTGGATACTTAATTTACTTCAGTATTATTAACAGTATTGCTGTTCTAGTGAGGTTTTCTTGATTGTATTTTTAAGCACTTAGGAAACTTCATGAAATATATCGTGGGGGGTTTTTAGGACTCTTGATGAACTAAGTACTTTTCAGGCAATAATTTCAAAGGATGCCCAAGCTCTCCTTCACCCCTCCTCCCCGCAGCTAGTTTTTAGTTCTCATGGAAATAATTAGGCATCAGAGAAGCACTGAGTTCCACATTTGTTAAAGGAAACCATGTGACCAAGGACCAAATTGGCAGCTCTTTGGGTTAGTGCAACCAGCTAGTGTCAGACACCTCCCAACACTTGTCTATTTTCAAGGGTCAGGCATTCTTCCTCAGACATTCTGTTATCACTGTAAGGATGGACTGTAGGATTTATTTCTCCTTAACTGAGACCAGGATGCTTCTTGAGAACTTTCAGGCAACTGTCCCATTATAAGTGCTAATTATACCAAAACTAATATCTATCAATATGAACAATTAAGATAAGGAAACACCAACAGTGCTCATCATCAGGAATAGAGGATTTTTGCAAAACTGATTCTAATGATAATGGCCTGCGTGAAACACTGACTTCTTAACCCCACTAATCTTGGACTATATTCTTAAAGGAGAGAATAACAAGCATAAAATCCACCGTGGTTTCAAATGGCTAATGACTCACAGGAATGAGTTTGTTAAAGGAGTTTTTGTGGATGATGCCCTTGGGCTATGTTTGTTTAAAAAGTACGTTTGGTTTTTCATAAGCCCTAAGGACTCATTTGGCTGTGTGGGTTTAATGAGCTTGCAGGTCTGTTTGTGGAATATACATTAGAAACTGGGTAAGGGGTCTTGTATGAGCTTACTCTATGGGAAAGAGTGATTGTGAGTTACTGAGCATGCTCACATATAGAAGCTGCTGATGCTGTGCTTGGCTTCATTGATCCTGCTGCTCCCACAAGAAGTTTACTCATCAAGAAAGCCTGCAGTAGTGGAGGTACATGACTGCATTTCCCCTTGATGGAAAGCAGTCTGCTTCCTAACCTTTACCTGTCATTTTTTTAATTTCAGCTTGGCATGCATGGAAATAGTGAATAGGGACCTACTTTGCCTTTCATTTACCCTGGGTTCATTAGCAGTAATTCCTTTGAAAGCAATGGAGTCGCACAAGTTAAAATGTGTAAGAGGAGAATCAGCTATCCTGAATTTAGAGAGGAAACATTTTCTGTCATTTTCTGTCATATAACAAATTATGTTGTGAGAGACTTCCATATAACATTGTTTCATATAATTTGATCTTCAAGTTTGTTCCAAGATAATCCAATTCTTTTAAATATTTTTTTTATCTATTGGTCTAAATTTAAAAGATCATTTCATCAGTGGAAGAACAGGACTTGATTTAAAGTTTTTGACTGGGACCCTAGAGAGGTGTTTCATTTCCAGCATTGCCACAGATTTTTCATGTAACCTTAAGCATATCACTTAATTCCCTGGTGCCTTGGTACCTTATCTACAAAATGGGATAATAGTAATACATGAAAACAACACTCTTTTGCTAAAAAATTGTAGTTTTCTTCATATTTAATGCAGACATTTTCATCAAAATTTTTCAGGATTAACCAAAATTGGAAAAAAAAAACCCCTACAAAGAGCCTTTTGTTGTAATTTCTAAATGAAGACTGAAAGTGTCTTGGTTTTGAACTTTTACTACAAACCTTCCTCAAAAAGGTGCGAGAAAAACCCCCCTAAAATATTACATAGATTTTACATTTTTTTCACTAAAAAATTGGACACAGTACTCCAGCTGTGGCCTCACCAATGCCAAATAGAGGGGGAGGAGCACTTCTCTGGATCTGTTGGCAACACATCGGCTGATGCAGGCCAGAGTTCTAGCCGTTCTGTTGGCAACCACATCGCACTGGTGGCTCATATTGATCCTTGGCTCTATTGACACCCCTAGGTCCCTTTTGGATGCAGTGCTAGCCAATGAAACAAAACAAGGAGCTCTGTAGATGACAAAATTCAAACCTGTGTACTAACATCCCAACAGATTTCAATTCCATTCCCTTAACCACTCCCACAATTGATCTGCTTGCTACTGTACTGCCACCCCAGGAAGTTGATGTCACATCTGACCCAGATAGGAACTTGAACCCATACTCATCAACTTCAGAGACTGATGCCTTATCCTTTAGGCCACTGGGTCTATGATGACTTTGCTTTTAATTTACAATCCTCTCCCCACCCTGCACTGACTGTGGCATGGTCTGTCAGATACAGCGTCTGCAGGAGTTTCAATGGTTGGACTGGCACTTAAGGAATCCTGGCTGAGGCAGTGGGCGGCTGCTTTCCTCCCCTGGCCCTGCTGTGTAATACTAATGGCATACTGGGCTGCATTTATAGAAATGTTGCCAGCAGATTGAAGGAAGTGATTCTTGCCCTCTAGTCTGTATTGGTAAAGCCTTAACTATGTCCAGTTTTGCCCCCTCCCCCCACCACTATTAGAAGGATGTAGACAAACCAGAGAGAGTCCAGAGGAAGGTAATGAAAATGGTTAGGAAATTTAGACACATGACTTATGAGGAAGGGCTAAAGAAACTATGGCCAGGAATAGTCCAGGCCGTGTCATGAGTGACTACAGGGCCGTGGGGGCCAGGTTTAGGAAGCTGGGGGCACAGGTGGTTTCCTCATCAATCCTCCCATTCAGCAGTCATGGCCAGCTTCAAGACACCTTCATCGGAGAAGTCAAACTGTGTCTCCAGAGTTGGTGCCATCACACAGGTTTTGGCTTCTTAGACCATAATCTACACTTCCATAAAAGGGGTATCCTCTGATGTGATGGTCTTCATCTCACTTCAGAAGGAGTCTGTTCTCTTACAAGTTGGCTGATCTGCTATGCAGGGCTTTAAAATAGGTTTGTTGGGGGATGGGGATGCAAATGACAAAGAGAACCTAGGATCAATGAACTACGGGCACCGTGCTGGAACAACCCATGTAATTACTAAGGGATCAGGACAGGGGGGCACCAAGGGCACCCATCAGGGAGCTTAAGTGTCTATACTAATGCTAGGAACATGGGGAACAAACAGAAGGAACTTGCACTCCTGCTTGCAAACAAAAACTTCAACCTAGTTGGGCTAACTGAAACCTGGTGGGACCCTACACGATTGGGCAGTAGGCATTGAGGGATATAGACTGTACAGACAGCATAGAGTAAGAAAAAATGGGGGGTATTGCTCTCTATGTTAAGAAGCAATATACATCTTCTATAATCAAGATGGGACCAGAGGAGAGGCAAATTGAGGTACTGTGGGTCAGAATACAAAGGGAATTGGTAGTGGGAGTCTACTACAGTTCACCACACCAGGAAGATGGGCTAGACCTAGAGTTCTGAAGGCAGCTCTCAGAGGCTGTACAGTCAAGGGACATGGTTGTCATGAGTGACCTAAACTACCCTGACATCTGCTTGGACGAGCAGTCAGCCTAGTCTAACTGTTCACATAGATTTTTAACCTGCATACAGGACCTTCACCTATGCAGGAGGTATACAGTCCCATTAGGGTAAATGCCTTACTCAACTTGGCTTTGGCTACAGGGGGTGACCTGGTGGGGGATCTGCAGATACAAGGTAACTTAGGGGATAGTTACTATCAATTGATTGAATTTACTATTCGGCAAAGGGTGGGAAAGATAACCAGTAGGGCAGAAGTGCTAAACTTCAGAAAAGACAACTTCAATATGTTCAGGACATTAGTTAGCAAGGCACTGATGATCATGGCATTGGTGAAAATGGAGTCCAGGAAGAGAGGTCATTCCTAAAAGGAGCGATCCTTTGGGCGTAGAAGGAGACAATCCCACTGCACATGAAAGGGGGCAAAGGTGCCAAGAAACCCTCTTGGCTGAACATGGAAATCCAGGAAAGCCCAGGGGCAAAATAAAAAGAGACATACAGGCTGTGGAAGCAGGAAGTAGCTACCAAGGAGGAGTATATCGCCTTGGCTTGCACTTGCAGGGAGTCAGTCAGAAAGGCCAAAGCTGCAGTGGAACTTAGGTTGGCAACGAAAATTAAAGACACCAAAAAGTCCTTCTACAGGTATATAGGGAGCAAAAAGAAGGCACAGGGTAAAATAAGACCCCTACAGGGCAGACTAGGGCAATAGGTGACAGATAGGAGGGACAAAGCTGAGCTTGTCAATGAGTTTTTTGCTTCCGTATTCCTGAACATGGATCAGGACAAAACTCCCAATGGATTATAGATAAGCACAGGATGGAAACCAGCCCACCAACTGTTAGTACCAACCTAGTGAAGGGACGCTTGGAGGGGCTGGATGTGTTTAAGGTAGCAGGTCTGGATGATCTTCATCCAAGGGTGCTGAAGGAATTGGCCAGTGTCATAGCAGAACCACTGGCATGGTAGTTTGAGCACTCATGGTACTCTGGTCAGGTCCCAGAGGATTGGAAAAGTGCCAGTGTGGTCCCTATTTTCAAGAACAGGAGGAAGGAGGATTTGGGTAACTATAAGCCATTTAGCCTCACCTCTATCCTTGGGAAAACCATTGAAAAAATTGTTAAGGATCACATTTGTTAAGGATCACATTTGTGGGGGTCTAGCAGGAAAAACAATCCTGAAGGCAACCAGCACGGGTTCATAGCGGGTAGATCCTGCCTGACTAAACTTGTTTCTTTTCATGACCAGGCCACTAAATGCTTAGATGCAAGGGATGAGGTAGATGTCATCTATCTGGATTTTAAGAAGGCCTTCAATATGGTATCTCATCCTATACTCATAAATAAATGGAGTGGCTATGACGTAGATGATTACATGATCAGGTGGGTGGCAAATTGGCTAATGGGATGCACTCAGAGAGTGGTGGTGGATGGCTCAGCATTGATCTGGAAAGATGTGGGCACTGGAGTTCCCCAAAGTTCAGTCCTTGGACCAGTGCTGTTCAATGTTTTCATCAGTGACTTGAATGAGGGCATGGAGAGCACTCTGTCCAAATTCACTGCTGACACCAAATTATGGGGTAAAGTAAACACACTAGTGGGCAGGGAACAAATCCAGACAGATTTGGACAGGTTGGAGAAGTGGGCAGAACAGAATAGGATGCAGTTCAACAAGGACAAATGAAAAGTGCTGCACCTAGGGTGAAGGAATCACCAACACACTTACAGGCTGGGGATGACTCTCTCAGCAGCACTGTAGCAGAAAGGGTTCTTAGACTCATAGTTGATTCCAAGATGAACACGAGTCATCAAAGTGATGAAATGATTGGTAAAGCTAATCGCACTTTATCATGCATTAGCAGGTGCATCACAAACAGGTCCAGGGAGGTGATACTTCCCCATTATGCGGCACTGGTGAGGCTGCAGCTGGAATACTGTGTCCAGTTTTGGATGCCATACTTCAAGAGGAATGTGGATAACCTTAAGAGGGTCCAGAGGAGGGCCGCTTGAATTTTGGGGGCCTGCAAGTAAGGCCCTACAAAGAGAGATTGAGGGACCTGAATCTCTTCAGCCTTCGCAAGAAAAGGTTGAGAGGTGATCTTGTGGCCACCTACAAATTCCCCTTGGAGTACCCCTTGGAGTAACTAGAAATAATGGCTACAAAACTGACAGAGAACAGATTCATGTTAGACATCAGGAAGAATTTCTTTATGGTAAGGGTTGCCAGAATCTGGAATGGGCTTCCTAGGGAGGTGGTGCTCTCTCTTACCTTGGGGGTCTTTAAGAGGAGACTGGACAAGCAGCTGGCTGGGATCATCTGACCCCAGTGCTCTTTCCTGCCTGGGGCAGGGGGGTCAGACTTGATGATCTGCTGAGGTCCCTTCTGACCCTAATATCTATGACTCTATGAACTGGGCTTATGTAGTCTGGAAAAGAGAAGACTAAAGGGGGATTTAACCCCTTCAACTACCTGCAGGGTGGTTGCAGGGAGAATGGAGCTAGACGGTTCTCAGTGGTGGCAGATGACAATGGTCTCAAGTTGCAGCAAGGGAAGCTTAGATTAGATATTAGGAAGTATTTTCTTGCTAGGAGGGTAGTAAAACACTGGAACAGGTTACCCAGAAGGTGGTGGAAGCTCCATCATTGGAGGTT
Source organism: Crocodylus porosus (assembly GCF_001723895.1). Lineage (NCBI taxonomy): Eukaryota > Metazoa > Chordata > Crocodylia > Crocodylidae > Crocodylus > Crocodylus porosus. Next base: position 121,176,474 of record NW_017728886.1, on the reverse strand, counting down.
TTCAAAACCTGGCTAGACAAAGCTTTGGCTGAGATGATCAAGTTGGGGACGGTACTGCTTTGAGCAGGGGGTTGGACTAAATAACTTCCTGAGGTCCCTTCCACCCCTAACTTTCTTGATTCTAAGGCTGGCTGACCTAGCAATGTTCTGTCATTCTAAAGGGGAGCCATGAGCTGCAGAAGGATCAAGGATTTCCCAAAGGGCTCAGTGTAAGCCTAAAGAGAGGTCCAGAATGCTGAGGAAACCAACACAGGAAAAGTATATAGCATGAGTTGATTGGTTTGTTCAAAGCCTTTGTACCTCTTGTGATACTAGGATCATAGGAAAGTAGGCTGGAAGGGACTTCACAAGGTTATCTAGTTCACTGCCCTGCACAAGGCAGGATTATCCCTCACTAGACCATCCCAGCCAAATGTCTGTCTAACCTGTTTTGAAAATTTCCAGGGATGGGTAGCCCTCAACTTCTCTAGGTAGCCTGTTCCAAAGCTTCACCACTGTCATACTCAGAAACTCTTCCTAATCTCTGACCTAAATTTCTTCTGCTGAAGTTTGAAGTGGCTTGTCTTACATGAGCAGGCTCTGTATGTGTTTTGCTTTTTATGTGTTTTTGAATAAATAAACTGCACTCCCAGAACTCTCACTATAATTCATAATGAAGGCTCTCCTTATGCTTCTCAAAGCTGGAGAGAAGCACTGTCCATATGTTGACTGGGATTCATTTCCATGAAGGGGTAATAGATGGATTTTGGCTGGCAAATAAGCTAGAAAGGCTTGGGGACAAAATGGAGCTGCCCTGATGCAGGTGTAGGCAAGGTGTCCTGCCACGTACATTTCTGAAGCTCCCTAGCCCATGTCAGACTGAAGCCAAGTTGTTTTTGCCTATGGCTTATATAGTTTGCTGGCTGCTGCACTAAGAGATACAGAGGATAGTTCTCTAACAACTAGTTTAATTACAAGTGTGTCTTAAACAGGTCTGGTTTTTGGGGCCTTTCAATAGTTTTGATCAGCTAGCCCAGGGGCGCTCAACCCTGGCATGTGGGCAGATCTAGCCTGTGGCCTTGCATCATTTGATCCATGTTGGTCTGCCTAGGTCCAGAAATTTGGGGAAAGGAGAGCTGTGACACCATTCCCCCACCACCAAATTTCCAGACCCATGGGGTGCATGCTAAATATCAGGCTGTGGCCCTGAGCTAAAAGCCTTGGCCTCTTTGCCTCCCTACCCTCCAGTCTATCACCTCCCCGATCTCAGGGTAGGGGCCAGGAAGGGGGTAGCACCAGGCCTCTGGGATGCAATCCCAGTGCACTGGGGTGGGAGAGGACAGTGCCAGGCTCCCAGGGCCTGCTCCTGGCATTCAGGTCTCAATCCAGCCAGTGGAGCCAGTGGAGCGGCTGTACCCTACTCATCTGGCTGCAGGGCCAAAAGGTTGACCATTACCGAGCTAGAGTAGGGAAGAAGGCAGCTCTGGCAGTGGCTGACTAATCAATGTAAGCTGTTTGAGCTTAGAGCAGTGTGCAGCTGCTTGGCAATCATAATAGGCATTCATCTACTACGGTAAAGGGGCTCCTTAACCTGTCTGCTGAAATAAAATGTTATTTCTACTGCCTCTGTGTAAAGCAATGTATTTTCCAGTTAAATTAATTCAAGTAAGTCCTTGTGTTCTGGTGAAAAGTCAGAGGAAATCCAGGTGAAAAGAGTTGGACTAAGACATTCATCTAAAATGATCCAAAGGAAAATAATTAAAGCTAAAATAGCTTATTCCATCAGAGAAGGAAAAAACATGTCTCAGGAATTCTTATTCATATTCCCTGTAGTTTCGAAGTTTGCTTCATTGCCTGGTGAATGGAAATGGTGCTGGTGGAAACCCAGTGATAGGATTTAAGGGGCCAAATTCGTCTTTTCTGGAATCCTGTTGATGTCAGTGGAATTACACAATGCATGTGAAAGAGCCCATAAAGCATGTATTTAGATTCTTTCTGGTGCCAATGGCCACCATTAAATAGCACCTGAAGCTGTCACCCCTGAGATGTATATCAGAGATCCTCATTTGCCATTGGAATGAGTAATATGTGAAAAAGCCCATACCTCTTTAGGGTATGCATCACACTTGACATTTGGGGGGTTAGTGAGCTCCTGGGAAGTCAGGGTGACTGAAAGCACTAGCTTACCAAACTCTATGGAAAATGGTTCTTTAATGATAAAGTAGGTCAGGTGGGAGTAGCTGATAAAAACTGCAGTCCCTTGAGCATAGATTTTAAAAATTTCAGCCTTTAATTATGGTAAATTATATCTTTCTTTTTCATCACCTATTTACACTAACAGGAACACCTGTTGTGGAACAAGAACAACAATTAATTATACAGCTATCCCAACTTGACTTAAAAATTATTGGGTTTAACTGCAAAGAAGCCATTGGCCTGGGAATTCCACTGTGCATGCCATGAGAGAAGTGCAGAAATAAGATTTTTTTCCTAGCTCAGAAATATTCTTGTAGAAGCCTGCTCAGCTTTGAGATACTCAATAACACTGGGAGGTGGATAAGAAAGCAAATGGTTCAGTATAAATTCTGAATGCTGCAGTCCTGTATAGGCAGAAATTTATGGAAAACAGATTAGATTTCTAGGAGCTCGTTCTTCATTTTGTTTTACCAGGCTTAAGATACTGCAAATCCACTGATTTAATCTAACTATGGATTAGTGCAGTGATGAATCAGGTCTTGGTATTCTTTAAGATACAGGAAATGTGTGCTCTAAGACTGCAGTATCAATCGGAAAAAAAATTAAATTACCTGCACCTTGTAGCTATGATTGTGACAGATTCAAGAATTGTTTCTGTTGGCAGTTGTCTGTAATAAATCCAGGAGGAAAATAATCCCTCTCCCCTCAGTTCAAGCCCCCAAATGCACTTCTTTACTTCTAGTAACTGTTACCTCTGTGCTTGGCTGGCATTACACCTTGTGTCATTGAAGCAAGAAAACATTTCTAATCTTACTTCACACTTTTCCTTGGATTTGTAAGGATCTGGTTTTGACTAATGTCATTCAATTTTGCAATGTCAATAGATGAAAACTTATTATTGCTATTTACATTGTATTGGTAACTGGAGGCCCAACAAAGAATAGTGGGAAATCCACACATAGTAAAAGACATTTCTCACGTACAAAATCTTATAGTTTAAATAGGAGTGGGAAGAGAATTGAAAGGTAAGTGGTGAAGTGTTTTGCCAAAGGTCACACTGTAGATAAGTAGAGGAGCTGGACAAAACAAAAAGATTGCGACCACTAACTGCAAGCACCATCTACTAGACCACACTTCCTTTCCACAAGTATATTGCCTCCCTGTTTTTCTTTTACAACGTAACTTAATTTTGTTTAGCGTCTTTCTTCCAGACTATAACCCCAGATGCTTTTTATTCTAGCACTGATTTGATTTAAAAGTGAATGTATTAAAAGCAGTGAAATCATCACAAGAGTTAAAATGGTATTTGCTGACAATACAAGAACAGCAATATTATGGATGAAGTGGAGAAATTCACTGGCTGCCTCCAATACCTGGAATAGCTGAAGAGAAAACAGCAGTGAGACCAGAGAAAAGAAGAGAAAAGCAATTGCATAACAAAAGGCCAGGAGAAGGAAGAGAGTAGAGAACTACACAGTCTCTACCCATGTAGAAAATTTAAAAAGAGGGGACTTCCAAGACTTCAATTCTTCAGTTCCTGCATCTGAGACAATTTGTTAGAGCACTGGTAAGTACCTGCCAGCCTCAGCAGTGCTAATTACAGTGACAGTTAGCCTTCTCTGTTACTAATTAGTCTGCCTAACATGTCATGGCTTCCCCAGTTTAGAAGACAGCCTGCCCTAGCACTGTGATATATGAGGATGCAGCCACTGGGCTAGTAGTTTAGCAGGTAGACTGTGTTTTTTGGCTTCTGGAGTGTACTGGTTTATCAAATTTATTCCAAACTTCCCCTAGGACATTAATATACCATTTTCTTAGCTGGGCTGGGGCAACACCAGATGTGTATGTAAGCATGCATTTACACAGGAGAGTAACTTAGGCCTATCTACTCAAAAAAGTTACCAGGTCTGGCAGTGGTACACTAAAGAACACTCTGCATGGACTGTTTCCTCAAGGAGTGGAATTGTGCACATACAACACTGCAGGCAGGCTATTTATCATGGGGCAGCTAATTGGCCCCATCACTTAATTAGCCCACCAGAAGTGCCACGCAGATGGGGTCATATTGTTCCTGGCTTAGGGGATAGCTCATCTGAAGCAATGCAGTGTGGTTGAGGACACTGGTCTCAAGTATGGCATAAGTGACCTTGCAGACATGGTCTTAATGCTAGGGTTACATTCCTTCTTTAACCTGGAACTGCCTGAGAGAAACTGGAACACCTAAGTGTTTTCTCTGCTTAGTAGGTAGGTACTTTATAAGAAATCACATTTTCATTGCATAGGCCTGAAGCATCCCCATTGTGGCAAATTAGCTTTATATATTATTTGTGACTACTACACAGTGTGACCCTGCTATGACGAACAGAATGAAAAAGATTGCCTTCTCAATGTTAACTTTCATGAAAACTGATGGAGGTTGTAGGCAGAAGAAGAATTTCATAGATTTCATAGATTTCATAGACGTTAGGGCTGGAAGGGACCTCGGGAGATCATCAAGTCCAGCCCCCTGCCCAAAGGGCAGGAAGTCAGCTGGGGTCATAGGATCCCAGCAAGATAA
>NW_017728886.1:121166078-121171731 GCF_001723895.1 Crocodylus porosus | reverse complement strand
ACATGTAGCTTTCCTTCACATAGAGAGCTACACCCCCGCCCCTTTTGTCAACACGATCCCTCCTGTACAGGGTATAGCCCTCTATACCCATGGTCCAGTCATGTTAAGGCCAAATATAAGATCAAGGACTTAGAAAAATAAATGGTACAGCCATGAAAACAAAACAAAAGAGATCATCACATGATTTCAAGCTAATTTATTATTGTGCTTCCTGTAGCTACAACTTTGTGATTCAGTAGCTCTATGGAAAACATTGCAAGTGAAGCTTTGTGTGTGGGAAGCAGATAAACAAGATGCTATAATGAGGTGCCAATGAGGTCTAAAGCAAAAAGCTTCAGGAGGAAAGGTAAAAACTCGTTCTTATCCAGGCTTTCCCTTGTGATTTTTAGAAAAGTGACTTTATCTCCTTTCCTTGATTCTCATAGCTATAAAATGTGAAGAATTATATATATATATAATCCCCTATAGGATTTATACTGATGACTGTTTATGCCACTTTAAATATTTGTTTTTGTTAAATTTAGCACTACCGATAACCCAGCTTTGATTCTGGGCATTCCCATCTAACTAGATTGCTGTGAAGAAAGGAAAACAAACCAAAAAAAAAACCCCAAACCCCTTTTTATAAAGAACTACAGAAGTCTGGTGAACTTTGAGAGAGCTCTTTGAAGTCTGGTTACAATGATGTTATTAATTAAAACTCTTTGGAGACAAGCAGATTCTCACAGGGAGGTTACTGGCAGGGCTTCCGTGATGTTCAGTTTCACAAATGTCGTGCAGGCAATAGAGGTGACGTGTTAAAATGACAAAAGTAGAGCTGCTTTGCATAAACATCCATGTAGACATGGAGATGAAGAGCAATTACTATTATTTCCACAATTCCACAGAAGTTCATTAATGGATTTCAGCAGGGCATGATCCTTCAAAAATAAAAGTTAATTTTCAGGAGCCCTGAGGGAAATGCAATGACAGAAATGGAGGATAGTTCATAACTAATCAGAGTAAAATAAATAAGCTACCAATCTGAGCAGTGTTGCTGACCTTGACTAATGTGATGTCAAGAGTTCATTTTGAGAAGTCCATCTCAACATCTCATTTTCTGTCTATGTAGTTTGCCATTAAACCACATACTTTTATAAGTTATTGTCAGCTCTTCTGAACCTGATATGATATTGACCTCAGTAATTTCAATTTAAGAAGAAAATTTATGACATAATTCAAAATCCTTTGATGTCAGTGGGAAACTTTGTATTGGATGAGGTCCTAAATATTGCTATGTAGGACTGGAATATATTGAATTTGCATAAACAGCCAAGGTATAAGAAGGGAAACTGTAAATGTATATCCAATTACCTTTGCTTTGTTTTTCTCATCAAACTTGTAAGCATTAGAGTTGATTTTTGGGTTGCACGTAAAACATTTTTAAGCCTACTTTATTACCTTCAAATATTTTGCACTTGCTTGTAAATTGATCTTTTAATAGTATGAAATGCTCTTAGCAAATTAAGCTGTATGCTGAAAAGATCTTCTTTTAAAAATGGGCCATGCTGCCTTTTTTTTTTTTTTTACAGCAGAATAAGATACACTTTATTTCTCCCTGAATAAATTGGCTTAGTATTTTTGCCTGCAACTTCAGAAACTAATAAAGCTGTAACTTCTGAGCATCCATGGGAACCACCAGATAAAATTATCTGCCTCATCTGATGGTACATATTTCTCCTTACTACTCACCAGTTCTGTTCTATATAGCACCTGTACCTGCTCCATTACAATTGCCTTTTAGTGTGGTGAGCAACAAGAAAGAACATCAGAATTTCAGGAGAAAACTGGTTTGACATTTCACCTGGGGGTCAGAAATGCAAGACAAGCTCCAGGATGAAATTGCTGGGATTAGGATATCAACCAGAAAGAACTTTGCAGTTCTATTGGCAATTCTAGGTACTGATCAGATCAGTTATGCCAAGGAAAGAAGGACTGTCAACAATGGGAAACAAATGGGTGTGTACATGTGTGTGCATATTCATAGATTTTAGGGGCTGGAAGGGACCTCACAAAATCATTGCTTCTGGCCCCCCTGCACTTGGGCAGGAAAGTCTGCTGCAGCAAGGTGAAAGTCAAGACATTTTTTAAAGATCTCCAGGGTGGGTGACTGTACCATCTCTGGGGGAAGTGTGTTCCAGACCCTAGGCACTAAAGCTGTAAAGAAGTTTTTCCTTACATCCAATCTAAAGCAATCTTCAATCAGTTTGTGTACATTGTTTCTTGTCTTCCCCTGGGGTGCCTTGGTGAACAGATGCTCCACCAGGCCCTGATGTATGTCCCTTACATACTTATAGGCTGCCACTATGTCCCCTCTGAGTCTTCTTTTCTCTAGGCTAAACAGTCTCATATCTTTCAGCCTCTCCTCATACGACCTACTCTCCAGGCCTCTAATCATGTGTGCAGCCCTCCTTTAGAATCTCTCAAGCTTCTCCACATCCTTCCTGAAGTGCGGCACCCAGAACTGGATGCAGTACTCCAGTTGTGGTCTCACCAAGGCCAAGTAGAGTTGGAAGATAACATCCTTAGTCTTGCTTGAGATGTATCAGTAGATGCACACCAGTGTTTGATTTGCTCTGCCAGCTGTGGCATCACATTGGTGGCTCGTGTTCATTTTGTGGTCTATCATGACCCCCAGGTCTATTTCAGTTGTGGTGCTGGCAAGTGTAGCACCACCAAGCCTGTCAGTGCATTGCAGATGATTCCTCCCCAGATGGAGCATATTATATTTCTCTGTGTTAGACATCATTGCCCATCTCACAAGTCTGCCTAGGTCAGCCTGTATCCCCAGCCTGTCCTTGAGTGTGACCACACTCCCCCATCATTAGGTGTCATCCATGAACTTTGCCAGTACACTTTTAACACCTGAATCCAAATCCCTCATTTGTGTCTGTGTATGTGTGTGAAGCGTAGAGTTTATGAAGAGTTGTGCTTGGAGTTGTGTTTAGCTGGATGGACCCTTGAAAAAAATTGAAGAAGCTGGTCAGTAGTTCAAAGAGAGACATAATTTAAATGTTTCTAATGCAGAGGTTATCAAAAATCTGGCTAAAAAAGGTAATAAAAATTTCATTTTGAAACTGGAGTTTTTGTGCCAGTGTTGGAAAGTTAAACTAGTCACTGAAAATCAAAACAGAAGAATTTTAATCCTACTTAAAGTAGAAATCTCAACACGCTCATATCTATGCTGAAATAGTTGGCATCCTGAGAGGATGAACAGTGTATGTATTAAAGGTGGAGCACTGCATAAGTATTGTAATAGACAATTTTATATTTTTGGACAGCTTTCAATATCCATTACAAAGCTTTCAATTAAACTGCACAATCACTTAATTTGTACAAGAATGAGCTCAAATGAAAGCTCAGAGCAGAAGATCCCCATCTATTCTATGATATTACACTTGCTTGCCAATGGATACTCAGGCAATCACAATGGGGGGAAGCCATTTCATATGCAATTAATCTACTGTATGGACATGCTGAAATTAGAACTACTTTGGGGACAAAAGGGAGTGGCTTTCAATAGAGCTGAATTGTGGAAATATTCTGGTTTACCCGCCCACTTGCAAGCTACTTTTTCCTCTTCTAGATGTAGGTTATTTTTTAACCAACCTGCCTTCTTTCTGTTTTACAAATGTTAGACAGCATGGGAGTCGGTGGGGAGGTTGAAGAATTGTCCACTTCAAATATTTATATAAAAATATTAATGTTGCTTTTTCTTAAATTATGTTAAAATTTTAAGTGATGTCTATAGAGTGAATTTTAAGTGAAGACTACTGAGTGAAAAGAAGGCAACAAAATTACTACTGGTTTCTCAAATTTAGGGAAGCAAAAAATTGTCAGAAAATAGCTTCGCTACCTCTCTACTGCATATTTTCCTGAAGAGCTTTAGTGAGACTTAGAAATGTGCTTTTTATCCAAATAACATGTACAGATTTAGTTATGGGAAATTTATAAAGATTCAAAAGTGTGGTTATGGACAAATATGCAAAGAGCTGACTAGTTAACATCTTAACGTCCAAGTCCCTTAAATGCAGGAGAAAGAGGACCTTTACATAGGATGGAATGACTAAGCCCTGTTTCATCAGTGAACTAATACATAGTTTATCTTGAATTACAGCAAGAAGAAATTTTGATCTGATACTTTAGTACTGCTTTTTACAATTCAGGCTGTACCACATAAGACAAATAAAATATTATGAAACCTATACAAAGGTTTCTATTAGTATAGTTCCAGTCTAAGATTGCTATATTCAGTCTGACTTCTGATTCAGTAGGTCTGCTGGTTTTGTTTCTTGTTTGAGGGGTGGGGAGGTTGGCAATGGGGGGAAACTTATAAAGAGTCTCAGACAGTTGATTATATCTTATTTTATTCACAATCGTATCAGCAGCAAGCCTAAATTTAACAAAATAGGGCAATTTTCACTATCATCTACCTCCATAAAATTCAATAGAATTAAAACCCAGATGAAGCTGACCAAATATGTGCATGCATGTGACATTAATTTTGAAGTGTTTTTCTTCTTCACCTATTTCCATCATCCACTGGTTTTCACAGTAACTCTTAGTTTGAAACAAGGGGATAAATAACCTAAGTTTGTATTGCTCCTGATGTTCCAAGTTACTCAAGTTTTATTTCTTCTTCCACTGTGCGTGTCGTCAGCTGTTTCCGGTGAATTAAGAAGACAAGTGACAGTTGTTGCTGTGGCTATTTCGGCTCGTCTCAGAGGGCTGGACAAATGTCATGAACAGCAGGAACATACTGCCTAGTGCTAGCTATAAACACTAGACTATCAATTGCTAAAGCAAATGGATCTGTCTCCCTTCCTTTTCTAAAATTAGCAAGAGGTGCCAGGCTGTGAAGAAGGAAAAACAGCATACATTCAATTTATGTCTAATGTGTATTACAGGGAAAGAAACACAAAAACTTGGGTCCAGGCTCTGAAAGAGAAAAGCTGGAAAATAGGAATTAAAAATAAAGTCTTTCAGGCTCTGTCTGCAGTAGGGTTAAAAAAGTAAACACAAGCAATTATCCGGTCTAGCCAGAACAGCATGGAGCTCAGGATAGGCTCATTTACCCTGCTGAGAAACAAGGGTTTCAACCTTGTGCTGAGTTTCATGCTGCTGTAGCTGGTCTGTTTCCCATACCTGAGCTAACATGAGTCCCTCTGTACTACCCTGCAGTCTGTAGGATACATAGACCTTTTAACTGAATAAGCATATGTTATTTCCTTGCCCCTCCTCACTGGAACCTTGTCTCATTCAGTGCATGGGACAAATGGTACTCACTGTATCAATAGTGCTGGCCAGAACATTTTCAATGAGCACTTTTTTTTCTCCCATCAAAACTCCCGTTTTTGTTTGTCACGGGGTGGCGCGCAAGAGCGGCCGTGATCTCCCCTAGCACCCATACCATGCCAAGTTGCTTGTTTAGCACCCTCAATCTCGCCCGCCACGACTTTGCTGTTCCTATAGGATTAATGGGAGGCTGCCTTACTTGGCCCCTTGGACCCAGTGCTCTTATACTGGCCCCTATCCAGTAAAGGGTAACCTGGTGCACCCCAGCCTTATGGGCTACGCGTGCCTCCAACCTCCCCTTTAGCACGCCCCAAGCCTT
>NW_017728886.1:121163589-121165242 GCF_001723895.1 Crocodylus porosus | reverse complement strand
CAGCCTGACTGCTTATAAAGGGCCAGGCCCCGCCCCCTTCTGGTCATCTGACCCAATCAGTTGCCATAGCAACTCCCGCTGTGCTGCCCTGTTGACTGACAGCTAAGCCTGCATCACTATTGCTAGTAGCAGGCACCCTAGTGTCTGCTACATTGTTGAAGCAGAAGTATTTCATGGAAATGCACTGGGTTGGATGGGAGGAGGGGTTTTTCTCTTCGGGCCATGAAAGGAATTTTTGATCAAAAGAGAGGAGGAAGAAGCAAAAGGATAGTGGCTACTAGTCTAGCATGTAAGGTAATCCCTACATCTGAAGGACCTGGACTCTCCTAAAGACTTTTTTCCCCTTAATCCTTTGAAGTAGAATTCTTGCTTTCTAGCCACCCCTATCAATGAGCAGTGCTTCACTGTTTTCTACTTGAATTGTTCATTGTGGGGTCCCAGTGATTTATTTAATGCATACTACTGCAGGATACAAAATTGTTAATGTCTTCCTGGCACTTTCCATGGTACCAAACCACTGTTGTAGCTGAGCTGAGTTGTAGCTTTACAAACACTAATGAAATTATCTTCATAGTGCCCTTGTCATATGGGGTGGGGTATTATTATCATCTGTAGTGAGGCACAAGTTGAGCAGAACATGTCCCTTAATTTTGAGCATCAAATATGATATGGCCAGAGCTTAGTTTTTCAGAATACCTGGCTTTCTTTAGCGTCTCAGGTAAATGGCTGTAAAAATAGTTGAACATGCACAAAACAATGCATTTTCCCCAGTTTTATTCTCAGAAATGGCTAAACTGTTTTAGCTGAAACATTTAAAAAATCAGCATGAGAGATATTCCTGGCATGGAAAATTTCAGCATGAACAGTTAAAGGTTGACACAGCTGCAGTCAGCTGAAAATAATATTACCGTTGGAAGTGTCTGGCAGTCTTAACTATAAGTCGCCCTCTCCATTTCACCTATAATTCCAGTAAGTTTTTTGCTTTCAAATATTAGTTTTTCAAAATGTAAGGAAAATAAATTCCTTACAGACAAAAGCAGCTTCTCCGTTGTGAGATATGTGAATGTGTTGAATCTGCATGTGCGAATTTAAAGTTACTTTCTGTTAAAACTGCTAATGCCAATGCAAGTATAACTTTACTTTATGTTTACAATATACTCTGTGCCTGCCTGTCTGGCAGCACTCTTTCCCATACTTGTGGCTTGAGTCAGTTATTATGAATGTCTTATACAAACATACCACTCATTGTTAGTAACTGTTCATTTTCTAAAACTCCTATCCCTTTTCCAGACAAAACATGATTTTATAAAAGTGGCACCTCTTTGCTTAATAGGCACAGTTTCCATGAAGCCTAAACATCTAATGAGACATCCTGAAAAAATTTCTTAACTATTTTTATTTCAGTCAAAACTTTTTGGTATGTGGCTATTTTATTTTTATTTTTTGCTTGAAAAGTAAATGTTTTCCATGAAAAAATATCAATGAAAAATATTTTTTTCATATTCAGTGAAATTTCCTACAAAGAAATAATGACCTCCAACCACACCCTGCCATCCATCAACAGGGGCATCACTAACAGGTCCAGAGAGGTCTTGCTCCCCCTCTATGTGGTGCTGGTCAGGCTGCAGCTGGAGTACTGTGTCCAGTTCTGGG
>NW_017728886.1:121138468-121163389 GCF_001723895.1 Crocodylus porosus | reverse complement strand
AACTACTTCACGGTAAGGGTGGCCAGAGCTTGGAATAGGCTTCCCAGAGAGGTAGTGCTCTCACCTTCCCTGGAGAGCTTCAAGAGGAGACTGGATAGGCACCTGTCTTATGACCCCTGCCACCCCCAGTGCTCATTCCTGCCCATGGCGGGGGGTCGGACACGATGATCTGTCCCTTCCGACTCATTGATTCTATGATTCTATGACCTCCAACCAGCTCTTGTCAGAAGGTAATATAGACAGAGGACATCATGGAGGCATAGGGGTATGGACCAAACCTAATTGCCTGTAGTAGCTTTAATGTGGAACAGGGTAGAATAAGGTCAACTGTGGGTACCTAATACATGGAGTGGGATCTGGCCCATAATTTTTTACAATTATGATTTCAATGGAGTTATTCATCAGTGTAACAGGAATGCAGGGCAGTTCAGAGGAAAAGAAAGAATGTCAAAATGCAACCACAGCCTGAACATTATTCAGTTTGGATTCAATCCTGTGAACTTCCCATAAATGATCTGATGCTTATTCTCAATTCAGCCTCAGTTCAACAACTTTGCAACTGAAGCTTCAGTGGAAGTGAGGAGGAAGAGGAGAGGTCAGGGAGGTGGAAGTTCTTCAGATTAAATGACTTGCACAGTCAATAAATGTCCCATTGAATGTCATGGGCTTTTCACAGGCCAGATCCTGCAGATTTTTTAAGCCAGTAGACTGAAGCTATGAATGCTTGTATTTCTATTTGAATGCGGTGGGAACTGCAGGTGTTCACCATCTCTGAGGTGATCAGGATCAAGCAGTCAGTTATGTGAGCTACTTTGGCTTCCTGTGGGCACATCTACTCAAGACATTTACTGTGGAGTGGGCTAATTAGCTCCACAGTAAAAGTCATGCATCTACACATGTGCCCCTATTGTGCTGGAGTAAACTAATTAACTCCACAGAAGGAAGGTACTTGTAAATACAAGTACTATCCTGCTGCAGAATTTTTTTACCCTGCAGCACCACATGTGTAGACACTGCACCAGCTGGCTGGGCACCTCAGTGTGGGGTCTGCCAGCTGTCTAGTCCTGCACTAGTGCACCCTTGTGCCCCAAATGACCTCTCTGCAGCATGTTGGGCTGGGGGATAGCAGCCCTGGACCCCCTGCCAGCTGGATGCTCTGACCGAGCTCAACATGCTGTGGTCCTGGGTAAATGTTCAAATGTCACACCCAGGAATAGTAAAGTCAGGAGCAATAAACTCTGTGCATTAAACTACTACCTTGACTAAATGTGTGTTAAGGAGTCTGCCCACTGCAGTTTTAAAAGTAAACAGCATTAAAAATTCAAGATTCATTTTCTGAAATCTGAAAAATCCAGGAAACATTTTAGGGAAAAAATCTTAATTACATGGCCACTTTTTTAACATAATAAAATGTTTTTGGTGTGAGAACCTGAATGATATGTTTCAGATGTGAGCTTTTTTCTGCCAAGTTCTGAACCTAGCAAAATAGGTATGTGTTGCTAAAGCATTAATTATGGCATCACAATCATATCAGTGCTATGTTATAAGTGTCTTACTGGTTCCCAGGGAGTTGTCATGTACCTCTTTAGTAGCTGAAAGCAAATTGCTGTCATGGTAATATTATCATCAGAGAGCTGAAACTGCAGAGCAAAAGGATCAGGTCCTTGTCAGGGGTGAGGTTGTCATGAGTCCCCATTGCACGGGGTTGTATGCATTGTGGTTATGTTCATTTTCTAGATCTTAGCAACAGGTGCAAAAAAAGAATCTCAGGAGCTCTGCAGTGCTTATGGCCCAGGGAACAAGTGGGTTGGGAGTTGTTGGGAAGGATAATGTAGTACATGGGTTTTCAACCTTTTTTTAACAAGTGTACCCCTTCTGTCTCAGTTTCAGTTCATGTACCCCTTTATCATTTTTTCTTGTTTTTAATGTTATCAATTATATGATAGAAGGCAGGCTACACTAATTAGTATTAAATGCAATATTAATGCATGCATTAAATACGTATATCATAGTCTGGCTGGTAAGTCTGTTGTGAGGGAAGGGGTGTGGGGAGGGGCAGATCGAGGCCCCTGTGGTCAGGGAGGAAGTGGGGCTGGGGCAGGGGCAGGCACTGTCCATCTGGGGCAGGATGCAGGATGGAGCCATGAGTGGCTCATCTGGAGGTGTGGGGAGGCCGCTTCCACCACTGTACATACCCTGAGAGGACATGGGGAGCGTGTGCCCCCAGATGTGTGAGCAGGGTGAGGGTGGGCTGCCTCTGTGGGCTGGGGCTTGGGCCAGGGCAGCACTGGGCTCTTCCCAGCAGGGGGGTTCTGCTGGGGCTGCACCTGGAGTGGGTGGCAATGACACTGGGAAGGGGCATAGGGGGGCTGCAGCCACTCCAAAATTTGCCATAGACCCCACTCCTAGCACTGCTGCTGTCCACTCCAAGCACAGCCCTGGCCCAGCCCCTTGCTGGGAAGAACTCAGTGCCATCCTGGCCCCAGTGTGCAGCAGCATCCTGCCCTCGCCTCCCCTGCAGATCCAGGGGCACCCCCCCCCCCATGCACTCCCGGGATGCATGTAGCAGCAGGAGCCACATCTCCCAGATGAACCATTCATGGCTCCATCCTGCACCCAGCCCTGGTTGAACAGTGCCTGCCTTCACCCCTTACCCTGCTCCAGCCCCACTCTCTCCCTCAATACAGGGGCCTTGAGCCCCTTTCCCTCACAACAGACTTACCAGCTGGACCTGGCTGTTCTCCATGTTGCCAGGCTGTGCTCCTGGCCACCTGCATGCTGTGCTGAGGGTGCACACATGAATGGGGCATTTATTGGCCACATTATCAGCCACATCAGCCAAAAAAGCTGATTGCTGATACAGTCAATTTTATATTGGCGCATCTCTAGTAATTTTTCATTATTCATTCTGCATACCCCCTAAGGCCTTTTTAAGTACCCCTAGGGTATGTGTACCACAGTTGACAACCACTGATGTATTAAATAGAACTATGGCTTTGTATCTTCTCCAAGTAGGTGAGCACAGAAGACAGACTTCAGTCTGGGGGAGGATTGTACTGCAACCCAGAAGAGGTGTTGAAAGTTACTAAACCCAATGCTCTGAGAGAATTTGTTCTTCTGAGAGCTGTCTTTGTGGGTGCATCCAGACAAGTGTCCACGTGCATTTCTCTGGGGACAAATAGCAGTGACATATAGTTGTGCCACTCCTATTTGTCCAGGGAATACTACTGTACTCACACTCTGGAACATGGCAGATTGCCCTGGATAGGCCCCTGGATTGGCCACAGCAGCCTTACTTGAGGTCTTGGAGGCTTCCTGGGGCTGCAGTGGCAGTGATCTGGGTGTGCAGAGCCTGGACGGCAGCCAGAACATGACTTTAGCCAGCCAGGCTCTGGTTTGGGGCAATGCATGCTGTAATCACACATGCTGCCCCACTTTTTTTTGGCTGAAATTTTTTCAGGTACCAGGAGAACCCTTTCGCATTCACTGTGTGCATTTTGCAGTGCCTCAAAGGCTTTGCACAAAACACATGTGAGTTTTCATCTGGACATGCCCTCTGAGGCTTCTTTCTTTACTGCCCTTTGCAACAAGGCCCAGTTCTTGTAAGCCTTTTTTAGTTTTCTGTTCTTCATTTTGGCCAATAATGTTTTTTTTTGGAATGATGATGTTCTGGTAAGGATAGAATCACTAATAAAGTATAGTACCTTACACTTCAAGGGAAGGGGAGGTTGGTTGTTTTTTGGAGCAGGTTCCTACAATTTTACCAGGTTAAAGCATTTTGGCAAAAGTCATTGGCAACTACAGATGCATGACAAATAGATCTATGCAGCATCGGTCAGACCACGGTTGGAGTACTTCATCCAGTTTTGGGTGCCGTACTTCAAGAGGGATGTTGATAGACTTGAGAGGGTCCAGAGGAGGGCCGCTTGTATGGTCAGAGGCTTACAGGACAAGCCCTATGAGGAGAGACTGAGGGACCTGGACCTCTTCAGACTCTGCAAGAGAAGGCTGAGAGGTGATCTTGTGGCTGCCTACAAATTCATTAGGGGGACACAACAAGGGATCAGAGATGCTCTGTTCACAAGGGCACCTCTTGGGGTAACAAGGAACAATGGTCACAAATGGACAGAGAGCAGATTTAGGCTAGATATCAGGAAAAACTTCTTCATGGTAAGGGTGGCCAAAATCTGGAATGGGTTTCCAAGGCAGGTGGTGCTCTCCCCTATCTTGGGGGTCTTTAAGAGAAGGCTGGATAGGCATCTGGCTGGGGTCAACTGACCCCAGCACTCTTTCCTGCCTAGGCAGGGAGTTGGACTTGATAATCTGTTGAGGTCCCTTCCGACCCTAGCATCTATGAATCTATTAACTGACTTTAAAACCTCTTTCAGAAATTGAAAGAAAAGTATTATTATTACTCCTTTGAATCTCGATATGATATTAAGGAACAACTACAATGCATCAGTCAACCTCCTGGATAAGATTTCTGAATTTGCACTTGTACTAAAGTGCAGAGTATTCTACTACTACCATAATCCTTTGCTTGGCTGAAACTTTCTTTCCTTGCAAGTAACTCTACAGCACTTCTCCGTGTCATAGTCTGGTCAAAGAAAGCTGAACATCAGTAAAGTTGTTTTCCATTTTCATTGACCATGAAGTTTGGTACTGCTGTTGTACAGAGCTGAAGGCATATTGGGAATAGGTGATAGAAGGGAGAAAGTGCCAGGCAGTATTAAAACAAGGTGGGCTCATCTACCTGCAGCAATAAACTCTGGCACATAACACACCAGAGTTTATTGATCCCAGGTATGCTGTTTGAACACAGGTTGAGATTGCAGTATGTTGAGCAGCCCTGACTGGCAGGGAACCTGGGGGATCAGCCTGCCAGCCTGGGGCTGCTCCAGCCCAGCTCAGTGTGCTGTGAAGAGGCTGGCTTGGGGTACAAGAATACTCCAGTGCAGGGCTAGTTAGAAGGCAACCCCACACAAAAGCACCTTTATGCCCCAGCCACCTGGGGCAGTATCTACACTTGTGTTGCTATGAAGTAAAAAATGCTGCCGCAGGATAGTACTTGTATTTACAAGTACTTACCTGCTGCAGAGTGTATTAGTTTCCTGCAGCCTAATAGAGCTGCACGTGCAGATGCCAAGACATTTACTGCAGAGCTACTCAGGCAACTCCACGGTAAACATCTTGTGTAGACATGCCCACTGATATGAAAATGCCATAAAATACTGTTAGAGAGAATCTTCCATTACAAAATGTTTTTCAGGTAAGAGTTTACTTTTTTAATTGTTTTTTTTACTGGTGCAAGAACTCCTGATGGTTCTCTTCCAGGACATAAGCTGAACACCTCCAGTGCTGCTTGTTCTTTTTATCTTTGTTCTTGTAGTGTTTGTCATCAGCATGTGTATAATAAGCTCTGTTGACATGCTTGAACTACAGCTCATTTTCAGAGGTGCAGAGCAAGAATGACTGATATGTTTACAGGCAGATATAACTAGTGAAGCCCCAATATCCAGTATCCCCCTGCCAAGGCTCTAGGGAGTTGAAAGATAAAGTTTTATTCCCTTTTCATTGTTAATTGTTATTTTACAGTAGAGAGAAGTAGTTAGCTATGTTAGCCTGAAATTAAGCAGAAGGTAGAGCAAGGAGGCACCTTATTGACCTACTCATTCAGAGAGGCATGAGCTTTCACAGGTGACAGACTACTTTGTCAGATCCTATTCCATCTCCATAGTCCATACATAGCACCTGACGGAGTAAGCTTTAGCATATGAAAGCTCATGCCTCTTGAGTTAATCTATGAAATGCCAACCCGCCCTGTCTATTTTACAATCATTAGAACTGGGTAAAGTAATTTAAGTAGTCACTTGCTCAAATATTAAAGTGTTTTTGCCTTATGAGAACTGCAACATATGTTGCATTATCAGATTAAAACTCTATTTATAAACAGTTAAGATGGCCAAACCACTCTATCCAATCTAAGTCTAGAAAGCATAAAAAGGGAGAAGATAGGGACTTAAGTATTCCTTTCCAACTTCACCTTGTGCTCACTACAACGTTGACTTCCGTATTCTTTTCAGTTTTACTTTGAATAGATACTTGAAAGTAATGCAGTCCCCAAGTGCTTCCAAAGTGCACATTAGTAAAGCTTGGTCTTAGAAGAGGAGGAATTGTTATATCATGGCTGGAGACAGGAAAATCCAAACAAGTTTTAACTCCCAAAAGGCCGCCTGGTGAATGGGGTAAAATCGGAATTTGTCATATTAGACACCTGGAGTGGGATGATTTTTTTCTAGGCATGTAGGTATCCGCATCTGCTCCTCTACATTTTGGCTGTCTGCCTCCCAAAAAAAGCTACTTAAGCACAGGTTGGCATTCTGTTCCTGTACACAGAGCCACGTGCACCTGGATGGCCAGTTGTGACTACGTGGTCATATAAACTAAGCATGGGCAGTAGCATCCAGGCCCTTTATGCAGACCCTTTGTGGACTCATAGCAGCCTCAGATGCACAGAAATGAAGTTGGTCAAAACCAACAACTACCAGAAATAGCCTCAGGTTTGGAAAAAAAGCTGTGTATGTGCCCCTCTTTTGTTCTCATCGCTTAGTGGCTGGGGTACTAACCTAGGAGGCTGGAAGACTTAGGTTCTAGGCAGCCCTCCTCCGGAGGCCTTAAAGCAGGCCCTCTTGATTTTCAGCACAGCATTCTACCCACCATACAAGCCACCAAAAAAGTCAAAGGAAAAACTAAATAGGGGAAGTGCCTGCTAGAAGTCAAAACCCCTCCCTTCTAAGCCAGCAGCCACCTTACTAAGCCCTACAGACTGTAGCTTCCTTTAATTCTCCTGGACCCACATACTTCACTCTTGTGGCTGCACAGGTCAGGGCGGGAAGGAGGAGGTGGGTGCAGTTTTAAATGGAGGCCTTGCTATTGTTGGACCTGTGTTTTGGTGGTTAGTATACTATGATAGGAAGCCAGACAGAACCCAGGTTCAAATCCCCTCTAGAGGAGGGAGGCTTTAAAACCCAGGACATCTAGCTTCCTGGCTAATTACCCAGGTCACCCAGCTGTTTGAAGATAAGGTGCGAGGTCTATCTTTCTTCCAGTTTGTCACCAGTCTGGGCATAGTCATCCAGGTACACAGAGCTAGATACAAAGAAATAGAATATCAATCCTTTCCTAGGTGGCATTTCTGGGACTTAGATAACTATGTAGATGACCAAATCTGGTTGTCTAAGCAGTCAGAAAAAAAAAAATACCAGCCTTGCATTCTTTGTTTAAACATTCAAACAGGATGGGGCAGAGGTAGTATTCAGCAATTGTTACTCAAATATCCTGTAAATTGGGTTCATGACATTAGTCAACAACTAGTCAGGAATTTCATGAAAATTCAAACAGTGCTTATATGAGGTAAAAGTTGAACTCTTCCTCCCTCTTCCTCCCACTCTATCTTAGGGCTTGTTTCCCTTTTGTTTTGGGTATGTCTGCTGAAACAGCTTTGTTGTGTGGTGAGGATTAGCTTTCATATTATGCTGGAATTGTTGTAAAATTAAAGTTGGTGAAATTTAGCTTGATGCACATCTTTTCTATTGTGGATAAGAAGTCACATTTTGCTCCATAGACAAATGCTGTTACTGTGTAAATATTTCTTGGAATGAGCCCTTGAGAAGCAGAACTGAGAGCAAGTTTGATTTCTTGCAATGAAAAATCTCCAGAAGGAATGGATTTTGAACTCATACTATTCTTTCTGTGTTAATCCATCTTTCATCTAACCTCCATGAATAAATTGGATCATGCTTAACTTTTCAATTCTTCATTTTGGTTTTGGCAAATAAGATTTTTTTAAAGGAAAAGTTTAAATCTGTTAAAACCAGATTCCATATTGCAATTTTAACTGCTGCCATTTCATCTTAATAAATATTTTAGGCAAAATCCAAATTAGCTCTCAAATTTCTATAAACTTTGATAAACCCCTGGGCTGACTTTGCAAAAAATAGATCAGGCCATGACTATTTCAACAAATAGGTGATACAAAGTCATCATAACAAGGACTTCCTAAGCAATTATCTGTTGTGTATATTAGTGGGACAACTACAGAATGTGAAATATCTATGCCATCCAGTGATAGCTGGATGTGGATTAGGAACTTTTCATTAAAATGTCTTTTAAAATAAATAATTCTGCCAAGTCTCCCTTCACTTTTTCCTTGACAATTTGTCTTCAGAATAATTTATAGCAAGAAAACAGTGTATTTCATTTCTTGACAGCCAGCTTTCCAGACTGCTTTTGTCCACTTCTCTTCATTCTAAGTGCAGGGACATTGGATATTTATGGTATTAGAATAATGGATTTTGAAACTTTTTACTAGAAATTACACCAAATAAATGTATCAAATGCAGGTTCCAGTAATTTATAGGGACAGAGCAGGATATGCAAGAAACGGATAACAGAATGAGCAGCATCCCAGCCTCTGACAGCTAAAAAACTGATGCAACCACTTTTTTTCCAACTTGTAGATTATTAGAAAAGTCTTGCCCATCTAAATACAACATGAAGATACTGAGATGCCTAGCACAAAGAGTACTGTTGTATTAGGAATAACACCTGGCAATGCTGAAATGTTTAAAGAAACTCAGATTGTTGCCCTGAGGGGTCAGGCCAATGCTCAGGATCTCAATATTGTGCTGTTAGACAGGAGGGTGTGGTGTACAATTGCACATATACAAACACACAAATCAATTAGGTGCATACACACACACACACTACCAGCTCAGGTACATACACATCCAAACCAGCCTAGGCACATGCCTACCTATCCCAGGCTGAAAAGGGTCCTTGTCCAGTAGGTGTTGTCCAGAGACGGGCCACCGGCAGGGCCTCTGAGTGGATAGGTGGTGTGGCATGGTGCTGGTCCAGATGGAGAGGGCGTCCCACTGGGTCTGTCTTCACTGCCTCTTTTTATAGGGGCAGACCTTCTGTGACTATAGTGACAGGAGGCATGCCCAAGCAAGGGTCAGCCCCTGGCGTACTGAGAATGGGTGCTCCATGCAGGGATGTGTAGTTTCGGGTGTCTGTAATGGTGGGGTACAATGGTAGAGTTGCTGGTTCTGCAGGGCCTTTTGTCTTTCAAGTGCTGGGTTCTTGTCTCTGTTCCTGGGTGAGATCCATGGTTCCTGGATGAATCAATGTGAGGTGATGGCCCAATCATTACAGGCCATTCAGTAAAGACCTGGTACCACTGTATTTCGATCATTCCCAATCATTCTCATTCATCTGGGCACCAATTTACATGGGAGGGATACGTGACTCGTACAGTTGCGACGCAGGGGATGCCCGGGCAGAGGACACAAAATGGAGACTTGACATATAAAATGGAAACTTGACATGACTTTGG
The DNA here is from genome assembly GCF_001723895.1 of Crocodylus porosus. NCBI lineage: Eukaryota > Metazoa > Chordata > Crocodylia > Crocodylidae > Crocodylus > Crocodylus porosus. The sequence continues at coordinate 121,153,992 of NW_017728886.1, read as the reverse complement.
TTCACTTACAAACACAGGCCAAAACCATACAATATCCATATGAAACAATAACAATGAATACAAAAATGATAATAATACAATATACAACAGTAAAAATCAATACAATCCTAATAATAATACAATATAAAATAGTGGATATCCAAAACCAAAAACTTGTTATGAAAATAAAAATATTTAAAACTTATCCTAAGTCTGAGCTCACATACTTATCTATAGGGAATAAAGAGGGAGAGAAAAAGTCAGAAATGGTTGGGGAATGGGAGGGAATGCATTTTAAAATAAATAAAAAAAAAAAAGAAAGAAAAACTGGGGGGTTTGCTACAAGATGAACTTTCAAATTAAAAAGCATATTATCAATGGTCTTACTATTAAAATTCATAGAAAATCCTTATAGTTGTGTTTCAGAGGGCTTTAAAACTCCAGATAATACAACTTTCTTCTTTAAGAGGCTATTTTTATATTTATATTTGGCCCTGCAAATTACCTCTGTGGTATCAAAAATTTAATGACAACTTCTCAGATTATCCAAAGCCAAATTATTTGAGTTTGGGCTTGATGGGGACATCACTGAGCACAAGAACAGATTGCCATGGTGATCATTCAACTGCAACATTCAAGTCTTAAAATGTGGAAAGCTGGAGAAAGTCTTTCAATTGGGGCACACAAACACTTCAAAAATACTTCAATGGACAGTCTGAAATGGGTGGAGGACGATGGGCAATTCACTTTCATTAAGCTTTCAACAGTGTAGCTTTTCCACATCATCAGAGCTGAGTGGTGGGATTAATGTAAGAGGCACATCTCTAAGCTAGGTTTTTAATACCCAGGTCATGGAAATTGTTTTTGTTTGTGTAAATCCTGTTAATGAGAAAAAGGCAAAGCCATTTAGAAATCCATCAGATGTGGCTAGTCTGAAGTCATTATTGTGGATGAAGCACATTATTTGCTCTGGGCCTGCTCTTGTTATCTGTAAAAGTACATAAAAATAGACACCTATTAAGCAGTCTAAGCATGTTTGACATAAGTTACCACAAACAAATGAGCTGGAACTGGCAATGAACTCTACACATGGTCCCCAGCAAAACCTGACCCACAACACACCTCTCATAAAATTCTTCATTCTGACAGAAAACTCAGCCCTTTTCAGGCCCCTCCTTCCTCAAAGTCACAAGAAAGAAGCTGTGTTTCAGGGTATACTGTTAGATAAAATAGCCCTGAGTGAACTGGCTAAAAAGGGATCAGAGTCAAAAGAGGTGAGTTTCCTGCATGGACTATGGTACAGACAGCCCCCATTCCTGGCTTTTAAAATGTAGGGATTCCAGTTCCAGTCCCTCCCTGGTGTTCATTCCAACAGGTAGTGTTAGAGTGATGTTGTAGTTGTGAGAGTCCAGGAATGATACAAGAGGAAAGCATTTCTTTTGGTGATATCTTTTATTGGACCAAGTGCATAATGCATTCCAACAGGTGTATTCCAAGCTATGTAGAGTTTCCTATGTGAAGGACAAGATAAACTCTTCCCAGAGTATAGTGGAGAGTCAACACAGATCATGGGGCACAGCTAGTACATGCCCATTTTAGGAAACACTGTTTTAAAGTATCTGTCTTTGCTGAAGTCGATCAGACTGGGCATGTCTACATGAGACATTTACTACCGAGTAATCTAATTAGTTCCACTGTGGGCACATCTACATGAGACACTAAATGTGCAGTAGACTAATTCTACTGAGCATTAGCATGGCAGGCAAAAACCTTGTTAATGCATAGTAAAATCAATGCGCTGCATATTAGTGTCACAAAAAGGTGTGTGCTGGTGCTACTGTGCAGTAGCACTGATTATAGTGCATGAAGTGCATAAACTTAATACACAGTGGGTGCATCTACATGTGCATGTTTACTGCACAGTAACTGAAATTACTGTGCAGTACAGGTGCACATCTACATGTGCATGTGGTTGGACAGTAGGGGGCGCTACTATGGTGAGCCAACCGCCTCACTGTGCCTGACGAAAACCCCACTTTGGGTGTCTACCCTGAGGTGCCTGTGTCTGGGCAACCTCCTTCCTGGAGCAGTCCCACAAGCCTGAAGTAATCACTGCCACCACCCAAGCTATGGTCTCAGTTAGGGCTCTGTGCAGCCTGAGATACACAGACCCAGCAGACTTTGGGGGTGCTTTTCTCCCTGGTAATATGGGTTGTGCAGAATGTCCCAAGGCAGGGCAGGGAGAGAGGGGGGATTTCTTCACACTACACACCTGTACTGCACAGTAAATATGGTGACTTATGCTGACTTGGGCATAAATTTGATACCTGCATGATGCAGGTTTTTTACTCCACAGCATCAAATGTATAGTAAGGGGGCTGCCTGCCATCTAGCCCTGTTTTGGAGCATCCTTGTGTCCTAGCCAGCCTCTCTGCAGTACATTGAGCTGGGTTGAAGCAGCCTCAGCCTGGCAGGCTGATGTTCTGGGCTGCCCGCTAGCCAGAGTTGCTCCAACTGGGCTCAACATGCTGCAGTCCTGGGTGCATGTGCAAACCATGTGTGCAGGAGCAATTAACTCTGGTGCAATACGCTCCAGAGTTTATTGCTCCATCCTAATTGCATCTGTAGATATGCCCACTGTTTCCTAGTGCCCATGCCTAATCCCTTCCCATCCACACACAAAAACATGTCATCTGAAGTCTGTCTTGGGGATTGCTCACACCCAGCATATGATAACGTGGAATGTGGACATACAAAATATTTGAAATGCACCGATGTCTTTGAAGCACTTCAAAGAACAAGAGGATAAATATATAGGCCCTTTGAAATGCTACAGGAAATGATGGGAGCCCTCCAAAAATAATCCTGTAGGAAGCAACTACTATTTAGAAGGACTTCAAATGAAGTGTTTCATCTTACATACACATGCTCTGTGGAGCATGACAATGCAAGGCTTATTCCTCCAGCATCCCAGAGAGCTCTGATCTTCCCTTAACTGTCATAGACAAGTTGGGGGGGAGGGGAGGGGGGAGACAGGCAGACTATCAATGAGCACCATCATGTGCACGTCTCTAGTCTCCTGGAGCACTCCCTCACCAGAACTGGGAGAGGCATGGTATGGAGTATGGGGCCGCTGGTATACCTGTTCCACCAGAGAGGTGGTCCAGGAGAGCAGAGGTTGAGCCCACAGGAGACTATGTACTGACCACCTGTTCTGTTTCCCCTTGCTCCCATGGGTGTGAGGAAGGAGGATGTGTAGAATACAGTAGCACCTTGTTGTGTCCCAGCTAGAGAGCATACCATAGCATGTAGCCATGGCTATTCTGAAGTGCTCCAGCCAGGGGAGGAAGTGCAGCAGGGTCATACTCCTAGCCTTGGCTAAATAACTTTGAATATCACATCTGTCCCTATCCTTAGTGAAACTGGCTAGTTTCTGTGGATTTCAGGGCTGCTCTTAAAGCCACAAGGTGCTCTCAGGTTATACATAGGTAACACATTTGTCCTAGGAGAAAACTTTTTATCCCAGGATCCTACAGAGGTACAAGTCCACTGTCCTGCTTTGAATCTCTTTCAAGTACATGGAATAAAATGTGAGAGGCAAGGATTTCTTAGGGTGATATCTTTTACTGAACCAACTATGGAGTTGAGATAGTTAGACAACCTTTCAAATGCAAAATGTTGTTCCTCAGGTCTGATCAGATAGACCCTGGAACAGCTTAGTAAAAAACTAAATAAAATTTGCTAGCACTTTTTCCCAGGATGCAGCTATGTGCGTCTGTAGAGTCATTGCAAGGTTGAGTGGGCCAGGATATGGGCTCTCGCTTGCCATCTACTGGCACAGGAGCAGTAATACAGGCTGGAAGGGTGACATACATAAATGAGCCATACCAGTTTTGATCCCAAGATAGACAGTCCCACCTCAAATGAGACATTTTTTGCAGGCTCACAGAGAAGGTAAAGAGCCTTAATAAGGTATAAAGAAGTTAAATCATAGGCTCTTTCTGTTGTTAGCTAGCATTGTTTACACTGACTTTGGATATGTTCTCTTAGAAGCGTATAGCCATTTTTCAGTCCCAAATCTGCGCGTAAATGGAATACACTGTATTTTGGCTGATATCACTATCAAGCTGAGAGGCCGATAATTGACCAAGTCATACCCAAATTGTCCTTTTTAAATTTTGGCACAATATCAGCTTTCTTCCAGCCCTCAGAAACTTCCCTGCTGTTCCAAAACTTACTGAAATGCAATACTAACAATCCAGACAGTTCTTCAAGTGGCTCTTCGAAAATTCTTGAGCATTAGAGTCTACTGAATCAAAAATGCCTAGCTTTAGTTTGTTCTTTTTACAGGCTCCTTAGTTCCTGCTGAATTGAAAGTACTGATCTCAATATATAAGAACATCCACAGGAATAGACGTTTGGTACCAGAGGACTCTTTAGTATAGCAGGCAAAAGCATAACCCACTTCAGTGACTGGAAATTGAACCTAGATAAATTCAGATCAGAACCAAGGCAAAGATGTGAACAAGAAAGGTTATTAGCTATTGGAAGAACAAGTTGATATATGGAAAAGCACTGCCATTACCAAGGTTTCTGCAATTAAATACACAGGTATATATTATACTAACACTTTGTTTACCATGACTTTTCTGTTTCACAATATATGATGCAGTAGCATAGGTAAGAGGGCTGACTGGAGCAGCTGTTCTGTGCAAAGCCTGTGTGTGGCAGAGAGAGGGTGCAAAAATACTGGTAACTACCATCACAGAGGAGGCTGAATGTGCTGCCATAATCTACACAACAACTGCCCAGCACTGCCCTGCACATCATCTCAGGAAGCTAAAGTGATACTTTTTCTAGAGTGCTAGATACTGTAATTAGTGACAGATTTTGTCCTGGTGGTAGTCTGAGATATCACAAGAGACAAGAGGTCTGGAGCACTAAAATTTCTGAATGCTACTTGTTAATTTCAGTTGTATCCCACATCATCTCAGGGCACTAATGCCACATTCGGTTTGTAATTCATTTTTGATGCCATATACCTGACCTTTATGGATCCTTCCTTACTCAGTCAAAGTTAGGATTTCCTGCACAGAGCAATCACCATGCTGGAATATTTCCAAAAGAGAACAAAACTACATATGCAAATTAAGCCATTCAAAACCTTAATTTTATCAAAATTGACCTTTGAAATTAAGTGCCTGCATTGATTTGGCCTACATATTCATTAAAAGTAATTGAAAATCAATTGGCATTATTCTGATATAATGCTTTTCTGTATTTCTAGCAGACATTTCAGTTACTGCAATGAGGACTTTTATGATAATTCTTGAAGGACCTGAAGGCAGACAAGATTCTTTGGGTGAATCTAATATCTTTTATTAGGCCAACTTAAATAGTTGGAAAACAATTTTTAAGCAAGCTTTCAGGTTCAAAAACCCTTTGTCAGGCTAAGGAAGTTTCAGCAGTTGGTGTGTGCTCTTTCTGGATGGAATGAAAAGTAAATAAGCCAGAGGCTGGGCTGCTGTGCATGCAAGACAGGTAGTCAGTGAAGATGTAGATTGAGGAGTCAATGGGTGAGAGACAGGCTGGGGGGGAGAGAAGGGGGATGAATAGTGGAGAGATACCTGGATAGTCAGATGTCAGGCAGGTTACAATGTGTCATAAATCCAATGTCTATATTTAGTCCATGATTTTTAGTATCCAGGAAGTTGATGAAGTGGAGCTCATAGGCTCATGTCTAGGAAGTGTTCTGTAAGTTTCCTTTGAGGATCAGAACTGAGATTGGAAAGAGAGTGGTTTTCTTGTGAGAAATGTGCTCCCACAGGTAATTGGGTATTCCTGTCTTTGATAGATTTCCGGTGTGCATTCATTCAGGTGTGCAGCATAGAGAATGGATAGCCTGCATGATGAGAAGTGGGGAAAGTGGGTCTGGAGCCATAGCAGGAGGTACTGCCAGAAGCCTGGGATGTCCCAGTCTGGCTGCCTGAGGCCCACACTCAGTGGCCTGCCTGCCTCTGAGGAGGAAGCAGGGATGGGGGGCTCAGCCAGCAGCCGCCTGGGCCTGAGCCTGGCCCTGCCCAGCTGACTTACCATGGTCCCTGGGCACCTGCACATGCCTGACAATCTGAGGCTGGATAGCACCTTTTGCACCTGGTGCCCTGGCCCCCACACGCAGATGTGCAGCTTGCCCAGGGTCTTGGGAGGAGGGTGTGGGGACAATGCTGTGACTGCTGCCATAGGTGGTTCTCCCACTGTTAGGTGGCCTCCACCTACCATCGCTCCTTTGCCCAGGCACCCCCTGGGCCTTACAGATATTATGCAGCACTCAGGCTGCAATGGTTACCCAGGGGAGGTTATCCTTAGCAAACTCAAGGTGGGCAGTGAGGATGCACCAGCACCTTCAGGCACCAAAAGGTGCAGTCCACCAGGGTGCAGGTCCAGCCCAGGCAGCAGTTAGAGTGGGCCTGGTGGAGCTCCAGATAGCTGGTGTAGAGCTGCATGAGCCAGAGTGGAAGTGGGTAGGCGGGGTCCCCAATGAGGAAGGGTGATACCACCACAGCACCTAGCTGCGGGTCCAGCACCCATGGCTTGAAACAGCCACTCTGCACCAGGGGTTGAGTTTCAGAAGATGCAGGTGTCATAGGTACTGCCCACCCAGGAAGCAGTCACATCTGTGAAGTCCTCACAGTGGTCCACAATGGCTTGGAGCACCACAGAGTGAAAGCTCCTCCAACTATAGTACGGGCAGTCCCCAGGGGGTGGGCAGGTACACCTCCACAATGGCCTCCCCAGCAGTAGCCTTCCCTGCCCCAAAGAGATGGACTACATGGCGAAGGCTGGTGGCCATGGCCAGTTTCAGCAGGGCAAGGGCCAGCAAGGTGTCTGCAGGGAGAGGTGGTCACATGGCAGTACCCTGCCGCTCCATGTGTAGCTGGAGCTGCTCAATGAGGTCGCAGAAGGTGGCCCTGTCATTCCAGGTGTGCTGGACAATGTGGTGCCACCAGTCCTGGCTGGCCCAGAGCTCCCAGAGGTGGTGGGGCTAGAGGCCCAGGAGGGCAAGCGCAGCCCTAGTGGTAGTGTCCAGCAGCACATCAGCAGCATTCCTGCTGAGGTCTGGCCAGATGGATGGCATCTGGGCAGTAGCTGTGCAATGGCAATGGCCCTGGGATGGTGTTCTGTGGCCGGGAAGGTGGTCACTGCAAATCGGGAAGCTGGGAGTAAATTGGTCCAGTTTCAATAAGAGAGGTCATCCCAGCCTGGCCTTTGTCCTGATAGTTAAGAGACTCTCCTAGAGAGTGAAATATGTGGGTTTGAAGCTTCTGAAGCTGGAAAGGGAATTGAACCCAAGTGTACTGCTTCCTGGGAAAACATCTTAGCTAGCCATGATGCTCTTATATAAGAGGTGGGCTAGTGTCTAGTTTATACCCCTCATCATTCACCTGTAATGTGGACTGAAAAGGGCCATGGATGCTATGCTTTGTGCTAGCTCAGTGCTGCCAGTTTTTAGGTGTTCTCAGAGCATGCCTGCTGTATCAGGCTACAGAGGGGACTTGGGGGCATGGCTGCCAAGTGAGTCCCAAGCTAGGCTTGGGTGGAAGACAGGTGCCAAGACACTCAACCCAGCCAAGATGGCAGCACTTCTGGGCATGCGCAGAACTTAACTACCTAAGTAGCTTATTTGTCTCCAGGCTTTCAAGCACTTAAGCAGTTAGGTGAGATTTCGTGGATTATACACTTGGACTTCAGGTGTCTACATGATTAGCATCAGATCCTCAAAGATGTTTAAACACATAATTTTTAATGCCTTTGAGGGTCAAGGCCCTAGGGTCTTCAAGACATCTATATTTGTTTTGCAATGCACCTACTACAAATCTGGTTCTTGTTTGTTGGTATTATCATAGGGTGCCTCGACATGAGACATTTACTGTGCAGTTGACTAATTAACTGTGCAGTAAGCATTTCAGCATCTACAGGGGTACCCCTTTTAGGATGCATGAAACTAATAAACTCCACAGCAAGTAAACACTTGTAAATACAAGTACTACCTTGTAGAGTTTTTTCATGTGCAACAGCACACTTGTAGATGCCGATGTTGCTGGCTGGGGCACAAAGGTGTTTCAGCACCAGGGCTGCCTGTTGGAAAGCCCTGCACTGAAGCACTCTCATGCTCCAGCCAGCAGCACAATGAGCCCAGTTAGAGCAGCCCTGGGCTGGCAGGTTGACCCCCAGGACTCCCTGCCAGCCACAGCTGCTCCAACCCGGCTCATTGTGCTGTGGTCCACACATATGTATAAACCATACATCTGGGAGCTTCCTGGGGGCAATAAACTGTGGAGCAGTAAGTTCTGCAGTTTATTCATGAGCCGTAATGGCATGTGTAGATGCACCCATTATCAGCTGGATTAAACCATCTAAACAGCCATTCAAATGTAACTTCAGCATCTACCATTGTGTTTGTTTTTTTTCAGACCTGGTTGAAGCATTGAGAAACTTTTTCAGACCTGGTCTGAGCAGTGCAGCTGCTAGATAGGATTTTTTCTCTCTGTCAATTTTAGACTATGTTTAAGATATTTCATTAGATTTAATTTTAATTGTGCCCATTTTGTAAATTAAACATGTTCCAAAGTCTTCTTGATCCATTAATCCATTAATTAGTTAACACAAACAGCCACAACAGAAAACAAATTTGAAACACCATATTAATTTTACACATCACAGTGGGCAATATTTTAATTCAAATAAACAGACCTTTTTAATGTAAAGCTAAGTTGATCCTTGTTCACATAAAGACTTTACATATAAAAACCAGAAAGTTCAGGTCAGATGTTTAAAGAGCTGAAATGATAAAATACAAATCATGTTCCTAGACCGCAGACAATGAACTCATAAAAAGCTCTTGCTATTGCATAGATTTTCACAAGACTGATTAATCATTTCAGTAACTGAATTATCACAATGATTTAAGATGGCTGTTCCTTGCTGACATATTGAGTCATTTTTTTAATCATATGGTTCCATACTGTCTAGAAGAGCAAAAGAATCCAAAAATATTTTTAACCTATTGCCATCTAAGTCAATGTCTGTACTAAGAAGTCCTGAGAGTCACAGGACAAGTATAAACACTCCTATGGTAGGACACACAAAACACCCAGGAAGACTAGAAAGACATTTGGGGTGAAAGAATGAAGTAGAATTATGTATTTTATGGTTTTAAAATCCAATCTTAAATAATGTCTTGTTATTGGTATTCATACTATTTTTTAAAGCTCTAAAATGCTAAACAAGCATTATGGATACAATTATGACTTTAATTCACATTGGGGTAGATGCTGAGGTGCCTGACCACAGAGGAAGCTCAGGTTGTGCTGGATTTTAGTTATACAGAATGAGTGTCTTTACACAGGCTTTGGGGTGGGGTGGAGTATGGTGGGGGCACTTTAATTAGAGTGGCTCTCAGGAGCTGCTTTAATTAAAGTACCCACAGTGTCTCATATATTCAATGTCCCACCACTTCAAAATGACGGTGAGAGCATTTAACTAAAGCTCATTCAGTGAGTTTTAGTTACAGTACCCCCACCACCATTTTTAAATGTGGGGATGCTGAATACGTGAGATGCCAAGGCTGCATCACTGCATGTTCCAGCAGACTCAATTAATTGAGTCTGTTCCAATTAATACAAGTACTATCCTACTGTAGAGTTTCTTACTACGCAGCAGTGCATGTGTAGATGCTGCCCCAGCTGACTGAGGCACGAGGCACTGGCTAGCTCCACACTGAAGCACACTTGTGCCCCAGCCAACCCCTCTGCAGCATGTTGAGCTTGGGGGAGCAGCCCCAGGCTGGCAGACAGACCGCCCCCCCCAGCCTCTCTGCCAGCCAGGGCTCCTCTGACCCAGCTCAACATGCTATGCTTCCAAGTGCACATGCAAATGACAATAAACTCTGAAGTTTATTGCTTCAGAGTTCATTACTTCTAGGTGCATGTCCAAATGGTCCACCTGGGAGGAATAAGCTCTGGAGCAATAAGCTCCAAAGTTTATTGCTTCGTATTAATTGCATGTGTAAATGTGCCTACTGTATCTGATTCTTCTTCTGAACTGTTGGAAATCAGAAGAACCAATATCAGAGTCAATAAGGTAACCCAGGGCAAAGCAGAGAGAAAGTAAAGTAAGCCCACATGAGATCTTTAGCCCACAACTCTGGAGATCTGAATAACAAATTTGAATACTACCTTACAGAGGAGGAATTCGGGAAAAAAGTCTGAAAATTCAATATATGAAAAAAAAGTGTGGGTCCAGGATATCAAACCAGTCTTAACAATTTTGTAAACTTAAATGCCTTTTAAAGGTAATTATTTTAGTATATAGAGGTTGATACTCAGTGGCTGCATCCAGATGAGAAGCTGACTGCGCAGTAGCTCATTACTACTACACATTAGCATTGCATGGCACAAAGCATGATGCGACAGTACTGCACAGTAGTAACAAGCTACTGTGCAGTTAGCATCAGCAAAAAGCCATTTGGGGGTGCTTCTGCAAAGTAACACCAGTTACCATGCAGTCATTTAGTACTTGTGTATGCAAGTATTAAATAACTGTGCAGTCAGTCTCTCATGTAAACACAGCCAGTATAGGTGAAAATATGCATCAACTGCCAGAGAAGTTTTTACAGAAATTATTCACTTGCTACTGAAAACTCTTGAAAATTTAGTGAAATAATTCATGTGTTCCTTTTTTCCCCTCCCCTCATTACCATTTAGATGAGTCCAAGGCAACCAGTGAACGTTATAAAATGTGATCACTTGTTAAACTCCCAGTTAAGGTCTGATGAAATGCAGGAGCTAATTAGTATACTGCAGTCTATTTAGAGCACATTTTTGTGTCAGCTTATTGAATATGATATTTGAATAACAGATATTTTAGTGACACAGAAAGTTGACACAAGTGCTAAGACCAACTTTTAATGTTAACTGACTGCACATATAGAGGGAGCTGCTTTCTTAAATAATAGCAGTGACATCAACTTTTATACTTTGGTCACAGGTTTCATGTCATGATGTGTGTTGCTTCTCTTAAAGCCTCAGTTCCTGAATGATGTAATGACATGATTATTATAGCATTCAGCTTTAAAGCAGATTTCTAGCTCATCTGATTCCTGAAAAAGTCTTGAAAACATTCCCCTAAAGCCTCAAAACCAACAGGCAAGCAAAAAAATATTTCCCCCTCCCCCCTGCAAAAATCTCCCATTTCTTAAGTATATCTCATGATTTTGATATTCATGACATAATATTTGTATGCTTCAAGTTCACAATACTGTAGTAATCTAAAAGCTCATAGTCTAAAAGCTCATACAATAAATAAGGGCTAAGAAAGACTCATATTATCCATCAAGGCCATATTCTCTTAAATAACAGTTAAAAATTGTCTGCAATCAGGATCAAAGACAAATCTGTCAGCATTAGAATGTACTGAACATCCTGCATAGGAAGGGCATGAGAAGAACCTAGTTAACAATTTATCTTAAACATTTTAATGAAATCCTCAAAGACACAGAGCAACATCTGCTATAGTGCAGAATCTCAGTATGAACTGGATTGATGATATAGCCACAAGAGCAGTTCACTGGACCAAGGGCCTCCATGTCTTAGAAAATCAAACTGCAAATTTTTCTAACATATAAGAGGGCTTTGCAATGTTTTAATTGCCATTTCTTTAATGACAAGGATAAGGGTAATAGGCAACCATCAATCCTCTGGATCACGTTGTACACATAAGAGGTCAGTCAGATGCCCAATGAATCCACTTCTGGCTGACAAGCCTAATTTGAGAGCAACACAGCTTGTTACAAGTTTCACAGATCCATGTATTGTCTGACTTGGAGTCCAAGTTTCATGAGTGACTGGTGCCTCCTGAATCTGGGGGGGCACCTGCAAAAGCCACCAACAGCGGTGGCCCTGTCGGGGGGGACATGTCCACTCCCATGCACCTCCTACAGTCACCTATGCCAAGTTTACAGCACACTTCCATGAACATTTCTAAAACAGTCTGAAGTTTGTAGCTGCTTTTTAAAAGTCTGTTAATTCAATCTGAAGGTCAAGATTCCTGCTATTGGTAGAACCCAAGTAGCAAAAACTGTCAGTAACACCAGAGTGATGTCAGTATTGGTTCTTCCATCCCTTGATATGTGATCACAGTCTTCTTGAGACAAATTGCTATCCCAGAGCTCTTGCACAAAATCTGCCTAAGAAATTTTGCAGGGAAGTTTCACTGTGGGCAACCAAGACCACATCATCCCCAAACAGGAAATCTCCCAGAACCATTATTTTACCTTGATTTCCACTCTAAAGCTCACTAAACATATGAGGTTTAGAGTGGAAATCATCAGACTACATCTAGTGTGGTTCGAAGATAAATGCCATCATTGCTATCTTTGAATGCCTGAAGAAGCAGGAATGAAAAGTAGATGCTAAAAAGGACAGGGATTAAAGACACACTCCTGTTGCACCCCATTGTTGATGTCAAAGGCATTTGATTCTTTGTTTTCATATACTACAGTTGCCTTCATACCCTGAAGTAAAGAATAGATGATGTTCAACAGTTTGCGGGGACAACCCAATTTCTTCAGAACAGTAAAAAGCCCTTGTCTGTTGACTGTATTGAAGGCCTTCATCAGATCAGTAAAGACTATGTACAGTGGTATTCAATTATTTTGTAGTTGCTTGACCAAAAATACTATATCAATTGTAGGAGTGTCCTGAGAGAAAACTGCACTAACTTTTAGCAGAGATTCTTTCACTTAGAGATTGTAACCTAGGGAGCATGCTGCAAGTGACAATTTTTCTGACAATGTTGAACAGAGATACCTTTGCAGTTGTCACAGTCACTTTTATCCTCTTTGCTTTTGTACAATTGTACAAACCAAGCATCTTTGAAATGTTGTGGTACCATTTCCTCTTTCCAACAGAGCAGTATAACTTCATGAAGCTTTCAAAGTAATTCATTGCTGGTACATTTGTAGATTCCAGCATGCAAGCAGTCATTGCTGGATGCCTTGTTCCCAGAAATTGATTTAATTCCTTTCTGCAAATGTTTCTGCACCAAGTCAAGGGCCTCTGTGCCTTAGAAAGTCAAATTCTAGATTATTCTGACATATAGGAGGGCTTTGCAATGTTTTTAATTGCCACTTTTTAATGAGAAGAGTAAAGATTATAGTGAAAATTTAAAAATAGCTTTGCACACCTTTTAGTTTATTACTTGTTACATTATGCCATAAATAGTGCCATATTCTCTTGGTATGCAAAAAATGAAACAGTCTGGACCAAATATGTTCAGGCTAAAGCAGAAAAAAATCACTGATTCTGTTCATAAATTCTTCTGTATATGTGTATGTAATTATTTATTTGATTTATATGCTGCCCTTCCCCAAAAAGACTTACAGTGGATCAAAATAAAAGCAAGTTAGAGTAGAAGAACACAAAAAACACTAAAATAAAAAAGTAAGTAATAAAAAAACCTCCTGTCTAAATGCTCCAAATCATACCCAGGAACTAAAACCTTCCTGCTTACCTCAGTCAAAAGTGGTGTGTATGTGTATACTTATATGAGTGTAGTTATTTTAAATGCATGATTTTATAAACTACTAAAGAGTAATAAAGGGTAATAAAGAAACTACTAAAGAGTAATAATTATTCCTAGAAATGCTGATCAAAAATACCCCATAAAACTATGAATACAATTTTTCTTTCAATTTTTTCCCAGTTTTGTGGTGAACTTTTGGAACAATACCTGTTTTCATTCTGGTTTTGTTCAAACCAAAATGTCCATTTTTCTTGGTTTTCAAAGACCAAAAAAATTTGTAAAGTTTCAAGGAAGATTTTTTTTTTTTTAAATAAAGAATAAAGGAGTTGCATTATCACTCCTCCTTTTGTCACTCTCTTTTTTTGAGTTGGAGCAGTTTGAAAAGTTACAGTGGGAAAAAGAAATGTTTGGATACTTATCTTGCTCAAGCCATATGATGCCAGCTGAATTCCTGCCCCTGGGGCAGAGGGCTAAACCCAATGATCTCATGAGGTCCCTTCTAGCCCTAATGTCCATGAAATCTATTAAATCTGTTTGAGAGCAACAATAAACCCCAGCCATCATCAGAAAAATAAATAAATGAAATGAAAATTTCAGTTGTCACCATACTAGCAAGGCACATCTAGCAAGGGCTAGAGAAAGCTTGTAGGTGGAGTTCCTTGGGATGTAGTCTGAGAAGGAGTGAAGACACTTGTCTTCAGCTCTGTGTGGGACTGATAACAAAGGATGAGGACTGCTCCCACTTTTAGACCATGATCAGACATGCAGGGACATATGTTTGCAGTGGCACAGATTGCCACAGTGGATGCTCCTGGGGAGCTTCCCGGAAGCAATAAACTGCTCCCAGGAGTTTACTGTAATAAACTCCACAGTTTATTGCTGCCCCTTAATGGCATGTGTAGATGTACCCAGGCACTCGTGAAGTAGGTACTCCAGAGAGGCTGGGCCTTTGATGTGCCCCTGTGAAATGCATAGTTTTAACCAAAGGTGATACTTTGAAGGTTTTGAGGTTCAGTTAACTTTAGATAAGCAATAAGAAAATGTTGATATGCATTTGATGGTCATCTGAAAAGTGAACTTGAACTGTTTTAGTGAATAAAAGGCCCCCATCAGAAGTTTAGCTCTTCCCAGTCTTTGTAGCTTTGGACCTACTACAACAATAGACTATTTCATGCCATTTCTATGTTTCTAGTCCCTATCCCAATGAAAATGTGAATGTATCCAGGCCCATAAAAATTGAAAGGAAAAACAGTTTGACTCAAGCTTTCCCACAAGCAAACCACAGCCATGTCTAGCCAGTCTGAATTACTTTCATTTTAAGAGAAACAGCAAAACAAGAACAAGCCAGTGTAAAGTTCCCATGAGAGACTTCTAAATATTAGTGCTGGTGAGAAAACACTTTTTTCTACAAAAAATATTTCCAGTATTAAACTTTATTTTTGGAATACATCAGAACAAAACTAGACCTTTCCCTTTTTTTAATTTAAAAAACAACAACAGCCCCATCTCACACCCCAGAGTAGCCAACAATCCTGCCTCTTCCAGTGAACAGTCAGAATTGGGACTTCCTAATTCAGAAACTGGATCATCTAGACCCTGGGGAGTGAGTAGGTACTGTGCTATTCTGTTACTTCTCTCTATTCTCCCTGACTTTTTTACTAGAACTCCCATCCTGGACCTTGTCTGGACCAAATTTTGAGTGTATGCTGGTAACACAAGAGTTAAGTTTGATCATGTGCAGACAAGCAGACAAGGCCTATGGAAAATTCCACAGTGTGCCCAGCATGTGCCCCCTATACGACCTATTGGCTTGTCAATCACAACTGACCTAGTTTTGTAACAACACCCATGCTCAGTTCTGCTCAGCAGATGAAGTAATCTGACCAGACACATGCTCAGTCTACAGACTGCATGACGTAATCGGACTAGAAATTTCTTTAGAGAAGACAACCTGATTGGCTACC
>NW_017728886.1:121123956-121138337 GCF_001723895.1 Crocodylus porosus | reverse complement strand
TCCTGAGAGCAGAGGCTGGCCTGACAGGGACTGCTCCTCAGGAGGGCTTTAAGCCCACTGGTCTCCTGTCCGAACCCTGAGAGCAGAGGCTGCTAATGCAGGGACTGCTCCTCAGGAGGGAGACCACGCTCGACCTGCGAACAGATACTGCCTTAGCAGAGACTGTCGCACAGGGAGAGATCGACCCAATCCTGAGAGCAGAGGCTGCGGCTGCAGGGACTTCTCCTCAGGAGGGCTTTGGGCCTGCTGGTGTCCTCACAGCTATGATTTTGCGATTTATTCGATTCGTCTTGATCTGATTATTCCATATTGATCTCTGGCTAATGAACTAATTTCCAGCTTCGACCTCAACCATGATCCTGCTTCTCGACCACTGGCTACGACATCGTAACTCCAACCTCCACATCGACTTCAGCATCTTAACGACCACCCATTTCATCCACTTTGGACTGGCGTCACACCGTTCTTCAAGTTACAGTTCATGATTCGTTCATCCCATTCATGAGCTGTTGACCAGCCCTGGGACTATTGAGTTGGGCAGCTGCACCTAGCTCTGGCTAGAAAGCAAGGGCTCAGCTCGAGAACCCCGTGGGCCAACAGACCCCTTTGTTGTTCGTATGTTCATAACTGTAACTGAAGCGAGCGTCTCAGCCTACGCTCCAGAAGCATAAGTAAATAAAACCCACTTTATTCGAACCTGCACGAGTCCGTGTACCGCTCAGACTCCTTGCCGCTAATCCCACCTGTTCCGATCCAATACCACCCTCGGCCCACCGTGACCTTGGGGCCCTGTTCCCCGACAGACCTATGAAGCTTAAATATTCCTGTGAAATGCTTTGTTTCCAATCAGTTGGCATTTACTTGGACTGCTTGAACTTCAGGGCAAGGACCATCTTGTTGTTCTGTGTTTGTACAATACTACTCACATTTTGTTCCTAGTCAATGACTAGGTCTTCTTGCTGCTGTTGTAATGATAATAAGGACTTTCTTATAGAAAAGCATTCCTTTAAAAAAAAATCAAGAGATTCTATTATGGATTATGTCTCTTCTGCTGGATGTGCCATCTTAGAAAATGGCAGCTGCCCATAAAGATAGGCTGGCTCACCATACAATTTAGCAGTACAGTGAAGATGAACAAGAGCCCTAAATTAGACAATGTTGTAGTTGATTTTCACTCTGTTTTAGGCTGCATAGAGTTTTGTGCTAATCTGTATGGTGAGAAGGAGAACTAATCTATTTTACTGCTTTTTTCCTGTGAAAAAATTGAAATCCTTCAAACACAAATTGAAGATTATCTGAACCATCTTTTAGCAAAGTCTGAAGCAGCAAATGCATTAGGAATGGCTCGAAAGGTTTAGAAACAAACAAGTTCATAATGTGTAATGCTTCTGGTTACCTGATATACCTTCCATTTGTTTATTCTTCCCCACAGAATCAAAGCATTTTTTTTGCCATTGCATTGCAAATGTGCTACCCCAGTGTCCCACATGCAAAAGCCCAGCACAGTTATTTCTTAAATGCCAGATCTGATATACTTAGGATTTGTCTGCATGTGAATACTGACACATTATAATAGAATGAGAGTAAAATCCAGGCAGTGCTTGGATCTATTGGAGGGATGGTCATCATATCCATGTGCTGTTAAGGCAGCTTGTGCTGTTCATTTACAAAATGGCTTTTCTAGATTTATCAACAGGTGGGAACAGACACCTATGCATAGCAATATCTTGGGATATTTTTCAAGCCAAATTATTATATTGTTTCCAAACTGTTCCCTGAGCCTTTCTTATTAGTGTCCACTGGAAATTGGGCAGACCTGGAAGTCTGCTATCTCAGTGCTCCTTCTGCTGTCCGCTATCACTCTCTTGTTGTGTTACTTTTAGTAATTCATGGAATCTCTCTGTGCACTGGACTAGAAATAGTTACCTACCTCTCAGGGGGCTTATACAATTATGATTAAAGATATTTATAAAGCATTCTGAACTTCTAGAATGCGAAATATTACATTTATGTGAAATACCATAAATACGCATACTAAAATTAAGTATAAAATAGCATTAGGTACCAAAAAGAATAAATGTCTGCTTTACTGTTGTTAAACATGATCAGTGTGTTAGCTCTGCAAAAGCTGCTCTTTTTAGTCCTTTAAGACATTATGGGATTTCTGTGTCAATCATTCCATCAAGGTAACTATGTATTTATTGTATTTCCTCAAATACAAGATTAGTTATTTTCCTCCAATTAGCATGGGGGGGGAAATCTCTTCATCTTATTATCACATACAATGAAATCTCACTAAATGCATTGTCTGTCATTAAACTACTGCCGAAAGCAGCATGTGCTCAGCAATGGAAACCAACTATGAAGTTAATTAAATGCAACCAACACTGAACATGACCATAAAACACATGGCCCATATAAATAAGACATATGGTAGTGCCCATTAAACACAGTCCCCACTCAGTGCCAACTCTTTTCCAAGTCATGGTGGGCCATGACATGACATACCCAGACTCCCTCTGTTGGCCCCTCTATGAGGTGAAGCCATACCAGGTTTCCCTACACGTCATCTGCAAATAGATTTTTGGAGAATCCCAGGATTTGTGAAAAGAACACCCAGTTCCAGTCATAAGTGTGGCTGATTGGCACATGGATTCTTTGGGCATGTATACACATGCTCTGGGAGTGGTGTGGGCGGGGCAATCATTGAACGAGCTTTAATTAAAGCACCATTTTTCAGCATGGGGACACTGATACATGAGATGCTGGAGTCTGCTGGAACATGATAATTTCCACACTCCAGCAGACTTGAATAATTGAGTCTGCTCCGATATGCTGTAATTACTGCACATTAGAGCAGCCTTGCTGCATGTGTATAGGTGCCTTTTGTTGGGGCTATCTGGAGTACATATACATACTAAGCACTGCTTAGTTGGGAGGTCATCAGGGTTTGAAATGCCGTTAACTCTGGTGGGGACTAGCCGAATAAACTGTATGGTAAATCAGGAACCTTTGGCTTTGGACTAATATAGCTTGTACTACATACAAGTAGGTGCTAAAGTGCTGCTGAACTTGTTACCTTTTATTTGAAACTGCTACATGCACCAGTTGTCGATAAACTAAATGCAGGGGGGACCCTGAAAGTGCTGGGACACCCCCTGCTTCCTGCTTAGGTGATGGGTGGGGGGGCAGGCGGGAGCACCAGTGCCCCCACCATGAGCGCCGGCCAGGGAGTGGGAGTACCTGGATGAAGTGCCACAGCCACTTCTAGGAGCACTGTCACATGGGGGGGGACCCCTGCCTGGTCAGCAAGATTGGTCGCAGTGGGAGGAACACCCCCCGGTCACTGGGTGGGGGGGGACTGTAGCTGCTGGGCTTCAAGAAGCCGCTCTCAAGCGGCTTTCGCTCTGGTGGAAGATGTCGAGTGCCTTGTGGGCTCGTTCCATAGCCCAAGTAGATGTCTCCCCCCCGAGTCACAAACCCCATCTCGCCTGCCACGACTTGTTGTTCCTCAGTTGGTGAGGTTGGTCGTCAAGTGCACTCGGTGGGCCGTGGTTCTCCCAGCGGTCATTCATGGGGCTCCACCACCCCTATACCCCGGCCTCATGCCTCCTTCAGAATGTTGCCCATCCAGTCTCGTCCCCTCAATGCGGATGGTTCCTTCTGTTTTGGTGTCTGAGTGCCTGCAGCCTATGGTCCCACTTACCCTTGAGGTCCTACCCCTCATCCCTCTCACCTCTGCCCCTTCCTTCAGGGAACCCACAACAAAACAAGCTACACCGTCCGAGGTTTCACCTCAGCCTCGCCCTCCGAGGTACCCACGCCCTTTCCTATGCTCCTCTGTCTGAGTTAACAAAATGGATGTTACAACAAAATACCTCCTAAACACGGACACCCCAGCATGGGGCTCCCTGCTCCCTTTCTATCCTTTCCTTTACTCTAACTGGGGCTGTTCCCTGTTGCCCCAGACCCGTCATCTTCAGTCTTCAATCTTGTCCGCTCAGTACTCTGGCTGAGTATGGCAGCGGTACCCGCCCCGACCGTAAATCCCCTCAGGGCTCTCCCGGGGCCTTCACCTCCCGACCAGGCTTCTTCCGCACCCCATCGCCCCGGCACTCCCACCTGGGTCAACTCTGTCTCTGTGTTCCATCCTAGCCACGCCTCCAGCCGTTGTGTCCATCATTCTCATGCTGTCCTGTGTGGACTTCTGCTGGTTGTTATGCCTAGCAGTGCCGGTATCAGTCCCTTGCCAGGCTCTGTGGGCTCCTTGTGGAGAATCGGCTCTGCTGCCAGCAGTGGCTGCAGCACCTAACCCAGGCTATCTGCCACCTCCACCGCGTCGGCCGCCATTTTTATCTTCACCAGCCGGCGTCTGATGCTGACATCATCGGCCGGGTGTAATTGGATAAAAAGGTGGCTAACAAGCTGTGCCAGCTCTTCCTTCCACCCCTTACGTGCTGCTTCTTGATCTGTAGGTAAGTATCTTCTATTACTTTGCCCCCTGGGATAGGGGCTAAGGTGCCACCAGTCACCCATGCCTTCTTTAATTTCAGGGTTATTGTTTTCAGTTTTGCTTCTCACTTCCATGTGCTCAGGGAGAACAGGGTTTGACAGTAAGGAGAGGAAGAAGGGGCTGCCAAGGGAAAAAGATGGGGGAAGCAGAAAGCAAAGGGTTAACTGACCCCTCAGATATATTTTCCCTGGCATAGCTGTGGGAAGGGAGAAAAATTCAAGGCAAGCCTCCAGTAATTAGATTCTTTACCTGGAAATTAGAACAAATTTATAAATTTTCCATATATAGAATCTAATTATTGGGGGTTGTTTTCTATTCCAAGTAAATATAGTGTGCTGATTTTACAAAAATGGTCACTATAATGGTTTTGTTAGGCATTTATGTTGTGAGAGATGGACTGTTTATGATGCTGTGAAACACCTATTATAGGCATAAAAATATTATTAAAAATAATTCAGGAATTGTCATATATTATAATAGTTCTCTAGCACAGCTGACTGAAAAGCTTTCAACTACTTTTACAAAAATGCTGATTTGTCAGAACCAATATTTTGCAGGCCACACAAAGCAATGTAGCCAGGAAGGGCTCATTGGTTGCAGAATGGAATTTGTGATCATATTGAGACCTCCACTAGAATGCTGTCCTCTTGAGAACTAGCTAGCAGTCCAGAGGTTAAGGTATTTACCTGCACTGAGGGAGACCTGCCTTTAAGTCTCACTCTAGATCAAGTGCAGCCCTGAATCTAGATATTTCATAGATTTCACAGACATTAGGGCTGGAAGGGACCTCGGAAGATCATGGAGTCCAGCCCCCTCATCGAGTCCAGCTTCTTCCTTGAAGGTACACAACTGTGACTTTATATACTCCAAATGTGGATAAATCACAAAACTCTACCTAGCAAAATCCCATTACCATCAGGGATTAGATGAAGGAGGGTCCTCTTATGTTTTAACCCTAACAGGTGAGTGGTTGGTGCACTTATCCAGGAAGCAAAAGACCTATGTTCTAGGTCCTGCTCACCCACAAGAAATGAATCTTCATCTCTCTAACTTTGCAGTACAGTAGTCTGACTACCAGACCAAAGATTAGGCATAATCCAGATCTTCTCCAGCCCTTATTTTGAAGCAGCCCCCCTGAGCAGTGAAGGAAGGAAGATATAGCTAGGTGTAGCTAGGAGGAAGAAAACAAGATAGAAGTTGTGTGTTTCAATGAGATGGCCACTGCTCTTAACGAGAACAGGCCTTAGTATCCTAGGCTGGACCCATGTCTCCAATTGAGTGGAAATATCTTCCCTGTTCTCCACCCATTTTATCTAATTCCCTGTTTAAATGCAAGGTCCAGTGGTTCAGCTTCAAATAGAGGGTTGGAGAGGCAGCTGGATAATGCCTGACCTGTGGCCTATTGGTTATGCTAGGAAGCCAAGACAATGTAAGCTCAGACTTCCTCTAGATTTTTAGTAAGCTACTTCATCTGTGCCTGGATAACTCAAATACTGTATATTTAACTTCACATGTTCCAGTATATCTATTCTGCTTAAGAACTGGTGCCTGTATGTAGCTTCACTAAATTTAGCTTTGAAAGTGCAAAGTACTGCCACTGAATAAGGACCATGGCGTCCTTTTCAGCGTCAATCATCTGAGCAGAGGAGAACATGATGAAACAATTCTAAGTACACGTTTAAATTAATATGTCCCTTTTCCATCAATCATTTCATTTGAAAGAATCCTGATCAAACTCTTTTCTTTGAATAAGGACCTACCTTACTTAATTTTTCAACATCTACCTTCTGTGACATTGTCTGAAATGTTAAATCCAATGGTACAGCAAGCCCAGGTAACAGCAAACTGTATGGCTAAACAACCAGTTCTAATTTTATCCAAATGTTCCCCCTCCAGTTTCTTGCTGAAAATCAAGGGTAAATGAAAATGAGAAGGTATGAGGAGCCCTTTCCATTTTTTATTTCACCCACCCAGATGGTAGCCTGACTCTGGTTGTATTCGTTTGGCAGGACAGGAAGGGAGGCTGCCCAGCTTGGGCTGCCCAGCTTGCAATAATACATCTAGACTAAGTGTCTGAGCCAGTGCCCCAACATCAGAACTCATAGAAAATTACCAGCTGGAATGCAAGAAGTCACTTTACTGACTGTATTTCTCTCCCCCTTATCTGAAGTCAATTGGTCTACTTATGGTTTTTCTTCCACCATTTCTACTGGTTTAAATGGAGGCAATGGAGATCTGGATTTGTCCCTATAACTGACTTTTCTTTTGGTCTTTCAGTGTTTCAGAAACTTTAAGTACTTTCAAAGCAAAAACTTTAATCTACAGACTGATTAGTCCCTATGGGCTGTGCTGGCCTCATTACAGTTTTGATACAAGACCTTGATTACCTTTATTAATATGGAAGGAGTTTGCTTTTTACAGCCGTGAAGCATTTAACTCCCAAGAGGTTGATGTAGATCTAGAAGTCAAAACAATTTAAGTAGACTTTGCCTGTCTTGTATGTCATAAAAATTAAACCTATCAACAAGAGAAAGTGGTGCTGAACTCTGCCCTCTCTTTTTCATTACACTAGATGATCTATATGCAGAGGCACCCACTTGAACACTAATAACCACTGCTGAACCTAGCAGGAAGTTCTAAGTTGCTAAAGGAATTAAAGCAGCTCTACAATATCTCAATTGTATCAACTGCTACACAATCATGATTGTAGCCAATGCCCACACAATCATGATTGTGATGCTGCCTGATGTGCGTACACATAAAACTCGGAAGTTACTGATACTTTCATCAGCTCAATGCAGAGATGAATCACTAAACCAAGAACTGCCAAATCCCTGCTGCCTATGTAAGCTGGAAGATTTGTTGTACTTACCTTGATATTTTCAATGTAACAGTAAAACATCTATTGGCCTTTTATATTTGAATTTCAAATATTATCTTGAAGTGAGTAAGCCCTAGAACAACTTTTTTTTTCCCCTAAAAGAGTCTTGGGTGAGATCCACATTGTCCTTGGAAGGACCTAAGGCCCCTGACAGGTGCTGTTTTTATTGTGCTACAAAGTTTAAAGACAGAGACCCAGACTGCCCCCAAGCCCTTGTGGCTGCTGCAGCGCTGTCCCTGAGCCCAATAGGCCCCACTGGGTGAGCTGTCAGGGAGGCAGCTGCTTTCCCTCCCTTTGCTCCTATTTGGATTGGGAGAGGAAGAGAGAAAGCAGAGCACTGTGAGAGAGTAGGGGCCTCTCAGACCTGTCCACATGTTAGATTTGTCCTGGAAAGACAAAATAATTTTCTCTCCAAAATAGCAACTTTTTTGTCATGGTTCCTCCATTTTTGTGGTAGAATGGTAGTTTTTTGGGGCCACAACTAGCTCCACCCCATCCCCATTGCCACCAGACCCTGCCAAGTGGTCTGTTAGGGAGGCAGCTAGTTTCCCACCCTCACTCCCCTTTGGAGGAGGTGGGGAGGAAAGCGGAGCACTGTGGGACAGTCAGGGTAGATTAGGCCTTAAATTTGTCCTGGAAAGACAAAGAATTTGCCATCTGAAACAGCAACTTCATTGTCATCAATCATCCATTTTTGTGGCAGCCATCTTTTTAGCCTCACAAATAGCATGAACATATGAGCAGCTGCTCTAAGTAAAACACTGGGCACCTAAGTCAGCAAGAAGAATCCCACTTGACCCTGCCGCCCTGACCAGAAATCATCTGGGTGTATCTACACCACCCCTTGAGTGAGACTGGGCATGCTGCTGAGGGAAAAGGTCCCCATTCTGTGCATGACTGTGCCCACAATTTTTCTACATAGACAGTTTAGACCAGACTGGAGTGAATGCCTTGGTACCGTGCCCTGTGGGGTACCTGATCACCGAACTGGGGAACGTGCTTTGGGTTGTCCTGAGTCATCTACACTGTACAAGTATAGACCATTGTGCTCATGGAGTGGGCAAAGCCTATTTCTTAGCAGTTAAGCCCAGTCTCAATCAAGGAATTACAGATGTATCCCCTGGGGTCCATACCCTGTTCTATCTGCCAGATGTCTATATTTACAAAAAAGGTGTCTCATCTACTTCTTTTCCACCCAAGGACATTCATAGCTCTTCCCGTCTCTCCATGGCCAAGCTATCTACCTGCAGACCATGTAAACACTGAGCAGGACTTCACTTACAGACATCCAATAACAAATGTGAGGCACAAGGTTATGGCTGAATTCCTGCTCATCTGACCTCAACTATTTGATTCAGGGCTTCAAGAAGGTGTCTCTGCCATGCTGGGAACCAGCTCACTCAGAGGGGAAATAACTAAACGTAGGTACCTCTGAGACTAACCTGAAACCTGGTCATGAATCCTAGCATCTCTGTACATCAGGTATGCTCCAGGTGCCAGTAACATGGGTGTGTGAATGAGTCTTCATTTTCTTCAGTGAGTTCTAAAATCAATCATGTAAATTAACTTCTTGTGGCTGGAAACACTAAGATAATAGGTTGCCCCTACCAAAAGACATGTTATTTCCTTATTTAAAATTGTAAACAGAATTCCTTGCTAAAGCCCATTTTCAAAATTACACTTTTCTTCAAAGCAAAATTGTAGATTTCCCCTTTTTGCATATTTTATCTCAGTGATTTTTCACAATGCCCAGAACAAAGTGTTTAAAGATGTTTTACAAGAACACACGCTTTTAAAAATTTGTCTTTTTAAAGTGTGGTCCCAGTATATGGCATCTTTTCTCCACTCTGTCAGTAATACAAACACTGACAATTTGGGATTTGGGAAGGCGATGAGATAGGAGATGAATATACATATGTGTATATATATATGTATGTATGTATGTGTATTCATCTCCTATCTGATCGCTTTCCCAAATCCCAAATAGTCAGTGTTTGTATTACTGACAGATAGCTAGATAGATAGCTATATAGATATTATATAATTATTTAATGTTGGTAAGATAAGATATCTATATTTATAATGTGTGTGTGTGGTATATGTGTGTATATAGATATAGATATATACATATATATACATACATACATATATCTATATACACACATACATATATATATGTACACACTCACATATATATGTGTGTGTGTGTGTGTATTTTTCCTGAATAAATATTTAAATATATAAACATTATTAATTTGTTTTTCTTGTATAAAACTCTGCTCAATAAAAATGGATTAAAGGGAAAAGTAGTAGTATTTATTCTCAGTGCATGAATATCTGTCATAGAACCTAATCAAGATAAAGAAATCCCAACATAAAAAAGCTTTTAACCCAAACTTTATAGTTTAAACTTTTCCATAAGTTTGTTTCCCACAAGGATTGTGGAGCAGTTACTTATGCACTGTAAAAAGTATTCAAGTATTAGAGTAGCTTCCCTCAGACCTCAGACCATGCACAAGCTGCGTAAGCTCCCATTCATGTCAGAAGGATATGCACCAGTACATTTTGTGAGCTATAGAAAGGTTTACTGGAACATTTTGAGGCAATGCTCACAAGTCAAGATCGTTCAGCAAATATGTGATATGATTTGTAAAGCTAATGAAATATTCATATGTTACTTTAACTTATGATTTCCATATTTTTAAAATATAAGCCTTATGTTGTAATGCTCCAGTTATACCTTTTGTACACAGTTCATAGAATAGGCTGAAGTAACTTTAAATGACATTTACAGTGTAAGCTAGAGATTGTGCTTCCTTTCCATAAGACTACCCTGAGTTCCAATATTGGCAAAGTCCATTATAAAATACTGCTGCTTTATTAGCACACATCTTGCTATAATCCTAAGATTTAAGGAGCAGCTTTAGAGGAAGGGTGCTTCATATGCTGTATCTGTCACTCCAAGAGCTGACAGGATTTCAGCTGGAAGAACAGCTGCATGACACTGATAAGCCCTTGGAAGCGCAGCACATACATGAGTGCAGAATACTGCAACTGAAAGCTGATATGTAAGGTTTGACATTTTCAGATGACTGCCCAGGTATTATTATTTTTAAATAGGCTTAGTGCACAATTAGTTGTTTTTCCTGAATATGTTGCTTAGCTGTTTCTTTTCACAAGAAGCACCGCGCACCATTTTACCTCTCTGATTGTGAGTTGTAGGAAAGGCAAGAAAAATGTAGGAAGGTGGGTCCAGAATTGTCTATTAGTTTTTTTCACCCTATCACCATCTCATAATTGGCATAACCCTGTGTATCTGTCCCAGCCTTCCCTTGAACTCTGATAGCTGCAAATTTGACAACTTCATCACTGGGCAGAGGAGTATGTCAAAAACAAATTTAGGGGATGCAGCCAGAGAAAGGAAGCCAATAGGTTCTCTCGGGTTTCCCTGCTCCTGATACTCCAGCATCACAGTAGAGCAGGGTATATTTTAAGATATTGTCTTAAGTCTTTACCACAAAGTCAAAAGCATGTCTGGTTTCCATGTTAGCTCTAGAATGGGATTGGGATTAATTGAGTCTGCTGGTGTGTGGCAATTACTGTGATCCAGCAGCTTCCTGGATCCTGTGTATCAGCATCCTCACACCTAAAAATGACCATGGGATTGCTTGAACTAAAGCTCATTGAACAAGTTTTAGTTCAAGCGCCCCTACCACCATTTTTAAGTGCAGGGATGCTGATACATGACATGCGGTGGTGCTTTAATTAGAAAGGCTCTTGGAGCTGCTCTAATTAAAGTGCCACCTCCCTTCACCCATGGAGCATGTGTAAAATTACCCTTAGTGTTTAAAACCCACTCTGAATCCAAGATGCCATGTAGTATTGGCCAAGATCACCCCCATCCATAGAAAAAGCATTAGGAAGAGCATACTGTCTTTTCTGAATGTCATCCATTGACCTGGATCTGGAATGTTTGGTGGAAGAACAGTGTCTTGGTGACATCTGAGACATCCCTCTTCCCTTTTGCAGGCAATGATTTTGATCTGTGCATAGCACATCCACCTAATCATTTTATAACCTACACAGGGAAAAAGAGACTGTTTTTTTCCAGCTACTTAGGGGTTTTTAAAAAAATAATTTGTCACCCCCACAGGAAGGACCAACTATAATGGGACAGCAGGAAAGCAGAATACGTGACTTCAAAGATCATTTCTTAAAGTGATCTCTACCTAGAACCACTACTTGTTAAGAGAACTGAATTCCTGGACTTTTTTCTGTAATACAGAGTAAGCAGGAGCTTACTTCAGGGCAAAGGTTATATCTAAAAAAATTTCTGAACTCTTGTCTCAGAATGATCTCACACTATATTTCAAAAGCAAATAATGGAAATTCAAGCAGAGCTAAAGAGGTACTGTATTAATTCCAGAAGGAAGACTGAGCTGATGTGTGAAGGACAAAGAATATTGTATTAGCATAGCTTCTGAATTGCTGAGAGTTCATTTACAGGTCCAGGATAAGAGGGAATTGTCTGCTGAGACAAGCTTATGTGATTTTTTTTTCCCTAGATGAAAGGGAGAAAAAGGTTCCTCAAGAGCTAATTCAGCCCCTGATTCTTTGATCTAGCATCCTGGAGAAAAAAGAGCAGGTTTCCTCTTCAAATGAAAAGAAAGGACAAGAAGATTAAAAAAAAAATCAGTGGAAACAAGGCAGCTTTCTAACGAAATGTAATGAACCGTACTGATAATAACTCTGGTAACGCAATATTGAGCTGAGATTGAAATGTAACTCCCCATCGGTGCAGCATTCAGTGTTGCAATGCTTAATGCAAGAACTTTGTACTTTTTCAGAATGGAAATGTAAGCTAACTCTGTGTGTGTGTGTGTAGACAAGGTTCTTTGGGTAAATGTGATATATTTTATTAAACCAACTAAATAGTTGGAAAACTGTTCTTTGCAAGCTTTTGATCACAAACACCCTTGCTTCAGGCATAGGGAGAGTCTGATGGTGTTTTGTGTTCTCCTGGATGGAAAAGAAGCCAATATGCAAAATGCAGATCTGTGAAAATGTAAATGTGTGGCAGCCAGGATTAGAGGCAATGGGAAACAACAGGCGTGAGACAGGTAGGTGGGGAGAAGGGGAGTGCTGACCTGCTGATAGAATGTAACTGGTAAAATGTAGAGAGGTTATCTGGGGTTATCAGATTGTGGGCAGATTATATAACGTGCCATAAATCCAATGTCTATAATTAGTCCATGTTTTTTTGTATCCAGTATTCATTCATTTTAAGGATGTTTGCTATTCCATCTGAGAGCCTCTTTTGAACTATAAGTGCAGCAACACAAGTAGGAAGACTGATAGTGGAGAAGAATTTAAAAAATACAGGCTGCCTTGATAGTTTGTTTACATGATCTATGGGCTGGATCCTATTCCACCTTAATATAGAGAGTACTAATTGAAATAATGCTGGACTCTGCTGTCTAAATGGCACCTGCCATTACAAACTGGCACCGCATTTGTCGTTTTCTCTTGTGGAGACCTGAAGACAGCCAAGTCCAGGAAAATGAGACTGGGATGAGGAGGTCCTGGAGCAGGTAAGAGATCACCCAAGGGCAAAGTAAAAGAATCTGAGACTAGTAGTAAGAGGTAGGAGAGCTGGTGTTGCTAACACCATGCTTACCTCTCAAGTCTGGAGTTTAGCCCCAAATCCCTCAGTTTTACTACCCCTTCACTATCAGCAAACTGCTGTGAAACCCACTGGAAAAATGTACGTCTCATCCCACTTCAATGATCACCTCTATATCCTTATTGCTGCAATCTGTTTCTCCAGTAAAACAAATGGCAAAGCTCTGTGTACGGTGTAGATGATGGTTCCAGCTATGTCGATGGCAGTGTGACGCCACATGATGGAATCCAGGTGCGTTTTTTTCAGTTGCCTTTGTAAAACTATAAGCAATGAGATGTAAGACCCACATTTAAAAAAAGCTATGGTTGTAAAGTAAAGTACTCAGTGTTGCTAGTGGCTGGGTTACCTGTGCTCCATCTGCAGTTTGCTGCATGATGTACTTATTACGCTTAAAGAAATAACACAATGAGAGCCTTTAATCTCTGTCATTGCAGGCTGATCAGACCGGCTGGCAGAAGGGCACTACACAGGGGTTTACTCATTCAAAGTGTGATAAAACAGTCACATCTTTTATACCTTTGTTACACATTGAATAAATATAGAAACCAATTAGATTCTAATGCTTTAATAAGGAAATCAATTGCCAGTTATCACATGGATACCCATGCAGACATACCTTATTTCACTATGTCAGTATGTATACCAATTAGTTTTCCCCTTATTGTTGAACCTCCCTTCAAACCTTCCTGTCATCCTGGAAGATGTCTCACTAAACTTAACATGTTCCAGGTGAGATCTGCAAGGGCTTTGGAATGCACTACTCATATTTTTGGCAAACCAACTGAGCCTGGTCATTTTTCAGGAAGGCAGAGGGGACCTGGTTAGCACCTGAGACCTTATTAAGCTAAGGTGAAGTGGAAGAGAGGCCTGCTAGAAGTTGAAGCTGTGTTGTGCCAAGGTTTTACTGAATGAAGCCTTAGTAAACCAATGTCAGGGGCAGAGGGCCCCTAGTCTACCTAACAATCAGAAGTTACAAAACTTCAGAATTAAGAAGTACTTGATCTCATGCTTTTTTCCCCACAGAATCTCAATATGTCAGCAAGGAACAGCCATCTTAAATCATTGTGATAATTCAGTTACTGAAATGATTAATCAGCCTTGTGAAAATCTATGCAATAGCAAGAGCTTTTTATGCGTTCATTGTCTGTGGTCTAGGAACATGATTTGTATTTTATCATTTCAGCTCTTTAAACATCTGACCTGAACTTTCTGGTTTTTATATGTAAAGTCTTTATGTGAACAAGGATCAACTTAGCTTTACATTAAAAAGGTCTGTTTATTTGAATTAAAATATTGCCCACTGT
>NW_017728886.1:121091200-121123606 GCF_001723895.1 Crocodylus porosus | reverse complement strand
GCATCTACACATGCCATTACGGCTCATGAATAAACTGCAGAACTTACTGCTCCACAGTTTATTGCCCCCAGGAAGCTCCCAGATGTATGGTTTATACATATGTGTGGACCACAGCACAATGAGCCGGGTTGGAGCAGCTGTGGCTGGCAGGGAGTCCTGGGGGTGATTGGCACAAGTAAAATTGAGGACTATGGGAGCTGCATTGTGTACATGGAGGAAAAAATTAGGCATTTAGCATCTCAAATCGGACACCAGATCTCCTGCAGTTTTTCACCTTGGCTCTTCATGCCTCAGCTCTGCAAAACTGGGGGATAATACCCTTCACTTTATAGGAGTATCAGGAAGACAAATTAGTTGATGTTTGTGGAGCACTCCAACAAGGTGGTGATGAGTGCCCAGGAAAATGTGCAGTCTTCAGAGCAGGCTGTGTAGTAAGAAAGACTCCAGGCTACAAAACGTACAAAGGAAAAACAAAGAAGAGGTGTTCACTCAGTGCTGTGTTTGCTCCACTACAGGAGGCAGGGGCCAATGGAAAAATGTCATATATAACCATGTAATTAACAACTGCCACCTAATGCCAAGACACAATGGAGTTGAGCTTATGTTACACAGAAAAGCTTACTCCTGACATTTCCTAACATTTAAGTACTTGACTTGATGTTCTTTTAGCACTGGTTGCGGGGGAAGAAGCGGGGAGGATATGCACTGTTAGCAGTCAGCTGAGGGGCCGTTGATTTTTGAGGCCCTGAAACAAGCTGGTGTCTGTAGATGATGTCAAGTTTGGCATAACATTCATGCTTACATGACATACAAGTTTTACCTGTCCTCATTAGCACTATAGCTATTCAAACAAGACACCCCAGGAGGTACATGCAGCTGCAAAAATCCAGTACAGCAGTCATGAGAAGTCATTAGAGGTTTTGTCTCCTTATCACTGTTCCTCTTAACCAACATAGGGCCTTGCCTTTCTCTGCAAGCTGTCAAGGGAAACTCACCCTTAGCCTGTTCCCTGTGCTGACCTGCTATCCTTCAGTGAATTCATCCATCTGGCAGTCTCCATTATGACAGTCCCTGATGAAAGTTAGGGAGAGAAAGTCATGGTATGCAAAAACGATTGCCTAGGTTGGGTAAGGCTTCAACATTTTTGGTGTTTCCAGTAAGTCAGTCATCCAAATCTCCTCTATCCCTAGGAACGCTATGAATCAGCAAGTCACAACGAAGAAGTCTTTCAAACAAAGTCCATTTCTGTATCACCCAAAAACAGGATTCTGAAAGACTTTTTTTCTTCCTTCTAGAGAAATGTATACTGTTAGGAAGTCAAAACAGCGGGAGCCACTTCTGGGATAATAGTTGATGGAACTGCTTACAACACATTGCAACAAGCCTCTTATTATTCCTTCTTCAAGAGTCCTGCAGAGCAGATGTCTACGATACATTACAATAGCAGAGTTCTCTACACTTCATTTGGCAGTCTGTTTCTTACAAGCCTCATGTGGATAGCAAAGGCACTCCCCGGAGGAACTGCTTGTAACCTACTTGCAAGTTCTGGATATATGGAAAATGGCATCAGACCACATTCAGAAATACAGCACTACTAGAAATACACCAGCATCCAAATGCATTTCAGGCTCTAAATAATACATTCAGAGCACTCACTTTTAAGGCATGTGCATATTTTCACTATTTAACATGAAAGTATATAACTTCATTCAATAATATTTATAAAGAGGATACATGAGGTTGCCTTGTCATTAGGGAAACATTTTGTTTAGCTGTGCAAGCTTCACTTTTCATTTCTAGCTCATTAAGGTTCTTTGGGTAAATTTGACATCTTTTATTAGACCAACTAAATAGTTGGAAAATTTGTTCTTTGTTTGTAAGTTTGGATACTTATCTTGCCGCGTTCATCTGACCCCAGCTGACTTCCTGCCCCTTAAACAGAGGGCTGGACCCAATGATCTCGCAAGGTCCCTTCCAACCCTAATGTCTATGAATCTATGAAATGTATTAAATAAGCTTTTTTGCTCCCGCAATTAATGCCCCCATGGTATTGTCCCACTTAAGAAATAAAAAGGGCGGAAAGAGGGAGGAAACAGGGGGTCTCAAATTCCAAGACAGACTTTCTCTTCCTGTACCTGAGGCTTTCCCTTCACATAGCTTTTGCTTGCCTCTGCAGTGAAGGTAGGGAAGGAGACTCTTCTCCCTCTCCCACCATGGGGAACAGTTTTTATGGCTCCCAAATGAGTGGTGTAGCTCTTAGCAGCCCCAAGAGAAAGAGAGAAAAACCTTGGTTGAGTTTTTCTTATACACATGGTGTAACATCACCTGAGCCTTATCCAATTAGGGAGTGTCATGCTCCAGCCTCTCTCTTACTCAATCTGCGTGGAAAATCTGCTGCTTCCACCGGCCAGTGAGGCCAGAGGATTTTACATATTTTGCACAGATACAGGTCTCAGCTTTCCATGTGCAGAGCACATGGCCAGGACAACAGGGGCCATCTTGCCCAGATAAGCACACATACATACACATACACACACAAAACACGATACACAACAACCAAAAGCACACACTTTACCATACACAACCCAAGTGGGTGTGAATGTTACATCTGATTTTGCTGAGTAAAAGTAGAATTGTTGATTCAAGTGGACTTTTTTTTTTTTCAGGATAATGTGATTTGGATACAGAAAAGAAAAAACAAACAGAGTCTAATTATTTTCACAGTTTAACAGTGCTCTTTTATGGAGACTTTCTTGCATTGTTCTTTTCCTCCAGTCTAAAATAAAAAGTAATTTAAGACTTAAAATATATGGCTCCTCTTTGTTTTTGGACACACAGAACAATAAGCTATTTAAGCACTGCAGCGCAGCAGAGGGTTGGACCATGTAGATGCCAGACTGTGCTTTATTAAATTGGTCCAAAAGATATAGGAATGAGAATCTGCCTGTTCCAGGTTGCTGGAAAAGAGAGGGATGAAACTGGAGCTCTCTCCTGAGTAAGATGTTATGGGTGATTCAAATACTCTGAATCCCAAATCCCTATGCAATTCCATAATAAAGATATGATTTGAATACTTACATCTTGCCATCTCCTTAGCCACTTCATACCTGAGGAAGTTTCACATGTCAACTACTCTACCTAAAAGTTAGGAAAAACATGTTTTCCAGATCGGGATGGAAAACGTTCATCTTATTAAACACACTCCTAGGGCTCATCCAGACATGCATGGGCATTTGGTTCCCCCGGGACAAGTAGCAGCAGTGCTCATCTGGACATGCTTCTGTTGGTCAAACCATGCTGTTTTGGGGGAAATTATGTTCCTCAAGGAGGGAACAAATACGAAGTTGGCATCAAAACAATGATAACTATTGGAAAAACAGAGATGTGCAAAGATCTTGGTGTTTAGTTTTGCTTGAGAGAGAGGGCAAGGTTCACTGTTGGGGCTTGTGGCTGAAGAAGTTTTGCAGTTCAGAGTTCGTTTCCAGGCTGACAACATTTCTTGAGGGTCTGGCAAAAAATTGGTCTCGCATGAAGAAAAACCTTGT
The DNA here is from genome assembly GCF_001723895.1 of Crocodylus porosus. Taxonomy (NCBI): domain Eukaryota; kingdom Metazoa; phylum Chordata; order Crocodylia; family Crocodylidae; genus Crocodylus; species Crocodylus porosus. Next base: position 121,120,061 of record NW_017728886.1, on the reverse strand, counting down.
GAATGCATTGGACCTTCTGAGAAGCTCACCACCTTGAAGGGGGAAATCTTGTGAGTTTTGCTCTTCTGCTGTGATTCCTGCCATTTTTGTCTGAAATCTTCCTGAAATGGTGGTTCCCACAAAATGTTATGAGAATCTAAATGGCAATCAGCACATATGTTCCTTTCAACTTCTCATCAGAATTGGTGGGGGAGGTTCAGATGTGGGACTGCACATCCTAGATGCATCCCTAAAATTTGAAAAGGTTCAGGTATAAGGTTCTGACCTTGCTTGTTTCCCACTCTGCCACAAAGAGAAATTCAGGAAATCATTATTTGTGTGACACACTCAAGATCTTTTTTTTTTTTTTTCCTGGCTGATTATCAGTGCTACAAGAGGCAGGTTTTGTGGAAGTCAGTAGGAGTCAGGTACCCAAATAGGAGTCAGGAGACTGAATACATTTGTGAGTCCAGGTCTTTGAGTTCTTTTGGAGGGCACTGATGAAAGAAATGCAATCAGGAGATCATTAGCATAGTTTGTGCCTTCTTGCCATATGTTTTTTTAATGTAAAATGAGCTCTCCCTTTACAGAAGAGCAGCCTCACTGATTGAAATGTAAATATGTTTTTGATTAAGGAGATGATAAAAAGTGCACATATGGGAAGAAGATGAGAACCACAGAGGAGAATCCAAAAGGCTATCAGTAAATTCACATGAGGGGAGAGGCTTTTCAAAGGAAACACAGAATGGAGAAGAAAAGGGATTCAGAACAAATAGAAACATCAGGGAGGAGAGGGCACTAAGTGTGGAAAAAAAGAAGGGCTTGAAAAGGGAGAGGACCAAGGGAAAAGAGATGCTGGACATAAAGAGGGAAGAAAAGGGACAGAGGGAAACATGTTTGCAGATGGGGTGGGTGTAAAAATCTCAAAGTAGCATCCAAAACTAGTCATGAGTCAGAGGGAAAGTATTGCATTAGAAACTACCTTTAGACTTTCATAGTTTCTAGGGTTGGAAGGGACCTGAGTAGATCATCTAGTCTGACCCCCCGCCATGGCAGGAAACAATACTGGGGTCAAACAACCCCAGCAAGGTGTTCATCTAACCTCCCCTTAAAAACTCCCAGGGTAGGAGCCAGGACCACCTCTCTTGGAAGTTGGTTCCAGATCCTAGCTGCCCCGACCGTGAAGTAGCGCCTCCTGATATCCAGCCTAAATCTACCCTCCGCCAGCTTGTGACCGTTATTGCTGGTCACTCCTGGTAGTGCTCGAGGAAACAGTGACTCCCCCAATGCCTGCTGATCCCCCCTGACTAGTTTGTAACAGGCCACTAGATCCCCCCTCAGCCTTCTCTTGTGGAGGCTGAACAGGTTCAGGTCCCGTAGCCTCTCCTCATAGGGCCTGCCCTGCTGTCCCCTGATCATGCGAGTCCATACACAAATCTGTACTCGACTACTTTTCGTTTTAGAGGGACTTCTCTTGGTTTAAGCTGAAACAGTGCCGCATGAATGTAAGCGAAACAGAAATAAGACCAGTTTAGACCAAGTTAAGAGACTTGTACCTCAGCAAAACTGAGCCTGTAGACCCGCAAGCAGAGATGAGGCATAAACCCAGAAGCAATCACACCATGGCAGCTGTACGCTATCAAAGCAAGTTGTGTGATGGCAAGCAGGACCGTGAATGCATGACAGCTTGACTTTCCTCAGGTTTACCTGCTTATCATCCTGTGGACTAAAGCAATATAAAAATCAAACCATAAATTAAACTGAAGCAATTCCACATGGAAATAAACCCTAAAAGATAACATAAAAGAGGAGCAGGACTAAATGAGCCACTCATGTTCCAGCCGTGCATCACTTGAATCCTCACTAGACCCACAATTGTCAAAAATATGGGAGGGCGATCTCCACAAGAGGCTGAGCATGCAACAGACAATTTACCAATAATAAAAATGATTTAGGTTACTCAAGATGAGAAGGGACAAAGAGACTTTGGATTGGATACCTGAGCCAGACAAATGGCTGGGTAGCAAAAGGAGGAAATGAAAAGGCTTCCTTCCCTTCTCTTTGAACCCCTGGCTCTCTACATTCCCTCCCACACATGTTGCTAGCATGAAACCTAGGAGCTCCCAGTTAGCAGTTCCATACCTGAAGCAGGTTTAAAAATGTCAGTATTTAACTAACAGTTGTATAGATAGAATATAAAATATAGACACAGTACAGATGCCACTGCCTTGTTTCTGCATGAGATCACCTGAGAGTGGGTAGGGAGGCATTAGATCATGACCTTCAGCGTGTGTGACAAATTTATGCTTTCAACTAAAAGGCAACACTTTCCAACATACTCCTGCATTGTTATTAGCTTCCAAGTATAGTTTAAGCTATTGGTTTGACCTATGTGCTAAAAGGAAGGAGACCTATCTACCTGAGAAACCACCTGTTTTCCTGTGCCAAGTTGCTGGAATTGGGTTCAAATTAAATGCTTGAGCTTGAAGCCAATTTCCCTGAAACAAAGGAACCAGCTTGGAGACATTTACCAAAAGTCAGTGGATTTTACAGTCTGAAGTAGTCTGCAAACAGTGACCAACATCCGTGCTGCAAGATTCATCTGTTAACCAGGATTTGGGGCAAGGAGGGGTTTTGATAAAAGCCACTATTTGGGAGTTAGGTGGGTGACTTGGTTTGCCCTTCTGGGGGTACGTCTACACAAGATGCTTTAATAGTGGTAATGTAGTTTACTGAGTGTAGTGTAGTAATGTAGTTTACTGACCAGTAAGCATGCACGTCTACACATGCACACACATACTGCACAGTAAACTTCACTACTTGAGAGTAAGTTTGCTATCTGTGAATGCAAGTAGAAAATTTCCTTGCAAGTAATGACTGCACAGTAACGCACATGTAGATCCCAGCTGTAAGCAAATTTGCTCCCAGTCAGCCCTGCCACTAGGAGGGCAAGCCTAACTACAGCTCCAGGGCCCTGGGGATGGGAGCCTCTCCTGCCCCAGGGCTGGGCCAGCTCTCTGCCAGCCCCAGCCCTTTAAAAGCCTGCTTGTAGTTAGAGCCCTGGGGCACATGTGCAGGGAACCTGGGGCAATTGGTGGCCTCTGCTCCCCCAGCACAGGCTGCAGGGTACCTATGGTAGCCTCCCTGTACCTTGGCACAGCTGGCACTGCAGTGCTGCACAGCTGCCAGGCCTGCACTGTTCAGGCCTTCAGCATGCTGTAGGCTCCTGCCAGGCCTGCCAGCACATGGGCCCAGCTGCAGGCAGCTCCTGGACACCAGGCCAAGCTCCAGATGCCCACAGTCAACTGCTAGCAGCCTGCTCGAAACCTGCAGGTGTTACAGGGCATTGCCTCACCACATGGCTGCTAGTCCTATTCTGTGCGCCAACACTAGGCACTACAGGGAGATGCCCAGGCCCACCAGCACAGAGGCAGCCATGCAGGACCCCCGGTAGTATCATCACCCATGCCATACGCCATCACCGGGGGCCCCAACTGGTCCATGGAGGAGACTGGAAACCTCATGGCACTGTGGCATAAGGTGGAGGTGTTCACGCAGGGTGGGTATGCCAACATTCATATGTACAAGGTGCTGTCAGGCCAGGTGCTGGATCATGGGCATGACCTGTCAGCGCAGCAGTGCCACATAAAGATCAAGGTCTTGCAGGCACAGTAGGTTACAATCATCAACCACAGTCATTGGTCAGGCAGTGCACGCAAGTCTATGTCCTTTATGCAGCAGCTGATTGAAATCCTTGTGCCCTGGGACTCAGGCCGCAGCCATGCTGTGTATGCAACATGGGTGGCCTTCCTGAGCCCCTGCTCTAATGTGGCACACACAGTGTCACCAGGGCAGGGCCCCTCATGAATTCAGCAGCCCAGCCCACCAAAACCCCCACCCCAAGCCTCCACCAGCAGCTTAGTGAGCCCAAGACAGCCCCTGCCCCTAGAGCTGCGTGACCTCAGGCCCCAACACGAGATGTGGTTTTCTATGTCACCACCAGCCACCAGCAGTGTCGGCTCCTTTCTCCTGCCCAATGAATCCACCGGGAGCTGCACACCATCACTGCTAGTCAGGACCGACCAAAGGCACTGAGTATGCCAGCCGTGCCCAGGTGGTAGAGGCCACACTGGGGGCAGGGCCCTCCCTACCCAGGCCCCTGCCCCCCTGTCCCTGCCCAGCCCAGTTGCACTCCCCTAGCCCCCAGCATGCAGGGAGGTGGAAGACAGTGCAAAACTTTATTGAGCAGTTTGTGCCCTCTCAGGTAGGCAGGCACAAGCACTTCACATGCTGAGGAACATGTTGATGCCAATGACAAATGTCCTCCTCAGCTGCAAGGGGCAGAGATGTGTAGTGCAATCACAGGTAGTCCTCCTGGTAGCAGCAGAGGTTGCAGGGCTATATAAGCTTACCTGCCACACCATTGAACCTCAGGGTCCCATGCCAGGTGCGCAGATGTGCCAAGGGCACCATGGCCATCAGCAACAGCAGGGCTCTCAGGGTGCAGAGTGGCCATGGGGTGGGGAGGGCTGGCCCCAGGGCATGTCCTTGGAGAGGGCCCCAGTGGAAAAGGCAAGGGTGTGGGCAGCTCTTCATCCCAGTCATCTGTGAGCCCGGTGCTCCTCAAGCCCCAGTGCCATGGACTTGCTGGAAGCTGGGAGACAGGCTGGCCTGCAGGAGGAGAAGTGAGAGAAGGTGGCCTGGAGCTGTGGCAGCAAGTGCTGCCAGAAGTCTGGCCTGGCCTGGGAACAGGGTGAGGGAGGCAGGCTGCATGTGGCCCCTGAGGAGTGTGCAGGGATGGGGAGCTTGGCTCGTGGCAGCCTGGACCTGGGCCTGCCCAGCTGAATTACCATGGTCCATTGGCACCTGTGCATGCATGTCCCCCAATCTGTGGCCAGGCACCACATGGGCCCCAGCCAGAGGAAGCAGTTTACTGCTAGGAGCAGCAAATCTGCTCCCACATCCCTGCATGTGTAGATGCCTACCTGGGTGCATTTAGTCTCAAGTAGTTTACTTATGAGTAAACCTCTCCTGGATCAAATATATGTGTTGATGCAAACTTGGGTGGTTGATTTCTGATCTCAGATGAACAGAAGCTGCTAATTTTTAAATTGTGGGTGAAATCCTCCCCTGTGCAGAGGTCTGCAGTAGGTCCTATACGCAAATAAGGACTATGGTGGGACTTAAAGATTTGGGATAGAAGTTTCTGAACCTAACCTAAATTAGTTAAATCTGCACCCATCCAGGTTTATCTTAAACCAGTTTCTGTCATTTTGAAAGCAGTTTATGTGCATCGAACTTCTGTTGTTACAGATTTGAACCCATTTCCGATAATTTATATTGGTTAATGTGCAATTTCTGTGCTTAGCCAAACAGAGCAATGATTCTTGTGTAAGTCATATGCCTGAGCTAAACCTCATCCCATGAGATCACTCTGCTCACTTGTGCCTACAGATGCCTAAAGCTTGGGGTAGGCATAGCATGAATTGAACACTAATAGACAAAGAGAGGGACAGAAGAAGCAACTCTTACATCTTACTCAGACCCCTCTCCCTTCCTCCCGAAGCTCCTTCCTCATACATAGTATTATCTTTTTCCTGTTTTTCCCCCCTTTCATTTTCAGCTTCTGGTTGAGCCCCATAGCTTTTTCTGAACATAACGATTCTGGAAGCTATGTTGTTTGTTCTGACAATTTGCATATGCAAATATAAATGACACTGCACAAGAAATGTATGTTCATGTCCAGAAATAGATAACAAATGATGGGGGGGGGAAGACAAGGAGAGGTGAGCAGGAAATATTTCAGAAGAAATAAAACTGAACTGTTGAGTTATTTTTACTAGTTTTATGAAAAAGGCAAAGCCAATAAATTGTTAGTGCCAAAGCACTCACTTCTCCTAGGAGCCCAACCAAAGCTTTCTGTGGTAGTTATAGAAGAGTAAAGGTCAAAGCACAATTTTTAGACCAAGTCTCCTTATGAGTTATGTACTGCTATTCTCCATCTAAACATGAAGCTCAGTACATAGAGCCAATATGACTCAGAATCATAACTGTTACACTTGCAAAACGCATTAAGAGAAGACATATGAAACAACTTTTGAAAAACAGCAATTGATTTAAATGATGAAAGTAGGAAAGGAAAGAAATTACGTAATTACCATCAAAATTACCACCTGGGTCCATAGAAGAAATCTGTATTCATTTTGTTACTTTTAGGGACATAGACAGGTGGGGTTGGGGGAGTGACCATCAAGCAACAGCTGTTAAATGGTTTCAGTAGTTATGTTTTATTTCAAAGAAAAGGAAATAAAGATCATAGGATCATAAGAAAGTAGGGCTGGAAGGGACCTCGCAAGGTCATCTAGTCTAGCAGTTCACAACATGTTTCAGGGAATTCTTGAAATATGGGGCCCCAAAACTGGACACAGTACTCCAGTTTAGGCCTTGCCAGTGTGGAATAGAGCAACAGAATCACTTTTCTTAATTTGCATGTGACACTCCTGTTAATACAACTCAGTACACTTCTCACTTTTTTATTTATCTTATTGCAACAACAGCACATTACTGGCTCCTATTCAGCTTACTGAAACCCTCGGGTCCTTCTCTGAAGTACTAGAGCCTAGCCAGTCATTTTCTAATTTGTGTTTATGCTTGCTATTATTTTGTCCCAGGTGCAAGACTTTGCATTTGTCCTTGTTGAATTTCATTTGCTCAGTTACAAAACACTCCAGTCTATCTAGGTCATTCTGGATCCTAACCCTACCATCTGGATTATCTCTAACACCACCCCTTTTGTTTTCATCTGCAAATTTGCTAAGTGTGTGCTCGCTCCCATCAACCAGAGCAGTAATGAAGATATTAAACAATACAAAACCCAGGACATACTATTGGGAAACTCCACTTGATATCTCCCCCCAACAAGACATTGAGCCATTGACAACTACCTGTTAAATGCTATGATCCAACCAGTTTGACAAAGGGTTATGATCATCTCCCTGCCTTCCCTTAAAATATTCTGGCTGTGAATTGCATGAAGCTGTGAAAGATAGTAGTGTTAACCCCTAAAGAGGAAGAGGTTCAGGAAATAATTCTGAAACAGATTGCAGCTTATTTTGATATTGATCTAACACAAAGGTAGAAAGAGAAGCAAATGCTCAAGAATGCAGATTGTGAAGGCAAAATGCCCCGGCTTCTGTTGAGACACAAACCATATTATGCATTGCTCCAAAGACATTCACTGAATTTTGCTTTCATTTTCAGGTTTCAATAAAATACAGTTAAAACTTCCCGGTTTTTCTTGATTAGGAGACAGAACAAGATAAAACCTGCAACTAGAAAGAGGCAGATCTCTCCAGAGTCTCTTGCTGCAGGACCTAGTTAGTTTCTCAGAACATAATGATCCTCCATAATGAACCAATGAAATTGGTTTTCCTCCTGGGGTATCAAATGGGTTTGGTTTTCATTTAAAAAATGTCTCTGAGCCCAAAACTGTAAATCCAGAGTAGTCTTTCCACAGCATGCAAAGGGAGTTACCGCTAGATTGAGCCCTGAGAGAAAAGCAGCTGTAATGGGACCCATTGTCCTTTGTGGTGCTGGAGGAGTTTTTGAATACTGTGTGAAACGAAAATACACTTCAGCAGTAAAATGAACAAAAGCAAAACAACAACAAAACCTAACACTTTAATTGGTATTATTTAATCTCAGTCTCTTTTATGTCCCGATTCTGCCAGAATCTTATTAGTTAAAATAAATGGACAGAGGGGTTGTTGTTGTTTTTTTAATTTTTTTTTCCTTTTCTTAACTTGATATAAGCAATTATTCTTTGTAATTGTTTATAAGCCACAACAGCCGCAAAATCAGTCAACAGGCACTCTGCACTCCAGCCCACACAAACTATGTGGCTTTCTCTCATTCTTGCTGACAGGCAATCTTCTTGTCACTAGGTTGCATGAACAGTAGCATGGTCAGAATTTGCTACTTAATTTCACTGACTTGACTGGCAGTAAAGAGCAGCCATGAAAAAAGAAAGGATAACAGACCAGTTCAGTGGTTAGTATCTTTCTCACCGGAGAAAAGTACATAACTCAGACAGATTAATTAAGTGCTGTGATGATCTTTGGTTTTTTGTTTATTAATTTTTTTGAGGAAAAACCAGCCACATCTACACAAGACACTACTGCACAGTAGCAATGAGCTACTGCACAGTAGTGTTGTTGGGCCCTAACTATGGTGTACTGCTACTGGGCAGTAATAATAAGCTACTGTGCAGTAGCTCCTTGCTACTGCACAATAGCTTCTGAAAAAAAACAAACCCTGCAGGGATGGTACTGTGCAGTAACACCAGTTATTGCACCATCATTTAGCACTTATGCAAGTGCTAAATGACAGTGCAGTAACAACTGTGCAATTCACTGTTTGTATAGACATGGCCACTAATAACAATAGTAAAAAGCCCAGGGAGCATGCCAAATTAAACAGGATGGCTCATTTTTAAGTGTTTTGTAAATATATTATTCCTGACCACTCTTGAGTACAAGATATTCTACCATGGATGTGTGAATTCCCTGGCTGAATTGACATATCTATTTATGCCAGATAAGAATTGCAGCTAATAATATCTACCTACTCAACCGCTTCTTTCTCTCTCTTATTGACCAGCCTTGGAGAAAAATGGAAAGCTGTTAGGTATGTGACAACACAATATATCATTCTTTAGATTGTTTGCGGGGAAAACAGCCAGTTAATAGGGCCACACTATCCCTGGTTCAAATAAAACTGCACACAAAGGAAGCTTCAAAAATGTTCTTGTTTTCCTTATCAAAGGGCCAGTCTGAATCTCAATTCCTGTGTAGAGAAGAAAGCAGAGACTCCACACGCTGCTGAAAGCACAATGTATCATAACTGAAGGGGGAAAATGCTGTGGAGAACCTGGCATCAGAGTAGGGAGAGAGGACTAGGCTGCAGGGCTCATGTGTCAAAGTCATACCCTATTGACTACATGAGATCATTAACTACATGGTCTAGATTGCACATCATAAGAAATAGTGTTCTTTCAGTCTAAAGGAGTAAGGCCAGATCTGCACTAGAAAGTGATTCTGGCAAGTTAGCTGGAGGTGGGATGTTTTGGCAAAGCACCCACACTGGTGAATGATCTACTAAAAATAAAGCCTGTGGTTCCATAGGAGATGCTGGATGCCCCCTATATTGTAAATGGCCCAGTAAGGGTATGGCTACTCTGCATTACACTCTACAGTGTAGAGATTCATGAGCTAAGACACAGGGGGCACATCCAGATGAGCATGGTCATGCAGTATGTGGTGCCTCAGACATGTTTGCAATACCACATACTGCACAGTCCAATGTTCTCCATGCTGCAAGGGCATGCTGCCAGAGCATACGCTGCTCGGGGGGCGTGGTTCTGCAGGTTTTTTTGATCCTTTGATATCCAGGGGTAAAAAAGAAATGTGGGGAAAAAAAACAAAGCCACACGTGCTCAAGCAGCATGAGCTGCTAAAAACCAAAGCCAAGCCTCTTGGAGCCAAGCTGTGGTTGCACCACCATGGCTGCAGCTCTGTGAGGCCCCTAGGACCCCAGGTAAGGCTGCTGGGGCCAGTACAGTGTTGGCCCCAGATTACCCTACTACCCCTGGGGTCACTTGCCGCATGCCAAAGCATGCGTGGCACAGGTGTTCCCTGGGGACAAGTAGCTGCAATGCAAGATGCTCGCTGCTGCTTGTCCCCAGGGAACCAAACATTCATGAACATCTGGACATGCCCAGGAAGCTCTCTAGCTGCAGCAGAGCCTAAAACCACATGATGGAGCACAAAGCTTCACATGTGCTAATTTGCCCTTGTTAACTGCCATAGGTGATAGGTTACTTTAATGAACATTTCTTCTTCTTTTCTACTCTTTCCTCACAACCACAAAGTATTTGGGGGACACTGTTTTCAATTTCCTCCCATTTCTCCATGTTTCTTCATTAATCAACAGACATGTCTATATGGAGTGAGCTCCTCCCTCATTTTTTAAAAAGACATCCTTCAAAAGAATGAGACAAAAAGGTATAGATGGGAGGAGAGGTTCTACCTTTCTTTCTTAGGAAGTGATGTTTCCTAGCATGGATTTCATCTGGGATCTGAATTTGGTAAGGCAAATCTTAATTCAGGAATTTAAATTCTCTAGTGCAGGGAACACTTGTTCATCATCAGTTAGGCAAAGTAGTGGCTTCCTTTCTTAGGGTTACTTCTTGCTTTGAAATCTGTGATAAAGTTTATATTTATACATTTTCCTGGGATTTTCTCCTTCAAGAACGCTTATTCCTATAGACCCTGCTACAGTAATACAAGTGGGAAGACGCATAACTTGGAACACACAAGTAGTCCCATGGAAGTACATAGGACTATTCAAGGTTAATGTCACACTTGAATACTTTGTGGTATTTAAGCTTAAATATTTACGATATAACCATGGAAGTAGAATCATAGACAAGTAGGCTGGAAGAGACCTCAGGAGGTCAGCTAGTTCTACCACCTGCTTAAGGCAGGATCATCCCTATTTAAACCATTGTAAACAAGTCACATCTCTTGCTTCCCTAATTAGTCAAATTTTGGCCAAGTGCTGGTATTTGAAGATATTTTTTTGGTAACCCTTGCCAGTGCATTCAGTTCACTTTACAGAGGATTCAGCATGAAGGTGACAGTACCCAAGTCCATGGTATGGCCAAGATAAGGCCAATTTTGGTAAACAAAGTCCTCAAACCTTTGACCTGCTACAAAATAATGTAATACAAGGGCTGTTTTGTATTGCAGTGTATACATGAACCCAAAGATAACACATTCCACTAACTCTCTGAATTGCCTGTATTGATGATGACTTCTATTTTAAAAACTAGATTCTACAGAGGAGGAAACACAAGATAAATGAATCTGTAACAGGAATGAGAGCCAAGCTCAGCTTTACAAACTTCATGTACTCTAATCTGTCTGGTATCTGAGGTGACAATTCAATGACTGCCATCCTTGTGCTGTCCTTATTGTTGTTTTTTAAATTCTCTTACTCATATTATTAAGCTTCATTAAATCTTCTCATCCTGGTTTATTTTCAATTAAGAGAAACATTCAGCTCCTAATGTCCTCAGAAAGATGTATGAACAGTGAAGAATAGCATCCTACAGGATATCTGCCAAATAAGAGAAGCTGTGGCATTTCATAGGAAGCATGCTATCTATGTCCCTTGGGGGAAGTTCTCAGCTTTATTCTTGCCCTTCACCATTAATTTCCAATTAGTTTCCTACATTCTTCTCGTCTGGTCTCTTAGTTATATAAAATGCTGTAAACCATTACAACGATCATAGAAACAGTTGTCAGTAATATGACTTAACTTGCTTCTTCCACTGCACTGTGTGCTAACTTAACAAAATACTGATAACTGAACACCATGCTGGCAGACAGATCCCAATTGGTAAGCAAGGCATGACTTAGGTACTTACATCACAGAAAGTGATAAAAAAATAGCTGGTGCCTAAATCCATTTGGCATGAACATTTTTCATTTCAAAATTTCCTTGGAGACACCAATGTTGTCAATCTGGACTTTTCCTCTGTTCTTTATGGCAGCCTGACAAATGGATGCAAGAACACAAACAATACAATGCAACTTTGCATTCAATTTTAAAAGGCCATACTTCTTAGGAACAGTAATTTATACGTGGTTCCTAAGAGCTCTTCTTACAACAGATACGCATAGAGAATACAGTCCAAGAGAACTGTATTCTGTACTCATGGCAATTCCATTACAGTGAATGACTCTCATGAAAAAGGGCAGACTTGTCTTATACCTAGCTCCAGAAGACTGTCCATAGCTGACAATCCTGAGCAAAGATAAATTTCTCCCTCCTCATCAGAATTAGGTGCTTAACTATTCTGAGGGGTAAGACTCAGGCCAAAATGATTATGCTTAATTAATCCTCCTTTAACACATTCTAAGTGCATCTACATATTGCTTATGATATTGCCAATTTGGGCTATTTCCCTTTGCAGACAAGCTCGGAGTACACTAAAAGCAATGTAAAAAAACCTGTAATTAATCCTCACAACCCCCACCTGAAGACAGGTAAGTCAGCAAACATTATTTCCATTCTATCAATGGGAAATGTGGTTCTAGAACAGCTGTCCAGTAGGAACAGTGGAGGAAAGAAATTTAAGTAGTTTAAAGATGGACCTTGATACATTTATAAAAGTAATTACACAACTTTTTGGCCTGCAAGGAGACTGGAGTCTAAGAGCCAGAAGGTCTCTTCCAGTCCTACCCACCTATGAAAAATGAAGGAAATAAAGGAATACTCATGGTCGCACAAGAAGTGTGGTGCTAAAGTTAGTTATAGATTCAGGACCACTTGGGCATGTCTACACAAGATGCTGGAAACAGTAGTGTCTGGAAACAAAAAAATGGGGACAGTACTGCACAGTAATACCTGTTACTGCGCAGTCATTTAGTACTTCGTTATTCAGAGTAATCGCTTATTCAAGTACTAAATGTCTGCACAGTAACAACTGCACAGTCCATCACTCATGTAGACACAGCCCTTGACTCCAAAATCCATGATATGATAAAACTGGGATCATTGATATGGGTGGTCCACAACCTGCTTAATTCACAGCTGTTTGACATATTGACTAGGTACAGACATTCAGAAAGCTTAGGTGGATTCAATCTAAGTTACACAGTTTTCTGTAAGCTGTGTAGTTTAGATCTGTATTGAACAGGACATACATTTGTACCCTTGGTGGGGAAAGAAGGGGAAGCACATCTTAGACTGGGTTCCACCATTTTTAAACCAATTTGTGTGCACCAAACTTTTGGTCTGTTATTGGTATAGACCAGTTTTGTGTAATTGAACTTCTGTTCTGTTATGGATATAGATTGATTTCTGATCACTTACACTGGTAAAAGTGTAATGGCCACAAAGTACAAGCTACCCAAATGTTTTATGAGGCTCTGTATAACCCCTGAATACTTCACAGACTGTCATCTGTCGAGCAGGGGGAAGTGGAGTAAGAAACCTTAAACCTGAAAAGCAGCTGGGTTCTCCTGCAGTTCCCAGAAGTCATGCAGTTTCCAAAACTGTGTTTATGGTTTTGCAATTGGTTATCTCAGGCCTACTGGTTATTAACAATAGAAAATGAGTTGGACTGAAGAGTTGGAGTGAAGTGTCCATTCTAGGAAGCAGTGAAAATCATAATTAATCTGATTCTAAATTCAGTTTCTATTTTTCAACATATTCAATAATTATTGTATTAATTTTATTGTATGAGCAATGTATTTGGATTAAGAATATTTGGCTGCTATTTAAGGAAGACAGATTGTTTTCTCTTCCACTGATTTTCATAAATATCTCATCTATTATAAAAGTGTAAATGCACTTGTGTCGCTTTATGACATTTAACATATGTCTCTGCATAACAGAGCTTAGTAACGTGGTGCAGCTCTCTAAAATATAGAGGTCAAATATTTGTTGAATAATTTATTCATGGTATTTTTCAATAAATAACTCCATGAATATTTATTTTCATTATTTGGCGAGCTTTACTAAAAAACATATCTGGTTTCCTCCAGCTTATTTGTCACATAGTTTATGAGCAGTGAGGACTGAGCAAAATATTTTGACTATACCCAATTAATATGTATTATTTTATAAAAAGTAAGCATTTATTATTTCTAGAGGAAAAAGGTAACAGCACAGCAAATAAGCACAAACATTTTTTCTCATTTCCACTGTGTTGCACAAACACTACAAGAAAGGCAAGATTCATAAATTAGAAGGAAAGATTGCTCTGGACCAGATCATGATTTCAGAGCCCTACGTTCCATTCTCAGTCAATACTATACAATAAGGCTATATATTAAATCATATGAATTAAATTCAAAGCTCTCCTCATTAAGATTTCTAATTGGGTTCTAAGAATAATTGGTAACGTGGTTACATTAATATGATATCAATATGATGCATGCCTTTGTTTCTATTCTGTGCCTTCTTTGTATTCTAGAGTTAAGGAAGGAATTTTTTTTTAAAAAAGCAAATTTATTGATCTAGGGTATCTAGATATATTTTTGCCCAATTTTCCCCTATTCATAATGTATGATATAATGTAAGCAGGCATATAGGCATATATTGCATGTATAGTTTACTAGTGTTTGGTAAGTAAAAATAATATATATAGAAAGGGTTTGGGGTTCTTTTTTTTGGGGGGGGGGGGGGTTGGAAAAAGTTCCTGTAATTAATTTTTTTTTAAACCTCTTCAACACACAAGAGTCTCATTCTGTGCTTATTTGACCCTGTAGTAGAGGATGAAGGTCCAAACCCCATTTCCCATAGTAGGATAGGGCCCATGCATGCAAACATCCTGTAAAGCTATGACTGTGCCTAGGTACTCCGTCACCGACAACAGACACTCCAACCAATATCCCACTTGCCTGACTTTGAATCTCCCATGGAGCCAAGCTACACACAGCTGTGCCAGTAACTAAGTTTTCAGTTTGCTGGCTGATTCACCAAATTCAATCTAAGACACCTGAAAGCTTTCTTTGTGGGTGGGGGGGAGGAGGAGAGGAAGGTTAGGGTCTGACTGAAACAAAGTTAAGAAAATGCACTGAAATCACACAAAACATTTATTTGATCAGCTATTGGGAAATAATATTATGCTTTATTTGCTTTTTCAGGGATGGATATTGGATTTGAATCATTGTTATTTAATGTACAGGCTCAGACAGCAAGGGATTTGTAGTAGGTGGGAAATAGGAAAGGGGTTGTTGCTGAGGGGATTGGGCAAAGATCAATTCCTATGCAATAAGGCTGGAAATGAAGTCAAAAGTATGGGAATGGGCCAAGAACAAATGGGGTTGGGCAAAGACTGGGGAAAGCAGACAGACATACAGAGCAAGAGCAATATCACAGAGGCAGACACAGTCACAGAGAAGCTGTAACAGGCCCAGTAATAAAAGAACTGGGAACAATGTGGGGATTTGGGGAACAAAAGGAGAGGTAAATTATTTTTACAGTCACATTTCAGATGATACCTATATGCTAATGATAGCCAATCATTCCCATGAATTGGTTTCAATATACCAATTGGGCAATGCCTCATAAAGCCCTAATGACTACAATGTAGCCACTTCCAAAATTGCCACTCTACAGTCAGCCATGGCAGAGTTCCAACATGTAGCCAGAGAGCTGTACATTGCTGTCATTAGCTCACAAATACACATAGCACAGCCTACTCTAATTTACCCCACTTTCATTTCCACTAAGTGCTCCTATTTTTTTTACACTGTCTAATTGTCAGTTAGATAAAGAATGAAGCCATCTCTTCTCTAATTGTACTGGATTAAATACATTCTCAATGGTGCTTCAAAAACAGGCTCAGAAACAATGTACTTCACACAAAAGGACAGATCTCCAACAGGATTAAGTCACATACATTTGCACAAGATTTACCATAAAAGATTTACAATTAACAAGAGAAGGACAGAAAATGGTAGAATATTCTCTAGCCTTCGCAAAGAAAATCATATTATAAATTTTCTCTCCCCTAAATTGGGATAAAACATCCAAAATGACTCAACTTTTTTATAGGGGGAGATTTACAGAAAAATTAAGTTCTGGGGTGAACTGAAATAGAATTTTTTGGTTCTTTGGCTACCTGTTGGGAAACCTTTCAGTGGCAGAAAGTATAACTAGACAAGCTTAGGGCTTTGTTACACAGTAATTTTATGCGGCTTCTAGAGCTCTTAACCCCTGAATTGGCTTCCCATTAATGCCTTTAAAGTGTCTTAAAGCAGTCATTCATTATTCATCTTAAATTATGCCACTCCAGCATAAGGTGTAACAAGACCCTTAGAATCATAGAAAAGTGGGGCTAGAAAGTCATCTCAGAAAACCATCTAGTCCTACTCCTTTCTCAGGGAAGGATCTTTCCTGTCTAAACCATGTTAGGGAAGTGTCTGGGCCTTGTTACACCTTATGATGTAAGCCAAACGAATGTTAATCAGTTTAGTGTTGTTCAGTTTAATGGAACAGCCACACCTTAAGGCAAAAAACCATCTCCGACTGCCCCTCACCTGCACAGCTGTGACTTGCCACTAGAGGCTTGGTGAGCAGGGGCAGAACTTAGGAACTAGGGGCAGGACCAGCTCACCACATGAGCTCTGACAGGCCCAATCCTTTTTTCTCTGGAGCCCGTCCATGGCATCACCTCTGCCCAGACTGCCAGCTGGCCAGGCACTGCCTGAACTCTGAAAAGGATTGGGGCCCTGGGAGCTCAGGCAGCACCCGGCTGGCCAGTAGCCCAGCTGATGGCAGAGCGAGGGCAGTGAGTTCTGGAGAAAAAAAGAATCGGGCCCCCCACCACTCAGGGGGCATCTGGCCCACCAGCAGCCTGGCCAGCGGTAGCATGGAGAAGCAAGCTCCAGAAAAAAAAGGATTGAACCCATCACAGCTCAGGTGGCCAGGCACCTCCTAAGCTACAAGGGACCCGATCCCTTTTTCTTGGGAGATCTCCCCTCTGTGCTGCCACTGGTAGGAACAGTGAGCCAGTCCAGGTGGTGGAAGGAAGCACCATGGCCACCAGGCACCCGTGCTTGCAGCAGTCATGCTGCCTGACATCCCAAGGGGCCAAGGTATGCTGCCCAGCACCTTGGCATCCCCGCTCACCCTGGCTCAGGAAAGACCTTTGCTGGAAAACTTAAACTCAGAGGGAATAGCTATAGGGAGTGGCCACACCTTAATGGAACAAAAGCAGAATTAGGTGGATTAGAGATAATCCTACCCTGGAGGGATGTAACTTTAAGTCAAATAATGAGTGCTTTAAACCACTTAAAGTGTTAATGTGCAGTCAGTCCAGGAGTTAAGAGCACCAGAAACTACCTAGACTTGCCTTGTAACAAGGTCCTTTGCCTAACCTATTCCTAAAAACTTTAGGGACAACCTTCATGAACAACTACGAGGCACAATGCATGAAACATCAAAATACCCTTTAACTTCCCACAGGTAAAGCAGGGGGATAAGGGCACGGTCAATGTCCTGCCACAGCAAAGACAGGAGGCCTCTCCAGAGACGGGGGCCACAAAACTCTTTTTGTTGTTGTTGCAAATAGGATTTTTTTTTTTTTTTTTGCAGAAAAATTGATATATTTCAAGAGTTTTTCCATTAGAGTATCATTCTGATAGGAAACTCCCGGACAGCTCTTGTCGTAATTCTTTCAGTTCATACCATGTCATACACACCATCTAGATATGTTCTTAGACCTTGAGATTTATACTCTGCATGCTCTGTTATTAGAAAGAGATCTTACATGCTTATGTTGTCTCTACCTCCTTTCCGAGGAGGGTGATTGTGTGTGCCTGCTAGCCAACAATTTGTAGTAGAAAAAAAAAAATCTCTTGAAGGCTGTCAGTGTCAGAGCATCCCATTCAAAACAAACCTAACATAGTCAGTGTGATGACATCACAAGTTATTTGTATTCACAATTGATTTACAAAATGTTGCAAGCCTTGGTGTGCATGCTGAAAGAGATTAAGCAAGTAGATCCCTTGTCTTAAAGTTCCCCGTGCACCTCTGGAAACTGTAGCTACCACCTAATCTCTCCCTTCTCTCTCTCTCTCTCTCTCTCTCACACACACACACACACACACACACACACGGAAATTTTGGATCCTCTCAAGAGCATTTCACAGTAATTCCCATTTCAAGATTGCATTGGTTCTTGATATAAATGGTGGGAAATAAACATTAATAAGAAACAAGGGAACTCTTCCTGAAATTGAATAAAAACTGCTAAAAGACAGTTGGACTCTATTTCAAATTTCTAATTCCTTAATCAGGCTCTTTATTGACAGTAACCAAATTTCCCTATAACCACACTTTAGTTTTACCCATCCAGCTATTTTCTGGGCCAACTTCCCATACCATGTCTCTTGTAAAATAACAATATCAAAATAATTGATGGGAGTTCTCCACAATCAGGCAGACAGTTTATTTGTCAATCATCTATGTTCCAGGTGTAAAGATGATGCAGTTTGTTTTTGGCTTAGGATCTAGTCAATCTCTGGAATCCAAAGATTCATGGATCTCTCACTGGCAGACAGTTGAGGACCTCCAAAGAAGAGACCTAGGATTTTGAAAAGTGGAGTACAGATGGTGTTGTGCATCATTCATCTCATATAACACAACACATTTTTTCTCCAGGTAAAAAGGAAGTAGAAGATATACTAATTGGCTAGGGTCCTAGAGCTAGGATCTAAGCAAAAACAAATATAGTTTTACTGGAATCTGAATTAATTTTCTGTATCATGTATTGTGTATATGCACGACTCATTGAGCTACTGATGGGGACATATCACCAGCTTCTACTATTTTGTGTGTGGCCTGATCTGGTAGGCATTCCCTGAGAATGCCACCAGATTCAGGCCTTATAGATAAGATAGGCAGAGGAGCACCGAGCTTGTGGATTTCTCTGTGGACTTTAGGCTTTAGCTGTCTTGGTGAACTTGCAGCAGCAACAATGTAGGTGCCTAGACACTGATAGAAACTGTAGCACCTGGTGAATTTAGACATCTCCCAGTCTAGGTAGCTGTGGAGGAGCAGTTTTAAGTATTGAAAAGGCATCTAAAAAACATTGTGGGATAAGCCCTGTATATTCTGTGTGTTCTATATTCACAAACCAGCTAGAAGCCTATTGGCCAAAATTGTTCAACAATAAAGATGAATAATAATTAAATCAAGGAAACATCATGTGTGGACAATCTCTCAGTTAAAAAGAGGTGCTCTCTCACAAATTATTCACTATTAATTACTACATAATTCTACCACAGATTAATGGCTTGCATGTCAATTTTAAACTGCATACTTAATAAAGTGAGATACTGGGAACTCTCCCTTGGTTACAATGGAAATTTAAGTTGATAACTTATAAAACTTAGTATAAGAGTTGTCAGAATATATTCTTCTGAACCTCAATGGAAAAATAGATTCCATTTCAGATTTTACTGGTAGAACTATTCAGGAGAAATCCTAAATTGCAATTTCTTGATGGGAGCATACAGGGATATATATTTTATCAAGTTGTCAAGTTACAAATTATGGGAACAAACAAAAAATAGATGTAGAATAAAATTTTGATGCAATGGCTTTATTTTTATAAAGCAACTGTACTGAACTGATTGCTTCCCTGCAGTCATAATTCCCAAGGTGCATATTTAGCTGGGAAGTATGACATTTAGTTCCTTTCCAGTGCTTTGCTTTTATATTTTACCTGACCATTATTCTTGGTCTCAACTAATGATTATAGAGGGGATCTGACTGACTAGCAGAGACATCCAGTTCAGTAAAATGGGTCATTGAAGTATGACAGACTTGCATGCTGATAAGATAGGGTCACCACCTTACTGACATTTATATTTTTTTCATTTGACAATGAAGAAATGTATACAGTAAATAAAAGAAAGGAATGACGCAAGGTTGCAAGTTGATGCATGAAGGATTCACGACTGTTATTGACTGAAGTGCAGACTAAAATAAGTTTGTATGATTTATAATGACATTTATTTTTTATTCTTTATTTATAAAATATGTGCCTATTACATAGCCTTCCACAGAGTCTATAAATAAGAAATGACATGCTGGCTATAATAGCTAGCTATTGCAGTGCTCCCCCCATGTGCATCCACACTCAATACTTGTCAAAAGATATGAATAAAGACATCTGGAAAGAAACCATAAGACTTAAACATAAGCAATGTGCTTAAGCCCATATTTAATTATAATCACATCACTAGTCTATTTACAATAGGGCTTTAGGGCTAAAATTACAAAAATTGTACATCAACAATATCTACCTGTTTAAAGTGCCGTTTGTAATAACAGGGGGCATGGGTGATTGGGGTGGGTCACCTAAATGACAAAACAGGGGCCAGGTGCTGGAGTCACAGGCTGAAGAGCCAGAGTCAGGAGTTGAAGGGTATGGCTCAGGAGCAGAAGATCAGAAATCCAGAAGTCAGGCCAGAAAGCAGGGTAAGGCACACGGTAGTCTTTGGCCAGACAGCCTACTCCTATCTGTACTGGCCTTATAGGCTAGGGACAGACATTCAAAATTCCTGAGCCTGAAGTGATTCAGTCTTTGCAGGTTAGTCAAAGCTGGCTAGGCTACATCACTTTTTAATGGCACAGACATTCCAGATATGCAGGCACATGCCTGCTGTGGCTCAGGCTAGAAGCTGGAGGATGCTAAAGCAGCCCTCCCTTCCCTTCCACAACACTGATCTGAGGGGGAGGGGGTGACCAGGCAGTGTTGGTAACAGTGTTTATTACCTCCAACTCAGTGTTTATCACCTCATTAAGAAAACAACAGAGGGACATAACCAACTACCTGTTCATTCCACCTATTGACTCAGCAGGGACTATAGTTAGCATGTGGTCTGCTAGCTAATATACAGACACTTCTCCACAAGGCAGAGGGGAGAAGGGAATTCCTGCTTAGCAGGGAATGGTGAGGGGGTCTGGAGAAGCAACCGCAACCTCTACCAGAACTCTGGCCAGGGAACAGAGGGGAAGGGCCAGCCCTGCTATGGATCA
This sequence comes from Crocodylus porosus, assembly GCF_001723895.1. NCBI lineage: Eukaryota > Metazoa > Chordata > Crocodylia > Crocodylidae > Crocodylus > Crocodylus porosus. The sequence goes on along the minus strand of NW_017728886.1, from coordinate 121,099,457 downwards.
GAGAGCCCCACCCAGCCCAGAGATCATGCCAGGATGCCAGGGGAGTCTGGTTCATCTTAAACCAGCAAGGGGTCTGGGAGAGACATTGATTGCATAAACTGGTTTGGGCCAAATCAGTTAAGTCTGATATTACATTCAACCAGGTTTATCTCAAACCGGTTTCAGCCATTTTCAAACTCGTTTGCGTCCTCTGAATATCTGTCCTGTTACAGGTTTAAACCAGTTTTTGATCACTTATACCAGTTTGTGTGTAATGTCTGTCCCTAGCCATAAAGCTCTGTGTAGGTGGACTCCCTTTCCTGTAGTCCTGGGAGATGACTCAGCCTAACACTTCCAGCTGGGAGCAGGGGCTTAATCCTCCCTGGCTGGGCCCAGACTTATTGCACCTTGTCACCATAGTGAAATCTCATATAAGTTACCACAGTCTGGATTTATGTGCCTTGTCTTCCTGTAAAATGGAAGGGGGACATATTATAGCCAGCTCACTAAAGTAACCAATAAGAAACACAGCAGGGAGGGCTTGTTTTAGATTTGTTTCTCAAAGGGGACTTTGGGTATGCCTACATTGCTGTTGCTGGAGTGTAGGTATATGTCACAGCAGTGAATACATAGTCTTCTTCACCACACTTTAATATGGGTTATCTGTTATAAGTAGGAACACAGGCCATTTTTTTCAAATCCAGGTAGAGGTGATTTTTTCCCCCCGCTTAATCTAGTAGCTCAGGGCTAGAACACTCACCCAAGGTGGTGTAATATTTATTCTTTCCGCTGCCTGAGAGATTCAAACCAAGGTCACTCACCTCCTAGGACTGCCCTAGACACTGAGCTATAATGCAGAAAGCAGAAGTCATGTTGAAGCCGCTGCATCTTGCATGAAACATTTCAAGAATCACTGGACATGTGTACACATGCTCTGGGAGTGGCAGGGGGTGCTTTGATAAGAGCAGCTAATTAGAGTGGCTCTCAGAGCCCCTCTAATTAAAGCACTCAGAGCATATCATGTATCAGCAACATCCCTGCACTTAAAAAGTGGTGATGGGGCACTTTAACTAAAGCTTATCAAACAAGCTTTAATTAAAACACCCCCTACCACCATCTTTCAGTATGGAGATGCTAATACATGAGATGCTGGAGTCTGCTGGAGCACAATAATTACCACACTCCAGCAGTCTTGATTAATCAAGTCTGTTCCAACACACTGTAATTACATTGTGTCGGAGCAGCCTTACTGCATGTGTATAGGTACCCATTGGGCCAGAAGGACACAGATTCAGTAGGAGAGAACTTGACTTTGTAGCCGAGACCTTAGGTGCTCATGGGAGTGGGAAGACATAGGTTCCAGCCCTGTACCAATAAATATTAATATAGTTTATCAAACAACCAGTTTGTCACAGGGTGACAGGCAGCAAGGCCAAGTGCCAGTCTTGCCAGACTGGGCAGTCCTGAGGTATGAACTATGGTCTAACACAGTCCACATGGAGGATTTAAGTTTGTGTTTAATTTTGGTTATGGAGGAGAGCCAAAGAGCCACTTCTCCACATCTCAAGAGCGCAGGAGCTACACAGTCAGTCATTTGGCCCCATCCTGGGAAGGTGGTCAGTGCAGCTGGAGTCACAGGGCAGGCCTAGCCAGATACATGGAGTCCAGTGGGTGCACCGCTATATATCTGAGGGTTGGCATACGAAAGGTGTAAGGGAGGAGGAGCCCGAAGAAGAGTATGCCCAAGGGAGTCTATGACATGTGAGAAACCTCACTCATTTCCTCTTAAGACCAAGGCATGGTGGGCAAATGAATGGAGACTCCCTTAGGTGAGAGTGTCCACCAGATGGTTATGCTAAGAGCCGCAAGTGTCCAAGTGTGGGTCATGAAGCCATGAGTCACTCGGGAGCAACCGTTTGGGCTTGGATGGGCACAAAGTTAATAAGGAACATTTAAACAGTCACTGAAGTGTGAACTGGAATCTAAGTTTCCCTTCTTCAACATGAATGCCCTACACTAGGGATTCACTTTCTCTCTCTCACCCAAAGAAGATTTCACTCTTCCAAGCAAAGTTGAACTGCTTCAGTAGCAAAGACTGCCCAATACAGAATAACCTGTAGCTTGGTGGTTAGGGCATCTCTCAAAGAGGAAAGAGAAGTGAGTATGAATCCCCTGAGGCAGAATGGAGAATTAAACTTAAATCTCCCCTATTCAGAATGAGTCCTTTAAGCAGTGAACTATTGGATAAAGAAGGTAAAGGGGCATTGCCTCCTCCTCTGCAAGCTTGTTATTCTCTGAGTCCTATTAGGTAGGTTATGAGAATGCAGCACAGGCAAGGAGATTTATAGTATGTAAATCCTGACAGGGCTTTGGCATGTGACAGATCAAGGAGGGAACAGGGAATACAGCAACAGATAAGGCATGGATCAGAAGGCAACAGATTGGGCCAGGGGAGGGGATTACAGTGGCACTTGGGAAGGGTTCAAAACTTACCTTGTGGCACACCTGCCAAAAAAGGTTGGCCCCTAGTGGTCTAGCAACCATTATTACAACATAACCGTTATTGGAATGTCACCATTATTGGAATAAAACTGTAGTATTACAAATGCAACCGCCAGGCTTTTCCAAAATTCTCTAGTGACACAGATACCATCTCGTCTATGAAAGAAACTCAGTGCAAACCAAGAGCTGAGACATTCAGATTCATTTGCAGTACGTCTGGTTCGCTTTAAGTCCTTCACAGGCTGCATTATTTCTATGCAAAACCCTTCATCAACTAAATGAGTCATGCAATTTGCAACTGAGGCATGAATCCAAAGGCTGTGCATATAAGATTCCCAGTTACCCAGTGTGGATAGGGTATTAGACGTGGAAAAGATGTATAACTTTGAAAAAATACATAGCAATACCTTGAACTTTTTGTTAACTCATTATTTTCATTCTAGTCACATGTTAAGTTTTTGATATATACAAAAGAAGCGTTCTTAGGAGGTATTATTTCACCAAGAAGAAATCAATGGGATTTAAAAGGATGCAAATCCATTGTAGCCTTACATTGAAGGTAATGGAAAAATTACCCTAGAAGCAAGCAGCTATAGCCCTATTTGTTTTAATGTTGTTACCCATGATTACATTGGAACTGAATTCAAGTCTTATTACATGAGTGATGTTGATTCTGAACAGAAAAATTTATTCCTGGGCAGAAGCTATTCTGGGAAGAAATTCAATTTGAAAGTACTTATCAGTAGTGTCATGGTAAATAGCTTTTTGGGGAAGTTGTAATTAAACCACAAACAAGTATTACAAGCCTTGGAAATTCAATATCATGAGGATTCAATATCATGAGGAGGTTAGGAGGATTCCAAATGTATCTGGTTATTGTAAGGCATGGCTTAGGCAACCAACCATTCTTACCTCTCCATTGAAGTGGCCCCATGCTCTAACTTAGTATTTCAGGTCCTAGATTACTGGACACTGTTTTTTTTTGTTTGTTTGTTTTTTTAAGACTTATTCATTTTTGTCCATGATTTTTATTACAGAATTTGCAAGGTGCACCAAGAGTGCTGTTGAAGAAGTCAGAAAGCAAGACACGTAGAACAAATACATATTGTCAAAACGTGCCTCAGAATCCAAAGGATTACTGCTCTTCAGTGCAGTATTAACTCCCTTTTGACCTCTTCCAGGGCCAGAGATTTTGACAGCCTTATTTATACTGTCTAGTACTTCACTCTCCAAAGAATCCCACTGAAGAAAATGAACTCCTTATGGAGAGCAGTCTTACTCAACATAAGCAAAGCAAAGGTAGCAGAATCTGACTCTCCTGGGTTGTCAATATTGGAAATCAAGATAATATGTGGCTAATAGCCAGGTAGGTCATGCTACCGTATTTGGAGGGATGACGGCTCCCGAGACAAAAGGTCTCCAATGATGCTTTTACCTTTCAACTGGCACCACAAAGGTGAATGGAGAAGCAGGCATAAAATACAGCTCTCTAAAACCATGAAGAGTTTGGAAGGTTTCTTCACCCATACTCTTTCACACAGGATGGGTATATGAGAATGTAGAGACATTGTTTCTCTGTGTAAAAAGATGAAAGCTTCCCTCCTGCCACAATGCAGCTGGCTATAAGGAGCACCCACTGCTGTTTTCAGGTTATATGGCCTTGATAACAAGGCTTGACTAGGAACTAAGTTATATGCAATATCAAAGCAATGCTTTCCGGTAGCATTTTAATCCAAGTGACTGCCATAGTCTTAATAACCATGAACTGCTATTAAAAATAGTTTGAACGCAGTATGTGTTTATGTGGGGAAAAATTCCCAGTAATCATTTTCTTTTATTCATTCACTCATTGCCATTTAAATTGTTAAGTGTATAGTTTTAATTTTAACCTTGATATTTGTCTCTTGCTGCTAGAAAACATTCAAAGGGGCAGGCTGGATTTAGGGACAAATATAAAGCAAGCCACTGTTTGTATAGATACCAATATTTATAAGGGAGGCCTCAGAGATTTATGTATTCATCTTTGGGTAGAATGTCAAGAATGACGCAAAGAGAATGAAGATTAGATAGAGGCCGAGTCTATTTTTAGCCTGAAGGATAAAATTTTCCCTGAGCTGTGCAGTAGTTGCACATGTACTTCTGGTTCACAGTAATAGGCCTTGCTCTCTGCACACCACCAAGAAATCAGTCCCTTCCCTGCATGTCCTCTTCACAAATGAAGTGAAAGCTTTGTACCCAGGGCCCCTAAGGGAGCCGAGTGATGGTTCTGAGTTCTGCTTCCCATTTGTTCCTTTCCCAGCTTCATGTATTATTTATTTTCAATAGATGCACTGGGCTTTATGGGAACGTCAACTTTGTTTTCTCTGTTGTCATTGTTTGCTTAACAGAAATAATTTCAAGGACAATATTTATTAAAAGCTAATAGCCTGCTAGATGCTGCACAAAAACAGAGGGTCCCTGACCAAAGTGCTAAAGAGAATAAATTGGCCTTGGATAAAAGCCTGCTAGAGAAAGATAAATGGTAATATCCATCAGGAATACTTAATAATCTTGCTTTGGGCAACTGGGATTGTACCAATTTGTAAGGGAGCTATTAAATAGGGTGCCATTATGCCAGATTCTGTTCTGTCTATTGGACATGTGAGTGGACTTAGGCACCTAAATATGATTTGATTCCTGTTCAAGTCCCTGAAAATTCATTAATACACCCATTTTGTAACACACTATCATCTGACCCTTAAGAAAGAATTACAGAAAAGCATTGAGGAGAAGGACCCACACACCTTTTCCTTTAGCAGTTTTTCAGGGACCTAAGGAGAATAGAACAGATTCACACTTGTGCACCCAAGTCCAATTTAGGCACTTAGTAATTAGAATAGAATCTGGCCCATGTAGAAGAAAAGATGGTCCAACCTCCTTTCCTCGCATTGTTCAGTGTGGGTTTAGAGAATGAAAGCCTCTTGTAAGTACCCTCCTGGGGATCTTCGCAACATGATGAAACTACCTAGGGACACCTAGGGAACGCACATCTGGCTGCTACCTTACACTCTCCAAGGACAAGGAAAGAGAACGGAAAATAATGTTGGCCAACCCTAGATAGCATAGGATTTGTTATGGATAACCAGCAAGCCCTCTAAGTCACAGCAGCTCCAAGATAACTTAATCTGCCTCAACCACAGTGGGGCAGGGACGAAACCAAATGGCACCTCACTAATAGCAGAAAATCTGCTCCATTAGTTTTGTAGGATGAATTTTCTGATGCAAAAGGCTCATGCTTCCTAAAGTGGATGACACTTAAAATCATACATATTTGGGCAAATAAACCAGCTTTCCAAAGGGACTTTAATATTGTTTTAAAAATAATGCCTTGCTCTTCACTTTTCTCTTTCATAACCTGGCAAACCTATTTCTACTACCTCTTATTCATTTCCTGATGTAGCAGTATTCCCCCTTGACTTTACTGTAACTCAAAAACAGTAAATTTTCCATTACAGAGAATAAAAAAGAACAATCAGAACTACTTTACAGAAGCAAGAAGGAACTAGAGACAAATATGAAGCTGGTAAAACGCGAGGGGAAATTCACTGTTTACTTCAGCATAACAATATAAAGGAATATTTTTAAAAATCTAAAGTGGCCCCATACAGACCACTGGCAAGTCCCCTAAGTTACAGTATAATCTTTATAAAACCAGAAGATGCCCTTGACACCACAGGACACAGAAATATGAATGTAATGTCGTATAACTTCTGTGAATGCCAAACTGTTGTGAACATACATGTCAAAGGCTTTACGAGCACACATGGTTGCTTCTAAGAATTGGGGTGCTAAATTTTAATTATTTCCAGATAAAAAAGATCAGTAGAGATAGCATGGATATGTAACAAGGTACTGAGAAGGTTAGGTATATAGGCATTACCATAGTATACTGGATCTGCAACCCACTTATTCTAGTATCCTGTCTGACAGCAAGCAATAGCAGATAGCTCAGAAACATGTATAAAAACCATGTTTCTCCAACCTATATGTCCTCTGTTGCAGTCTGAGGCCATTGCTCCTTGTCCCATTCTTTACGGCCACAGAAACTAGCCTACCTTCATCCTCTTTATAAATCACTTTTTAGATATTTGAAGACAGTTACCAAGTCCCCCTTTAGGCTTCTTCAAACGAAATAATCATTTGGATTATTTCCTTCAGCCTTTTCTTATACATCATGTTTAGAGGTCATTTTTGTCACTCTCCTCTGGCCTTTTTCCAATCTGTCCACACCTTTCTTGAAGTGCGAGGCACAAAACTTTTCAGAATACAGCAATGCCAAATAGAGCAGCAGAATCACTTCCCTCGATTTTCAACTCCTGTTAATACAATGCAGGATGCTTTGGCTTTTTTACAACAAGAGCACAATGTTGGCTGATATTCAGTTTGTGATTAGGGACCTACTTAATTCATGGTTTCTGTGGTAACTGTAAAAAACAATGGCACCCACAATTGCCAGAAAATGTTCATTTGGCCACAGTTTCCTGTGAAATCAACCACCCCCACTCCCCCCACAAAAAACCCAGTGTATTATTCATATACTATGCTGTTTTAGAAGCAACCAATCCTTACTGTGATACTTAGGCAACATGGCAATCCCTGCAGCTTCTCACACATGCTTGAGCCTTACTGATGGTCTTCAGTGAGCCTCTTCCAGAAAATGCCTGTGAAATCAGCCCTTCGTATCATAAGCAGTCTGCGAAAATGGCTTAATCTCACTGCAAGGAAATAGGTCCCTACTTATGATCTACTGTAACCCCCAGGTCCTTCTCTGCAGCCCTGAAGCCCAGCCAGTCATTCCCCAGTCAGCATTTGTGCATGTAATTATACTGCCCTAAATATAGGACTTTGCACTTGTCGTTGTGAAGTTTATCTGACTGATTTCAGACCTTTTCTCGAATCTATCCAGTTCATCATACATCTTAGGCTTATGTACCAAAGTGTCTGCAACTCCACCCAACTTGCTCAGTTTCAACAATTTCTGAAGAAAAAAAAGTCAACACAAAATAAGAATTGTTTCAGAAAATTCTCCAATTTCATTTTGAAACTAAAACGTTTTCTATGATTGTATTTTTGCATCTATATCTTGGCACTTTATATTTTTGTGACATCAACAGTAGTAGTGAAGTTCATACTATATTGACAAGATAAAATACCGCTGACAAGTTATATCATAATATTTGCACTCTTCTATTGTTTTAGTTTATATTTAAAATCATTAAGGGAAGGTGCCACCTTAAAAAGTCTGAAACATTTAATTTTCTTTCTAGATCCAAGTGTATCCTGTCTTACGATGAAACAATTTTACACTATAAGCATCAAACTTTTTCATTACAAAAGAAGTAAAATTATAGTATGTAATTTCAGTTATTTTTATTCCAAATTTAAATAACCCTGAAGTTTAAAAAAAAACCCTGAAGTTTCTTGCAAATTGAAATTTCAAAGAATATTGTATCAGATTGAAAAGCGTCTTCATAGCATAACCCTGTTTACCTTCTATATGTTCTGCCGGGGTCAGACCCTTATGAATATTCATGTCTGGAAGTTTAGAAGTGATTTGTACCTGATTTTACTGTTTGTGGGTAAAGGTTACAAACAAAGAGGGCCAGGTGGATCAGATCTTTATGTCCACATGTTAGGGACTGCGGTGTTGGCAGTCTTGCCCGGCGGTTAATTACGTGAAGCACAGGAACAGTTCAGGTCAGGGTCCCCATTCGCAGGACAGGGGATGGCAGGCCGG
>NW_017728886.1:121087185-121090315 GCF_001723895.1 Crocodylus porosus | reverse complement strand
CTGGGAGCAGTCAGGAGCAGAGCTCCCCAGCCACAGAGCATCAGGGAACTCCAGTACAAGCCACTCTACCCAATACTTGCCACTTTGGTTCCCAAAGTGGAAAGATGACCCTGGCTGCTAGGAGTGACTGGGACCTCTGGAGTGGGTCTTCCTACTTAGCATCTTCAGTTTGAGCTGGTGTAGGTGGTAGACCCCCAGATGGTGGCCTAGATTAGTCCCTCTTCCCAACAGTCAGGGTAGGGTGGCCATCATAGAGGACATTCTGGTTTTCTACTTTTCTGTCCTCTGTTCTTTATTAATACAAATCCTGATGCCTTTATGTCCTCTATTTTTCTCTTGAAGAGAAAAAAAAATAGAGGACATAAAGGTGTCTGGTTTCTTATCAAAAGAGGACAACTGGGCTGTCCTCTATGATGGCCACCGTAAGTCATGACTAGGTAGTAGCTCCTCTGGTTGTGTGTGGCAGTGACTATGTGATTTGTGGTTTAAGCTAATGCTTAACAGATCACTCAGGACAAAACTGAGTTTCAGTTATCAGCATCCCATTTCATTTAATCAGGGGCTCTATGCTTCCCTTGTTCTTTTTCTGACTTTCTACATATCTAAAGAAGGACTTTTTGTTGTCCTTGATTCTGGTTGCCAATTTATGTTTGGTTAGTGCTTTAGTTGTCCTGATCTGCTCTCTACAGGTGCAGGGTATTGCTAAATACTTCTTCCTGGTTGAATGACCAAAGTATAAATCTGAAGATGCTGGAATTTAAAAACACCCCAACATTTTTAGTGCTTTGGCTGCAATATCCCTGGCCCCAGCAGGTGTCCTGGGGAATAGTTACCATGGTGGCAGTTAGTAGTAAAGGAAGGTATGCCAGGGGTTCCCAGTTATATGAGAATGATTACTTCATGCTTCAAGTCAAGTCAAAAAGAGTTGAGAGTACCTGGCGCTTTGTAGAAATGGCCCAAGATTTGAAAAGTGAGTAACATATGTGACAGCAGGACAAAAATATAAGTATCATCCAAACAGGTGTGAGAAGTTACAGTTATCAGTATGCGACTCTTAACACATAAAACATAATCCAATAAACTTTAATAAAGTTGATGATGCATGTTATGGGGCTGAGGAATAATTTTCAATATCTACAAAGGCTATAGGAATAAAAATGATAATATACCTATAAAGCAACAGATAAAATACTTCATCTGATTATGCTCTCGCTTGCTTCTATGTGAACCAAATTTAATTCCAGTCCAGAGGGTAAACATAGGACAAAAGCAATAAAGAGGTGATGAGAATGAAACCCGTTTATTTTATTAATAAAACCTAATTTGAGACAATTGCAAAATTGAAGGGATGAGTCATTTATTAGTCTAAAAGAGCTGGGAGTGTTTAATGAAAGATCAGATCTCCTAATTACTGAACTTATAGCTTTTTCTCTTCTAGTTTTATAAATGTCTCTTTAAATTATAAACCGTTTCCTATTAAAGAAATGTATAGAAAAATATATTTTAAACTTTTTTTAATGAAATCTAAAAGGTTGGACTCTTTCATCATCTATTTCTGTATTTTTCATCAATGCTTTGGATTAGAATATATGATTAAATAAAACCATAAAAAACCCTAACTTTTAAGCTCACAATGAAAAGCAGTGCTGTAGGCCTGAGTCGGATCCTCTTTACATCATTTTCATTAAAGTATAGCTGTTCATTTCAGTGGAGCTGACCCTGATTTACATACTGAACAGGTGAGAGGACTAGAGTGACTCCTATAATCCTGTCAGTGGGCCATTCTGCATAAAGTTATATGCATCATGATAGTCAACTAAATACCAGTGGGTGTATCTACATGAGACACTTTACTGTGGAGTAGCATAGTTTACTGCGTAGTAAATGTGTATCTACATGTGCACATGCTTACTGCACAGTAAACCTCACTAATCATGAGTATATTTGCTACCTGCAAGCGCAAGTAGCAAATTTACTTGCAAGTAGTTACTGTGAAGTAGCACTCATGTTGACACCTGACTGGGAGCAAATCTGCTCCCAATCAGCTGGCTACCAGGGGGCAGGAAATTGCTCCTTGTCCCCAGGAGCTGCCTACTGCTGGGGCAGGCTCTACCACTGGAACCTGGCTGGGGACTATGTCCCCCTGCCCCAGCAGCAGGTAGCTCCAAGCCCCCAGTCCAAGATTGCAACTGGGCAGTGGGGACTGGGAGATCCTTATCTCCCAGCACCAGCCATGTGACCATGGAACTGGCATTGGAAGATAAAGATCTCCTAGTGCCCGTCCCATGGTTGTGGAGCTGGTACTGGGAGCTCCCCAGCCTCTTCCCCAACTAACTCTGCACTTCTGGGCTTGAGCAAGGAACAGGCTATCTATCCCCCCCCCCTTCCCACCCCCCAACCCCTGATTGGGCAATCAAGGCGTGGGGCTTGGAAAGAGCTGCTGGGGGGAAAAGTCTTAGCCTCCTGCCCCATCCACCTGTGGGGCAGCTAGTAGCAAGCCCCCAGCTAGGGGGGTGTCACAGAGTGGGACCTGGGAACAGCCGTGAAGCTCCCTAGCGCCCCCTGCCATGTCAAGGTGATCCAGCATCCTCAACTCACCCACCACGTCTTTGATCTTATGAGTTCAGTTATGGGAGGCTGCCTACTTGCACCTTTGACACCACGTCGATGTTACCTCCGTTCCTAGTGGGGTGCTCTCACCCCCAGCCTTATGGGCAATGCGTGCCTCCTGCCTCCCCTTCAGCACGCCCCAAGCCTTGCAGCTGTTCCCGGACGTTCTTGGGTCCTTGCCCTTCGGCACCCCTCTCTGGCACCCCTGGGCTTGTCTCACACCCAGCGCCCCTTTTCTGGTGCCCCTGCGCTTGCTGGCCCTCTCAGGCCTGCTAGCAATACTCTTTAACTCAGGTTCAGGTAGCCTGAGCCTTACCTGGCCCCCTCTGGGGCCTATGCCACGCCTCCCACACACATTGCCCCCTCTCTGGGGCCTCGCTCTCATGCTTCTTGCGCTGCACACCCTCTCGGGCTGGGGTCTCAACTCCTATACGCTGAGCACCTCTATGGTGCTCACTCTCCGTGCCCACTGTGGCACTAGAGTCCCCAGCACTATGGAGCCCTCTGGGCTATGGATGAG
>NW_017728886.1:121076881-121086365 GCF_001723895.1 Crocodylus porosus | reverse complement strand
GCCCAGCACTCTTTCCTGCTTATGCAGGGGGTCGGACTCGATGATCTATTGAGGTCCCTTCCGACCCTAGCATCTATGAATCTATGACTCTCTCCTCTTCCTACACCCAGTTGGGGCTCAGGTGGCCACAGCCATGCCTGGCCCCCAGGACCACCATCTTGGTCCCTTGCCCTACTACGGCTTCTCTTTCATCTCACCCCACAGGGCAGGGGTCAACACCCCTCAACACGGGTGCCACTGGCACAAACAGCTGTGCCCACCAAGCACCGCTAGCTGTGCCCTGCTGGGCACTAGGAACTCCCAGATTATTGGGGAGCTTCTGTGAGGCCTCCTCACACCCCTACAGCCTCACCCAGTCCTCCGGTTTGACCATAACAAAATCATGAGCCAAGCAGCTGCAACATAAACATGAAGCCTACCAGCTTATAACACAACACTCACTCAGCTCCTTAGTCACTGTCTCTTATAGGGTTCACTTGCCTGCATCATTAAAGCTAGTCAGGGTGGTCAGGCTGCAACCATCAATTCAGGCTGCTCCTGCAGTGGCCAGAAAGGAACTGCTACTAGGCTTTGGCCTGGGCTGTTTATAAAAGCCCGGCCCCGCCCCCTTCCAGTCACATGACCTGCCTGGTTGCCCCAACAAATGGCACCTGGGTGGCCTTAATGTGTAGCAGCTGCCCTTATTTCTTCCAAGACACGGGGCACCCAAGTGCCCCCATGACAGGGGGGAATCCCTGCCAAGCCATGGGATCATTGCTATCTGCCCCACCAGTGGATCAGGACAGGGAGCTGGAACCTGCCCCTTCCCTGCAGCTCTTTCCATGTCCCCTGCCCCAATCAGGGAACTGGGGCTGGGAAATGCCTGCTGCTGTGGGGGGGTAGGGGGAGGATGCATTGTTCCTGCCCCAGTGGCAGGAAGTCCCCCTGAGGGCAGGGAGTAGTGTCCCAGCCCTAGACAGGACACAGCTGTCTCCTGGCCTGGTGCTCCCTGCCAGCCCCTGAGGTAGCACCCAGGGGAAGCCTTGCACTCCCACTTGTGGCAGCAGGGGTCCATTGCAAGGCTGCAGGAAGTGGGAGCAATTTGCTGGTAGAAGCAGTAAATCTGCTCCAATATCTCTGCATGTGTAGATGCCTGCCCAGGAGCATTTACTTATGAGTAGTTTACTTCCAAATAAACTGATATCAGATCAAATGCATGTGTAGATACACTCAGAATTAACCATTGTATACCATATTTATGTGTTTGTATGAATAGGAGCCAAATTAAGGTTCCTCTAAGAATGAGACATTTGAAATTTCCGCCTTTTTATTAATGAAAAAAAATCAGACAAAAACCTGAGTAAGAACAAAATAGTTAATGAAGCACCAGATCCCTTTCCTCACCTAGTAGGCACCCAAATGAACTTTAAGTGCCTAAGTGTGATCCTATTCCATGTTCAAGTCCTTAAAAAATATGTTAACAAGCTTGATTATATATACTCAACCTTCTTAAACACAAAGACTAAGTCATAGAACCAGCAAGTGGAAGAAGACACATCCATTTTTTATGTTAGCTGTTTTTCAGGGACTAGGATGGAATATAAATCACATTTCTGTGCCTGTATTTACTTAGGGACGTAGTAGGCGGAGTAGAATTTGGCCTGAGACGTGCTCTTTCCTGGTACACCAGTAAAAATCACCAGGTTTTTTTTTTTATTACAGTTGGTTTCAATGCCTTTAACAAAATGACATTTCATTGCAGTAGGCTGTTTTGTGAAAGTTAAAATATGCCTCTGAAGTATGTGTGTCAATTAACTACTTTTTGGGGTAGTGTCTACAATCAAAAGATCTCTGGCCAGAAAGAAAAACCCAAACTGAAATTTTTAGATTTACTAAACTGAAAACAGACATTTTTACATAGCTCTATTTTACAAAAACAATTGAAAGATATTGGCTTTTTCTAATGAGGAAAGAAAACAGGTTTCTAAAGTCCCATGAAGCTAGACTGTTGTCTTCCAGACACTATATTGTTTGTGCATTCTTTAAGAACAAATACCGATGCTTTAAAAATAACACCTATAGACTGAAGTTGGCGATAGTAATTTGAGAAAGATCCTCAAAGGCAGTCAGATATTGCAATGCATAATCCATAGTATCCTCCATCTAGTGGGCTCCTGAAGCCTGATCCAAATCTCTGGGCCTTCCATAAAGTCCTGGACAGTCCTAAGCAAGGAATCCTAAGAAACCAGCTGAGTGGGAGCCAAGTAAGGGATTCAGGTGTGAAATGCATAGGGAAAAGGCAGAATTTAAGAGTCTAAGCAGCTGACCTGGCTAAAGACAGACATGTGCATAAGGCCAGGCAGGATCCTTATCTTCGGCCCTCTCCTGGACTTTGTCCAAATTTGCCATTACAGAAGCCAGAGAGAGATCTGTGCCCCAGAAAATTTAATAGTGTAGTGGTTGAAACAGTCACTCTGCTCTGATTCACTGGGACAAGGGACTTGACCCCTAATGTCTCTCATTCCAAGGGAGTGCACTCAAGTGAAACCTGCTGGGTATTATGAAATGCAATGTTCTCTGTCACTCCTATTAGGTCTGTTCCACTTTGCAGAAATAATTCAATATGTATTGCGTCAGAGAAAGAAAAAAGATCTTGAGTGATTCTGTAGTTCAATGCTTGGGGCACACAGCTAAGCCTGAGAAAACACAGGTTAAAGTTCTTGCTCCAGTCAATATGCCAAGGCTTTAAACAACATGGAACAGGATCCACATGGGAGACAGACAGTTTCATTCCGTAACAGCCTGGTGATTAGGATGCTTCCCTGTAACAGAGGAGACCAGGGTTTGACTCCATCCTCCTAACAATACAGAAGAAGGCTTTGAACATGAATTTCTCACATCTCAAGGGAGTGGTTTAATCATAAGTTGGGGTATTCTGTGGTAAGATACACATTTATCTATTTAGAGCACATGTAAAGAATCAGGCTGTGCTTATGAACTAGGGGAGGGAGTGCTCTGCTTGGGAACTTTACTTTAGTGCTTCAAGTGAGGCCTCTGAACAGCTCACCAGCTGTGAGCCTGTATCAGCACTAAGGCAGTAGTATGTGTTCCCACCAACAAGAATTAAAGTGCCTGTGGGATTTAGGGGTGTAGGTTGTAGCTGTGTTGGTCTAAGGACTTGGGCAGACAAGGTTCTTTGGGTGAATCCGATATCTTTTATTAGACCAACTTAAATAGTTGGAAAACAATTATTAAGCAACCCTTTGTCAGGCTAAGGAAGTTTCAGCAGTTGGTGTGTGCTCTTCCTGGATGGAATGAAAAGTAAATAAGCCAGAGGCTGGGCTGGTGTGCATGCAAGACATGTAGTCAGTAAAGATGCAGATTGAGAAGTCAGTGGGTGAGAGACAGGCTGATGGCGGGGGAGAGAGGGGGATGAATACTGGAGAGATACCTGGGGAGTCAGATGTCAGGCAGGTTACAATGTGCCATAAATCCAATGTCTATATTTAGTCCATGATTTTTAGTATCCAGGAGGTTGATGAAGTGGAGTTCATAGGCTCATCTCTGTGAAGTGTTTTGTAAGTTTCCTTTGAGGATCAGGACTGAGAGATTGGAAAGAGAGTAGTTTTCTTGTGAGAAATGTGCCCCCACAAGTAATTGGGTATTCCTGTCTTTAATAGATTTCCAGTGTGCATTCCTTCTGGTGCACAGTTGTTGTTTGGTCTCTCCTACGTATTTTCCATCAGGTCGTTTGGTGCATTGGATGAGATATATTACATTTCTGGAGGTGCAGCTGTAAGATCCAGGAATGCTGATGGCTTTGTTGTGGGGTGTAGTAATTGTGAGGATGGTGGAGATGAGTTGGCAGGTTTTGCATTTCTTGTCAGAGCATGGTCTGGATCCATTTGGTATGTTCTGGGCTGAAGGAAGTTTGCTTCTGGTGATGAGGTTAGCGAGGTTCAGTGCTTGTTTGAAGGCTAGGATGGGTGGCTCTGGAAAGATCTTTTTAAGAATACGGTGTCTTAATAAATCCTCAAACAATTGCAACCCATGCTAGAAAGAGACCCTCTTCTTAAAAAGATCTTCCCAGAAGATATAAAAGATATCAGATTCACCCAAAGAACCTTGTCTGCCTGTGGGATTTAGGACCCTTCAGGAGTAGGTGAAAACTGAGCAGTGGTTTTGAGTGTCAGTGGCACCAAAATGGTGGACTTCATGTGCTGTAGGATAGAGATGGACACTTAAGTATTTTTGCTCACTTAATCCTATAAAAACTGTCATTAAGAAAACTGTACTTGCTTATTTTAAGAACATAAAAACATAAGAAATGCCATATTGGGTCAGACCATATGTGCGGCTCATGATTATATTTAGCAGTTACTTTGCCATAGCAGTGCACTATACCAGTGGAGTGCATCGCTATAGTGAAGTACTGCTGGTCACATGTAGACCCCTGTGGACTCTACATCACCATAGTGAATTCCTACAGTGATGTAGCATCACATGTAAATGCACCCAATAATCCTTAAAATACTCAAGCTTATTGTATTGATCTGAAATCATAAGTTATACCATGACATATTCAGTAAATCATTATGCATTAATTTTGGTCAAAATCAATGAAAACCAGTTGCTACAACTTGTTGTTAGCTTGTCACATGAGGTAAAATCAATTATTTGTATAAATCATTTGTTGAATGAAAAGGCACTGAGAAAAAAGGACATTCCTACCCCCCAAATACTTTTTAGTCAAGCAATAAAATCAAAGTATGGAGTATCATGGTAAAGATTATGCAACTGAGCCATCATTTCATATTTGTAGTACCAGGTTCTGTTCACCTTATTGGGTGTCTTTATGGACTTAAGCACTTAAGTGTGATTCTCTTCTACCTTGCTTGAGTCCCAGAATTGTTAATGCAAAAGATGGGTAGGTCCTCCTCTTCGTTGTTGCTCTTTATCAGTCATCCTTAAGGGTCAGATGACAGTGTATTAAAAAGTAGATATATGAATGGGTTTTCAGGACTTGAACAATATGACATAGAATCAATTTTAGGTGACTACATCTGCTTAAGCATGCAATAAGTGAACTGGAATCTGAACGCTACTAAAACTAGATAATTCTGAAGCATCCCCTGCCATGAGGATTTCATCAATTCAGTGCTGAAAGAGTCCTCTAGGATTATGAAGGAAGGACTGCCAGAGGCAGTGTTAAAGAAGGAAGAGGACATGGACTCCAAGGAAGGTAGAAGCTGGAAGACGGTGACCTCTGGTAGCAAGTAGAAATCTTTATCTCCAACTACAGCAGTTTGCCTGAGGAACAGATATGGAGCCCTAGCAACAGGAGAGGAGGAGCATGTTCCATTGGTGGAGGAGGCCAAAGACTTATCTGGCCCTCTGACTGCCACCCCATTTGTTCATTCATGTGGGCACCACTAATACTCCTAGGGGAGATCCTAAGCATATCAAAGTGACTACAGGGTTCTGGGTGCAAAGGTGAAGGGGGCAGGGGTTCAGGTGGTGTTCTCTTCAGTCCTTCTGGTTAACAGGAAAGGCCTGGGGAGGAGCAGATGCACCCTGTAGATCAATACATGGCTGCACAGGTGGTGTCGCTAGTGGGGATTTGGCTTCTTTGGCCGTGGGATGACATTCCAAAAAGAAGGATTGTTAGGAAGAGACGGGGTCTACCTGATGAAAAGATGGAAGCACATCTTCACAAACAGGCTTGCTAACCTAGTAAGGAGGGCTTTAAACTAGGTTCACCAGGGGATGGAGACTAAAGCCCTGTGGTAAGTGGGGAAGTGGGCACAAGTAGGAGGGGGCAACAGGCATAGGTGACACAAGGCCGGGGCTTGAGGGGGCTTAGCCCTGCAAACTGATGTCACAGCAGCCTGCAACAGCAGCAGCACCATGGCACTGCTCGGCATGCAGCCAGGTCAGTGCCCCACATGCTCTCAGCTTGATGAGGCTGAGGAAGAAGAGGCTAACTGTGCATGCATCACACTGCACAGAGCATGATGGGAGTTGTAGTTCTCATGCTGACGTATGCACTGAGCCCCTCCCAAATAATATTTTCTCCCTCTGTCTATGGCAACAGGGGAGGTGTTCTCATTCTTCCTGAGAAAGTAGTAGTTACCTCAGGTGTCTGTACATGAATGCAGGGAGACTGGAAAACAAGTAGGAAGAATTGGAAGTCCTTGCACAGTCTCAGAACTATGGTGTGATTGGAATAACAATGACTTGGTGGGATAGCTCACATGACTGGACCACTGTCATGGATGGGTATCAATTTTTCAGGAAGAACAGGCAGGAGAGAAGAGGGGAAGAGTTGTTCTTTGTTTAAAGGAGTTGTATGACTGCTCACAGCTCTGATATGAAACTTGAGATAAACCTGCTCAAAGTCTCTGGATTTGGGTCAGAGGAGAGAACAACAAGGGTGATGTTATGGTCAGGGTCTCTTATAGACCACCAAACCAGGAGGATGAGGTAGATGAGACTTTCTCCAAACAGCTAGTGCAAGTTTCCCAATCACAGGCCCTGCTTCTCATGGGGAACTCAAATCACCCTGACCTCTGTTAGGAGGGCAATACAAAAGTGCACAGGCAATCCAGGAAGTTTTTGGAGAGTGTTGGGAACAACTTTCTGATGTAAGTGCTGGAGAAGCCAACTAGGGGCCATGCTCTTCCTCACCAGCTACTCACAAATAGCGAAGACTTTGTGGGAAATATGATAGTGGATGGCAACCTGGGCAGCAGCAACCACAAGAAGATTGAATCCAGGATCCTGAGGAAGGGAAGGAAAAAGAGCAGCAGAGCAAGAACCCTGGACTTCAGAAAAGCAGACTTTGACTCGCTTAGGGAACTCATGAGCAGGATCCCCTGGGAGGCCAGTCTTAGGGGGAAAGGAGCCCAGGAAAGCTAGCTGTACTTTAAAGAAACCTAACTGAGTGTTCAGGAGTGAACCATCCCCAGTGTGAAGGAAGACTAACAAGCAGGGCAGAAGACCAACCTGGATTAGCAGAGAACTCTTCAGTGACCTGAAACACAGAAAGGAAGCTTACAAGAAATTGAAGCTAGGAGAAGCAACTAGAGGCAGCATATGAGTATTGCTCAGGCCTAAAAGGATGAAATCAGGAAGGCCAAAGCACAATTGGAGTTGTAGCTAGCAAAGGATATGAAGGGTAGCAAGAACGGTTTCTGCAAGTATGTCAGCAACAGGAGGAATATCAGGGGAAAGTGTGGGTCCTTCACTGAATGAGGGAGGAAAGTGACACATGCTGTAGAAAAGGCTAAATTACTCAATGCCTTTTTACCTCAGTGTTCACAGGCAAGGTCAGTTCCCACATGACTGCACCTGACAATACAGTTTGAGGATGAGGTAAGTAGCCAACAGAGATGAAGGAACAGGTTAAACAAGCTGGACTTGTATAAATACATAGGGCTGGATGTGATATACCCAAGGATTCTGAAGGAGTTGGCCTATGTGATTGCAGAGCTAATGGCCATCATCTTTGAAAACTTGTGGCGATCAGGAGAAGTTCCAGAAGTTTGGAAAAAAGTAAATATAGTGCCCATCTTAAAGAAAAGGAAAAAGGAGAATCCAGGGAACTACAGACCAGTCAGCCTCACCTCAGTCCCCAGAAAAATCATGGAGCAGGTTCTCAAAGAATCCATTTCTAAGCACTTGGAGGAGGAGAATTAGGTGATCAAGAACAGTCAAGATGGATTCACCAAGGGCAAGTCATGCCTGACCAACCTGATTGCCTTCTATGATGAGATGACTGGCTCTGTGGATGCAAAGAAAGCAGTGAATATGATATACCTTGACTTTAACAAGGCTTTTGGTATGGTCTCCCACAACATTCTTGCAAGCAAGCTGAGGAAGTATGGGTTGGATGAATGGACTGTAAGGTGGATAGAAAGCTGACTGGATTGTGGGGTTCAACAGGTAATGATCAATGGCTTGAGGTCTAGTTAGCAGCTGGTATCAAGTGGAGTGCCCCAGGGGTTTCTTCCTGGGGCTGGTTTTCTTCAGTATCTTCATCAATGACCTAGAAGATGGCATAGAACACA
This sequence comes from Crocodylus porosus, assembly GCF_001723895.1. Lineage (NCBI taxonomy): Eukaryota > Metazoa > Chordata > Crocodylia > Crocodylidae > Crocodylus > Crocodylus porosus. The sequence continues at coordinate 121,078,317 of NW_017728886.1, read as the reverse complement.
CCCTCAGCATGTTTGCAGATGACACCAAGCTGGGGAGAGTAGTAGATATGCTGGAGGGCAGTGCTTGGATTCAGAGACCTCAACAAATTGGAGTATTGAACCAAAAAAAATCTCATGGGGTTCAATACAGACAAAAGCAAAGTCCTGCACTTAGGACAGAACAATCGCATGCACCGATTAAGCAGCAGATCTGCTGGTGTGGTGACATGGGACCTGGGGGTTACAGTGGATAATAAGCTGAATAGGAGCCAACATTGTGTTCTAGTTGCAAAGAATGCTAATGACATACTGGGCTGCATTAATACGAGTGCTGCCAGCAGATCAAGGATAGTGATTGTTCCCCTCTATTCAGTACTGGTGAGGCCACTGTTACCTCTCAGCTCCATGTTTTTGAGGAACCCTGACACAGGACGCAGACTGCCTGACTCACAAAGAATTCCCCCCCCACACACACCTATACAGAAACTGATTAAGATGCAGTGAGAGACACACCTAAAACCCTCCAGATAAGGGTGACAAGAGTGAAAAAACTGCCCTAGGTCTCATTTGCATCCGAGATGGGACCAGATGACCATTCATTTACATGAGAGATGGAGAACAGAAAGGCTGAAGCAGAGACTGCAGTGAATTCTGGGACCAGCGAAGCAGGGGAGCACTGCATGATGGGGAATCTGTGCTCCAAATGCTAATCAACCCTCACACCCAGCTCAGCATTTTTCAGACCAGTTCTAATCTGGATTTACAAAGGACTTTTCCTCCCCACCCCCACCCCACACATACACACCTCTAAGCAGAAGTTTACTAGGCATCTCGGGCCGTACATTCCCTGGTCCCACTATGGGAGGCCTATGTAAACTGAATTGGCTAAAACTCGGTTGCCGGGTTAGGGAATGCTGAGGCAATAGACCAAGTCTATATGGACAACATCTGAACAATGGTACAGGGTTCATCAAAGCATTCAGCCCGTTGGAGCCCTGTCCACAAGTGTTGTTATACTTTTCCCGGGATGACTGGTGGAAGTCCTCTCCACAACAGGTTATGAACACTCCAATAATTGCCTAAAAGACTATAGTAAGATCTGGAAAAGTCATGCTAAGCTGAGGCTTGTTCACAGCAAGTAAAAATCCAAAACCCTTATGCTGCAATCTATTGTTTCTGAAGACACCAGATGATGTCCCATCAAGTATATCTGCTATCCATAGGACTGTCAAGCTGGCTTCTAAGTATGTGTTTCCTGAGTATCAATCAGTTTCCTGAGATGTTCCAACCAGATAACCCCTTGTCAATAGAAAAGACAATTCGATTTACACTATTGAGAATGCTTGAAAGAAGCTAACTGAGGGTATAAAAATCTGTAAAAGCAGCAGCAGTGTGTGCTGACACCACCCGCTTTCTTCTGGAGAGGCTGAAGGAGGCAGATCGTCTCCCTTCAAGGA
>NW_017728886.1:121055541-121072970 GCF_001723895.1 Crocodylus porosus | reverse complement strand
TGTGTGTTTGTGTGTATGACTGATTTGGGGACTGGAGGAACCCAGCCCCACTGAACTGAGTCCTGCAAGATAGCTCCATTGGGGGTGAGGGCTTGCAGAAGGGAAAGATACAGCTCCGTATAGAAACACAAGTAACACAAGCAGCAATAGAATTACCAAGACCCTAGCCCTAATAAATGAGCACACCCCAAAGCAGCGGGCAAATCTGGTAACACCACATCTGAGAGACCAAAACTGTGTCTAGTTTTGGGGTCCTGTAACAGGACTAATCCCCTAATGACAGCTATCATTCCCCCTTGATTACTCACCTGCCACATCTTATTCTTATTAAAGATTAGGGAAGGGAATCTATCCATGGTCCTTACAGTGAACCCTAGTTCATTCAGGTCACCAACAGGTCTTTCCCAACCCCACTGGTTTCAATTCTACTCTTAAGCAAAAATGGGCCCTTTTGGCCTTTCCATGCCCCCAGGGCACCTATAGCCTTAAGGACTAATTACAAGGCTCCAAACCACTCCTTACACCACACCTATGTCTCACAGATGTCACTGTACCATCAATCTTCTTTGTAGGGGGTGGGTCTTTCCTGGACCTTTGACCCCTCTCCAGGCTCTGTCCTCCCCCCGGCCCGAAGCCCCAACCTTCTCTGGGCTCTGGCCTCTCTATGTTTTAGAGCCTGTCCCTATTAGGGCTCAGAGCAATTACATGCCCCTAGGGCACTAATGGGACCTCCAAAAACCACCCCTTTCAGTTTCACCTAAACTCCTGGAAAAACTGTAAGATCTGAGAGTCTAGAGGAGTGCCACATGCATGATTAGAGGTCAAGAAAACAGGCCTTATGAGGAGAGGCTGGAGTTCCCTTCCAGCCCTAATGTCTATGAAATCTATGAAATAGTAAGCCCTCTGGCAGGCACCAATATATTCTGGGTTCAGCGTAAAATAAAGGCCTCCTGCCAACATAACCAAGTGTCTCTCTGGCCCAGGTAATATTCCCCCGTTCCCAGGCTTACAGAGTTTCATAATTTCATAGTTGGGAGGGTTGGAAGGGACCTAAGCAGGTCATCAAGTCCAACCTCCTGCCATGGGCAGGAAAGAATGCTGGAGTCAAATGACCCCAGCAAGGTATCTACCTAGCTTCCTTTTGAAGACCCCCAGGGTAGGGCAAGCACCACTTCCCTCAGAAGTTGGTTCCAGATCCTAGCCAACCTGATTGTGAAGTAGTGCCTCCCAATGTCTAGCCTGAATCTACTCTCAGTCAGCTTATGGCCATTGTTCCTTGTAACTTCCAGTAGTGCTTGGGGGAACAGGGACTCTCCCATTGCCTGCTGGTCCCCCTTGGCAAGTTTGTAGGTGGCCACCAGATCACCCCTCAGCCTTCTTTTGTGTAGGCTGAACAGGTTCAGGTCCCATAGTCTCTCCTCATAGGGGCTACCCTGATGCCCCCTAATCATGTGAGTGGCCCTCCTCTGGACCCTCTCTATGCTATCCACATCCTGAAGTGCAGCACCCAGAACTGGACACAGTACTCCAACTGCGGCCTGACCAATGTTGAATAGAGGGGGAGAATCACCTCCTTGAACCTTCTTGTGATGCATCTATGGATGCATGACAAGGTGCAATTAGCCTTCCTGACCACGCCCCCACATTGGTGGCCCATGTTCATCTTGGAATCAATAGTGACTCCAAGATCCTTTTCTGCCTCTGTGCTGACAAGAAGGGAGGTCCCCAGCCTGTAGGTATGCTGCTGGTTTTTCCTCCCCAGGTGCAATACCTTGCACTTATCCATATTGAAACCCATCCTATTCTTATCCGCCCACCTCAGCAACCTATCCAGATCTAGTTGTAGCTTGTCCCTCTCTTCTAGCGTGCTCACTTCTCCCCACATCTTAGTGTTATCTAAAAACTTGAACAAGGTGCTTTTCACCCCCTCATCCAAGTCGCTGATGAAGATATGGAAAAGTGAGGGTCCGAGAACTGAGACCTGGGGAACCTCACTGCCCACGCCCCTCCAGGTCGAAAATGACCCATCCACCACCAGTCTCTGGATGCAGCCCTCCAGCCAATTTGTGACCCATCTGACTGTGTAGGCGTCAACACCACAGTTGCCTAATTTTTTAATGAGGATGGGGTGAGAGATAGTGTTGAAGGCCTTCCTAAAGTCCAGAAAGATTATGTCCACCATGATATCTGCATCCAGGGCTTTTGTGACCTGGTCATAGAAGACAACCAGGTTGGTCTGACAGGACCTGCCTCTAATGAACCCATGTTGATTGCCCCCAAGCACAATCTCCCCTGTTGGTCCCTTCAGATGTGCTCCTGGATAGTTTTCTCAAAGTTCCTGGATAATTTTCTCAGTTGCTGACCCTGGCCCCATGGTCATCTCAGGAGCCCTGCTGCCAGAAACTTCTCTCCTTGTGGCTCTCAGGGCTAGACTGCCTGACTGGCTCAGGTCCTGGGCTTATATGGCTCAAGCCCAGCCCCCTTCTGGTCAGGTGATTGACCCCTCACCACCTGAAGGCTGCTTCTCAGGCAGCCTCTCCTCTTAAAGTGACAGGCACCCTAAGCACCCTGTCACAGGCCCCCCACTACTGAAAGGATGTGGACAAATTGGAAAGAGTCCAGCAGAAAGAAATGAAAATTGTTGGGGGGCTGGGACACATGACTTCTGAAGAAAGGCTGAAGGAACTCAGCTTTAGTCTGGAGAATACTCTTCCCCAGCTCTGAACCATACTGTCAGTGCTGGAAAATCCCAGCCCCACTCCAGAGCAGCTCCCTACCCAGCCACATACTCTACCAGCACTGCTGGGGCTGATCTCCATGGAAACCCTGGCCCCATGCTGTCACAGCCACGCTGCTCCTGGGCTCTCCATGTAAACCAGCCACAGTGATGAGGGCAGGGGGTGCTGGGAAATGGAGTCTGGCCACCCGCTGGATCCTCTATTTTGCCTATCCCTGAGGTAGACTGTTCTCAGTGGTGGCAGATAATGAGCAACTGTCTCAAGTTACAGCAAGGGAAGTTTAGGTTAGATACTAGAAAAAACTCTCTCACTAGGAGGATAGTAAAACACTAGAACAGGTTACCAGAGAGGTTGTGGGCTCTCCATCCTTGGAGGTTTTTAAGACCCAGCTAGACAAAGCCTTGGCTAGGATGATATAGGTGGGGACAGTCCTGCTTTGAACAGGGGCTTCCTGAGGTCCCTGCGAACCCTAATTTTCTACAATTCTAATTTTCTGTAACAGCAGTCTCCAAATGCAGTGTACAAAGAGACTATTTAAACCATATTCAGTTTGCAGCAATACAAGATCCTAGATTACTTTAAGTAAATCAGGGTTCAGCAATGCTCAGCTTTAATCTAATGAAGAGCTGTCTTGCCATCAGAGGCAAAACCCCTCCAAATTAACACATTTAGAATTCAAAACGTATTTGACAAGTGTATTGATATTCCAGTCAATAATAATAATGTACAATTTGACCCCAATTAGAAAAGCAAAACAGCAAAGCAACATATTTTGTTTATTTTAGGTAGTTACCTAGCCAACATAGATTGACATAATCTTTCTGGGACCTGTGGGTGGCATAGGTGTGCATTATTTTTGCTATAAAGATGGGTCTGAAACATAGCAATGTAACTAGGAAGTTTTATGCTCTGGGCAGTGGCAATGGCAATGGCTGGGCTGGCAGTGATGACCTGTCTTGGGGACCCTGCAAGACAGCTTCTGGGGCTGTACCACTTGCCCATACCTAGTTGCATTATTTTTGTAACACAGACTGTAAGTCTAGATCTGGGTTTGGATCCTTTATAATTTTGATGGCACTGGGGTCATGTAATTTTAGTTTTGTTTTATCAGTAATTTTACTTTTTTTATTTTTTTCCCTTAAATCCCTCTGACACTAGAGCTAAATTGCGAACATTTCAGCCAAGCTAAGTAGATTGCCATTTCCAGACCTGTAACATGCAGCGTGGCATTTAGGAGCCTCTGGTTGGGTATCACAGATTAAAAGTTATGGAATGTGCTCTTGTAGCTTTCCAGGACTATAAAGATATAAAAGGCTGTGTAAGTGCAAGCATGTAGGTGTGATTTTTACAAGAGGAGGCTAATAATGAAACCTAAAAACAGGCTGGTGATATAAAACTGAGGCAAAAAGACACTGCGCAGGGTCAGTTTACAGGAGCTGGCAAAAACCACACTGTATTCAATTTAAAATGGGTACAAAGAGACTTCACTGAAAGTAATAAGCAAAAATAGCAACAATTTCAAAATGGTAGTTCCTACAGCAACCATGACTCTCCTCTTTGCATGCAGCAAATTGAGATAACCTTTGTTTGGTTTTTGTTGGCGGGGGGGAGAAGATGTTCCCTTCCAGAGTCACTAATGGTAACAATTAAGGCCTTTGCTGCAGAGGTGGTGGGGGTAGGGGTAGGAGTGTTGGCAACTGCCTCCTTCTGAAAAGGGCTGGATGGGTCTTGCTCTGGTGTAACCTCTCACTTATTGCACCCTGGTTTCTTTTCTGAGCCATCCTGTCCTATGGCTCTCCCCTTTTGTATTCTCCCTTCTTCTGTTCTGCTGCAGCTCTTTCCCTTCACCAGCTCTTAAGGACCATCCTCTAAGTAGCACATTTGTGTCCCTCCTGCTTTTCTTATATTAACACCTCTTTTCCTGCACCTGCCAAGTCCATTGCTTTCACCTTTGACCCTGATTGGCTGTGTATTCCCTAAGCTCCAAACCATAGGCTGGGACTGGGGACCCCCACGTGCTTCTTACTAGATTCAGACCCTTTGGGGAAGGCAGGAACTAATGTTGCACTCAGGTCTACATCAGCATGTCTACCTTAAACCTCTTTTCACAGAAACGATCATCAGGGGTTGCTATGGAGAGTTGCATAGACATAGTGGGCATCTTTACACGAAATCCAAGGGTAGGGGGAAGAGGGCACTTTAATTAGAGTTGCTCCAAGACCCATTCTAATTAAAGCGCCCACAGCGACTCGTGTATACATAATCCCCATACTTCAAAACAGTGGAGGGGATCCTTTCATTCCACAAGTTTTAGTTGAACCATCCCTACGGCCATTTTGAAGCTCAGGGATGCTAAATACAAGAGACGTAGAGGCTGCTGGAGTACAGTAATTAGCACACTCCAGCAGACATGATTAATTGAGTCTGCTCCAATGCACTGTAATTATAGCATAACAGAACAGCATCCCCGCATGTCTACAGTCACCCAGTGCGGCCAACTTATATGAGGGATTCGAAGTTTGAAGACATTCCAACCCTGGTGCCAGAACCTCCAAACCTCTAGCAACAGAGGAAATAAGGTAAGAGTTCCAGGAGGGGAGCAGGAGTATGGAAAGTGGGGAAGAGTGAAAGCAGGGTAGATGCAAGCTGGGAGGTGAGGGAATACAGCAGAAGGTAGAAAGACAACCAAGTGTGGGGGGCTGTTAAAACCAGACAGGGCCAGGATCTAGAAGCAAGGGCAGGAGCAAAGATAGGAGCAAGAGGAGACAAGAGACATTCTGGGGAGACTGGAGCACAAGAGCCTACAACATTCTCCAGCAGGATCTGGAATTAAACTCAATATTTCAGGATCTCAGCTTTCCTTTCCCATTTAACATATGGCTGGCTCTCCCCACAACAACATGTGCATCTTCATTCCCTTCTAAAGGCAAGCCCACATAGGAAAGAACAGCCTTCTACTGCTTCTAGTTACCCCAGTAGCTCAGGTGGTAGAGGAGCATGCTGCAATTCTAAAGACTCCAACTCTGCTGTTCCCTCTCGGGGATGATCTATGAAGTTCCACATTAAGATAACATTTTACGATTGCCCCTCCCCCTAAGCTTTTAAACATCCTTTGGAAATTCTGTTTGAAAGCAACATTCGAGGAATTAATCATTTAATTCACAGGATGTTCTGGGAATGGATTGAGAAGGGCTGTTGGATATAGAATCCTTTTGACATTTAATTCAGAAGTTGAAAGAAGGGTGCTGAACGAGGCATGGGGCCTCACCCACTGAGAGAATAGACCTGTGGATAAGGCAGTTAAATGCCACTTGGAAAAGTTGGACTAGGGACAGAAGTTACACATAAACTGGTTTAAGTGATCAGAAACTGATTTAAACCTGTAACAGAGCGTAAGTTCAGTGCACAAAAACCAGTTTCAAAATGGCCAAAATTGGTTTAAATTAAACCTGGTTGAATGTAGTATCAGACTTAACTGATCTGGGTCAAACTGGTTTATGCAACTTCTGTCCCGGACTCCTTCCTGGTTTATGTTAAATCAGAGTCCCCCAGGATCCCAGATGCTGATCTCTAGCTGGAGCAGTAGCAGGCAGACTCATGGCCCCCTGAGACAAAGGGAGCAAGGAGGGGGTTTATTCCCCCCACCCCCACCCCTGTACTGGGGGACTGCAGCCCTTCTCAGCCATTCTCCCCTCCCCACTCCAGCAGCACAGGAGGGAGCATGGCCAGAGCCAGCTGGCATGGCCCCCGCCATCCACCTGCCTTGCCAACGGCTGGGGCTTCAGGGCTGAGCCCAGCCAGCCGGCCTGTGAGTGTTGCTGAGGGTGGAGGCAGAGGGCTAGCCTTGGCTGGCCCACCAGGACTGGGCCCTTCGCAGCAGGCTGCAGCTCAGACTGAGGCTGTGGGGACTGAGCAGCTCCTCATGCCCAAACTAGGCAGGGCTGTCATGGAGCTCCAGCTAGCTGGGAAGGGCCCTAAAGGGGCCCATGAAAGCAGGGCCCTTGCCATCCCACTGCAAGCTGTGTGACAGCCCGGCCCAGCAGCACAGGCAGGGGCTGGCTGGGGAGCAAGCTTCTTGGACCCACCTGAGACACCAGTGGGCCCTGAGCCCAGCACCCACTGCCGTGCCCCCTGTCCTGTGCAGCCCAGGGCTGCAGGTGCACAACCAGCAGTGGGCTGTCCAGGGCAGGGGGCCTGTTCTGCACCCCTTGACTCCAGCTGCCTCTGCCACAGCCACACCACACTGCTCTGGTTTGGGGGAACGCAGGAAGCTTCAGCCCTGTGGCTTCTGTCCAGCATATGGAGCTCGGGCTCTGGTCCCAGGGACTTTGGAAGATGGCAGGCATCCGGCTGGAAGGCATCTGGCAGCTGCAGCCAAAGCTCCATGCACTAGGCACAGGAGAGAGGTTTTTCTGCCCTGATCTCCAGAAGCAGAAACCACAGCTGGAGGTGAGGGTAGAAAAACAGCCCTGCTGAGCCTGGCAGCTTCTGCCCAGGGAGTGAAGCTCCAGCTTTAGCCCCGGGATGCCTTTCACCCAGATGCCTTCCATTTTCCAAGGAATCCGGGGGCTGGAGCCAGAGCTCCATGTGCTGGGCAGAAGCCGTGAGGCTGAAGCTTCCTGTCCCCCCACCCAGAGTGGCGCAGCTGTGGCAGTGGTAGCTACAGGCAAGGGGGGCAGAACAGCACTCCTGGCCCCAGCTAGCCCACAACTGATTGTGTGCTTGTAGCCCTGGGTACTGCACAGGACAGGGCTGTGGGCTGAGAAGGGCCCTGACCCCACGGGCCAGCCCTGTAGGGCCCCTCCTAGCCAGCTGGGGCTCCATGACAGCCCCACCCAGCTTTGGTGAAGAGAACCAGGAGCAATCTAGCTGCACAGCCCCCACGGCCCAATCTGTCACCCAAGCCCAAGCCCAAGCCTGAGCTGCCCCTCTGCCTCCACCTTCAGCAACACCTGCAGCCCCAGGCCTGGGTGAATAGCAGGGCCATGCTGGCCGGCTGTGGCCAGGCCCCCTGCCACCCGAGCAAGAGCAGGAGGGAAAGCTGGGCAGAACCCGACTAGGGTCCCATGCCCACCAGGAGACAGGGGAATTTAATCCCCACCCCCTTCCTCCCTTTGCCTGAGGCGTTGCCCCGGCTGGTGTCTGGCTTTGGGGACAAGCCTGGCAATGGCTGCTTCCCTGCAACCTTCCAGGCACAGCCTGGCTGAGGTCCCTATGGGCGGGTGGGGGGTGGGGTGTGGAATTTAAACCCCTCCACAATCAGACTTAGCCCCTATGGGGGCCTGGCCATACCCCCCAGATCAGCTTCCCTCCAGCTTTGCAGCTGCTGCAAAGGGAAGGGAGGGCTGCTTCAGAGCTCCCCACCCCTCCTGCTTCAAGCCTGAGCCACTGCAAGCACGCGCCTGCATTTCCAGAATTAAACGTAAATGTCTGTGCACTTTCAACTCAGTTCAACCATTGCAGGTTAGACTAAGCTGCAAAGATTGAATCAATTCAGGCTCCTGCTTTTTGAATGTTTGTCCCTAACTTTGAAGTATATGACTACATCTGCCGCAGAGTTCTTAGGTGATACTGGGCAAGTTACTTAAACCACCATTTTCCCAAGTGGCAAGTAGCAGTTTGCATTTCATTTTCTGGCCATGAGACTCTGGGTTTTTATTTGCAGCAGCACTAAATGCAATTGTTGGAAATGGCAGTTCTACACTAAACACAATGGACATAATTCTATTTTCCTTTGAACAAACTGGCTGAGTAGCTACATGACCATGTACAAGCACCTGCATCCACTTCACAAAAATATAGATAGGCAAAACCCTTTGAGTAGCAGGTGCTCAATACTGTGCAGAAGAGGTGTTGGGGGCAGCAGAGGGAGAAAGGGGCAGCTGTATTTTAGCACCAGTAGCTGAATGGTTAGGGGTACTTGCTGAGGAAACAGGAAATCCAGATTCTAGGTCCCCTTCACACAGAGTGGATTTGATCCTGTCTCTCTCTGACTTCCTTCATTTTTTCAGAATTACAGATACATGCATACATAGCTGCTTACAGTGCCAGATTATGACATGCTGAGGCCCTAAACTGTGTTCATTTTAAGAGGTCCCATGCAATAAAAATAATCCAATGTATGTATATTTTTGTCATATTAGAATAAAAATGTCCATATTTAGAGTCATTTTTCCCATATTTCCTTTATCTCCTTTATTTACCAGCTGATTATTATAAAACTTAATATTGAGTCAGAGTTTTTTTTCTTATTTAGAGGCCTCTCATATTGTGAGGCCCTAAACTGTAGCTTAAGTAGCTGAAGACTAAATCCTGCACTGGCTGCTTCCCTGTATGGCCTGTTGTGCATGCTCAACCTACACATGCCTGTTTATACATTCACAGGGCAAGGGTAATAGAAGTGTAACTTGTGTGCAAGTGCCAAAAACACTACTTACATGGCTAGAAAACTGTAATTTAGGCTCACAAAGGGAAATAGAATTGTGACCATTGAGTGGCATGAATGTTAAGGTTCTCTTAAGAAGAGAAAGAAAAAAAAACAAAAGAAAAGAAAAAGTTTGTCACTACGTTTCTCAAACTGGGCATCCAAAACTGCTTGACATTACTTATAATTTTGGGATTTTATTCCCTGTTTCATCCAAAAAAGGGAGTAAGAATGCCACCTATTAATGTAGAGGAAATGTAAATTTATAAATACTGGCAAATTTAAGAGCTGAAGTGCTGTGCAAAGAAAACAATAAAAGAAATGGCTGTAAGGCTATTATGCTTTCTCTATTTAGTGCAGGGTTTTAATAGTGTGCAAAAATAATATAAAGTACATGGATCTAATGACTGTATGTTTAATATAAAAACAAATAGTGGTTAACAGGTGCTCAGTCTGTACATTGAATGGGGCAGAGGCCTAGGGGAAAACAAAATAGTTTGTAACCAGGTAATTAAAGGATGTCATAATACATGTGAACAGACAGCCTTAATTCTGACACTTCCTAACTTCTGAGTACTTTATTTAGACAAAATGAAGAAGTGGAGTGATCTGTTTGGCTTATAGGAGTCATAGCCATATGGTACATCCACAATAATAATTACATAACAATTTTAGAGGCTGGAGAGCATGTACTGTGTACAATATATCTACTGCTGCCCCCCAGTGGAATGATTCAAACTTGTGACTTGCCCTGTCAGAGACTGATCTGGAGAGTGGCTGTCCAGTATGTCCTAATACGGTATTTAAGACAGTCAACAGATATTTCCTTGTAACTTAAATAAGAGCTGCTTGTGCTTCTGGAACAGAACATTCTCGGTGCTAGATATCCCCCATGCCAGAGATATATACTTTAGCAGGAAAGCAAGGTGTTTGTAGTAGGAACACAAGTAAGGATATGTCATAATAAACATATTGTCTTATTTTTCAAAGAATATACCCTGTCTCTACATTGTCAAGGCCAGTGCCTCACAAGTATGACTCTTATTTCTCCCACCAAAATATCAGCCTTACTATGAAATAGTATCCCTTAGTAGGATAAACACTATGTAGCTTGAAAAAAAGATTATTTTGGAAATTAAACAAAAACAAACGGAAGACTCTGAATCCCAAACACATGCAATAACCTCTGTTTTACAAATTCTTTAATTAAAGGAGCCTTGCAGACAGATTGTTTTCTTCCTCAGGACCTTTATTAAAACAGTTTCTGCCATTTTGGGGGCAGTGAGGATGATATTAAGGACTTGTGAAAGTACTTCGAGGAGTTAAGCATTGGGGACTTTTCTTAAGTAACTTTCACTTAACTCAGTGGGCCTTGGGCCTAAGAACCATTTGAACAGTGGCACAGATCAAAGAAATAGGTCTTTCTGGGAATGGCTTTGTACCATCCATTTGAAAGCTACTGTCTTCCCAAACTGAAATGTATATCATTTCCCTCCTTGGATATTTTGGAAAAACAGAGGCTTTATTTAAATGCCAAGATTCAGAGCAATTACAACAAGAGGACAAGACTGTTTCTCATTATATTTCCTCTAATACTTTGTCTAGTTCCAAATAAAACTTACGTTTCTCAGAGGAACCTTTTTTTACATTACTAATATACTTGTTCTTGATCTTTGGACTGTTTCTAACTATCCATTTTGGAAACTGTTGTATATTTTGCTGTGTTTTGTTTTCTAATGTCATCCCATCACTCCTACTTTTGTTATACTTTGCCTTCCATCAGGGCTTCTTACACTTCCATCATCTGACCTCTTAGGAAAAGAATAAGTATCTCATGGACCTCCTATTCTATTTACAAACCTTGGCCTGTCTTCACTCTAATTGACAGCCAAATAACATCCCTGTGGCAACTACAGCAATTGCTTGCATGGAAAAGTAATATTAGCAGAGTGTATTTTTAGCTTCTTTTAATGTGATTTAGCTTCAGTAAACAAGGAGTGCTAAGAACCAGCATGATGTGACCAGTTCCTATCCAAAGATGACCAGTAAATACTCTGTGACAGTACTGGTTTACAGTCCACAGTTTAAACACTGGCACTCTAAGCCTTTCCATACTGTCTATAGCCTAGGTATGCTTGTAGATGGTTATGACCCACTTTAGTCTGTCTTCTGTTAACTAAACAATGTATTTAATCTTTCCTCATCAGTCCTGTTAATTAAAACAGGAAGAGGAGGCAGAATGAGTTTGTGCAGTTTTGTGCTTTTGTTCCCCTGCCTCATCAAAGAGAAGAAAATACATTTTATCTGCCTTCCAAATATTACTGATGGGTTAAAAAGTCCACCCTTGAAATAGCTAGATGAACAATACATCCTTATGGTTGATAACAAGTGCTTTGCTACATTTAAAGAGCTTCTTAGTTCATGTTACTGCAGCACATTCTCTCTATTTTCCATTCAGGAACAAATCTAAGAGGGAAAAGTCAGAGTCTGACTCATGGAAGAAATGCCATAGCACAATACATGAATTATTTAAGCTTTTCCATGAGTATATTGTCAGAGGCCAGGTTTATTTGTGCTCTTGAAAGTCTAAAGGTCCTTGAAATAAAAGACAGGATGTGGCTGATCTCTGAAGAAGCAGACATTTCTTTTCTCAGATTTGTCCCCAAATCTCACTCTCCTGCCTTAAGCATCTCTCCATCTCTCATGGAAAATGGACAGTGGTCCAAAATGGGCCATCCTTACGTTGTTTTTCAATCAACCTTTCAATCAAGGTTCTGTTCATTTTAACAGACCACCCTCCCCCTGCTATATCCAGCTTTCCTAGGGCCTCTTAAGCCATTAGGCAGCTACACCTCTATCCTTCAGCCTTATCAGGTTTTATATGACATTAGCGGGTTTTGTAAGTCGTGCTTCAGAGGGGGCTGCACCCCCTCTGCTAGCTTTGTCACCCTCTAGCCAGCGGTATAGACAAAGTGCACTGCAGGAGCCTCTGGAGAAGATTTAAAGTTCCCCATACCGGTAAGAATGCCCCCTTCTCCTCCTTCCTTAAAGACAGATCCCCTCTCCTTTCCTTCCCTCCCCCCCTCCCCTTCTCCTGCTCTTCTGCCTGCTGCTGCTTCTTTCCCAGCTGTCCCAGGTGTGGGAGAAACTTCAGAACCACTCCTGCCCACTCCACACAGGCTATGCAGGGGCTGGGCTCAGTGACAGCAGCAAAGGGCAGAGGGATATGGGGAGCTCATCACTTCTGCTGCTGTAGCTGAGCCCAGGCCCCACACAGCCCACAGCCAGGGGAGAGCAGGCAGTCAGGAGACAGGCAGTATGGGGCAGGTGGTAGGGGAGCATGTGGGGGAAGAAGTCAAGCAGTTTGCCCCTTGCCTGTTCCTTCCATCATTTGTTGCCACCCCTGCTGTATGCCCCCTTGTGTCTATCCCCCATCACCACTTCTGCTTCCTCCAGCCTCAAAACATGGAACAGCATCAGGAGTAAACAGAAATGAAGAAAATAATCTGAGCAAAAGAAAGGAGCAGCTGAAAGATCCACCAGCATGAATCTCTTTAAAGATGGAAGGTAACTGGAAGAGGTGCAAACTGTGTCTGCAGGCAGTGAGGACCAAGGAAGAAGAGAAACAAATAAGCTTGGATTTGGATGCAGTTGAGGGAGTTAACAGTTTTCTGCCAATTCAGACAGAGGACATTAGCTGTGAAGCTGTATTACAAAAGAACAAGGAATAAGTTATTCCAGGTTAAAATGAAAGATATGAGCAGGGTAAAAAAAAGAAATGAAACTATAGCAGAGTTTTTTACTCATCTTAAGCTGACAAGCCAATCTTGCAATTCTGGGATACAAATGAGTCCCTGATGAGGAACCAGGTAATGATTAGAATACAGAATACACAAAAAAAAACTCAGAGAGAAACTACTTAGAGATTTACAATGCATCCTTGACAAGTCTATTAGAATCTGCCAAGCAAAGGAAGCTATCCAATCCAAAGTGGAGTGTGCTTTGAAGTGAGAGACATGACTGAGAATCAGGATACCGTGAGAAAAGAGATGGAGGAAGAAAGCCACACCAAGCACAATGTCAGAGTCAAACAAGAAGAATGTATAGAAAGCATGACAATGCCTAGCATACAGGGAAAGATGAAAGAAACATAATGTATTATATCACTTTGCAAAAGACTGCAAGAACATGGAGAGTGTGAACTAGGAGACCAACAGCTGCACCACTACCCTATATGAATTTTTCATAGGTGCAACACACACAACACTGCAGCACAAGATGAATGGTCTGTCAACCTGAAAGCAAATGGAACATTTATTACTTTAAAGTTGAAAACTGGTGCACAAACCAATGTGCTTCCAGAAACACTGTTAGTAACTCGAAAAGAAAAGTCACAAACAAGGTAAAGAAGCATAATGCAGGTTTATAGTAGAGCACTTATCCTCATGACAGGCCTATGCAAAATAGGTATGTGGCTAAATAACAAAATGGAAAATGTCAAATGTGTAACAGCACCAGAGAAGACAGTTGCAAGATGTGCCAATCCCTTGGTCTCATCAAGGCTAGGGACAAACATTAAAAAAGCCTGAGCCTGAATTGATTCAATCTTTGCAGGTTAATCTAACCTGGCTAGACTAAATCAGTTTTGTAACTGGACAGACATCCCAGAAATGCAGGCACATGCCTGCAGTAGCTCAGGCTAGAGGCTGGGGGTGCTAGAGCAGCCCTCCCTTTGCTTCCACAGGCCTGAGGGGGACATGGCCCTGGCAGGACACTCTGATTATCCTCCACCCAAGCAGCTCAGCAGGGGATGTTTATCACCCCTAACTCAGTGTTTCTACACCCATTAAGAAAACAAAGCCTCTCTCCATTAATTAATGGAGCTTTCCTTAAACAGTTCTTCCAAGGAAGGACATTAAGATGTCCTTCTTTGGAGTTGATTAGCTCCAAAAAGCCTGTTTGCCTTTCATAACCCACAGCACGGACCATAGCCAGCATGTGGTATGCTAGCTAATGCTGATGCGTCTGTGTTAAAGCAGAGGGGTGGGGGGAAAAATACCTGCTTAGCAGGGAGAATC
This sequence comes from Crocodylus porosus, assembly GCF_001723895.1. NCBI lineage: Eukaryota > Metazoa > Chordata > Crocodylia > Crocodylidae > Crocodylus > Crocodylus porosus. The sequence goes on along the minus strand of NW_017728886.1, from coordinate 121,058,730 downwards.
CAGGCAGATGTGCTGTGCCTGCAAGTCTCTGCCAGAGCTGCAACCAGGGAGCAGAGGGGAGGGGCCAGGCCTGCTATGGAGCAGAGAGGTCCACCCAGCCCAGAGAGCATGTCAGGATGCTGAGAGAGTCTGGTTTATCTTAAACCAGCAATGGGTCCTGAACAGACATTGCATAAACCAGTTTGAGCCAAGTCAGTTAAGTCTGATACTACCTTCAAACAGGCTTATCTCAAACTGGTTTCAGCCATTTTCAAACTGGTTTATGTGCACTGAACATCTGTTCTGTTACACATTTAAACCAGTTTCTGATCACTTCAACTGTAACTTAAACCTATTCTTTTACCATAAAGAATGGCACTCTCTGTCGAGAGCTGGCAATCTAACTGATACCCTTGAAGACTATCCTAGTTAAATAGTTATTAAACAATTAATGTGGAACCTGATAATAAATTCTTCACTTAGCTGGGGGCGGGGGGGCTTGAGGAAAACATCTTCATGATCAACCCCTTTCATTAATACATTCCCAATCAAATTGCAGGTAGTTGCATGTCATTAATGATTGTACATCATTGTGAACTTATGTAGGATTGAATGAATGAAGGACCTGAGTTAGGGAGAATGAAAGATTTGACTAAGTGAATAACTAACAAGAACTCAATCCTTAAGGCTCAGATCCTTGTGGGTGAGCTCATTGTATAGGCAGGAACCCAAACCAATGGAGGAAGAGTTTGAAGATGCTTTTAGGGGATGGATTGTACGTGTACTCAACAGAGCAAGGGCCCAATCTTTGCATAGTTTTTCCTCAGAGAAAAGATCCCCTCCCAGAAATTGAAGGGAGCAGTGGACCTGAGAATTAAGGAGTAGAAGAACCAATAGAATCAATAAACTTCTTGGTCTTTATAGGAAAAATGATTGGACCTTTCATTTATTCACAGACCTAAAATAATTATGGAAATGTGTAATATTCCACTACCTACCAAGAAAAAAATTTGTGGGTTGTGAGAGCTGAGGCCAAAATCTTTTTTTTTAACACTGAATGTGTCAGGATCCTAGCATATGCCCAAAAAAGGAGCTCACACTTGTGCATATTTAATAACCCTTTGAGGAGACAATGTTTCTACAGAATGTATAAAAGCCTTTTTACAAAATGTGTTCAGTGCCTGAGGTATTTCCCAAAAAAAAATCAACATTTTTTCCACTGTATACAAGGGACTAAGATTTATACAGATAACATTTTGTTCTAAAGAAAAATAAGAGAACATGACCAGAGACTTTGAGCAGCTTTGCAAGAGGCAGAGAGTGTAGGAAAAACAAACATAAATTTAAATTCATTGTGCTAGGAACCTCATACCTTTGGAGAGAATTTAACACAGACGAAAATATAGTTGCAGCCATCAGCCACATGCCTAGCCCAAAAGGACGAGGAAGAACTACTCATAGTCCTTAGAATGGTGAATTATGTGGAGCAATTCATGCCTAATTTAAAAATCTGAATCAGCAACCTGAAACCACTCCCATATCCATTGGCACAGGAGATTCAGCCAATGGAAATTCAACTGAATGGGGAAGGCAACTTTGTGACAGAGGATGCAGAAAAGGATGAAGCACTCAATGCCTTTTTTGACTCAGTCTTCTCAGGCAAGGTCAGCACCCAGACTATTGCACCAAGCAGCACAGTTTAGAGAGGAGGTGAGCAGCCCTCAGTTGTGGAAGAACAGGTTAGGGACTATTTAAAAATCTGGACACGTACAAGACCAAGAAGCTGGATGGGATGCACCCAAGGATGCTGAGGAAGTTGGCTGATGTGGTTACAGAGCCACTGGCCATCATCTTTGAAAACTCACAGCAATCAGAAGAGGTACCTGAGGATTAGAAAAGGGCAAACATACTGCCCATATTCAAGAAAGGGAAGAAGGAGGATCTAGGGAACTACAGACCAGTCAACCTCACCTCAGTCCCTGGAAAAATCATGGAGCAGATCCTCAAGGAATCCACTTCTAAGCACTTGGAGGAGATAAAGGTGATTAGGAACAGTCAGTGTGGATTCACATCATGGATTCACTTGCTTTGGCAGGTCATGCCTGACTAACCTGATTGTCTTCTATGATGAGATGACTGGTTCTGTGGATACAGGGAGACCAGTGGATGCAGTGTACCTTGATTTTACCAAGGCTTTGATATGGTCTCCCACAGCATTCTCACAGGCAATCTAAGGAAGTATGAGCTGGATGAATGGACTATAAAGTGGAGAGAAAACTGGCTGGACCATCAGGCTCAGAGAACAGTAATACATGGCTCGATGTCTACTGGGCAGCCACTATCAAGTGGAGGGCCTCAGGAGTCATACCTGGGGCCAGTTTTGTTCAATGTCTTCAACACCCTGGAAGATGGCATAGAATGCACCCTCAGTAAGTTTGTAGATGACACCAAGCTGGGGAGAATAATAGATATGCTGGAGGGTAGGGCTAGGATTCAGAGTGACCTAGACAAATTGGAGGATTGGACCAAAAGAAATCTTATGAGGTTCAACAAAGACAAGTGCAAAATCCTGTACTTAGGACATAACAGTCCCATTCAGTGGTACAGGCCAGGGACTGACTGGCTGAGCAGCAGCTGTACAGAAAAGGACCTGGGGATTACAGTGGACAATAAGCTGAATATGAGCCAGCAGTGTGCCCTTGTTGCTGAGAGGGCTAATGGCATGCTGGGCAGCATTGGTAGGTTGCCAGTAGGTCAAGGGATTATTTCCCTCTGTTCAACACGGGTGAGGCCACATCTGGAGTACCGTGTTCAGTTCTGGGGCCCCCACTACAGAAAGGATGTGGAGAAATTGGAGAGAGTCCAGCAGAGGGCAACAAAAATGGTGATAGAGCTGAGGGACATGACTTATGAGGAAAGAGTGAGGGAAATGGTTTTATTTAGTTTGGAGAAGAGAAGGCTGATGGGGGATTTAATAGCAGTCTTCAACCAATGTTCCCTTGGTCCGTGAGTGTGTCACCTCAGTCTGTAAGCGCGCCACCTCAGTCCAACATGGGACACTTATCAAAGGGTACTGGGGGCTGGAGGCCGGGGCCTGGGGCTTGGAGGCCGGAGGCTGGAGCCAAGAGGCTGGGGGTCAGAGGATGGGGCTGGGGGCCAGACGCTGGGGCTTGGGGCTGGAGCTGAGAGGCTGGGGGCCAGAGGCTGGAG
>NW_017728886.1:121050052-121054976 GCF_001723895.1 Crocodylus porosus | reverse complement strand
CAGCAATGGCAGATGACAGAACAAGGAGCAATGGTCTCAAGTTGCAGCAAGGGAAGTTTAGGTTAAATATTAGGAAGAGTTTTCTCACTAGGAGAGTAGTAAAACACTGGAACAGGTTACTCAGAGTGGTGGTAGAAGCCCCAACCTTTGATGTTTCCAGAACCCAGCTAGAACAAGCTTTGGCTGAAATAATCTAGTTGGGGATGGTCCTGCTTTGGGCAGAAGGTTGGACTAGATGAACTCCTGAGGTCCCTTCCAACTCTAACTTTCTATGATTCTGTGATATGATAAATCTAACAAATTTAGAGTTTGAAACTCTGAAAAAGGTAAAGAGGCTGCAGCCCTGGGGTATTATAAAAATAAGGGCAAATCCTAAACTGTCCATGGATGTCTCCTAGGTTCCTGCTACACATTACATATACTTTATAATGAACTGGTTAATCTTACAGTAAATTTAGACTGGCCACATGTGCAAAATAAAACTGACCACAAGTGCAAAATGATTATCACACGATTAACTGTTTAATCACACAATACATTTAGACTGGCCACACATGCAAAGTAATTATCAACACCTCTGTACTATCCAGCTATAAAAAGAGTCAACTAGCTACAAGGTTAGTGCTTAGAAATGTGTAACAACTCTATACCTGGTTTCTATCTAGCTTTAAGTTGAATGTGTGGCAGGGCCCCCAGGAGAATATTTGATCCACTCCTCTAATGATAGTATAGTCAAGACTGGAGACTAGTTATAGGCTCCAGCTAAAACTGAGTATCCCTACACTCAAACAGAGGAGACTTTGGCCTTTAGTCATGGATGGGAGGCGAGTGTCAGTTGAAAGAGACCATGTTAGTTGATGCACTCCAGCTGGGAAGATTTCTTCTCCCTCCCTCCTGGTGCAGTGGCTGAAGCAATCAGCAGCTGGGAAGGGGGTGGTGGGAAATTCCCCTCAGCTCTCCATGGATGCCTGGGCTGAGGAACCCAGGCTGAGAGAAACCCCCTGAGGGGGAGACTCCACCAAAGTAGGCCAGCACTCAGAAAGGGGGATCCTTAACCCCCTGTGGGGGGACACCAGGGGGTTGTGGACACTTGGCTGGGCTGACAACAGCCAGCAGGCTGGGAGACATGCTCCAGCACCCCCAGCCTACTGGCCTGGGTCAGTGCAGGCTTCTTCTTGCCTTTCCCAATTGAAAACTGAACATCAGTACAGCTGGTTATCAGTTCAACCTATGCAATTTAGAGGAAGCTGCCTAGATTGAATCAATTCTGCCTTGGGCTTTTTGACTGTCTGTACTTAGCCTACATGCAAATGGGTATAGAGATCAACATGCAAATGTAGAATGCTATGTAAAACTGACCTTTTCTGTATTTCTTTGGGACAATGCAGACAAATTTGTTTAGTTGGAACTGTAATTATACACATCAGCACTTGCACTTATTCCAAAGGAACTACTTTTGACCTTGTCAGTTACTGCATCTGAGTCAAGTCAAGAACTACCATAAAACACCTGGACTGTGCTTTTGCCTGCAAGGACTGGGGATGAAGAAAGGAGGAGGGAAGAGCTGGGATGAGCAACAAGAATCTTGAGTTGCTCTTAGCCCAGTCAGGTTGGAAAAGGGAACAAGAGCTCCCCAGAAGACATGAAGCAAGACAAAGAACCTCTTCAAAATCTCTTTCATGTGCATACTTCGGACATCTTTGGACACAAAATAATTGGGTCGCACTTTTCTTGGGCTCACTCTCAGTTTGAGGGCACATTCCCATTCAGAAAATAGACATAATTGTTTATTCAGGCTTGGAGGTTCAGTGCCATGAGCTGAGGGAATGGAGCTCCCTCAACATGACAGGAAACTGAAGACCTCCAGTGGAGGGCTCAAATTCCTGTACACAAATGCCAGGAGCATGGGGAACAAACAGAAGGAACTGGCCCTCCTGCTTTCCCACAGGGACTATGATATCACAGAGATAACAGAAATCTAGTGAGACTCTATCCATGATTGGACCGTAGCTATAGAGGGCTACACCCTGCATAGGAGGGATTACATAGGGTAAAAGGGTGGAAGTGTAGCTCTATATATAAGGAAGCTGAAATTGGTAATAAGGAAAAGCAACTTGATACCCTCTGGGTCAAGATATGTTGGGGACAAGCTGAAAGGGACCTAACTGTAGGAATATACTACAGACTTCCAAATCAAGATAAGGAGCTAGATCTGGAATTCTACAGAGAACTGGAAGAGACTGTGAGAGCATGGGATATGGTCATCATGGGTGACTTTAACTACCCAGACATCTCCTGGGAAGAACACTTAGCCAGATCTGACTGGTTGCATAGAGTCCTGACTTGTATAGCTGAGCTCTACCTGTCTCAGGAAATATACAGGCCGACCAAAGGAAATGTGTTCCTAGATTTAATTTTGACCAAGGGGAACAACCTGGTGAGTGACCTGATGATAGAGGGTAACCTAGGCAACAGTGACCATGACACTATCGCTTTCACTGTCCATCATAGGGCTGGAAAATCTGTCAGTAAAGTACAAATTCTTGACTTTAAAAATGCTAAGGACTTTAGAGGGTAAAGCCCTATGGGATCATGGACCACAGGGAAAGATTGTGGGTGAAGAGGGGTCATTCCTCAACACGATCCTCAGCGCATAGAAGTTATCTATACCTATACATAAAAAGGTGGCACAGGGACCAGAAGACCATCTTGGCTCAAAAGGGAAGTCACAGATCTTCTGGAAAAAAAAAGGGAGGTATACTAGTAATAGGCCCCCAAGGAGAACTACATAACATTGACCCATACCTGTAGAGTGGCAGATTATAAAAGCAAAGGAGGTGACCAAATTCAGGTTAGAAGCCAAAATCAAGGACAATAAGAAGTCCTTCAATAGGTATGCAGGTAACAGGAGGAAAACAAGTGGAAATGTGGGACCATTGCTCAGTGCATCTGGACATCTGATCACCGACACCAAGGAGAAAACTGAACTCCTGAACAAGTACTTCGCATCTATATTCCACTAGTCTAAGAGTGATAGCCTGCCAAATGCAGATATGACACGGAATAGTCACAGTAGGGATGATCACCTACCAACAGTCAATGTAAAACTGGTGAAAGAACAGCTAGGGGCTGGATATTTATAAGTCAGCAGAACTGGATGAACTCCATCCAAGAGTGCTGAATAAACTAGCTGAAGTCATCGCAGGCCACTGGTGAACATCTTTGAGAATTCATGGTGCTCAGGAGAGGTCCCAGAAGACTGGAAAAGGGCCATTGTTGTGCCCATTTTCAAGAATGGGAAGAGAGAGGAACCAGGGAACTACAGGCCAATCAGCCTGACCTCAGTCCCAGGAAAAATCCATGAAAAATGTCTCGAGTCCATATGCGGTAGAAGGCAAAATTCTGAACAACAGCCAGCACAGTTTTGTCATGGGTAGGTCATGTCTGACTAACTTCATCTCCTTCAGCAACTAGGTTACTCACCACCTGAATAAGGGAGATGAGGTTGACGTCATTTACTTGGAATTTAGGAAAGCCTTTGACTTGGGGTCCCATGAGGCTCTCAAGATAAAACTAGGAGACTATGGGCTCAACAATTCAATGGTCAGACGGGTGGGAAACTGGCTGTGGGGTCAGACCCAGAGAGTATTAATAGATGGATCTATGTCGACCTGGTGGGAGGTAGCCAGTGGTTTCCCCCAGGGTTCAGTACCAGTGCTTTGCAACATCTTCATCAATTATCAATTATCTGGATATGCACACTGGCAAACAGGTATGCAGGTAACAGTGTGAAAAGCACACTGGCAAAGTTCACTGATGACACGAGGCTGTGGGGAACTGCAGCCATGCATCAGGGTAGGCTGACAATCCAGGAGGACCTAAATTGATTAGTCAGGTGGGCAGACCAGAACCAGATGCTGTTCAATGCTGAGAAGTGTAAAGTGCTCCATCTGGGGAGGAAAAATCGAAACAAACTTACAAACTCAGTGGTGCTACCCTAGCTAGCACCACATCCGAAAAGGACCTGGGGGGTCATAATTGACCATAAAATGAATATGAGCTACCAATATGATGCTACAGTTAGCGGAGCAAACAATGAACTAGCATGCATCAACTGATGCCTCTCAAGCAAAACTAAGGAAGTTATTCTCCCGCTCTACTCAGCATTGGTGAGGCTGCAGCTGGAGTACTGCATCCAGTTCTGGATGCTACACTTCAAGTAGGATATGGAGAAGCTTGAAAGAGTCCAGAGAAGAGCTACTTGTGTGATTAGAGGCCTGAAGAGCAAACCATACAAGGAAAGGCTGACAGATATGGGACTGTTCAGCCTGGAAAAGAGAAAACTTTGGGGGGATTTTGTGGCAGCTTGCAAATATATCAGGGGTGATCATCAGGGACTAGGTGAACAACTATTCCCCAAAGTGCCCCAGAGGAAAACCAGAAGCAATGGTCAGAAACTCCTAAAAGAAGGTTTCAGCCTAGATATAAGGAAAAACTTCTTCACTGTTCATGTGACCAGACTCTGGAATAGACTCCCAGCAGGGGTAGTGTAGGCACCTACCATGGAGATCTTCAAAAGGAGACTGCATGGACACCTTGCTGGGGTTATTTGACCCCAGAAGTCTTTCCTGCCCAGAGCAGGGGGGGGCTGGACCTGATGATCTCATAAGGTCCCTTCCAGCCCTAAACTTGTGTGAATCTGTGATATACTTGAACGCACATAACAGGACCTTTGAAACTTCTGTTCTTCATCTTGAAGTGAATACAGACTTAGTAACCACTTCCTCCACCATTGCGGACCATTGTAACAGGTTTGTGTGTATCTATCTTCTTTCTTTCTCAGCGTTGCGAACCCCATCCCTCCCTTCCCCTCCTCCCCCCACCCCTGGGCTTAGTTGGCTAACACTGTATCTCCTGTAACCTA
>NW_017728886.1:121048127-121049952 GCF_001723895.1 Crocodylus porosus | reverse complement strand
GGCTAACACTGTATCTCCTGTAACCTAGTTGCGTTCCCCCCCCCACCCCCATCCCTCTAATGTTAGTCCCTTGCTCAGGCAATATGTATGTCCTACCAGCTTTGTCATCTTTTTTGGATTCAGAATCCTAAACATTTACTAATAAAAGTTAATTTGTTCTACTAAATGGCAAGGCAAAGTTGTCCTGATTCCCTAATAATTATAACTACGTCTTCTCTTTTAAACAAATGACCCTGAAAATGTGGCAAAAATTTAAAGTATTGCTGCTTCCATTTTCTGTCATCTAGCTACTTAAAATTTCAATAAAACTACACAAATGTTAGCCATTGTTATAAACACTAACTATCAGAAAGGGTTTACTGTCCCAGCCACCTGCAGAGAGTTCGGGATTGAGAGTATGGTCGGGGATAGAAAGGTAAGAAAGGTTTATTGACTTAACAAAAACACAACTACGCATAGTAACAAAACAAACAATGACAGCCAAGAACAACTCATGTCAGCAATTTATCGGCAGTCTGCTCTGATGCCTGATGTACAGCAAGTTTCTCTTTCCACAAAGTTCAGTGAAGTCAGGTGTCCCCTATCAGTGCTGTCCAACAGGTACTGGGAAGGACTCTGGAATTCAGTTCTTGGGCTCCTCAAGGTCAATGGGCCCACTGATCTAGGCTAACAGCTAACTAAACCTTTTCACAGAGCTGTATCTTCCTTCAGAATGATCTCCGAATATTCCAGCCAATTTATAGCTTCTGAATGATACTGATAATGTACAACCACTTGGATTCCTTTTACTTCAACTGTCTTTAGACTGACCAATAGCAGTACAAGCCTTGCATTCCTCTGATAAGGTAATTTTAACTGCACCACAGGGCTTTATTACTTCAAGGCTTTGCAACATTTACTAGGCCTTACTTTATACAAGGCCTTACTACATCTTAAACTTTAATTAGGCTTTTAGCTACAACATATAGCTTAATATCTAAACAAATACAGAAAAACACTTGGTCTAATCTTCATAGACCCTTCAGCAAGCACCTTTATCACACAGGCATACTTTTCAGCTGTCACAGTTTACCACTATAACAATACATTGAGACAGCTCCTAGGCACTAGTACAAAGGATGCAGTGCAGCTATTTTTAAATAACAAACAAAAGCAATAGTATAAGAATTTTGAGCAAGCACTGTGTTACTACCCCAGGAATAGCCCAGTAAGGATAGGAAAGCACATCTGAGCAAATTTGCAAATCAATGGAACACCCTGGTTGAATATGCGCTCAAAACTGAACCTCTGAGCAAGGTTTTGGACCTCTCCAGAAGGCTCCTTTGGTGTCTGTTTGCTCTATAGTGGAGCCAACACAGCATCAGACAAAATTATCTGAGTGGAATCTTTCCAAACCATCCAACTGAGGGTAAACTTGGGCTTTATCACATTATGAAAAACAGGAGAATGCACACAACTTCTTCTATCCTAACAAAGACCCCCTTGTTTTCATATTCACTTCTGCAATGTAGCAAGGTTGGGAGCTCTATGAAGTGATTAGAAATCATCAGCAAAGTAAGAGGATATTTCATGCTTCATTGACATTTCATTTATGCCATCAGCTCTTAATCATAAAGGACTAGTTCCAAAGGAATTTAGCCACATAGCTCTCTGTCGCAGAGCACTTGGGTACCCTGCGCCTGAAACAGGGGTGGCTCAAGAGAGGCCCCGAGCGGTGAGAAGGGGGAGGTGCAGCTGCCAGTCACCAGGGCAGCACAGGTGCTGGTTGCTGGGGCAACCAGCAAAACCCCCTGACAGGAAGGGGCAGGGCTTAGCCCTTCTTAAA
>NW_017728886.1:121043371-121047996 GCF_001723895.1 Crocodylus porosus | reverse complement strand
GGTTTTAGCTTTATGTTATAGCCCGGGGGCTTTGTGTTTGTGTTTACTGTTTAACCGGAGGACCGGGTGAGGCTATAAGGGGTTGGAGGAGGCCTCATAGGAGCTCCACAATAGCGTGGAGTCTCCTGGCACCGGAGGGGGCGCGGCTTTGTCTGGGGGCACATTAGCCCAGCCCCAGAGCTAGGGGGCGCAGCGAAGAGCCCTGACTAGGGGGCAGCGAAGAGCCCCGGAGCTAGGGGGGCAGTGAAGAGCCCCAACTAGGGGGCAGAAAGGAGCCCCAGAGCTAGGGGGCAGAAAGGAGCCCCGGAGCTAAAGGGGGCAGTGAGACGCCCCGGAGCTAGGGGGCAGCAAGGAGCCCCGAGAGTGAGGAGGGGCGGTGAGGAGCCCTGACAGCAAACGAAGGGCCGAGACATAATAACACGGCCCAAGTCAGATTACAACAGCACCATCTGCGAGGCTTGGGCTGCGATGTAGGGGAGGAAAAGGAGCCGCAGATAGCGCCCCCTGTCATCGTGGCGCATATAAATGGGCAGCCTCTCGCTAATTACAGCAATCTATTAAATACATAAGATCCAGGTGTGGCAGGCGAGTAAGCAGGCGGTTGGCCCATTACAGGAGGGCGGAGCCATACCCGGAGAGGCTCCAATAGTAGCACGCCTGTCACACTCTCACTTTAGATACCAACAGCCAAAACTTAGCTTTTCAAAACCTTTGCTCAACTGCTGCCTAATCCTGGAGCACCTACATACCCGAGTGACCCTATTTCATGTAATGGATAATGAAAGTGCAACTTGAAACTAACTCTAAGGTACCTGATTATTGTGTAGGAGTTATTCTATTACCTGAGATTATGGGATGCAGGGTGTTTCAATAGACAAGGCCATGGCCTGTCAGAATGCTTGAACTCTGCTCTCAGGCCTATAACTGACTCTTATCTGACCTGAGACAAATCAGTTCACCTCTAGGTCTCAGGTCCTCCTCATGTAGAGGTAGTGGTAAAAGGTAGAGGTAGTGGTAACAGCACTCAAGATCTGTGGATGAAAAGCATGATACAAAATCATTTTACTTAATTTCCAGCTATTCTATTCTGTACAACCAAAAGATGGTGCATGTTTTTCTGATGTCTCTTCAGCAACCGCCCTACTTAAACCCCACTGCAACACTGGTTTTGCTGCATGACCACCACACTGTGAAAATCTGACTCCAAGTGCAAAAAGGAGGATTAAAGGCTCATTTCCTCCAGTAATGAGCTATAATTAATGCTTCTCCACTCAATGATTTAGAGTGTAATAACTCAGTGCATAAATAAACCCATGGTCAAACTGATACCCTGCAAAGTCCAGGGGGATTACAAGAACAAGCTCAGAAGGCAATGACAGACAGGGGTAAGATTTGATTGGTCAACAACAGGATTCCTACTGAAAGCTCTGTCTTTAGGATTGACTGCAAAGCAGCAGTTGTAAGCCACTGTAATGCCAAGTTGGTATTGAATTACATATATAGGCCTGTGTCAAAACAGGCGTGCTGGGAGCAGCTATCAGAAAAGTTCTAGGGAAAATCTGAAAGGAAGAGACTGAAATGTGGTCAAAAATAGGGGAAAAAAAACTGCTTTGAAGTAATCTCATGCCTGGCATACAGAAGAGATACTAAGGTGTTTCATTCAGTAAAATAAAAACATATAAGCTTGAAAATCAAACACAGAAAATGAATAGCATAGATTCAAATCCTTTTCATAGGCACCTGAGCAGAAATAATACACAATTTAAGCACCAGTCACAAAGAGTAGGACAGATCACCCTCACTCCAGTGGCCATGAAACCACCAAGGCAAGTAGAATTTTTTGATACCTCCATTTGGGCCTGAAAGGCTCCCTCAAAGCCCCCCATTAAGCTTCCAAGCATGTTCACAGCCTAGGTGCCTGAACTCTGTTGTGATTCAGATCGCAGCTAGGGGGTGCCTAAAATCAGTTTAACCCCATGATGTATGAAACATCCAACAAGTGCACCTATTGCCTGATTGACACAGATGGCCCTTTCATACTATTTTGGTGTGTGACTTAAACAATCTGCATCACATAGTACAGAAGCAGAAGAAAATACTGATCAGAGAATCACAGAATTTAGAACTAGGAAGATCCATTATGACATTGTATTGCCAGCTGAATAATGTATTGGTGTTCTGTCCTTCAGCTTATTATCACTTACCTACTTCCATTTGAGTAAATTTTGCTGGAATGAAGTGTCATAAGCAGTATTTTTGTTCTGATGTGAGATTTCCATTATCTTACCAAACACAGAGTAAAAACTAGGTGTATGACATAAAAAAGCTTCACCATGATGCAGCAGTGCATCGATAAGCCTCCCACATTACATATAGAGCATGACTGAAGTGTTTTTAACATTTTGCAAATCAGCAATCAAAGATGAAGGATAGTATTCCAGCACACACTTTTCTGGTAGACTTTTTCCATTACACAGAAATCCATCAACTGGGGATTTCTTTAACAACTGAAGTCCCAGCATTATACTAAATTCATCCATAGACTGTCCTTACTGATAAAATCAGACCACACTCAATCAACTTCAACTCACTATAAATTGGGACAAGAAAGCAGCGACTAAACGGGATAAATTTTCCTGTGCTTCTGTACTATTTAAGGGTGAAATGCTATTCCCAGCCCCTAGACTGTAGCTAAATATACACAGGAACAGTAGGTTTGATTATGTACTGCCCAGACCTGCCTGCATTATCTTCAGTCTAGCTAGTTTTGAAAATGAACAGAGAAGTCCTTCTGGCACAGACTTTGGCTAGGGTGAGCAACCCAAATATAAACCCAGGATTCCTAGTCGGTTTGTAGAGTCCACACCTCCACTTCTTGGCTACAAGCACTACCCAGTCTAACTAGATAAAAGATAGATAGTTGCACCTACCTGGACTAAAATCACACCTTTATTTTCTATGCAAAACTGGATGGGGTGGAAAACTTGACAAAAAACTGGATGGGGCAGAACATCTCAAGGAAAAGGCGCCAGCCTTCAAATGAAAGAGACACTATCATCCTACTCCATACCCTGAGACAGTAAAATATTATCCAGGAGGCCATCTGCACTCACAGAGAAGGAAGCAGAATTTGTCCCTTCATCAGCAACAATCTGATCACAAGTATTTCTCTCCTATCGTTTTATTTGTTTGTTTCTCATTCTGTTTGGTTTCTTAATACAAAGATTCAGGACCTCACATGGATTCCTATTCTTATGTAGATCTCCCACTGACTGTTGACAAGTAGAGCTTTCAGAAGCCCATAGGTATGTATGTGTTTTACTTTTGACCTGCCCTGAGATGCACATACACTATCTGAGCATTATTCCAGTTTACAAATGCAGCTCTGTCTTATTGGCAATGTCAAAATATTTTGTAACCCTTCCTCAATCTTATTGCTGTTAACTGGAAAAAGTAGAGCCATAGAAAAGGTTGGAATAATGAAAACAAGGATCATTATTAAAACTCTTAATGTTAGAAATTTGGGAAAAATTCAAATAAGGTTATGCGACACTCATGCTTCTCTCCTTTTTGCTTCTGGATACCATCCCTGATCTGGAGTCTTTGGCAAGGGAAAAGAGGAAGCTCAGTTCCAAAAAAAAATTAATTAATTTACCATTTAAAACTATATCACTTCTTTGACAATGTAGCTGGTCCCTTCGGTTCATTTTGAAGTACCAGAATTCATAATTCTGTGCTTTAGCATTCTACCAGTAATATTACAGAATCCCATTTTCTAGGAAATGTGTGGCAATCTACAGAGGTTTCTTCTGTTTAAAAAAGGGAGAAGGATATATTTTTTAATTATTTCATACTATTTTATTCTTTTGACAAATAATCTCCCCTAGCTCTCTCTTTCCATAACGTACATGCCATGATTTAGCCAGCTTTCACTTCTCTTGTATATATTACAGATGGATCCTGCACCTATTACACTCCCTGTAAAAACTCCTATTTACTGAACTAATAGTAGGAATAGTCCATTAAAGCATGGGTTCTTTGGGACAGACAAAGGACCAGATTCTAGTCTACCTATTAGACATATACAAGGATGTAATTGTAATTCTATTCCTGCATGAGCCCCTGAAAAACAATGTAAAAGCTAGAGGAGACCTCCTTACGCTCACTGCTTTTAGTAACTCAGTCTCAGAGCTAAAATGACAGCCTGTTATACGAGTCATTATATTAACATTTTTTCAGAGAGTCAAACAGATTCGTACTTGGGCATCTAAGTCCACTTACACAGTAGGCCTGTGCAAAGCGGCTAGTATTCACTTCAGATTCGGATTCAGCCAATTTGGAAGACAAAGATTCGCTCTGGTGATTTGAATTACTGTCCCAAAATGATTCAGCCGAATCTGATTCAGAAATTTGACTGCTGCTGAATCAGCCGAATCTCTGAATCACACAGGCCCCATCCCTTGCCCACTCTCAATGGCTGTCCCACCTGCCCCAGGACCCAGCTCTTTGAAAATAAAAAGCCCCCCCTCACTGGCTCCTGACCAGTGAGAGGTGATCTCTGCTGCCCCCCCATGCCCCATACCACATAGGGAGCTGTACCATGAGCCCCCCAACCCCCACCCGCT
>NW_017728886.1:120987276-121043271 GCF_001723895.1 Crocodylus porosus | reverse complement strand
GTTGGGGGGCATTCAGAGGGGTGGGGGAGCAGGCAGTGGATGGAGACTGGCAGGGGACCCCCCCATGATCCCCTCCCCCACCGCCTACTTACCAGCATAGAGTCTGGGTCCAGATCCCTGGTGCAGCCAGCAGGGACTGCCTGAATCACTGAAGCTCTCTGAATCTTTTCTGAATTGATTCAGAGAGCTTTGAATCAATTCAGACCTCTTAACTGGTCCCCTGATTCAATTTGGATTCAGAGTTTCGGCCATCAAATAGGGCCAAATCCCCTCCAAATCAAATCAGCACCCAAAGCTTTGCACATCCCTATTACACATCTATTGGTAGAGTAAGATCTGGTCCAATATTTCTTCATCTCTTTTAATCAAAGAGTATTTCACAATTATTTTATAAGCACTTTTATTCTGTTGTCTCCCTCCCTTAATGACGGAGCTGAATGCTGGTATTAACACACCAAAGACCAGGAAAGCAGCCAGCCTTGATGACAGACTTACTGAACAAATCAAGCAATTTGGACCCCATACTTGAGAATGGCTCCTCTACCTATACAACTCATGCACTTCCATTCAAAAAATTCCGAAGATATGGAAACATGCTCGGGTAGTGGCATGTCTAAAGCCAGGGAATGATCATCCTTAACAAACAGCTGCTGATCTATCTCTCTGCTGTGCCACATATACAAATTGTACATGCAACTGATACTGAACTGGCTCACCCCATACAAGGATAAATACCTACTCCCCAAACAGGGCAGCTTTCACCCTGGAAAATTAACAATGAGCCAGCTGCATAATCTAACTACATATTGAGGAAGGTTTAAAAAGAGGCCAAATCACCAGAGCTGTGTTCGTCAACCTAACAGCCACTGACGATACAGTTTACCACCAAGAACCCCCCCGCACGACCCTGGAAATGACAAGGATTTATACCTTACAGAGATGATATGACCCTGCTCAAAAACAGACTTTTTTTTATCAAACTGGATGGGAAGCAAAGCAGAAGAAGGCAACAGATTAATGGCCTTTCCAGAGGAAGTGTATTTGCACCGCTGTTGTATAACATCTATACGAATGACCAACCAATCGATTTGAAAATAAAATGTTTATATAGATGACCTGTGCATAATAGCTCAAAACACTGTATTTGACTATGTTGAAAAAGGCACTGATTGGCCTAATCCCGTATCTCATACTACATTGAAAATCAATTATGTACCAACCCAGCAAAAACATAAGTATATGCCTTCCATCTGAAAAATCATGAGGCCAACTTGCCGGTTCAATATTACATGGTCTGGGACCCCACTATCCCACTGTTCAAATCCAGTTTACCTTGGAATCACTGTCAATCGAACCCTCTCATACAAAGGACACATCATGGAGACAAAAACAAAGATGAGCGCTCAGAACAACCTTCTATATAAGCTTGCCAACTTGAAATAGGGAGTCGGATGCTCCAAGGAACTAATGAAGAAGTGGAGCTATACCATTGGTTCCATCACCTGTGACTGTGGCAGAGAGATTCGAACTATGCAACACCTGCTGTCATGCCTGCTGCTTGAACAGCACATGTACAATGAAAGACCTCCCAAAGTACAATAAACAAGCACAAGCATGTGTAAAAGATGATCAAATGTGGTGTAGAAACATGAGAAAAACAAGAAGTAAGATTATTCAGCTAAGGTTAAGCAAAATTTGATTTTTGGTTCAGTGGCTGAACCAAAAAATAAAAGTTAAAAGCAAAAATTGCATTTGGGGTTCATTCAAAAACAATTTTTGTGCAGAGTCTTTGATGAAAATTTCAGGTTGAATTAAACATTTTATGTGACCTAAATTGAGTAGTTTTGTTTAGTTTTCAGGCATTTTTAATAAAACCA
This sequence comes from Crocodylus porosus, assembly GCF_001723895.1. Lineage (NCBI taxonomy): Eukaryota > Metazoa > Chordata > Crocodylia > Crocodylidae > Crocodylus > Crocodylus porosus. Next base: position 121,041,394 of record NW_017728886.1, on the reverse strand, counting down.
AAGGGTCAGGTTAACAAGAGAATAAAGGCACTATTTTACAAAGAAACTGAGGTAGAGAAGACCTGCTATCCCTTGTATTAGTTGGGACACTTACCTGATATGTGGGAAGCCCAAATTCAAGGCAAGGACATAAGTCCGTGTCCCTAGTTTTGCAGTAAATGTTCAATTGGTCATGCTATACAGCATTCTGCAAGTGAGGTAGTTATAAAAATGGTCTCTCGATCTCATAAAAACATAAAATGTGCCATACTGAGTCAGACCAATGGTCCATCCAGCCCAGTGTTCTGTCTCTGGCAGTGGAAGAAATGGATGGTATAGAGGGAGAACATCAAACTGGCTATCACTAGAGTGATCTATCCCTTATTCTTCAATACCCTCCCTAGTATCCACCGTTATTGGGTTAGGGATGCCAGAGGAAACATCTCCAACTGTCTGTCATCCATGAATTTATTCAGTCACTTTTTGAACCTGGCTATGCTATCTGCCTCCACCACCTCCTGTGGCAATGAATTCCACAAGTTAACTACACCTTGCATAAAAGTACTTTCTCTTGTTAGTTTTAAACCTATCACCTATTAATTTCAAGTTGGTGCCCCCTAGTTCTAGTATTCTGGGGCTTGGTGAATAGCCATTCCCTGCTCACTTGGTCCACACCCTTCATGATTATATAGACCTCTATTATGCCCCTTCCCCACAGGCTTCCAAACTGAAGAGTCCTAGCATTTTTAGTCTCTCCTGGTATAGCAACTGATTCATGCCCCTGACCATTCTGGTTGCCTTTCTCTGGTACCTTTTCTAATGTTACTACCTCCTGTTTGAGATGTGGGGACTAGAACTGCACACAGAATTCAAGATGTGGGCACATCTCTTCTGTTGAAATTCTTCCACTTTGTATGTGTAGTAACCCTTCTGCTGAGCACCTCCGGGTTAAATTTTGGGGGTACTAAATATATTTTCCCTTGCGCAAGCCCCACCTAGTCTACCTGGGAAACACTAAATGAACCACTAGGGCATGGGTGGTCAAACCGCGGCTCAGGAGCAACATACAGCTCGCTGATACAGTACTTGTGGCTATCCAGAAATTGGCCAAAGTACTGCTCGCTTCTCCCTGAGACAGCTCCAGGGGACAGCGCATCCCAGCACCTCCCGCCACTCCGGCCTTCCCTGCGGGGAGTGCGCCCCGAGCCTGCCCTCCTCCCTCCTTCTCTCCCTCCAGGACTGCTGGCTCAGGCACCAGGCTGCCAGGGCGGGGGCTGCAGCCAGGCCGCTTACCCTGGGGCATGCTCCCCATGGGGAAAGCAAGAGCAGTTTGGCACTGCAGCACCAGGAGCCTGATCCTCCAGCCAGCGCCCAGTGGCTGCCAGCGGGAGCAGACAGGAGGGAAAGGGAGAGAAATAAAGGGTGCAGGGCAGGGTGGTACTAGACTTGGAGCCTTGCAACATCAACTGTATAAACTCACTATAACTCTGATAATAAACAGCATTTCCACTTATACAGCATATTTCTTCTGCAGATCTCAAGACACATTACAAAGTCTTATTATGTTAATATTACAGAGGGAGACATTGAAGCAAAGAAAGCAACAGTTCTGTATGGCTACATAAGTCAGAAACTGAGGTAAGGACCAAAACCAAACACTTCTGGGACCCATTTCCTACATGTAGGATTTTGGCGCCTCCATTAAGGACTAAAGTGAGCTGAACTGCAGAACACTGTACATGCCCACTTGTTTAAATTAAAAACAATGTGATGGTTGCTGCTCTAGAAGGAAACAGGCCCTGGACTCTTGCCTTGACCCTTGCTCCCAATAGGCAGATAATTTCTCACTACACTGATCTCCATCCATTTTATACAATTACTGTTAAATTCAAGAAGCACTGTGGTATTGTGGTTAGAAAGCTATACTGGTGTAACCCTGGTGGTACTCCAAGACGTACCCCCTCTCCAAATTGAAGGGATTGGAGCAGGTACATGAGTTCTGTGGGAGGCATAGTGGCCCTCCTTCCCCTATAGACAGATCACCAGTGGAAAATTAACCGTATACCCTTTAATGAGTGGAATGGGGGTTGGAACATAAAGTATATACTTGCCAAGGTATACAGGGACTCAATAACAGTTAGGCATTCACATTCATTGGCATACTCATTCAGTGGACAAACAACAGGTTGACAAAATATAAGGAGCAGATTGACACAAAAGGAGACCCTGGTTGACAAAATATCAGATGTACAAAATATGAGACACAGAGTAACAAAATATAAGGTGCGGGCACCCGGGGGGGAGGGAGAAGAGACAAAGAGCCCATTTTCCCCAACGAAGGTTTCCCCCGCTCACTTCCCCTAATTGACGCAGCCAGGAATCAAACTCCAGTCTGGTAGCAAGAGCGCCACCACTAGGTCCCCAGTCCTTAGGCTGTTCAGGGCTGCTGGGCTTTTGTCCTTCAGGGAGTCCCAGGAGCCGAGCTGGAAGCCTCTCGTGCCACCCACATGCTGTGCTGCCCAGCCTCCTGCTGGGGAAACTTTTCCTAACGGGCCATGTTTTCTAAACATTTTTATCATGTGTATTGGTCTCCTTTGGACTGTCTCCAATTTGTCTACTTCTTACCAGAAGTTTCAATCCCAGAACTGTACACAGTACTCTAACTAAACCCGGCCAGAGCTGAGTAGAGTGGAATAATTTCCACCTGTGATTTACTGTACTCCTTTTAAATCCTCCTGGAATGAGATTTGCCTGTTTTGCAAACATCTCACATTGCTAATTCAGTCATGGTGTGACTAGAGTACTAGACCCTTTTCCACAGAACTGATGCCATTTTAGACATTCCCCAATTTCCATTTGTGGTTTCGATTGATCTTTTACAACTGCAGCACTGCATGCTTTGTCATCAGACCTTGAACCAGTTCCCATTCTCATTCCCCCTGGAACTGTTAAAATCCAGATGAAAATAGACTAAAAGATGTCCTCCCCCCCAGCCAAAAAAAAAATGACTTTTAAAATTTACATACCTATAGATTTAAGTTTAAAGTAGATAGGAATAAAATATTCCTAACTCAAAATGTAACTGAAACTTCAATTATTTCAGTGTAATTACTCAACATTAGTGTGGAAGCCGCAGATCTTAGGCATGAGACATTAGATGTTAAAAATGAAATGTTGACTTAAGAAAAACACCAGAAGGATGAGGCAAGGACAGTCACCTGCAGTCAAGTTTCAAATTTCTTTCAGTAGCATGCCTTTACTTGGCATAGTTTCTCATGAAAAACTCTTAGAGACCAGAGAGATTAAAAGACAGAAACTCTATTACCTAAAGAATAAAAATAGGTTTCCAGTTATTATCGCTTCTTCTGAAATCCAGGCAAATGCAAAACCAGCAATATCATGACAATTATCCAGTGGCACGTCACTTTCTCATTATTTTGGTCTCATAGCATCTCCTATAATGGATTATTCTTTAAAAACATAAAGTCTACTTCTTATATCCTCTAGCATAAAAAAACCCACAAAACTTAGGAATCTGGAACAGATGTAATTTTCTTAGAACTATAGTAGAAATAAACCAGCATTTCTTTCCCTGCATTTGATCTTATCAGCTGTGAAGACATACTGTAGGCATAGCCTTCTTTACAAAGTCGTATATTTTTCCATAATTACCTCAGATAATTGCTTGACACATACAGTACAGCACATAAAGTATATGCACAGCTGCATATGTTCAGATGGATGCTAAATGCATCTATTTTATAGTCAGATCATGTAATTTTGGAAAATATTCTCATTTTCTGACCTCCAGGATTGCTCTGTCTTTAAAAGGAGACAGGAGCATTACTATTAGCATAGTCCTCAGATAATAATTCTCTTCAGGGAATTCTTGTCTGAACAAGTCAACTACCCATCTGACAGCTGAAGAATTTGTGTACATCTTTGTATTCAGTGAATTCTTAAAACGTACACTATCAGTCTGAGATCACTGGGTTTCTCTCCCCGCCCTGCCCCCCACCTCTGTAAAATCAGTAGGCTTTTGGTTCTGCATTACCCTCTCAGCCATCAAAACCCCAGGGAAGAGGGCCAGTGAGAGAAGAATTTCTACAAGGGTCACTTCACAGAGATGGAACAATATACTTTTTGAGATATAGTTGAGAATGACTGGAATTTGAAGAAAACATTTCATTCTCCATTCCTGTGATCATAGGTATATTTGGAGATGAACCCCTCTAATACACAAAGAGATAGCAACCATTGTGCTACTCCATGGAGCATCCACTTCCTGGAAGCATCACAAAAATCATTCCCAAATGCATTTATTAACTTTATTCCTGACAGTCTCAGCAGATCCAGGACTAGAGTTTTACCAGTGACTTCAACTGGAAGCAGGAGCGGGCTGTGACAGCACAAACAGCAGGTGAAGAAGCTCAAACAGAACTATTCTGTACCTGTTTTTAGACAAATAACCAGGATTTTGTTGACCACGACTGTCAATCTGGAACTAAATTAAGTTACTTCAAGACAATAATCATTTTTCTCAAAGTTATGCTCTTTACCTTGGATCTGCATTTATTTCAATGTATCCAATACATTGTGTGCAAAGGTCACTGTTGACAATTTGAAAAAATGAATTACCATGCAGGAAAAATATGCCCGTAGACTGTATTAAGGATTTTCTTTTTATCATAATAAGTGACTATAAGCAAAACATCAATCTTATTTTTCTAAACATAGAACTTATTTCTTTTACACACATTGCTATGGAGAGCTAAAGACTGAACACAAAAGGCAATTGCAGTTGCTAGCTATGTGAAAGAAAATGCTGGATTTAGTTAAGATAAATGATTATTGCCACAAAACACTCGGATGAGAAATGAATTAACTTATTCATTGGTCTTAATGCATAGCTAAACCAGTGAACCTGGATGAACAATAGGAACATATAGCTGTATGCACAGAGCAAAGAAAGAACACAAATGACGAAACAGTGATTTTCCTTTCCTTGCTAAGAGCAGAGCAGAGCTTTCTAATGCCCTTTCACACAGCAGGGGATTTAATTCTAATTGAAAGAGCACAATTTCAGTCTGACATGTTTCAGTATATGTTGCACAAGCCAGGTTATAAAATTATGAGCTAAATCCTATTCCTCCTTTTTATACCTACGTGGCACTTACATGACTGCATAAGTATCATTTTTGCTTATGCACAGTTTAGCTTCCATGCAGCTGCACTTGCTCTACACATCCCTACTGAGCATGGTCACACGGCTGCAAACTGTTCATCCACTTTATCTAATCAATTTTAAATACAAGGTGAAGAAAAGCTTTTTGAAGAAAAGGGGGTGGCCAAAACCCAAGTTCTGCCCAATTCAAGGGGAGCAGCCACCTTTCTGAACCACCTGCCTTCTACCTTGTTCTTTTCTTCCTGGTTCTACACATCTTCTACTCCTGGATGCTCAAAAGGCCATATGTTCCTTGAAATGTTGCAGAAGTAGCTGAAACATTCAAAAATGTGCCTCATTAAATTAGAGGCTTTTTTTGAGCATTTCACTTTTAGTTATGATCCAGAACAGGAGATGGCACCAAAGCCAGAGATACAGCTGAAGCCAGGTTTATCCCTCCTTGCCAGACCCTTACCAACTCCTGAAGTCCCTACCAGGGATGGGACTTGCAGTTATATCCTCCTTTACTTCTCTGCTTCAACTGAGACTGGCAGAGGAAAGGATCAGGGGACTTGGGCTGGAAAACTGGGATCCCAAGTGTGGATCCCAAGTGTGGAGTCTCCCCCCCACCCAGCACATTTCACTTGGAAATATTTCAAAAATCACTACTGCTCAAACTCTTTCTACTACACAATATTTTTTAAAAACCACAATTTAGAGTAGGGGTAGGCAACCACCTGTCACACATGGCATGAAAAGTCATTTTGCTTGGCACCTTGTGGAAGGGGCTGGGGCTGTTCTGCCACATCAAGGATTGGGCCCCTTGAGCCTCCCCCACTTTCTGCCCCTGGCATGCCAACATCTTACAAGTTGAGGTTGTGAGTGTTTTTGGCACACTGTTCAAAAAATTGATGACTTGTGATTTAGAGGGGGAAAAGTGTTCTTTAGAATGCTGTTCTAAGCTGTACATTGTCACATATGATGTATACCTCCTCCAGCCTATGGCTCTACATTATGCTATTTAGTCTGAGGACTTCTAGGAATGGCTCCAAGTCTGCTCAGTAAAATAGCACTGTCAACTAGTCAAATCTCTTCAATGATTTGAAACTCAAAAAAGAATCCTACCAAAAGTGAAAATGTGGTCATATTACTAGGGAAGTGTATAAGAGCATTCACCAGCATGCAGGGAGAAAATCAGGAAAGCCAAGGCATGATTTGAGATGCAGGTGGCAAGGGATATAAAAGAGAATAAAAAGGGATTCTGTAAGTAGATAGAAGTAAAAAGAAGACCAAAGAAAGTGAAGGTTCCCTTACCGACAGCAGAAGGCAATTAGAGTTATGGATGATTAGGAAAAAGCTACAGTATTTAATGCCTTTTAACTTCTGCGTTCCAAAATAATGTCAACTACCAGGTGACAAGTGTGATGCCGAGCATGATATGAAGATGCAAGAAGACATAGCAACTGGGCACAATCTTGGGCTCAGGGAAATGAGAAGATGAACTGAGGGAGAATGGGGGCTTTGTAAAAGAAGAGATCCCACAAGAGCTCCACCTATCAGTGCTGGTGGTGGTTTTTAATATCTTTTTCTGTCACTTTATTCCATTTTATAAATAAAAGATGTTCAGAAAAGGTTACACAGCTCAATCCTGGGTTTCAAATGGGATGTGACAGTAGAGTGAGATTAGACAGAGATCTTTGCACCCAGATTTCAGCCTAAAAGTATGAGACTCATACCCTGCACCCCAAGACAAAGGAAGAGATAAGCCATGGCACCTTCCATCACTGATTGACTAGGAAGTTGGACCCATTCTCCTTGGCAGGTATGAAATAGGTACAGTAATTTATGAAATCCTCATCTCAACGCTAAGCTACTACAACCTGCTCTCTTCTGACCTGCCTCAGAACAACTGTTGAATGTCAGGGGTTCAACATGCTACAGACAGCCTTCTAAATAGTGCTGCAAACTATGAGAGTATATAAGTCAGCAAGATTTTGTCAAAGAAGGACACTCACCTGAAGAACCTGTTCACCTCACTCAGTTCTTTTAGGTTCTTCTTTCATTTTTATCAAATAAATATAAGCAGCTCTTTCCTCTTGATTATCTAATGGTGAAAAATACATCAGGGTATCATCAAACAAGTCAAGAAAGGAAAAAAGCTAAGACTTTTTCAGAAATATTGCACATTTCCATTGCTATCATTATAATCAGTAGACAGCACTCAATGTCTGTATATTAAGCTCCGATCCAACCCTTTGGCTTGTTAGTACCAAAAGGTCTGCTTGCCAATCCATTTTTCTAGCTAAAGATCCAAAACTCGGGTGAGGCAAAGATGTGCTTCTGGTGATCGGGGCAGAAATCGGGCAGCTACAGCATGCCAGGAACTCAGCCACATAGCACCCATTGTCCAGCACCTCAGCTACTGAATATTTTCTCAAGAGCTTCCAGGGTTTGTAATTCCAAGGCCCCTGCCACATGTTCAAATTAAGGATCAATAGAAAACAGCAATAAAGTTGTTACATGTCTTTAAGCACTAATTTTGTAGCTGGTTGTCTCTTTATAGATGGATAAACATTTTTATGGTGTGATAATTACTTTGCATGTGTGGCTGGTCTAACTGTATTGCATAGTTCATTGTGTAAAATATGTCACGTGTGGCAAGGGCCCATGAGAAGGCACTAGAAATGAGGATACAGCTACGCCACTGTTGGTCTCAAAGGATTTCAGCAGAAGGATTTCAGCACCTGACCTACTTCAGACCAAAAACTGGATCAGAACATCTCACAAAGATCTGATGCTCTTGAATCAGAACCTGACCCCCAAATCCTTGGTCAAACCAAATCCTAATCTAAAACACATCTTGATACCAGAGCTTCTTTGACCCATCTCAGGTATTAGTACTTGACAAGTCCAGCCTGAGGAGGCTGAGTAAGTGAGTATTTCTTCCAGGGAGATCCAAGAGGCTCAGTGGAAAAGGTATTATTCTGTTAAGACTGTTTTACAATGACTACGGCAGTCTTATGCCTGCAGCCACCCCTGCAATTATGTCTGGCTTTCTTCATGGAATATCCCCTGCCTGACCCTTGTTTTGCCTACCTGGTAGTCCACTACACACAGCAGCTTCACTTTTTCTAGGAGGAACATTAATCAGTTATCTCACAGCCATTTTTTTAATACCAGTGAAACAATATGAGTGTTTTCAAGCAGAATTATTTTGAATGGTACAGAGGGTGACACAGATTTATGCATCCTTAGCATGCCAATAGCTCAGTCTATACTGGCATCAGTTCCCCTCTTACATACTGAACATTCATAAAATCTACTTCAAGAGATTACATATAAGACCAAACCCTGCAGTCCTTATTCAAGCAACTGCTCCCTTTGAAGTTGATAGATTTGGCTCATAAGAATCTATACTCTATGGAAAAAATATTCTTCATCACATAAAAGTGTATGATCTGTGAGATGGTCAGAGGCCTGCCTTCAATAACATCTCGAATTTCCTCCCATTCTGAAAAATAAGCTGTAGCAGAGGAATAGATTTTGTGACGAGGGAAAGATTTATATTGTTTTGGTGATAGAGTATATATTATAACTAGATTTTTTTCACTGGGATTGAACAGGTTGCAAAGAATGAGCATTTTTCATAACTACTGATTCAATGAAAGCATTTTTACTTGTCAGTACATTTTTGGTTTTCATAATTAAAGAACTGCTCCTATAAAAAGCAGTCTTTCATTACAACATAAGGTTTATCTACCTAAAAATAATGTATGTAGTTCAAGGGGCACTGGAGTTGGGAGCCTGATTCAACTGGGAAGAGAGAAGAGTTAGTGAAGTCTATGAATGTTCATTAACAATACAGCTCATTTCAGTAACTAACGATGATCTGGATGATATTCAGAAAAATACTGAATATGATAAAATGCTTTATTTGGGGTGTCTAAATGAATTCTTACATATGGAAAACAGGATAAAAAACGAAATCCTTTTGTGCCAACTAGCTTCGACAAAAAGTTTTAATTCTTAAAAAGCTAAAAGACTAATAGAAATGTATTTGTATTCAAGGGAAAGCCTATGACAAATTGTGCACCAATTAAATTAATATCTGAATTGGTGCCTTGATTGCTTTATAAAAGGTGAAAGGATTTGTGGAAACTTTAATGGATCACAAATGCGTAGTTAATAGGTACTTTTTGAGTGAGTCTTTTAAGAACTAATTCTGATGTCACAAATTCATAATGGGTATTTGATAAACATGAACAAATTTCAGACTTGGGTTGTTTGCATACAGTTCTCTCCCACTTTTGTTTGGTTATGTGTGACTGATCAACAAAATCATCAGCTATTGTTTCTTGTCTGAATAACTGTCTGAAACTTTTTAAACAGAAAAATAAAAAACAACCCATACTGAATAACACATGGTGAGCAACTATCTTTTCCATGAATTCTCAGAATGCACACTTAGGCTTCTGTTTGTCCTGGAATGAAAACGTCATGGGATTGGCATGTACACATATGGCCCTTCCAATTGGGTTTAGAGAGTGGCTGACTACACCACCTCTCTCTTGACAGCAGGTGGCCAGAGACAGCATCCACCCCAGAGTGACTTGCTCTGGTTAAGTGCCTATAGGTTCTCCTGACCCTGTCAGTGCCCAGCAAAGCATCCCCTGGTGAACACCCAAGGGTGAAACTGTGAATAGCAGAATTGTTGTGAGAGAGATTATGGTGCGATTCACTGAGCAACTCGTGCCCCTGATTGCCCACCTATATTTGCACTCCATTTGTGTTGCCACCATTGAACATGACTTCCAGCTTCCACCACCATCAGTCATTATGGATCTGTATGTGGTCATCGCCTTGCAGAACTTCCTGGCCCAGTGTTGTGAACTTGTACATGAGACTGAGAGGAAAAGGTCATTCCGACAGACCAGTCAGCTGCCCTGACTGCTTCCATTCATTCCAAGATCAAGGAGGGAGTACCTGTAGGGGAGAAGCTCACTGCCAAACAATGGATGGTCCATGGCTATGTCCAACTCCTAATCCACAGCAGCAGCTGCCACCCTGAAGATGTTTTGGCCACAGATCAGCACAGTGTGGACAGACAGATGTAAAAGTGGCTCCAATATGGAGTGGCATTTCTGGGCCAGAGAGATGAGCAGCGACTGGTGGCAGCAGACTGTCATGACCACCTGATCTAGAGGCACCTTCATGGGGACCTGTGCCAAGTTTTCCCCACACATGCAATGATGCGCAATGGTGAAGAAAGCATCTTTATCTGTAGAGAAGCGCATTGCTATTGCTATATGAAAGCTTATGACTCTGGTCCATAGCAAACCATTCTGACATCGGGAAGTCAATGGGTGGAGAGGCAATGTGGGAGGTGTGTCTGGCAATCCAACAGCTGATGGTTCCACGTTTCGTACACCTTGCCAATCTGATTGTTGATGGTTTTGCCAGCCTGGGGTTTTGCTAATCCCTATTAGTGAGTACAGGGTGAAGGCTGAAGTAAGGCAGACTACAAAGCTGTAAACCTGCATGCAGAAAAGCAGGCTGCAGCGGCAGATCTCAGAAGCACAAAGCAGTAAACCTGCTAATTAGTAAGGAGAAATCCCTGTGCCCCAAAAGGGAAGAGGAGCCACCAGGCTAGGATATAAACTATGTTCCTAGGCTGAGGAGTCAGACTAGGCTCAGAAGAGGTGCTCTGCAGCACTAGAAAGAAAGACCAGAAGGAAGCTAAGTTGCTTCAGTTTCTGGAGTTTGTTAACTATTAGGTATGTGGTTGCTTTACAGGACATAAGAGGCCACTGAAGATGTCCAGCCAGAGGGTATAGATCGTACTACTGAATTGAGGGCTCCCAGCCCAATGCAAAGGGGAAGTGGACTGAGTCTGAGGGCAGGGCAGAGTAAGGCCACAGGAAACCAAGCAGGCAAGAAGCCCCGTAAAAGCAGAGCCAAGTAAAAGAGTGCGACTCTGATAGCCTGAGGGTAGCCTTCCAAGTTTATAACATCAAATGCTGAGTAGGAAAGAGAGTGAGGGAGGTAGTCAATGGAGTGGTCAGAGTGTCAGATAGGTCTCAGCAGGCTGCTAGGAAAGCACCACAGAGAAACTGAGGCCTGTTACTTTCCCCAGCTGCATTGAGACCATTGAGGGCACACACACCCCTTTCCTCTGCACACCATGGCCAATGGCCATCAATTCTTTAATCAAAGGGGCTGCTTTTCAGTCATGCTTCAGGCTGCTGTGGACCACTGTGGCCATTTCACACATGTAAACGTTAGCTGGTCAGGCAGGGTGCACAATGCCAGGATCTTTAGAAGCTACTCCCTCCCTGAACTAATGGAGCAGAATGTGACCCTGGCATGCTGGACATCCAGGCTGAAGGAGTGACTGTAACTCCACTACTAATCTGGAACCCTGTCTACCCACTGCACCCCCGGCTCATGAAGCCTTTCATGGGGTGCCTAGATGCCTGGAAGGAATTGGCTAGCTACCAATTTAGTAATGATTTAAGAATCCATAATCCTTGTTTAAACCATACTCAACACAGTCTAGTTTGTGGATGGTTTCTTGCTCTGCAGTTTCCCAGTCAAATTAGTTTTATGTTATTTTATTTTATTTTTTCCCTGAGAACAGCAACGCTGAGGTCAGTTAGTCACAAAGTGTTTTAGCCCTGGAATCAATGTCTCCCTCTTCTGCATTAGATTTGTATGCTCCCTTTGTTCAGTGTCCCTAAACATCTTTTAATTTGTCACTTCTGATTTGTGTCTTCAAGCTCTTTCACCCCCGTGGCAGAACAATGTTGGTCACCCTAACTTAATGGGTAAAAACAAAGCACTACCCTTATCTGCCTACTTTCCACAAGCACAGGCACATAACCCTAGTCTTTTAAGGACCTACCCCTTCTCCCAAATTAAAAAATAGTGCTTAGGTGCCTCCGCAGCAGTGGAGAGAGGTGCCCTACACTGTAGACGTCGGTGGGTCCTAAGCTGTACCCTATCCTCAGCAATAGAATCTGACCCTTAGAGACAGGAGCTAAACTCATAAGGAGGATTTAACCATTGCAAGACTTAGCTCAGTAACTAAAATTTTATGTGCCTTGCTGCCTAAGCTCCTGCTCAACATATTGGCTTTTTGAGTTCCCACTCTCATGCACATAACTTTTCCCCTGCACTGTGTAGGGAAGTCAAGGCATCTAATTCAGGTTTATGAATTCCACTAGGCAGCAAGGCACATAAAAAGGTACTGGTTATTGAGCTGAGCCTTGCAATAGTTAAATCATCCCTGCAAGTTTAGCCCCTGTCTAAGGGCCAGATTCTACTGCCTGAAAAACAGAGTACAAAGGAAGGAAGGGTGGACGGCTTCTCCTTACTATTTTGTGACTCAGTCTTTAGAGTCAGATGTGATAGCATGTTAAACAGTGGGGTGCATTCATTGATTTTTAAAACTTGAATTGGATGAAAAAGAATCTCACTTTAGGTTCCTAAATCCACTTAGATGCCCAATAGATGAGAAAGAATCTGGCTGGATGTCCTCAGACTTCTCTATTCTAATATTATCCCACTTTCTTTTTATGTGTTTCCTTTTTCTCTAAATCATCTCTTTTTGGAATCTCTTTAGTGCATTCATTCCATGTAATTCATTTACATTTTTTACCAGTGATTTCTAGTTCTTGTTCTTTCTATCTTTGAGAAGCCACAGTATGTCCATTGCTGACCTTCTCTTCTTTCTATAATTGACATGTGTTTTAGTATCTATCTTAGCTTCCAGTACAATATCCTATTCACTTACTAACACTTCTCCATTTTTATTTTGTCTTAACCTTATTCTGCAATATTTTCATCCTTCTTGCCATATATATTTTAGTTCATATTCTGAGGCTAGTAAAATAATTAAAAAATGTATATAGACAGATACATTCATCTAAAAACTTGCAGTTCCTTCCTATAGACACAGTGATTACCTTCCTCATAGAATCTCACACCTGCTTCTTTCTTGATTACCAGAGATACTGAAATAGAATATGCCTATGTAACAGCATTATTCACAAATCACATTAAATAAATTAATGAGATTAGTTAATTTTTTTGTAAAATGCTGCCAATTGATACTTCATTATATATATTTTACGAGTGAAATACCTTGGGGATATTGCACTAGTAAAATCAATACAAGTAATTTTCCCAAGGTTCTTGCTATAGTTCTTATTCCACTAATTCTAATTATAAAATGTGGAAAGATGTATGTTGTGTTAATTCAGTATTCATGATAGTTCCTGATTTGAAAGCCCCTGAGACTGAAGCTTTCTATTTCTCCACAAAGCACATACAGCATGGTGTGGCAGGACCAAGCCCCACAGGAGGCTGTGATGCCAGTGGTGGCTGTGAGGCTCCTGCCTGGCTCAGTCTCTAAGGAGCCCTCCTTTGATTACTCTCCTGCCATGACTTGTTCTTATTGGAGATTAAGAAAGGAAGGCTGCCCATGAGCCTTAAAATGAGCAAGTCACCACCAAGTCCCTCCTGGACACCAGTAGTCTAGATTTGGCCCTCCAGCTCAATAGGCCTTTTCAGCCTGTCTGTATTGCTGCAGGGCACTTGTAGCCTTAAGGGCTCATTGCATGTCTTCATCTACCCCTACACTACACGCCATGCCTCATGGGTCTTACTGTACTGTCACTTGTCTCGTAGGGATCTTGGCCCCATCAGCTTCCTTCCCTTTTGTTCTCTCTGGGCCTTTTAGCCCAGGCCCACAGTATTGGACCTGGCTCCTAGGCTCCAGCCTCTCTAACTGCAGGTCCTGGACCCTGTCAGTCTCTGGCAGTGACCCCTCCTGGACCTCTGGTCCCTCCTTGACCAGTTAGGATCACCAGTGGGATTGGCCTTCGCAGTCTCTGGTTATAGCCCCTCCTCTGGGCTTGTGGACCCTCAGGTCCCATCCTCAGCCTCTCTTGAGCTACAAATTCTCTGAGTAGGTCTGGAGCCTGCCCCAGCAGGGCTCCAAGCTAAACCACTGGTGCAACTTAATTTAAAAAAAAAACACCTATGTCCTCTGGCAAACATCCAAACCCTTTCTGGGTTTAACATTAAATAAAGGCTCCCTGCCTGCATAAACAAGCCTCTCTCTTCCCTGGGTAAATTTCCTCTGTTCCCAGACCTGCAGATTTGCTTACCCAGCTTCACTGCCAGTTCAGGAACACTGCTGCTTTTCTGCCAGGAGCTCATTTTTCATGGCTCTCCAGGCTAGACTGCCTGACCGACTCAGGCTGGAGGCTTATATGGCTTAAGCCTCTTCTAGTCAGGTGGGTCTCTAATCAGGTTCCCTCACTACCTGTAGGCTGCTTGCCCTTTTAGGGCACATCCAGATGAGCATGCACATGCCTCTTGCCCCATCTCAAATTCCTTTAAGGTGGGGCAAGAGGCATGTGCAGGAACAAAAACATGTAAAATTAGACCCCTGGATATCTAGGGGTAAAAAAAACCCCCAGCTCTGCAAAACAGCAGAGCAAGGCACAGTCCCAGAGCCAGCAGGGAGTCAGTCCTCCAAAAGAGATGCTCTGGTTTCAGGCTCTTTGGTGCTCCTACTGCCCCCATCCCTGGCACTGTCCAAGGTAAAGTGGAGGGGGGTGGCAGAGGGATGTGGGGGGCGTTAGGAAGTAGGGAGGGTGTCCCTGGGGCTGTGGGGGGTAAGGACCTGGCCCAGACCAGTGCAGCTCACTGGTCCGGCTGGCACAAGGAGTAGTTTCCCCAGGTACCAATTTCCTGGGCCCCAGAAGCTCCTGAGAGCTAGTAGCCCTGAGCTGCTTGCCTGGGCAGCTTTTTGTACAAATGGGGCCAAGACAGGGTGGCTTTTTATACTGCTGGGGACAGCACAGGTGCTGGCTCCAGGCTCTACCTCACCCTGGCTGCAGATCTGGGAGGAGCCACGCAGGGTTATTTTGCCCCAAGTGGCACAATTTGCTCCTCTACAAAGTACATGTCTGAGCATGTGCACTGAGGAAAAAAGCCCCAGCTCAAATCTGCACCGCTTCTATTTGAGCTGCTGCAAACGCACGTGCTTGCATGTGTGGATGCGCCCTTAGAGGGCACACTCCAGTGCCCTGTCACATATGCCAGCATTCATGTATCACCACAAATCTAGACAGACTATTTCTAAGGGAGAAGAAAAGTGTTTTAGTCATCCACTTACCTCCCTGCTGCAACAGTTGAGAAACTCCTCCAAAAAACATATATGGGATTATAACATCTTTCAAACACTCAGGAGGTTGACTGAATCTTAGTCTTTCATCTTCTAGCTGCCAGATATCTGAGTCAAATATTTCCCCTGAGTCTGTTGCTTTCATCATTCTTCATTTTTCTGAAGTTATCTCAGACAGCCGGAGACAAAAGCTTGAACAACTTTGCATAGCAGGGAAGCAATTTTTGGACCTCTTGCTCCAAAAGACAAGGGGTCTGATCTTATTCCACCTCTTAGGCATTTAAGTAGACATTAGATGCCCAAGTAGCATCCTTTCCCACCCTGTTCAAGTTCCTGAAAATTCATTCATGCATTTCATTTTGTAATGCACTGCCATCTTACCTTAAAGCTGAGGGCATCTACACGTACACTTCACTGCGGAGCTGACTAATTAGCTCACAATAAAGCATAACTGTCTACACATACACCCATATAAGGGTGCAGTAAATTAATTAACTGTACTGTAAGATAGCACTCTCTAGGACAAGCACTACAGCTGAGTCATTACATGCACCAAAACCCATGTGTAGATGTTGGCTGGGGCTGGCTGGGAATGAGGGTGCTACAGTGCGGGTGCTGCCTGCTGGCTAGGTCTGCACTGTAGCATGCTCATGACCCAGCCAGTCCCCCTGAAGCACACTGAGCTGGAGCAGAGCATCTCTGGGCTGGCAGGCTGAACCCCTGGACCCCCTGCCAGCCTGGGCTGCTCTTCTCCAGCTCACCATGCTGTGGTCCCAGGTGCATGTGTAAATGCTGCACCCAAGCGAAATAAACTCTGCCACAAACTGCACTGGAATTTACTGCTTACCCAGTACTTGTACTCATTGAACTTGTAGATGCACCCACTCACCTGGAACTGGATCATACCTAGGTACCTAAGTACACTTAGAAACCTAATAAGTTTAATAGAATCGGGCCTATGGAGTTTAATGTGTTCAAGAAATATATAGTTTTCTACCTTGCTATATATTGAGGCTTTATTATACTAATTTTAAGTGGTCTAACAAAAAAATTACTTCCCTTTTTGTTGAGAACCTGAATTAAAATAAAACATTTATGCACCTCTGTACATCTCATCTAGAAAGTCCTAGTCTTCTGGCTGGTCATATTAAAAAAAATAACTAGGTATAATCTACTCCCTCCTTAGGCCACACGTAACAGCCCATCAAATAAAAATTAAAGTTAGGAGATCAAACAGTCAGCAAAAATATAAAGTAGATTCATAGTGTACTCCATTTTCCTGTATTATTAGTCTTTAAAATATGATTTGTGGTGTTATGAGTTACCATATTTTCTCACATATAACATGCCTTAAAATACAATATGCACCTTGTTTTTGAAAGGCAGAATGATGAAAAAAAAATCTTTGCTTGTAGCGGTAGTTAGGAACCTGTTCATTGATTGCTCTGCTCTCTGAGAGAGTCATGTACAGACTTTACTTTCCCTTTTGCCCATAACTGACAAACTGTTCTTACTGTATTTCTCACGTATAACATGCAATAACATTCCAAGCAACTTTTTTTTTTTTTTTTTTTTTTAGGGAAAAGTGTGGTTTTTTCTGTGATAAAATTTACTTGTTGTCAATTACAATAGCATATAACACAAAGTGGAAATTTTAATACAACGTGAAATGCAGTAAATTGCAATACTTCACTGTAACAGGAAGACAGGGGCTCCTGTTACTTTAAGAAATCAAGAGACTTTAAGGGATCAAGAATACCAGCTGTGGAAAAAGTATCCCCCAGGCTTGTTCATGAGCAAAAGTTAGAAACCACAGGAGCACCACTGTCAAAGGTACTAGAGAGGGGATTGCATGCCATGGAGAGCCAACTTCAATAGCTGCAATGACAAAAGAATCAGCAGGACAAAGAGGTAGTGGTGACTGCAAACATAGCAGCCCAAAGCAAAGAGACCAGTGTGGAGAAAAGTAATACAAGTGGTGCCAAGGCCACTAAAGAGTAAGAGCTGGAGATGGTGTGATGAAAAGAGAAAAGATCCCACCCTGATCCTGATGAAATGAAAGATCACCCTGATGTGATGAAAGGGTAAGGAGTCAGGTGCTGGGAGAGAAAAAACTATGAAACATGAGATGAAGCCAGAACGTTCATAGTCCCTGCGCATGGGGCCTCACAACCTGGGCATGACCTTCTGGTGTGGGAAATAGGAGACAACAGGAGTGGTTGAATTCCCTTGGAGGTAAGTTATGGGGGGGAAGGGAGGCAGGTGGGGGTAACAGGGAGCCAGGAATTCTACTCCTGGGCGTGCAAATGACTCAATATGTACCCAGACTGGCCATGCTTTGACAACAGAAAAAGAGTGCCCCACCTTTTCCTCTAAATAACTCAGCGGCCCAGGTAGTCACAAGGGAAGCTGGAAGTCCTGGGCTTTTATGGTGTGTGGGTCAGTGAGGTGGCTGCTGGCATGGAAAAGAGAGGACCCTGGGCTCTAGCTAGAGCCCTCATTCCAAGGGAGGCAGAATTTTCTCCCTTGCACTGTCCTCCATTCATTTTTTAGAGTGGATATGTTAGTGGTTCAGGTCAAAGAAAGACCTATAATAGAATTCATTGAGGAAATACCCCCCAAAAAAATTCTTTTATAATGCATATTTCACAAATCACTTTTAACTGAGGTCATTCCCTTTTCATGGCTTTAGCTGTCTCTAATATTTTTTCCAGAAGATTGTCCCAGACTCTGGACAGTTTAAAGCAACTACAGAATTTTCAAAACACAGTGCTTTATTTATATGACTGCACTGATAGTTCACCCCTCCCCAAAACCTTTTGCGTTATTCTTGCTAGTGACATGGGATAGTCGTACTTGATCCTTGCTATGTTTTCATGTGAACTGGGATAAAGTTACTTGCAACTGCCAGGTGACTATAATTTCATTTGGGAAGCACGAAAATGAATTTCACTCAGAGGTACCAGCAGAAAATAGCCAGGGATATGTTTTATTTAGTTTGTCAATTTGTTCCACTTACTAAGCTATAGTCAAGCAATGTGCCAGATGTAGCACTTGATGGCCAAGGTATGTTGTGCAATTTCAGTGAGATTTAGTGGGTTTTCCTTCCTTTCATGTATCCCTGACATTATAGATTACAACTTTCATTCATACATAGCACTCTGATCTTCTTCTATTAAAACAGTTGAGTTGATCAATGGTGTGATATTTTGAGGACATTTCAAGGGAAGGCTGTTATGTGAGCCAAGAATGTGTTGGTTGTGGTTTCACTCATTCATATAAGGATATTGGTGGGAATTTGTGTGCAATTGCATTATTTAAACAGTACAAATTGGATTTTGGCACTTTGGCAGAGATTGGGCAATTAGTTATTAAAAGGTTATTAAGTTTTAATGGTGGAAGTATTATTGAAGCAGGATACCCAGGCACCAAACTAGCTTACATTGTTCCTAGAAAAATTTGGTCTGAGTTAGGGTTCTGGGCATGATGATTTACAGATACGAGCAGTTTCCCATTTCCATAACAGAACCAGTTTTTTACAAAAGTTGCAGTCAGCCTAGGCATTTTCAGCATCTGACATTTAGTGCAATAGTGAAATGGCAATTCTAATGTAATAAAGGGCTTAGTCTGTCTGTCTGTGTTTCTGTCTGTGTGTCCATAGCACTTTTGGGCAACTGCACATGCACCCCCGCGAAGGCCAGAGGCAATTGGCTGCATGGGCTCCACCTCCTCAGGCAGGGAGAAAGCTGCTGCTGCTTCAGGCAGGGGGGTGGTTGGAAGCCCTGCTGCTCCAGAGGAGCCTCCACCTCCCCCACCGCCACCACCTCAGGCAGGGAGGTGGTTGCAAGCCCTGCTGATCCAGGGGAGGAGACAGAGGCAGAGGCAGAGGCAGGCAGGGTGGAGGGAGCCCCCACCATCCCAGGCACAGAGGCTCTAGCAAGTCCCACTGCTCCGGGGGAGGAGTCAGAGGCAGGCAAGGGACAGGGAGCCACCACCACCACCACCGCCGCTGCCACCTCAGGCAGGGAGCTGGTTGCAAGCCCCACTGCTCCGGGGAAGGAGGCAAAAGCGGAGGTTGGCAGGGGGGAGGGTGCCACCACTGCTGCGGCTGCCACCTCAGCCAGGGAGGCAGAGGCAGGGAGGCAGTTACGATTGCTCCAGAGGAGGAGGTGGAGGTGAACCAGAGAGAGGGAGCCACTGCTGCCACCACCACCTCAGGCAGGGAGACAAGGGAAGCCCTGCTGCTCCAGGTGAGGTGGTGGAGGCAAGTGGGGGGGAGGGTGCCACCGCACCAGAGGCTGGAGAAGAAATGCCCATCAAGAATGCCAGATGGGGAGTGGCGAGAGGCGCAGGGCCGCATGCGGAGTGGTGGGGGGTGAGGGGGCACATGGGGCCAGACACAGAGTGGGCAAGGATTGTGCACAGCCAGATGTGCAGCAGCAGCAACACATGTTGGTGGGTGGTGGCAACAGCGGTTGGCACCCCCGCCTCCCACCCAGTTCCTGGGAGGTGACGGCAGCCGGCACTCTGTTCCCCCACCTCCCCGTCATTCTTGATGGGCAATTAGCTAGTTTCATATATGAGTATAGGGCTATGCCCATTTTGATTGTCACTTAGAGCTAAATCTGATTTTACTTTTATGTTCTTAACTATTGGCTCCCTAACCTTCTAACAGTAATTTTTGGCAGTTATGCACAATTTGGATTGGTTCTGACTCTAGCAACAGAGCACTGGCCAGAAAAGTGTATCCCTATTGGCAGTACAATAGAAGGAGAGGGGGGACTCCCACATTTTGACCCACTAGTTACAGCACTTGTCCAGGATGCAAGAGGTGCAGGTTCTATGCCCCACTTCCCCAACCCAAAGTGTTTTGACTCTCCATGGCTTTCTTCCTAGGAAAGTGTTCTAACTATCACACTATGTGCTATGAAAAGCCCACAGCCTTTCTTCTGAAACTGACCCACAGGTCCTGGCAGGAGCAGGAAATATGTGTGCCCAGGAAAAGGAAGGCAAAGTAGTGCCACTCAACATGTAAAACAATCTGCTGCTGTTGCCGCTGCTGCATCCTTCACTTGATCTGCTTTCTCTGCTTCCCAGGATAAACCGCTGTGGTGCAAAAAGAAATTTACCTCCCTTATCTTGGTGCTCCATTGCTGCCTAGGTATGGGTAAGAACTCTAAATAGTTACCCATTAGCTTGCACTCGTGCAGTAGACCTTTAGCTTGTCCTTTAAGTATTGCTTCTTCCCACACTTTAATTTATCACAGATGAGCTGCTTAGCATCTCATATTCTAAGTTATGTACCCATTCCTCACCTCCCTTTTAATGACTCAGTAGACATGCTGTCAGCATGCTCCAGTACTTCATCATTGGTCAGCTGTCATAAGCAGAGTAAAAACAATGTCCAATGACTATCTTTGCATGTTCTTGCTGGAGGTGGCTTTACCATGGTCAGGACACAGATGCCAAATGACAAGACTCTGAATCAGCAAGCCATGCTGTGTGCATTCATTTAGTACTTGTTTATACAAGTACTAAATTAATGCCCAGTAATGACTGTGCAGTAGTGTCTTGTGTAGACACAGCCAGTTAGGGCCAGATTCTGTTCTACTGGTTAGGCATCTAAGTGGACTTAGGTGGTTAAGTGAGAGTCTACTGTACCATGTTCGAGTCCTGAAAATTCATTAATGAATCTACTTTTGTAACACATCGTTAGTGTATTCCTAAGATTGAGTGACAAAAAGTAGCAAGAAGAAGGCCCCAGCCACCTTTTGTATTAACTCAAGGAGGATGGACTAGAATCCAAATTAAGTGCCTATAACCACTTAAGTGCCCAGTAGGTGGAATAGAATCTGGCCCCTACTGTGTTATTTACTAACACATAATAATAATACACACAGCAGAACATTAATTAAACCGCCTATGTACCTCCCGTCCTATCCACTGAAGTACTCAAAGACAAGCAGAAAATTCCTTGATTTTAAGTTTACTTTTATGTCTGGTTGGGCACAAGAAAGAGTCCTGTGTCATATGTACTAAGAGAAACTGCATACTCTGTAAATTACCTTTGAGTAACGTAATTACTTCTATGACTCTTAGGGGCTACATTGAAAGTGTATAAAGGACAAAATAAAAAGTGTTAAAAACCAATCAATAACAATCTCAACTTATTTCTGATATGAAGACATTAAACCAGAACTTATCTATCATTTAAACAGTGAAAAATGAGTTGTTATACTTGATATTTCAGTAGTTTGGAAAGAAATGGTGATAGCAAAGAGTGAACCACAGGGGAGATGATTTATATTCTCCACTGTTTTGAAGTGAAGCATCCTGTGGAGTAATTGCATCCTCATTGTTGTAAGAACATAATATTCTCAAGGAGTTTCCATTAAGTTCAAATCAAAGTAACATTTTAGCCCTTTGGTGGGCAACACTAATGCAAAACAGGCTTACAGGCACACATAAGTTGTCAAAATTTTGGCTCAATAAGGCTTGGAATGAAATTTTATGGAGAGGTTATGGAGTTTCTCTTCCTGTATAAATGGCATTGTATGTTCAGTGAAGTAAAAATTGAGGATTGATGCTTAAAGAGCTGTGTCACCACTGTTTCAGCCAAGATCAAGTTCTTATCAGAGAAGATACATCAACTATAAGATAAATCATTTCATTTTCTCCCAGAGTGAAATAAAGCATCAGTTCACTTTTAATAGAAGCTCTTAGTACCAAGTTGCAAGCTGCATATCTCAACAATCATTTAAAAAATGAGATAAAACCATAGTAACCTGAATGAGTCACTTAGCTTTCAAATCTTGCTTTGAAATCTCCATATTCCCTTTAACTTAAAATTACAATAAACCTTACTCAACTTTCCCTTCCCCCATATATTTTTCTTCCCTGCTCTCCCCAGTAATTAGTCCATTCAAACATTACTTTCTCTTTTACCTCTTCAAAATTACAATTCCTTTTTTATTTTGTTCCATCTTCACACAGCCCATTTCTTTTCTGCCTCCATAAGACTGTTCCTGTATCTGTAAACCCTTAACTTTCTCTATTCTATTTGGCACCTTAGCATTTTGTGATGATTCATATGATGAATGCAATATAAAAGCAAAGTGTAATATTTTCTAATGAATCAAAAAGCTTTTAAAAAGTTGCTGTTTATATTAGTGTGATTCATGAGAAACAATAATATTGACCCACCCTAGAGTGTCTTGTGTGCATGGTTCAGATATTTATGCCTTAAGGGGATCCAGGATGATATTACAATGATGGTAACCATAGTAGATTCCAATGCAAATATGGCTCCTCTTTAACATGCTGTACACAGGTGCTTCCAAAACTAATAAAGCATTGTGACAGTTTTTGGTGAACCAAAATCTTAAAAATACACTTAATCATTTCCTTGTTACTTTCCAATTATCTTCAGTGTCTTCTTTGTCAGGTTGTTATATTAATAACATGAGAATATATAATAAGCCATACTGAGTCAGACCAATGGTCCACCTAACCCAGCATCCTGTCTCTGGTAATGACAGGACTGGATGCATTAGAGCAGGGGTGGGGAAAATACAGCCTGCGGGCCAGATCTGGCCTGCGAAGCCATTCTATCCAGCCTGCAGGGCCCCTAAAAATTTTAGAAAATTAATAATCCTGCCCCTCTAGCTGGAAGCCCCAGCAGGGGCTTCTGGCCTGGGACTGTGGGATTGCACCACACTGGAACCTCAGGTAAGGTGGGTGGAAGGGCAAGGGAGGACCCTGGGCAGGAAAGGAGCCTGGGGAAAAGCAGCCCCTTGCCCACCCCGTGGCCAGTGCTGTGTGCTACAGCCGCTCACAGCCTGCATGGGGCTGCCTGTGCCTGCTCAGGACAGCCCTTCGTGGGCTGTGAGCAGCTACAGCAGGGAGCGCCGGCCACGGGGCAGGTGAGAGGCTGTTTTTCCTGTGCACGCAACATCAGCTTGTAACCCGCCCCCACTGCCAGCCTGGGCCCCATGCAACTCCAGAGTCGCCCATCGGGGCTGCGCACAGTGGCAGCAGCTGCTGCCCTGCCACTTGCCGCGCCGGGCAGCATTTGCTGCTGCTGCCCACCCAGAGCTCACATGCTGGGCATCCCAGAGGTGGTGGAGGCAAACACTGAAAATGCTACGAGCGGCTGCAGCAGGGAGAGCCAACCATGGGGTGGGCAAAGGGCCACTTTTCCCCACACTCAGCACCAGCTCATTCCCTGCCGGTGAGCATGGAGTCAGGGCTGCATGGTACTCCCCACCTGTACCGCAGAGCTGGGGGGCACTGGGAGTGAGTGGGTGCACGGGACCCACACTGGTGTCCCAGGGCCAGTGCTGACAGGGCCCAGAGCACGGTACAGGAGTACAGGGGCTCTATGGAGCCAGGCCAGCTCCCCCTTCTCCCTGCTGGTGCAGCTCAGCATGGCTCCACAGACCCCTGGCAGCCTGTATGTACCCTGCTCTGGGCCCCGGCAATGCTGGCCCCAGGGCATTGGGACATAGGTCGCAAGATGGTGACCAGGGGGCGGGGCACCCGTCAAGGGGTGGGGCTTCCCATGCAGACCTCAACAGCTTGCCAAAACTGGGTAAGTGGCCCTCTGCCCGAAATAACTGCCCACCCCTGCATTAGAGGGAGAGCATATGAACCAGGTATCACAGGCACAACAAAGCATTGGAGCACCTGGGGTAGCAGGACACATGGAGGCAGCAGCAATTCCCAGCTTCCACCATGCTACCAGTGCACTTCTATGGCTACAGCAGTAGCCGATATTTTTCTGCCCCCACTCTAAATCAGCATCTAAGACAGCTGCCCCAGTCACCCCACCCTAGCTGTGCTATTGCAGGGTATACCTAGCATGATCTATTTACCATACCCTTCCTAGCATCCATCATCATTGGTTTAGAGGTGCCAGAGGATACATCCCTGATTATTCTATTTAATAGCTATTAATATTCCTTATGATAATTTGATTCCATTAACAAAATATGTACTTTTTTCTTCAAAAACTTGCCAGTCTAGTCAGTCACCAGTTGTTTTATATTTTGATAAACATCAGGCTTTTCTTCTAAATGTGCAGAACCAGCAACAAAAAATTCCCAGTGATATTAGAGAACCGGCTAAGTCAATTTCCAGTTTCTTTATTGCTTTGATCATATGATTTCCTATTATTCTTTTTGTTTAACTTGACTGCATACATTCATTTGATTGGCTGTTCCTGTAACTGAGCTGCAGCTAACAGGGTTTGTATTGATGGTTTGGCTGTCAGATAAAACAGCAGGAGACTGCCCATCATAGGATTCCTGTTGTGCTTTATTTTACATACAGTGGGCAAAGCTATAGTTTAGTTTCTCATCTAAAAAAATCAAAGGATTTGACCTGGAAAACCACTAAAAGATAATTATTTGCACTGGCAACAGTTGACTACTTTAAGTGATTGTTATATTTACCACAGTGGTCAAGGCTAAGTGGTACTGTAAGAACCTATTTTAAATGGAGATGAAATTAAAACGGAGAATGAAAAAAGTTAATGGGAATGTAGGATGTGTTTGAAACTTCACCAGTTCCTCTGAAAACCTTCATGTTTCAGGCATTGATCTTGCTTCATTTCATGCATAATATTTATGCATGTATTTCATTTAAAGGATAGAAGGTGTTCCATTGATTTAATTTGTGCAGGGGTGTGGCAAAGTTGCAACTTAGCAAGTAGTCTGTGTAAAACAAGCAGGCTTCAGGCGAAGGATCTTATCTGCAAACACATTTTCCTAGTGGTCTCTAAAGCAGATATTGTTTCCTGGAATATTCCAAATTTCTGCAAACTTCTGCATCTGTGTGGCCTAGCGAACCAGTTCAGAAATGCTGCTTTTGAAATGCATTTCAAAATAGTTACTGAAATGGTTTTCACAATTGATTTTCTGCTCTTTGATTGCTTGGGCTTTGAATGTTATCCTTCTGCCTTTTGAGCAGCCCGCTGCATATATCTGCATCTCCTTACATTTGTTCCTGTTTGCTGCAGGATTACATCAATTTAGCTCAAGGTTTTGTAGCCGGCTTCTTGTATCCCCCGCCTGCCCACCTTTCCAGCAGCTTAATTACATTTGAAGGACATCTGAAGAGAAATCCGGGAAACAAGCCAGAGGAAAAGGAAGAAGCTGTCCCTGAATTTTTATCCCTACGTGGCTGAGTGGTCAAGGCACTCATCTAAAAAGTAGAAAACCTGAGCTCTAGACCCCTTTCATCCAGATAGGATCTGAACCTCACACTATGCTGGGGAAAATCAGTTATCTAATAACCAGGCTACAGGTTAGACCGAATCCAATCTGGTAGTTAAACAACTATGCTGGGAAATGAAGGAAACTGAGGATCAAACACCATGAGGTGAGGCAAGACTAGAAGATGGGTCCCCAGATTCTTGGACCAGCACCCTGACTACTTCCCCTCTTCCTTCAGCATCTAGCACCTACTAGTCATGGGTTTTTATCTGCTTAGTTTTGTGATCTACACATCCTCAGTGTGGTTGTATGCATAGTCACATACCTGCCTGACCACCAGATAGCCTACTGAGCATGGTCATGCTTATGCATCCACACATAATAAATTAACTGTAAAACAAGAGATCTGGAGGGGACAGTGTCTGTTCTTTTGAGAACTACAAATCCCCACTCAGTAAATCTCTGTAGGCTGCTACCAAGCTTCTGTATTGGTATTACATTCTCAGAACACCATTTCACTTGCTGATTGAACTTAGGGATGTATCACCATCACTAGCTGCTTGTAGAAACCTGCTAATTTACTTGTTCATCAGTGTTACAGATTCACCCCAAAAACAAGTTTTCTTTGTAGTTCATTGTGTGACATGTGGACATTCTTTCAAATTAGATTTATTCCTGTGGTGTTTGGTATCTGTTTGTAGCTAGTGTTAAGCTGTGTTCAGCATTTTAGTGTTTGACGTAAATGTACTTTTCTGATTTCATGATGTAACTGGAACCTAGTCAAGTAAGACATTTAGGACACACCAGATGTAGCTGGTGCACTCAGACTGGTGGAGCAGGTGAAGCGTCACACGGGAGCAGGGGGGTTCACCCACCTGGGAGCCGGATGGGGTTTGCAGCCAGCCAGGCACTCCAGCCAGAAGTGGGCAGGCCGCAAACTCCCCCACCACACACTCCCATGTGCCACTCCACCCACCCCACCAGTCTGAGTTCACCAGCTGCACCTGGGACACACCTAAGGGATATCCAGGTGGTATGCACCTTGAGCCAAACAGAGTGGTGACAATGTGTGGCCAACAAACAATAGTATCATGCACCAGTGTGTAGGCAGTTCTGCCTAGGGGTTAGTTCTCTGGAGCACAGGTGTCGTCCAGGCTGGTTTCCCCAGAAGCTGAGGTCCAGAAGGGTCTGGTGTTGGAACTGGATTCAGAAGCTTTAGCTGAAGTCAGACAAGCCAGGGTCAGAAGAAGCAGCCAGGGCAAAGTAAGCCGAGGGTTAACCAGGATCAGAAGCCAGAGCCAACACAAGCAGGGAACTGGAATCAGGGAATGTTCAGGGTATTAAAAGAGTTGGAATCAGAGTCAAAACCGGGGTGAAACCAGAAAGGAAGCACATAGAGGCACAGGAGCAAGAACTTCCAACTTTGCCCAGACAAGAGGACAGTAGGCTGGGCCTGGCTCTTTGGGGCTGAAACAGGTAGAGCCACTGCCTGTGCTTCAGGGGATTGGCTGTCCTAATTGCCTCATTTCCCCCAGCTGGGATGAGGGTGCTGCTTTGGACTTCCTGCTGGTGGCACCTGTTCTGTGGATGAGTTGCCCTGATCTCTTGCTTGGGAATGGCTGAGTCTGTGGTTCTGGCCAGACCTCATTACAAACAGCTGCTATAACTGCAAAGGCTGGGTAGTTAGCTCTTCTTACACTCAAGAAGAACCCAATTGCTAAACCAGACAGCATGTTGACAGTGGGTGTTCATGAAACAGCAGCCATTCCCATTCAGAGAAGCTCATGTTTGCTCCTTCTATGGACTGAAACAATGCCTAAGTAAACTGGTTCAAAAGCTTTTGTTCAAAAAGGGGGAGTGATGCAAGGATGGAGGCACCCCTTCAGTCATATCCCACTCAGTGAAGAGGGAAAGCTCATCTGCATAACTGGTTTTCTCCCCTAAAAGTAAGGCGAGATGACAGGATGTGCTTTAGAACAGAGGGCTTCAGGAAATCCCTAGGGAAGAAGAATGTTTTCTGGTTGCCAGTTCTGAGTTCATAAATAAACTAAATGCTCCCAGACTTGGCAAATCCATCTAAGGCTCAGGTGGGAGAAGCTGAGGGAGTCTCTGAGCTGACAGGATGCTAACTAAGAGGAGCCATCTGTAGGAAAATGGCTAGGCATGGGGCATGTCTACAGGCACCATTAATGCTTAGCAATGAACTCCAGAGCTTATTGCTTTGGAGCTTATTGCTCCCAGGAAGCACCCAAGCACACCATTTACACATGTGCCAGGACAGCAGCACACAGAGCTGGGTTGAAGCATCCTCACCTGGCAGGAGGCCTGGGGGACCAGCCTGCCAGCCTGGGGCTGCTCCTCCTGGCTCACTGTGTTGTGGAGGAATGGACTGGGGCACGGGGGTACTTCAGTATGGGACTAACTGACAGCTCCCGCACTGAAGCACCCTCATACCCCAGCCAGCTGCATCAGTGTCTACACTTGCAAATATAAGTACTACCCGACTGCAGAGTTTATTAGTTTTCTGCACCTTAATAGAGGTGCTCATGTAGATGCTGAAAAGTTTACGGTGGAGGTAATTAGCCAGTTTTGCAGTAAATGTCTCGTGTAGATATGTCCATGAGGGGTGATCATTTATTTTTCTCATATTCATGTCTCAAACTAGTTGCTTTGCTTATACATTTTATTTTTTCTATAATACTTCCTTTTTTACTATTTTATTTTACCAATTGCCTGTGGCAAGCATGATCCCAAAGCAACTGATGTTTCAGGCATTCCTCTTCCTCAGAAGTGGGGATTTGTTTTCCATTTGCAAACCCAGGGTGATATCCCCAAGAGTAGGGCTGTGCAAAGCAGGCCCTATTTGATTTGGATTCGGCTGAATCAGGGACAGTGATTCAATTAGCTGATTCAGATAGCTGTCCCTGATTTGATTCAGCTGAATCCAAATCTGAAGATTAGATGCTGATTCGGAGAATCAGTGATTCGGACATAGACACAGCTTTAGAAGTTTTTTGTACATACCTTGAGGTAGCAGGCATGGCTTGTGATTGCTGTGATGCTGGGGTGGATGGAGTGTCCCACAGGAGTGCGGGGAGACCCCCGCACATGCTTGGCAGCGAACCCAGAAGTGGACCAGAAGTACTTCCAGTCCACTTTGGGGTCTGCCAGAGAATGCAGTCCCCCCCCTGCAGACCCCCCCCCATTGCCTCCTGGCTTGGTGACCAGCCACAGGGTGGACCCCAGGTGCCCGCCTCAGACCCAGGAAATACCAGTTGCCAAGCTGAGAGGGTGTGGGGGGGAGGGGGAGCAGCGTACTCCCTGGTGAACGTGGAAGTGGATTGGTTCACCTCTGGGTCTGCTGCTGAGCGCACTGGGGAGCTGCCCGTGCTTCTGTGGGACACTCCCTGTGCCCCAGTATCACAGCACTCACGAGCCCCTGCTATATAGAGATATGTAGAAAAAAACATTTAAAGCTGTTTCTGTGTCCAAATCTCCGAATCTTTCTGAATCTCTCCGAATCGATTCAGAGGGTTCCAATTTGATTCAGAGAGATTAAAGAGTCCTCTGATTTAGTTTGGAGATTCAGCCACCGAACTGGGCTGAATCTCTGCCGAATTGAATCAGGGACCAAAGCTTTGCACAGCCCTATCCAAGAAGTGATAGAGCTTCCTGCACTGGACATGTGAAGGTCTGGACTGGGGTGAGCTAGACTAGGGGTGACTCCCAGGAGCAAGATCTGGTCTTTTCCCTAAGACATGCAGCAGGACAGAGGGAAAAAGCTTGAGCTCTGGGGTCACCCCAGCTTCTCATCAGTATGGGGTTTATCACATTCAACATCACCTTCATTGGTGGTCCTCAAATTGTGGACTAAAATGTTTGCAGCTGGTCTACAGAAAACTGGCAGTTGCAGGATGCTAATTCTCCACTCACTAAAATACACTGCAAGAAGGTAAGTAAACATGAAATACTTTCCTTGTATTACTTTTCCACATGCAAGCAAAATCTGTAGCTGCCTCATGGCGGTTTTCTAATTATAAGTGTGTGGGGAGATGTCTGAGAGACCATTTCTCGATTAAGATGAGTTAAGATAAGATCACACTATGAAAAAAAATTGAGAAACCCTAACACACACACACCATATAGATACTATATTAGTTTACATTAGCTGAGCTCTTAGGTAACTAGCCCTGTCTCCAACTGCTCTCTACATCCAAACCACTTTGTATTTGTTCATCCTATTTGGAACATTAATACCTCATTTCTATGCCATGAAAATTTGTGAAAATACTAAAGCTGACGGCTACCTTAGAAACATGCACAATCATTAATACTATTATTTTAACAACTAAAATTAAGAACTGAGCATGTGAACATAGAGTGTGCATAACATATTACTTGGATGATACTAGCAGCTGGATTCTTCTGTTATCACAGTGAACACTTGCTACGCATCAGAGGACATTAACAGCACGAAAATCTCTTGCCAAAAAGATGCAATAATTAGATTTTGTAAACCACACATTTGGAAATGGGCCATCACCTTCCAGATGTCAGATACGAAGACCCTGTTTTTTATGTCTTTGCCATTTTAGTTGACATGAGAAACTGGTCATCCCTCCATTAAAAGTTCTTGCAAATTTTACAGTAGTCTTACGGTATTTTTTAGCAATCAAAATAACTCAAAGAGTATTTCTAAAGCTCTGATACAATTTCAACCCTCCCCCCTCCAACACCCTATAAGGAAAGCCTAAATTTTATTCAATTTTATTTTGTCAAAGCTTTAAAATAAACTCAGAGTGATTCATTTATTGGCTTCTAACTCATACGTAATAAGCAGGGAACTATCTCCCTTTTCATTTTCTCTGACAGCCTATACTGAACAAATAGGATTCTGAGATTAATTTAATTGATAGTTTCCAGGCTAGCAGTAAAATCTCTTCAAGGACTAGGGAGACAATGAAATATGAGATTAATTTTCCATCTCAGTGGTGCTCCCAAGCCATCACCTATTTTTAACTTTATTTTCCAGGGACTTCCAGGTCCCATTGTCTGAAAGGTGGTAATAAAAACCAGCAGCAGCATCTGCAAGCAGACCTGGTGGCCACAATGAAATTGTGCAAAAGCATGGGGGCGGGGGGATTCCAGTTTGGAAAAAGAAAAAATGCTGCTTTAAGTTGTGGTGAGCAATGATTCAAAGAATCCGTGTAAGAAGTCTATAACCGGTCACTCGCAAGACATTCATGCAACTCTAGCTAAATGTTTCTTCTGCTTCATGTCTCATGGTATATGTTTATTTGCCCCAGGGAGGTTGGTTAGAGATAAAGAACAAATGCACCTAATGGCCATTGTCACATTGTGCCTTATTCCAGGGCTGTTCAACTTCTGGGCAACCAGGGGGCCATGCACCACAAGGACCACATGCCACATGCTTGCACATGCAGGTAAGCAGGCAGCCACCCCCAGACTCTGCCCTGCCCTGGTCACACAGGCAACCTGCCCATCTCCCCCCTCCAGCACAGACAGCCCAGCTCCTCTTCCACCCCCTCTTGTACAGCACTCCCCTGTCCCTAGCTATGAGCACCACCCATTTGCAGCACAAGCTGCCCAAACACTTCCTGCTAAGTTGCCTCGTCCCCAGAAGCAGGGGCAGAAAGCAGAAGCCAGAGGGAGAGCGGGGGAGCCTGAAGAACCTGGCCACCATGACAGGAGCACCGGTGGGGGAGGGAGGTGAGTGGTACCTCAATCAGAGCCTACGAGTTGTATACTAGCTTTTCAGGGTCCACAGGCTGCCAGTTGGACCAGCCCTACATTATTTCATTGTACGTACCATGACTTTTTTTTTCCTGAGATTTTTAAACAAGAGCAGAGTAGTTTGGATTTTCAGCCGGTGAAAGGGACACCATGTAATTTACCCCAGAGAATACTGTATTTTCTCACATACCACATGCCCTTGACTAATACACACCGTGTTTCTGAAAGGCAAAATGAGAAAAAAAAAAAAGATTTTTCCAGAGTTATAGCTACACAGAGCAGGGACAGAGTCAAAGCTTCAGTTAACTCACCTTGCCCTTTCCTGTTTAACTAAAGTTCAAACCCTAGCTACTGCTGAACACTGGCGTCCATGGGTGAATCTATGACTTTGAAAAGTACTAACATGCCTCCAAGGTTGTGAAATATAAGGAGTGAGAGCAGGTGCAACAAGGAGACAATGTTTCAGGTATACAGGTTGTAGCCATATTGGGCTAGAGGCAAAAGGAATCCAAACTTGTGGCAGAGGTGATATTAGACCAACTAGATATTTGCAAAATGAAGATTTTTTTTTTTTTTTTTACAAATGTCTAGCTGGTCTAATAAAAGATGTCACCTCTGCCAAAAGTTTGGATTCCAATGAAACTCTGTAAAATTTTCCAACTGCATGAAAAGTGTGCATGATGAGAACAATCCTATATTTTTATTAAAATGTGCCTCACTCATATGCTGATGTTAAATCAAATGCAAGGGCCTGTCAGTCAGGCTACTGCTTTGCTGTTATCAACATGCAGCTAGCATCCATGTTTAACAAGGTAGCTCCGCCAATGAAATTTGTCCCTTACCAAGGAAATGAATAAGCGCTGCTGAGAAAAAGAAACAGGACACACACTGGCTATGGCAAGTGCGAGAGAAGCAGGAAATATAAATGCTAGGCAGAGAAGTGAAAAGTAGCTGGAGGGGTTATTTCAAAGGCATGGCTTGATGTTTATATGGTATGTAATGTTCCTGCAGACTTCAAGTGAAAAGCTAGCTGTGACAAACATTTTGAGAATACTTTGCATAAACAAAAGGTCCAAGCAGATGAATCTGCAATAGGGAAGACAAGTGAAGTATAAAAACGGTGAGTGAGCTATTTTCTGTAAAGAAAGAAAAAATGCTTTATAGAATGCAGCTTACCAATTTACAGAGTGTTTTTGCACCACTAAATGTTCTACTTTATGTACAAGGCAACCTACAATGAAAAGCCCTTTGGAAAACACTTTGAAAAGACTTGGTGTCATGCCATGTTCAAATCAACTGAGAAAAATGCATCTATTACAACTTTTTTGAGAGTCAAGTAATTGACTGGAAATCATTGTTGCCATGATTGTCTTGAGCCCAGTCTTTTCATAGCGAGAGAGATGCTGATGGCTACTATGTGCTAGATATTGTAGCAGTGCCATGTTATTCTTTTCCAGACACTTTAGAATAAATACAGAAGGAGAGTTTGGAAATTAAGGGTGCCTGTACATGAGCCAGGAGGCTGCTCTGACGTGTTGCTGGAGCAGACTTGATTAACTGAGTCTGCTAGAGCATGGAATTACCACGCTACAGCCAGCCTCTGCATCTCGTGTGTCAGTGTCTCTATGCTTCAAAATCGGGGGGAGGAGGCTTTAACTAAAGCTCATTCAACAAGCTTTAGATAAAGTGTCCCCACCACCATTTTGAAGTGCAGGGATGCTGATACACAAGATGCTCTGGGCGCTTTAATTAGAGCAGCTCTCCAACCCGCTCTAATTAAATCACCCCCTGGCTCCACCTCCAGAACATGTATAAAAATGCTCTAAGTTTCTTCTAGTAGACTGCATTTGTTTAGAAACTACAAGCTTTGAAACTCTGGCAGTAATAGGGATGTTCAGAAATAAGGGTTTCCTTTTTATAAAATTATTGTTATTAATGAGGCTGCTGCATATATAACAAAGAGCACAGGAACAGAGTCCCAGTGCTGTTCCTGAATACAGAACATGTGATTTACATGGTGCATTCACTCAACATAGAGAAAAAACCTTTTTTTAATGCAGGCCTTTCTTGCCTGCCCTGCATTCTCTACTGCCCAGCAAAAAAGAAAAGTTCCTGCAATACCACTTTTATAAATAATAAGGTGAACAGCTTGAAGCAATCCATTTTCACGCCTGCCATCTTAAGGATTATGTGGAACTGTCTGAAGAAGTGCACCAGCAAAGTAATAGCTCAGCAACTGAAGATGTGGACTGCTTGTGTGATTCATCAGAAACATGCACTGCAATTTTAGCCATAGCAGGGTTTTCTCCAAGAATAGTGTCCATACCTACCTTTTATATAATAAGACTGAGCAAATAAAATGGCAAAAGAATTGAGTGATGCTGCCAGCTGGGAAAACTTTTACAGGCATGCAAATGAACACCAGTTAACCAAGACAGCACTTATTGAAAGCAGTAACACAGCTGACACCTACATGGTGGTATATACTTTTCTCAAACCCCTTCCATTTTTTTCAAGGTATGCTGTGTGTTTGAACCCACTCAAACCAATCATACTCTACACCTTGCATCCATAAATGGTTTTCATGCAAATCCCATTTCTGAAGATAATCCATTGGCAAAAGCCAAATTCAGTAGTTTCATCAGTATGATTAGTGTTATGGAGTGATTAAACATTGTCTGTGGTGTGACTTAAAAAAATTACTTTCCAACAGTGGATGCTATTGCTTCAAGATGTCAATCTACACTCGTTAACACTGCAGACTGTGAGAGATTGTTTACTTCTTACAAAGATGTCTTGCAATGTGCCAGATGTGAAATTAAGTATGATAACCTAACTGTGCACATCCTGTCAATTTAGAATCAAGGGAAACTCTAATTATGTGTACAAGCCACCATTTTTTCAGTTAAATAAGTGAATAGTTAAGCTTTTCAGTAGTCAGTTATTTTAATTGGATGTGTTAGAATTAGCATTGGAAATTAGCATTGTTTCTAATAGATGATCCATTAGCTCGTATGCACAAGTGTCATGAAAACAACATATGCTACTAATCTTTCTGTGACTATTTTGTTTCCTGGACTTTTGCTATGAAATTCACTAAAAATTACCATAATAAAACTGTATAATTATGTATAATAACTAAAGACCTATAAGAAAACCTGTGCCCTATAGAGTCATCTATTCTGCCTGTCTTCAGTGGTCAAAGAGAAATATGAGCTATTCACCGTCAGGAAAATCATGATTTCATTTCATGACGGACTAGAAAGTCTATACCACTATGAAGTATCCTGTGATGTCCCCACATAAGTTTAAATTGCCTCAGGTAGCTAAGCGCTGACTAGATATCCTATTACATTGTCGATGACAATCTCAATGAGAATGATTTGGAAAAGGAAGTTGACAGCAAGATCTGGCTCTGACACAGACCATCTTTAAATAGTAATGTGTAATAATGAATGGAACACATACTTGAGTGATCTAACTCAACTTGGAGAGATGACAGTAGAAAACTAGAGTGAAGGTAAGCAAATATCAGTAGCTTGAAGGGAAACTATTGTAGTTTAAAACCCCCAAAACTTTGAAAGCCAGGAATCTTTCAGGAAAGACTGAACTAATAAAATCTCCATACCTCTTTTTGCTTGGAAATCAGAATGTTCTTGTATAAAGTGAGCACCATTAACTCTGATCCTTTCTTTTACCTTCTTCCCTCTCAGTTCAAATCAACCTCAGCTGTCATTCAGCTGCAAAATTATCAGTGGCAGATAAGAGAGAAGGGAGAAGGGCAACCACTCCTTTTTTGTACCAAGAGATGCTTCTTCTACTAAAACATCAGCTTCACTGAAAGAGAGCTATTTTCTGGTTTCGCCTGCTGTTTATCTGTATGTGGCTATGTGTGCACCAGTGCGGGTATATAGGACTGACCCACGTATCTGCAGTACTATACTGGAAGAAGTGTGTGGACAAGTGTGTGCATGAGCTAATATGATGGGAAGAGTTAATACATGGGCAGTTGTGACTTGTAGGATTGTGTGTATAGGTACCTATGGCAGAGAACAGTACTTGTTGGGAGGACTGGGTGTATAAGACTTTCTGAGCATGCATCTCTGTAGATGTACATGCATAGAGGGGGGGCTCTGTGTTTCTCTTGCAGGAGAAGGGTTCTTGGAATGATTGTGGTCCACATATTATTTCACCAGGTCTAGACTTAGGAGCTAGCTGGCTCGCTACAGGGAGCACTCACCTTACTGAGCTACAAAGCCAGACTTCTTCCCATTGAGGCCCCTGACAGACCTTAGATTTATTATGTGATTTATACTTAATGCTGCATTAAATGCAACTTAGAAGATTTAAAGGCAAAGTAGGATCTGGACTTGCTGGAAGAAGCATGAGGAAAAAGAGTTATGCTTTTAGGGAAAGCTGTGCTTTATCACTGACAATTTCTAAACACAAAAGCTTAGCATCCAGTCCACTCAAATCAGCACTACACACTAGATTTCATAAGAACATAATGTTTTTGTAGTCACTAGGTGCATCTGCACATGCAATTAATGTCCCTGAGTTTTCAGCCACACTAAACTGTGCCTCTGCACACTTCTGAACATGTGCCTATTGAAAGCAAATTTGCTCCTGATGGGAGCAGCTCAGTCTAGGACTGCTTTTGCCCTGCACTGCCCGCCTTGCAGCAGCCAGGCTCCCCCAGGTGCCAGCCCTGGGCTGGCAGGGGGCACAGGTCCTGGTCCCAAACTCTGCAGAGTGGGGAGAGCTGTCCCAGATGCCAGGCAGCTGCCTCCTAGCCCAGTGGAGATTGGGACCAGCCCCCATGCCCCTTGCCACCCCCATGGAGACTGCAGCTGGGACAGCTCTCTCTACCCCCTGTTGCCTAAGCTGACCAGGAGAAATTTACTCCTGGTCAGTATCTATAAGTGTGCTTTGGCACATCAGCTTAATGCACTAATTTCTAGTACCCACTGGGTGCATCTACACAAGCAATTAATTCAAAGCAATATACTTCAGAGAAGTTGGAGTCAGAGTAAACTGCTCCTGGGTGCAGTGTCTACATGTGTGCCCAGGACAGCAGCAATTTAAGCCAAAGTGGACCAGGTCCAAACTAGCAGTCAGTCCCAGGCTCTGGGTGGCAAGATTGGGCAGTGGAAGGGCTGGCTGGGGTACAAGGGTATAGAACCTGTAGAGCCATGTGGCTAGGTGGCAGGCAGAAGTCTGGCCCCCCAGCTGGCTGGGCTGACCAGATAACAGTTATGCCCATGGTCACTGGCTTCACATACTATCTGACAGCAGAGTTAATTAGTTTATCATGTCCTAATACTGGCACATGCGTATGATGGTGATGCTTTACTGTGGAGCTAATCTAGTCTGCAATAAAGCACACATATAGATGCACCCACTGGTTGCATCTACACATAGAATTCATGTGATGCAAAAACTCCAGCACATATCTTGCAGGAGTTTATTGCTCCTGGGAACCACATTTAAACATGCGCCCAGGACCAGAGCCAGGTCAGAGCAGCCCCTGCTGGCAAGGAACCCGGGGGTCAGCCTGTCAGTCTGTGGCTGCTCCAACCTGGCTCAAAGTGCTGCAGAGGGGCTAGCTGGGCCATGGGGGTGCTTAAGTGTAGGACTAGCCAGCAGACAGCCCCCAGAATAAGCACCCTCATGCCTCAGCCAGCCCCATCAGTGTCTACACATATGTTGCTGCACATTGAAGAACCCTGCCATAAAATAGTACTTGTGTTAGAAGTACTAATCTATGGCAGAGTTAGTTTACTGCAGCCTAAAACAGGGCGACGTGTACACAGCGAGACTACTCTCCAGCTCCACAGTAAACATCTCATATAGATGTGCCCACTGAAGAGGAAAGAAGCAAGCAGATGACATTAGGCCAAATGATAATCCACCTATTAGGTGCATAAATAAATGTAGGTGCGTAAGTGCAATTTTATTCTACCTTGTTTAAGTCCCTGAAAAATTCCTAATGCAAAAAAATGCAAATACTAATGTGAATACTGTTTTGTTTTGACTGAATCTTAAATCTGAGATGACAGCGTGTTACAAAAATAGATTCATTAATGGATGTTCAAGGACTTGAACAGAATGGAATAAAAACTGACCCAAAGTGTCCAAGCATTGATTTTGGAAATGTGTTTTTTACTTTGAAATAGTAATCACTCCATTTGTTAGACCATGCTTATCTTGTTAAATATTAGGATTGGAAAACAGCAAACATGAATCTGTGAAATTTTGGGGCAATGTGCTCAGGAAAATGAAGTTGACTTTAACATTCATGTAGTCTATTCTCCACCAAGAAACCTAACCAAATCAAGAACATGGCATGTGTGTGCCATTTTTTTTACATATTAGCACAGGGCATACCAATAACTTTCATACTACACACACTACTCTGTTATGCAGAGTTGGACCTGCAACCCAACCAAGAGGTGTGTATAGCTTATTGGTCACTTCTAGAGCTGCAATAATAGAGATCAGAACTGTGCATCTGAAAACTATGGGTTAAACACCACTGGTTGCTTCTGGGGTTGGAAAATATATGTAACTAGTATAAGGATACTAAAATAATCACTGAAATGATGCAATATTGAACAGTTAAAGCAAATAAAAATGTTTCACATGATAAGAAACCTCCTGCTGTAGAAATCATCCCAGCCTTAGAGTAAGACCTCCTAGGGTCAGTCACAGATCCGTCCACTAAAGAAGTTCTGCATATTGTGCCACTTGTTAGACAGGGCAATGGACTATGTGGACTAGGACTGGAACATGTATGTTTCAGTTTCTCAAATCAGTGTAATTTGAGTTCTAGGTTAATATTATGATAGTCATGGTACATTAACACTGGGCCAGAAAAGCAACCCAGGTAGGATACACAGAATGCTTTGAACACCGAATAGATGGTCCAAAATGTACTCTCTCAAGCCCTGCTCCCACAAGGCCTAAACTCAAGGCCTAAACTCTCTAGAACCCTACATTTCCATCAATAAAGTCCCCCAGTCATCTACATTCCTAGCATGGGACATGCAGAATCGCCTGAGTTTGACAGCAGTAAGCATGTATAAGGATAGGGGTGTAAGCAGTCTTGAAGATCAGAGGATTAGCCAAATACCTGAGCCTAGAGGGAATCCAGAGCCACATTCTGAAGCTGGGTGGCCCTGCTGAGGGTGCAGATTGCCTTCTAACTATAGTTTCCACCTAAGCCCCAGAAATACCCATGAACTAGGCATTCCCTTTCCTATCTCACCATTAGATAGGTTCTGAGCATATCTCCAGGAGAAGTCATACAACTGCAAATTTCAACTGGAGACAGTTACCTACATACCATAGAGGATGGGATTTGGTGAATCCTATGCTTAGCCACCTAGTTCTCCCCAGAAATGTAATGTACAGATTTTCCCTATGCCTGAAGAAGGGTGTTTGCGCCTAAAAGCTTGCAAAAAACAATTTTTCCAACTATTTAGTTGGTCTAATAAAAGATGCCACATCTACCCAAGGAAACTCGTCTGCCTATGGAGCGATAAGGCCCCTGACTCAGGGCTGTGACTTCAATTAAGCTACATGGCACCTGGATGTTCCGCACCTGAGAAACTGAACTTATTTCCTTTTTGTGAATCTAAGCTTTGGTCTGTTCTCTTTCCACAGAATTGAGATGATCACATTCTTCCTCATTCTTTGAAGGTGACTGAGAAGAATTGTAAGTGGCAGCTTACTGAATAAACAGTTCAGCTATAGAATTCTTAACTTTCTTTTTGAACATTTGGATTCATCACCACAGTGAAAGCATAAATGTGTGAGGAGGCTTTCTGTATTTGAGTCACTGCACCTATACTTTTTCTCATCCTATGTTCTCATCTTGTGCTTAATAATCTAACTAAATACTTTTGCCCAGTGCCAAATTTAGGCTTAAACTACTTAAGATACAGCTTAGGGCCTCACAATATGAGGGGTCTCTAAGTAAGAAAAAAACTGGACATTTTCATTCTAATATGACAAAAATATACATATATATGGTTCCACAGTATTATTCATATTGAGTTCATAAATATGTGCAGAAATAACATTAATTCGTCTTAAAATGTCATGAAATCCATTTTAATGGATTTCATGGATTATTTTTATTGTATGGGGCCTCTTAAGGTGGACGTAGCTTAGGGCCTCAGCATGTCATAATCCAGCACTGCTTTTGCCCTTACCTGACTCTTAGAAAGTGTATTTAGATCAAGTGTGAAAACATAAAGAATGTAAGTTCATAATACAAATGTTTGCTTAGGACTTCCATGTACAAAACTACACTACTAATTATTTGCATTGTGTTGCAGAGCACTTAGGTGCCCTGCTCCTTTGAAGAGTGGAAACTGCTAGGTGAAGAGTGCTAGCAGTAAGTGAGGAGTCCCAGGTGCTGGATATAAGGGCAACCAGAGTGAGCTAGTGACCCACACCTGCCAGTGGTCAGCTGAGCGGAAGGGGCAGGGCCTGGCTCACATAAACCCCAGGACTGAGGCTAGGGTAGCAGTTCTCTGCCGTAGTCAAGGGAGAAGGAGCTGTCCCAGAGGAAGCAAAGGGGAGAGGCCTGGCTGTAGGTACAGCCTCTGATACTAGTGAGGGATGGAGCATCCCTGGTGTGGCTTGAATGATGTTACAGCTGGACAGCTTGAATTTATGTTATGGCCCAGGGGCTTGTGTTTTGTTTGCTGTTTAAGACTGGTGGTTTAGGTGAGGCTATTAGGGGAAGGAGGAGGCCTCATAGGGGACCCATGGCAGCATGGGGACCCCTGGTGCCAGAGAGGATGCAGCACTTGGGGGCACACTGACCCCAGTGCTAGAGAGGGCGCAGCACTTTACAGGGCTGCAGGAAGCCTAAGTGCCAGGGAGGCACAGAGCAAGATAGGGCCATGGGGAGCCCAGGGATGACCAGGGTGCCAAATTATAACAAGGCCCAGAC
This sequence comes from Crocodylus porosus, assembly GCF_001723895.1. NCBI lineage: Eukaryota > Metazoa > Chordata > Crocodylia > Crocodylidae > Crocodylus > Crocodylus porosus. The sequence goes on along the minus strand of NW_017728886.1, from coordinate 121,001,123 downwards.
CGAACAATGTCCGTTTCAGCTGCAAGGCTTGGAGTGTGGTAAAGGGGTGGTTGGAGCCACACATAGCCCATAAGTCTAGGGTGCCCCAAAACACCCATTGTGATACTCATCTTGGAGTGGGACCCATCAAGGGTCTGGGGACCCATGGGGTCCTGAGACCCAATCTCGACTGTGTCCAAGAGGACTTAGAGGCAGCCTCCCTATCAATCATTCAATCAAAGACATAGTGGGCGAGACTTGAGGGTGGCCATTGAGCCAACTTGGCATGGTAAAGGGGCCTGGGAAAGACCATGGCCATCCTACAGGACCCCATCCTGTGACGCATTGAAATATCAATTAGGGGGTCCCATCCAGACCTGTGCAGCACAGTGTGTATACAGTTCCTACCCTGAACAGTCTCCAAGTGGAGAAGAAAAACAAGGCAAGCTGCTTCCATTTTATAGATGACAGTTGCAGCTTGGAGCAAGTATGATTTGTCTCTAAGATAATGAAAGCAAAATAGCTTTAATGCCATTCCACAATGCCTAAACCAAAAACACAGAGCTCAGTATGCAGAGCTGACTGAACTATGACTTTCTCATCTACACCGTACTAGTAATGGCCTTTCACAATTAGATCCAGGTCTAATTAGATCTTCCTTTAATAAATATATCTTCTTAAATACTTTCAGAAGCTGTAACTGTTGGGCTTCTCCCTGTCTAGCTGAAGCAATGAAAAGGTGATTAAGGTACAGCCAGGATGTTTGGGTAAGAACATAAACTGGTAAGTGAAAAGTGCCTGCAGTCACAGAACTGATAAGTGCAGCACTGGGTAAAGTATTTGTTGAAACTGTCTCCCATGCCAGTCATCAGGAAAAGAGTTTGAATGAATGTCACCTATGATTTATAAACATCATATAAAGGTATTATAAGGCTGTTTGATTTTTAGATTGCAGATGTGAAAGTTCAGCCAATATTAGATGTCAAAATCTATGAAGAATTGGACTCTGTCAGTTTTCTAATGGAAGACTCATGCAGTCTAGATAGAAACAATACACTGAACTAGAAGATTTTAGTGGTGTGTTGTACATTAAGGATACGAACCATACTTATTTAAATGGAGGCTCTGTTATTAATACATCCAGAAATGTTTTATTTTCAGTTTGGTAGTAAATATACAAAGTTAATTTAAATGTTATAATGTCAGTGAACCAACTGAATAGTTATATCTAGTAGTGGTGTAACAGGGAGACTAACACTTGTGTTGCTTTAAGGGAAAACTTGAGGCAGACAGAGACCAGGCCACAGAATAAAAGTCAGCTGCAAAGGAGTAGGCAGCCAGAGAGCACTGTTTCCTAGGCGGAGAGCTGCACATTAAGGAGAAGTGGAATATCTGCAGCCAGTCAAGAGACCATTGCTCAGGGCAAGCTGGCTGCAGGAAGTTAGGCCATTGGAGGCCAAAGGCTAGATGTGCATAGAGCAGAGCCTAATGCAGATCATAAGACAATAGGGTAGAGCCTAGCTGGGCAACAAGGAAGTAGTGGTAGCAGTAATTGTAAGCTCCCTTGGAAACTAGATGGTTGGTCCTGATGAGCAACCCCTGAAAGTGGTGGAGAGAGTCACCTGACCTGCAGAGGGAGGGCTTGGAGAGTATAAAAACCTAGGGCTTTAGAGTGGGGTCAGTCTGGCCCTGCAGGTGGTCAGGGAAGGAGCTCTGTCTTGAAAGGATGCTATATGAGTGACTGACTTGCCCTAAGCACTGCAAGCTGTACCCAAGGAACCATAGCTGAGAGACTTACTGGAAGCTGTCTGCCATGAAGAGGTTAAAGGCTTACAAGGTAGGTTCTTTATGTAAGTATGCAGTTTGTGTGGTAGCCAGTGTGCTTATGTTTTGGTTATAGTTATAACCGGTGAACCAGGCTTGGGACTAGTAAAGAGAGGTTGGAGGTCCCAGCGGTGCCAGAGTGGCAGGTGAATGTTTTGGGGAGCCCCACCAGAAGTGGGGGCCTAAGATACAAAATAGGTTCCTGCCAGGGGATGTAAGCTTAAAGGAGAGACAGACTATAGCACAATGCTCCAAGGGGCAAAATCACAGCCTGAATGGGGTGAGGACCAGGTCCAAGGGCCCATCACCCAGAAGGGCAGAATCGCAGTCTGAGAGAAGTAAGAACAGGGGCCCAAAGCCTAAATGGGCTGTCAGTTCCCTGGTCCTGTTTACTCTTACCCCAAGGAGTGAAAAACAGGGCTGGGGCCCATAGCCCAGGAGGAGCAGAAGTGAACAAAGAAATAGTAGCCTGGTTCCCCAAGAGAGGTAGAGACTGAGAAAAATCAAGGAGGTCTGAATGGACTGAAGCAGAGGTTGGGGGCTGAGCACTCACTGATGAATGATTAGTCATGCCCATGCCTCGCAGTCATTACTATAGCCAAGGTTGGAGGCTGTGTTTAATCCATAAGGCATTTGGTGTCTGTGGGGGGGGCACGTATGGGCCAAAAGAGCACATCTAGCATAAGGATAGACTGGGGTCTGAGAGGGATCTGCTGATCAGAAGACTAGTCTATTAATTAATAGAGTTAATAGTGTATAACTCTATTGCTCCATGCCACAAGGTTCTCTAATTATTCCTGAACAGTAATTGAAACCTCTTCTGTATTGGCAATTCTACCTGACTTTGGATGACCCACACATTTCACAACTGCAGACCTAGTTCTTGAACCCAGGTCACTAATTGACATGTCAGAAAGGTCCCCAATCCCCGAGGAACACCACTAGTAAACTTTCTCCAGTCTGATAACTACCCTTTCAATAGAACTCACCATAGTCTCCCTTTTGAAGGCAGCTCTTTATCCACTTTCCAATTAAGCTAATAATCCAAATCTTCTTATGTGTGGCTAATAACTTTCCATGAGGTGCATTATCAAATGTTCTGCTTAAATCTTTATGTATAAATCCACCGAATTGCCTTCATCACAGAAGTCAGTTGCCCTGCTGAAGACGTATACCAAATTGGTCTGACATGTTCTTCTCTGAACAAAACCATGATGCATTTAGTCCTGGTTTCCATTTTACTTTGTCCTTGGTTGTTCTGTCATTCAATATCTGATTCATGATCCTATATAATATTGAAGTCCAGCTAATTGGTCTGCAAATGCCCCCATTTTAATATAGGCACTACACTTGCTGTTTTCCCATTCAAATAGGTACCAACCCTGAATTGACAGATTCCTTGAAGATCTACTCTGCTATTTCATTTGACAGTTCCTTCAGTATTCTATGATGGAAATAAGCTTTCCCCCTTCATTTTGTCACAGCAAGCAGACTGCATTTTGTGTCCACCTCTGATGTGATAATTTCTATGGCCATATCCTCATTCATGTTTGGTACTATACTATTATTCTCATTTCATTATGCTCTACTTCAGTCTTACTGAACTAAAGCAAATCATTTGTGCAATACTTGGACTACACCTAGACTATTTCTAATCTTCGTTGGCATCTTTAGTGTAAAGAAGCTGGTATTTTTGCAGCGTTTGATCTTCCTCCTTTCAGTACCTCTTTCCATTCTTTGTAGGTTATAAGCTTAGCTTTAATATCCAAATAGGTTTGTAGCCCTCTGCTACCTATCTTTCTCTTGCTTGAGATGCAATATCCTGATGGAATTTGCACTTCTGACTTAAATCCCACACTTTTTTCAGCATTTGAATCCTCAAGCTCCCAAATCTTTTTTTTTCAATTAACAAGCTGGCTCCATGTGATGCGAATGAAGGGCTAAACCAAGGGTGGGCAATTATTTGGGCTGGAGGGCCACTTCAGGAGTTTTGGTGATCTGTCACATTTCAGGTCAACACCCCCCACCCCTGCTGCACCAGGTCAGCACCCCACCTCCCCACAACAGCTCACCAAAACACCCTAAATGGCTCTGCCCTGGGGCTGGCTCTTCACTGTCACTGCCTGGCAATCCCAGGGTCTCCTTGGAGACCAGCCCAGGGCCTAGGCTAAGCCTACCTTGCTTGCAAAGTGGATGGGATGGGACCTCAGGGAGGCAGGAAGTGGTGTCTGTGAGTAGGATTGGTAGGCAGGGCCAGGGTGAGGGCTGGGATTGGGATCACAAAGCTGTGATAGCATAGAGCCAGGGCCCAATGCAGAGCCATGATCAGCTCCCTAAATGCCTCTACCTGCAGAACCAGCACCTGTTGCAGGAACGTGCAGGGAGCAGACTGTGGTTACTTCCCTGGGCCTTGGCCCTGTGCTGTTGCTACCCTGTGATACCGATCCCAACCCCACCTGCCCATCCCACTCCTGGACACTGCTCCCCCTGCAGCCTTATCCCATCTGCTTGGCCATGCACCCTGCCTGTGTGGGTCCTGAGCCAATCTCCATGGAGAACCCCCCCCCCCGCTCTGTCCAGCACCCTGGGTGGATGGGCCAGGGTGTCTGGGCCAGAGGTGAATTAAGGTGTACTGGGCCCTGGGCAAACACAAAAGTAGAGGCTCCCTCCACCTGCAGGGGTCCCTTCCCCTCCTGATGCTGGTAGGGGAGGCTTGGTGGACCCTGCCAGGCTGGGGGGGGGGGGGGGGGGGGTTCTCCCTGCTCCTCACCCCTACCCCCCACTGTCTGAACATGCGCATGCAACAGTGGCTGCCAGCTCAGTGCTCACCATGGGTTGGCACCAAGCCACAGCTGTGCTTGCACAGCCCATGCCTTGCAGTGCTCCAGCCCCAGGTCTCCCAGCCACAGCCCAGCCCCTGCCCCACCATTAGACTTACCTGCAGGGGTGCTACTGTGAGTCAGACAAAACCCCTTGATGAACCATATTTTACCCATTCCTGGGTTAGACTGCAGGTACCATTCACAAAAACACTGACGATGAAGTTTCTGGCTTCTTTTAGGTTACCATAGGCCTGGATTATCTCAAACATATCCTCTTTTTTTGAACCCTTGTGCTGTGTCCAGGTGGGTTTTTAAAAGGACAGCAAATGTCTGGGTTTTCTGTTCTCCCAGGCTGGCTGCTTCAGGCTGGGAGCAGTGGGCAAAAGAATTGGCTGTCGGAGGTCATGTGCTCCCCCTGTTGTGGTGCGGTGAGAGAGACGCAGTGTGGGAGCTGCTTGGGCAGCAGGCAAAGCCATCCCTTGGGGGGAATGAATCAGGGTGACCACCCCAGGCCCTGTACTTTGGGAGGCCCTGTAGGGCTAAGAGGAGTAGCCACGGCCCCTCCTGGCACCACTCTGCGCTGCCATCACTCACCGCTTCCCTGCACCACTGGCTTTACATCAGGGTGCTCATCACCCCTTGCCCTGTTCCACGCTGAAAACTGCGCCTTCCAGGGCACACAGAGCAAACACAAAAATAGAGGCTCCCTTCACCTGCAGGAGCTTGGATTTGCCCTACAACACTGAATTTGCCCTGGGCCCCACACCTCCTTAGGTCAGCTCTGGCAGCAGGGCTGGGGAGGCAGGGGTCTGTGGGTTGGGAGTAAGGGGCACTGTCAGGGCTGGGGGGTAGGGCCTGCAGGTCAAGAGTGAGGAGCACTGGGGATTGGACAGGTGACTGTAGGTTGGGTGTGCAGGGCACTGCCAGCACCAGGGGGCTGCGGGTCAGGAGTCACGGACACCAGCAAGGGGTGGGGGGCAGGTTACTGCTGTTTGGGAGTGAGGAGCACTGGCAGGTCTGGGGTCAATAGGTCTGGAGTGAGGGGCAGGAGGAGGGCTGGGCAGATGTGGCTTGTCAGTGAAGGGCAATAGCATGGACAGGGCACCAGCATGCCACTGCCCCCCCCCCCATCATATTCCCCCTGCCCTCTTCCTCCCCACCCCCACAGGTTCTTTTTTGGACCTGGAAATATGGTAACCCTAAACAGTTGGAGCATTTGCTCATGTTGTGGGAGAACAGATTCAAGCAAGAAAGATCCCATAGCCTAGAGGTTAGGGTACTCATCTGGGAGACCCTGGTCCTACTCTCTGCTCCAAACAGCATTTAAGTATTCTGACGATATGAAAGAGCTTTGGGTTTACAGTAACTGAAACTGCAGTAGGTTTACACTGGTGTATCTGTCTCTCTCCTTCTTAAAAAAAAAAAAAGTATATTTCTTATGAAATTTCTAATGCAACTCCATGTTGCAATGAATTTCAATGACCCAGTTAAAACCCCTGGAAAATCTGGATTTACCAGCAAAGTGCTAGTTTTCCTTCTTTACTGTAGCATGAATAGTGATTCTCTCACGAAGGAACACGGTGATTACTGACTGACTTCCAGTCATGCATGTCCTCTGGAACGAAACTCATGGCTAAATGCAGAAGACAAAGCTATTTGTCTCATTTTAGGGACAGCTATAGCCAAATCTATTGTGACTTATCATCACTGACAGAATAAGTAAAATAGATAGAGAATAGTCATCTAAATAGGACCTGGCGAATGCAAGAAAAATAAGTAAGGGACTGGCAAATGCAAGAAGAATAGGTGAGGGTCTGTGGCCAGCATCTCTCTATAGACAATAGAGCATACTCATTTTAAAATGGATTACAGGATGTAAATGCACTTTGCCTTGCAATATAATTAAGAATATTTAAATACTCTCCCTCCCTCCCCCCATCCTTTGTCCCCTTGGAATTGCCCTCAGACAATTTAGCTCATTAGTACACCAAACTCAAAAATGAAAGCTCTCTCTGACCCGTTTTACCCTGGATGGATAAGATTCTTGATGTCTTTCCGTGCGACTGGCCTGTTGACTAATCACGTTCATAGTCACTGACAAAACAGACTTTCTCTCTCCAGACTGTCCGCTGGCAAGGTGGTATTGATTGCTCTGTCCTGTTTCATCATCAACAATTTACTATTATTATGAGTGTTACCTTTCCCGCCATCTCTCAAACCCATTCACCTCTCTCAACTCTTATTACTTCCCTCCTGTCCTTGTGTTGGTCAATGCTCTGATAATTCTCAAGTCTTGAAATAATAATCTTTCATATCCATGCATCAAATAATTTCTGCCTAAAATGAAAAATGTATTTTGTGGGCTATTCAGTGCTGTACCTCTCTGGGGCATTCTTCTTCCTACTCAAATCATTACCCAATACAGCCCTTCTAGAAAAACCTCTTGCCCTCTACTGCCCATACTCAGTAGTTACTATACATCAGAAAGTTATCTTTTTCCCTCTGTTGTCCAACCAACCTGGAGATCAAATTGTATCAACAAAAATAACCCCTCCTGATCCATTATATTCCTCTCTCTCCAGAACTCCAGCCAAAAATCAAATCTGATCCTTATCCAGCTCCTAATATGAGTAAGAAAATAAGAGTTTCCAATGTATAATACTTGCAGCCAGCAAGTGGTGAGAATGAAGTAAATGCTGCTGCTTTGTGGACAAGTCAGAGATCTTGAGTAGGGACAGGAATGGAATAGATGGGGAAATCATAGGCAAGAATGACGGTGAAGGGGAAAGAAAGTGAGAATGTGGAAGAAAGCATCAAGTTTCATAGAATTATAGAGAAGTAGGGCTGGAAGGGACCTCCAGAGATCATCTAGTCCAACCCTTTGCCTGCAGGATCTTATTCCACCCTGCACAAGTCCTGACAAAAATGTTAATATGCCTGTTTTGTAATGTACTATCATCTTAACCTTAGACCAAGCCAGAAACGGCAGCAAGAGAAGGAGCAACTGCCCACCTTTTATGTTCACTGTCTTTCAGGGTGGGGAAAAAAAAAAATCACACCTATGTGTGTAAGTCTACTTAGACACCTGTTAGTTCAGGGGTGGGCAATTATTTTGGCTGGAGGGCTGCTTAACAACTTTTGATTAGCTAAGGGCTACAAGGGTAGCTGTACCCCTTGGCAGATGTCCCACTCCCTATTCACCATCTTGGGACCAGAAGTCCTACCCGTAGCCCCTGACCTATGCTACCAGAAGTCCCTCTCCTTGCCCCCAGAAATATTCCTTTTTGGTAGGGGAGTCTGCCATCTTGGAACTGTGAAAAAATCATATATTAAAAATCAAACATTTACTAAAACGTATTTTAATTATTTCAAAAATATAAATACAACTCGCCCTCCATTCTCCAAAACTCACTTGTTAGTCCAAGGAGGTTTGAATTTCCTGGGTTCAGGCTGCTGTAATCTGAGGTTGGGCAAAAGGAGGTAAAGTCTGATGGAAGACCAGATTTTCACATGAGCTATGAAGTCAAGGTGAAGACTGAGGCAGTGCTATGGATGACCAGGAAGAATCTCAGCCCAATGCTGCTTGAGAACTTTGTATGGATAATGCACACACAAGGAGATAAAGACCCCTCCATGGAGCCACACCTTACTTGCACTTCAGTTATGTGGCATTTTGAGAGCCTTCTTGCTTACTACAGTTAGGTTACAAATCTAGAATGGGAAATTTATGCTACTATCCCTGTTTGTAATGAAAAGACAAGAGAATACATATGCTTTGGGTGTGGGATCACCCTAGCCATAAGGCATTTTGGAGTGGCTGGGTAAGGGAGGTTGAACCAGGCCACTTGAGGCAGATCCAGGGGGGTGTAGCAACACAGATGCAACCTCCTTCTGTCACTGCCCACAGCTGATCTAGGTGCAGGGAGAGCCCTAGAGACGCTTCTCCCCACTCCAGCTGCAAGCTGCAGCTGTGTGGGGTGCCAGGCTCAGCAGGGGATAGCAGTGAAGGTGTACAGGTTCTTCCTTCCAGCACCTGCTCCTAGACACCTTCAGGGGACACTGAGAGGAAGGACAGGCAGGGAGTAAGGGCCAGAAGGGGGAACCTCTACCTTGTAGCTGCTGTTCCTGGGCAAACCTAGAACTCTGCACAGCTGTTCCCTCCAGGTCATGGCTAGAACTGCATTGGAGAAGCTCTGACCTGCACCCCACCCTCAGGTCAGCCAGGGATGGCAGATGCAGTTACAGTGGTGGGGAAGGGGCCAGATCTTCCCCCTTTCATGTGCCTGTACCTACCCAGCTCCCCAGAAGATCCAGCCATGCCTTCCCCATTCCCCCACGGTCTGAGGGGTGGTGAGGCTGCACTGCCTTTCAGTAAATTCTGGATCTACCCGTGCACAGGTTTGTTCCAAAAGTGTGCACTTTGTGGAGTGACCTCTGAGAGGTCCAGTAGGGGAGTCTGAGAAGGTGTAAGAGTAGGTTCAGAGCAGAGATGGATAAGAGGACACAAAGGTAGCTTTGGGGCAGAAAGTTGAGCTAAGATTGTGCAGAGGTAGCTTCAAGGAAATAAGCTGAGGCTGCTTAGGCTAAAGCCATGTGCCTTTCCCAAAATGTGATATTTGATCCAAGGCAAACAAGGTTATTTGGGTAAATGTGATATTTTTTTACTAGACCAACTTAATAGTTGGAAAAATTATTCTTTGCAAGCTTTGGGGCATAAAAACCCTTCTAGGTGAAGAACAGTGTTTGTGCCCAAAAACTTGCAAAAAAAGCCCCAAAGCTTGCAAATAACTTTTTTTTTTTTCCCCCAACTGTTTAGTTGATCTAATAAAAGATATCACATTTAGCCAAACAACCTTGTCTACGTATGTCTTTAGACTAACATGGCTACCACCAATGCTAATAGCTGATCCAGTGCACTACCCTCATGGTAGCTGCATGGGTGAAACTAAATAGCACCTATGCACTCTGTTCTTTATATTTTTTCTGTAAGAGGCAAGCATACATTAGGAGGAGCACTTACAGAACAGCCACTCCCTTTCTGATTGCATTATCCTCATGTTCAAGGGAAACCTACCAAACACCTTCAAAGAGCAAACTTGGGAACAAACATTCATAAGCTGGCTGGACACTAGGAATCATAATGGCAGCACTTGTGGGCCCATGGTACAATAATCAGGTAACATATAAGTAAGACTCAAGCTGCTTTTAGTTCATCCACTAAATTAAAAAGAATTCTACCCGTTGTCCAGGGAATTTGTTTCTTTGGGGCACAGTCTTTTATAGAGGGAGTTAACACAGAACATTAGCCAATCAACCGTGTTTGATTCTGGAGTGTCATTCCTAGATAAATAACGTTTCTGGTTGCAGCATATCTGGAAATGACTACATCCAATTTGGTGGTAGACCAGATATGCAAAATACCCCATGTGTAGGCTCTCAAAAATCCCTGCTATTTAAGAAACTTGCTTCAGGACACATGATCAGTAAATCCCCAGTCAGGTTGCTTCTCTGTATCTGTGTTTTGTATGCGGTACACTGCCAATTATGCTAACGCAAGGGGATATTTCAGTTTTTGAAAAGCTCTTTGTCAAAATGTATCTGGGGCAACAGGAAATTCAAGGTAAAATTAGTCTAGCCACAGTCATCTCTGTATAAGAAACACTTAGGCCGAGCTCTGCTTAATATTTATATCTACAGCATGGCATGTCAAATGAAACATCCAGGCCAGCAGTTACCATTAAAGTCTGAAATTAGTTGGAGACAAATTGATGCCTAGCATGTACAGGCACACTGCTGGAAACTGGTTAGTTCTTATCACAGTTTCATCTATCCTTCGTCCTCTCTGCAGCATGAAGAAAAATAGCAATTATCATTCTTAAAGTTTTGTGGTAAAGCTTTTTATTTTATAAGGGAAGGCTAAGGTATTCTGCTTCTCATTGCTCTCCAGCTTTTGACTACTAACTATTTTACAGTCTTTCATTACAGTCTTTCATTTCCCTCTGAATTAAAATGCAAAGCAGCTCAGTTGAGTCTAGAAGGCTTATTTTATTAATGATGTATTACTATTATCTCCTCCATCCACATCACTTTCATACCGAATAGTACACATATGGAATCCCTAAGGACTTTTTACTTTCTGATTAGACACTGAAACACAGTCCTAGAAACTAAAGGTAAATTTCCCATCAGGCTTGCATAATTCATCCCTTGTGGAAAGATATTGGAGACAGATGGTCTGAGTCAGTTTCTAAGTATTTTAAGTTTGTGAGTTTACAGACTTAGCCATTTCCATCTTGATTTAAAAAACAAAACAAAACCATAGCTAGTATGTGAGATTTGCCAACAATTGCAGCTGACTAGCTTTGTGGGAAATAATCTAAGGGCTGTAGGAAACAGCAAATGGTAATAGAAAAGAGAGAGAATACAAACAAAAATGTATACACTCTGATTTTGTCTGAGCCATGTGAAAAGATAGCCATATGTTTTTACATGAATGTAACAAAGAGGTTATCTACAGTCTTGTTTCCATTAGCCAAAGGAAACCAGGAGTATGTTATTTTGAGAGATCATTCATAGGGATATGTTAATCATCATCTGGGTTTGTACTGGTCTTTTGTTTCATTTTACTTTTGTTGTTTCCACAAGATCGCTGCAGATACGGAATGATTTCCTATTTGCTACATTCCAGGAGAGAATAAATCATACGATTCTGTTCTAGAGCCACATCTGTGTCCTTGTTCACTCTTAGAATGACAACTGTGACTTGTGTTAAGTTTTGGTATAAACTAATTTTGAAAACTAAATCCAAGATCCCAACAAGCCTAGCTTTTTAAACACCAGCAATTTAACCAACTATAAGTAACTTTCATTATTTCTAGGTAAACAGGTGGGAATAATTTATGCAGTACAAAAAAATAATAATTATAAATCTATTCATGTACATTCCAGCCAGTGCTAGCCCATTCTGCTGTATATTTTATCCTCTTTTGCCACCCTTTTGTCTTTCATATTATCCTTATTTATTATCTGTAGTGCAACAAAGAACAGAGGTTCCAGTTGTGACCAGCTTCTTTGTGGCAGGACCCACGCATGCAGGGGATAGACTATCCCTGCCCCCCAACACTGATAACCACCCCACCCCTAATACCCAGATGTTGCTGCTGCTGCTCCTTTCAGGCTAATTGGTGTGGCAGGGCACCCAACAGGGGAAGCAGAGGGACTGACTTGGGTAGCAGGAGACCTATCTGGGGGTGAAAAGAGTAATTCAGGGGTGAGGGGGGCAGCAGGTCTGGCAGTTCCACACCCACCTGCTCCTCTCCCTCCCCACCCTTCCAGTCCTACCCCCCAAACCCTTCCCCATGCTCTCCTGCCCAGTTCACCCTTTTTCCTTTCCTCCCCACTCACCCCAGCCCCATGCATCTATTGCCTGGATGTTCCCAACTGTCAGTCTAGGAGCATCGAGTCCTGGTAACAGTGCCTCTTGGGATTCTGAAGGACTGCAAATTGTTGAACACCCAGAAGTTAATTTAACTCAAGCTAGGAAACACAAAGATAACTTTGCCTGAAGTGAAATAATGTTAGGACACCAAGAGGGCACTTAACACTTGCTAATGAGCATTAATGTGTGATCATTCAAGTTTTAAGTGCTCTTAACACGGTTTGATTGTAATGTGTAATCTCATCCTCAGACTTTCAAATGTTTCATATATTTCTAAACTGGAAGAAACAGAGGCACTGAAAGAAGCCAATCTGTCAGCACAGTTCAAATCACATTTAGTTGTCTTAGTAGTAGTTGAGACATATAAATCTGAAAGAGAACCACAGTTGAGATCTACTTCCTTCAACTATAGCAATAGATTGCATGCAATGACATCAGCTTGTCAGATGCTGTTAAAAAGAGAGAAAGAGAGAGAGAAACTTTAAATAGATCCTGGAAAATGTGAAGAGGGAACAAGCTCTGAGCCAAGATAACTTCCTCAGATGGGTAAAATATAGACACAAACACACAATAAAAATTGCAGAGGCTGGTCCTTTTCTTCTCCAAAAAATATTCTGATAGAGGAAATTCCTTAGCCTTTGCTGTCAAAATGCCACAGTAAAAGGCCTCTCTTTTCTCCCTTTTCATGGAGGACAAAGACATTTTGTAAAAATGACTTTGTTATATATATAATATTTTATCATGTTTGTAATGGAAGGTTCGCTATTAGTGGAATAAAATCCTATGTGCTCCAAAAACCACACCAATAGCTGGGATGTGTGCATTAGACAAGAAATGGAAAACAATCCTATAAAGACAGGACAATGTTTCTAAATAGGAGGTGGGAAACTCCCCTGCCCCAGAAAGAAAGTGTTAAGCAAAGTTATGTGGAAGGATGGTCTTAACAGTATAGAATATAGCTTTATCATGCCTTACTTCAAAATTCAGCACAGAGCTGCATTTAGCATTTGGCTTCTATTCTACCCAAGAGAGCACACCAGTTCACCAGCAGACTCTCGCTGGCTAAGTACAGACGGCCAAAAAGCCCAAGGCTGAACTGACTTGGTCTTTCCAAGTTAATCTAAGCTGCAAAGATTAAACCAATAAGCAAATGAACAGGAATTTCACTGTTCACTTCACTGAATTTCACTGATGCAGGAAATGCAGCCAGATGCTTGCAGTGGTTCAAGCCAAAAGCCAGGGAGTGCTAGAGTACAGGGCTCTGACACAGCCAGCATGGGCTGTGTGCTTGCTTCCTCTTCCTACTGCCCCAAGCTCTCTGGGATTTGCAGTTCAGACTTACAGCAGCAGAACTCTACAGGGTTGCTTATCACTTCATCTTTCTGCTTCCAGGTGCCTCTAGGATTTGTAGTCCTCCGTCACAGCCAGCACTAAGTAAGCAGGGCAGGGCAGCTCCATACTTGGGGGCGGGGGGGAGGAGGGCGCAGTGGTGACATGTAAGGGGTGCACATGCACCCTGGAGAGCGCCGGTGCACCCCCAATGGCCACACTTGTCACTTAGGCAAGGGGCAGGGGGACAGGCAGGTAAGCTGGTGCCCCCCCTACAAGCACCAGCCAATTGCTGAGCTTGCTGCAGCGACTTCTGGGAGCGACTGTGACCACTTCTGGGAGTGGCTGCAGCGGTTGGCCGGCACTTGCAGTGATCATAGAAGTAGGGTCGGAAGAGACCTTATAGATCTTCAAGTCCCTCCCCCTGCCTGGGCAGGAGAAAAACTGGGCTCAAA
>NW_017728886.1:120978156-120986626 GCF_001723895.1 Crocodylus porosus | reverse complement strand
TCTTTCCCTCCCTACTAGCATGCTCACCTCACCCCAAATTTTGGTATCATCAGCAAATTTAAACAGGTTGCTTTTCACCCCATCATCTAAATTGCTGATAGAGATTGAACAGCGTGGGCCCAAGGACCAAGCCCTGGGGGACTCCGCTGCCCACTTCTCCCCAGGTTGAATATGACCTGTCCACTACCACCCTCTGAGTATGACCCTTCAGCCAATCTGCAGTCCATCTAACTGTGTAGACATCAATGCCACTGTCACCTAGTTTTTTAATGAGGATGGGGTGGGAGACGGTGCCAAAGGCCTTGCTGAAGTCCAGAAAGACTATGCCCATGGCGACACCTGCATCCAATGCTTTTGTGACCTGATCATAAAAGACAATCAGGTTGGTCTGACATGACCTGGCCCTAATGAAACCGTGCTGGTTGCCCTTGAGCATCATCCCTGAAGCTGGCCCATCACAGTTGTGCTCCTTGATGATCTTCTCAAAGAGTTTCCCTAGGATGGGGGTAAGATTGGGCCTATAGTTGCCCGGGTCCTCCCTTTTCTAAAGATGGGGACCACGTTGGCTATCTTCCAATCAGCTGGCATCTGGCCCAAGCACCATGAGTGCTCGTAAAGCTGTGTCAAAGTCCCTGCAATAACCCCTGCTAGCTCCCTCAACACCCTGGGGGGAAGAGCATCTGGACCTGCTGATTTGAACACATCCAGCCCCTCCAGAATCTCTCTAATTCGGTCCTCCCCAACCTGAGGTCTGGAGGTGTTCCCCTCGAGTCCATCTTGCATCAAGGTGGGGAAGTCCCAGTCCCTCCCCAAGAAAACAGCGGTGAAGAATTGGTTTAAGAGGTCTGCTTTCTCCTCTGGCATAACCACCAGATTGCCCAGAGGATCTTGCAGGGGCCCCACTTTTCCTGGCGCTTTCTTCATCCTCCCTATATATTTGAAAAAGGACTTTTTGTTATCTTAGATCTAGGACTTGCGTCCAAAATCAATGTCCGCCTTAGCTTTCCTGACAGCCCCCCCTACAGGCCTGAGCAGAGGAAGTATACTCCTCTTTGGAGATAGCACCCCCCTTCCGCTGGTTGTACACCACCTTTTTGGCAATCAGGCATTCCCATACACCCTTGGTGAGCCAGGGGGGGCTTACGGGCACTCCTGCCCCCCTTGCTTCTTGTTGGGATAGTCACCCCTTGGGCCCGGAGTATTGTCTCCTTAAGGAATGACCACTTATCTTGGGCTACCCTGCTCTCGAGAACCCCAGCACCTCTCCCACTAATCTCCTCAACTCATTGAAGTTGGCCCTCTTGAAGTCTCGGGCTACTGCCTTGCTACTAGCCCTTTACACCCTGCACTGGATGGTGAATTCCAGCAAGCGATGATTGGTATTACCCAGGTGATCAAGGACCTGGAGGCCCTTTACCAGGTTGTCGCCTGTGGCCAGGACCAGGTCCAACAGGGCATTTCCTCTGGTGGGACTGTGCACCTCCTGAATTAAGTGGAGATCCTGTATCTTGGCCAGGAACCTCCTGGAACGGTCCGACCTGGCTGACTGTTCCTCCCAGCAGATGTCCGGTTAATTTAAATCACCCATGACAACTACATCCCTTGCCTTAAGTGCCTCTGCAAGCTGGCCCAAAAATTCCCAGTCCAGCTCCTCCCCTTGGTTGGGGGGGGTCTGTAGTAGACCCCTACCGTTAGATCCCTCTCCCCACGGCCCCCTTGTGCTCTGGGTCAAGATACTTCCACTTGCCCCTCTGACCCCATTTTGCTGGCAGAGGATGTGTATTGCTCCTTGACATACAGTGCCACACCCCCGCCTTTCCTTCCTTCTCTATCCCGCCTGTAAAGTCTATAGCTCCTAATACTAACTGCCCAGTCGTGGGATGAATCCCGCTACGTTTCTGTAAGCCCTATTATGTCTGGGTCTGAACTGGCTATTCTGAAGGTGAGTTCCTCCTGTTTATTCCCCACACTATGAGCATTAGTACATAGGCATTTAAGGCCTTGCCTAGCTGCATGTGCCACCCCCCGATTTGGGAGACTGTCTGGATCCCTGTTTCTTACCTGGGCACTCCTTGCATTTGTCACCTGTCTTGCTCTGGTGGTATCTCCTCGTCTTCCTGTGGCCCCCTCCCATGGCAAGGCTAGTTTAAAGCTTGCTGTACGAGATCAGCCAACCTGGAAGAGAAGACACGCTTGCCTTTAGGAGAGAGGTGAAGCCCATCCCACCCCAGCAAGTCCCCCACCCAAAAGCATGGGTCATTATCTAGGAACCCAAGGCCTGCCTGGCAGCACCAACTGATCAGCTGTCATGGGATCAGCCAGGGGGGACCCTTCCCCCCCCAGACCACAGGATCATCCACAGGGGACCTCTCCCCTCCAGTCAGCGGGATTGATTGCAGGGAGGTACATGCCTCCCCTGACTAAGGTGGCACTAAAGTTGCCCATGGGAGCAGGAGGGAGAGGAAAGTTTAACCCCTCTCCCTGGCTGCAGACCCCAGCCAGGGTTTTCCTGGAGAGGACTAGCGAGCTGGCCAGTGAATCAACCCTCACTGCTCTAGCTAGGGTGCAGAGGGGAAGAGCCAGCCCTAATCCCTGGAGCAGACAGCCCAGCCCAGGGCTCTAAAATGCAGGGGGACTGTAATTTAACTTTACCCAGAAAGAGGTTTGGGACAGAAGTTTCATAAACTGGATTGACTTAAATCATTTAAGTCTAATACTACAGTCAACCAGGTTCATCTCAAACCAGTTTCAGCCATTTTGAAACTGGTTTATATGCACTGAACTTCTGTGCTGTTACAGGTTTAAACCAGTTTCTGATCACTTAAACCAATTTATGTGTAACTTCTGTCCCTAGCCTCTGCCTGAAGAAGGGTGTTTGTGCCCAAAAGCTTGTAAAGAACAATTTTTCCAACTATTTAGTTTGTCTAATAAAAAAATAATCACATCTACCCAAAAAAAACCTTGCAAGTAACAGATGAATGCATTCAGACAGATGCAGTGGTTTTGCTGCTGGTATAAAATAGGGAGCTAATCATATTATATGGGGTGGGCAAAATATGGCCCATGGGGCCCCTAAAAAAATTTATAAAATTAAAATTTAATCTGCCCCTGACAACTGTGAAAGATGAAAGGAGCCAGGGGCAGGAGGACCAGGGGGAAGCCATAATAAGCTCCTGCAACAGCAGGGCCCACCTGGCCCCGCTTCCCCAGCCAGAAGCCCCTGCCTAGGCCTGGGACCATGGGGCTATTCATGGCTGTGTTGGTACAGGAAACTCAGCTAAGAAGTTGGGGTGTGTGTGGGGGGGGGACTGTGGGCCTGGCTGGCTCATGCTGAGCCCTATGGTCCAGCCAGGCAACCAGGAGCTGGTGGGTGGGTGGGAAAGTGATGGCAGGGGTGGTGAGGAGTGGAAGTGAGTGGTGTGCAGAAGCACAGGGCCTATGCTGGTGTCCCAGAGCCAGTGCCAGCAGGGCCCAGAGTGGGGTGGTAGGAGCACAGGATGTGGACTGGCAGGGGTCCATGGAGCCAGGCTGGGCTGCACCAGCAGGGAAAGGGGAGAGCTGAGCCAGCTCCATAGAGCCCTACTGGCTGAGACCCCATGCTTCTGCTGCCTTGCTCTGGGCCCTGCTGGCACTGGCTCCGAGATACCAGCATGGGCCCCGTGCTCCCACCTGGCTGCCACTGGTTCTCATGTGCCCACTCACTCCCAGTGCCCCTGCCCCAGCCCTGTAGTACAAGTGGGGAGCAGCACGCATCCCCGACCCCACACACCCCACACTTACCCAGTTGCTGCTGCCCCAACAAGCGAACCCAGAGCTGACACAGGGCCCAAGCTAGGAACAGCAGCAAGAAATGAACTGGTGCTCAGCATGGGGGGAAAAGCAGACACTCCCCCTCCCT
This sequence comes from Crocodylus porosus, assembly GCF_001723895.1. Lineage (NCBI taxonomy): Eukaryota > Metazoa > Chordata > Crocodylia > Crocodylidae > Crocodylus > Crocodylus porosus. The sequence goes on along the minus strand of NW_017728886.1, from coordinate 120,982,728 downwards.
GTGGTTGGCACCATGTGCTGCAGCCACTTGGAGCCCATGTGGATGGGGGGGCCGCTTTTCACCCATGCTGAGCATCAGTTCATTCCCCACTGCTGCTGCTCAGACCAGACGGGCAAGTGCAAGGCACACAGGGTCAGGGCTGCGTGCTGGTCCTCACTTGTACTGCGAGGCTGAGGAGGAGGCACTGGGAGTGAGCCTGCTTTCCTGCCCACACACCAGCCAGCCACTCTGCACTACATGGTTCCCATACTCACATCCACACATCCCCACAAACCTGGATATGCAATCACTTCTGCATATACAGCACAAATGCACACATCAGGACAAAAATATATATTTTTAATTAAATTAAAGTATATTATTATGGCTGTTTGATATTTTAATATGTAATTTGGGTTTTTTCCCCCTAAGATGGCAAACCCTCTTCCCCAAAGGAGTACTTCCAGGGGCAAAGGTCAGAGGTTAGGGGCAGGACTTCCTGTCCCAAGATGGTGACCAAGGGCTGTGGCACCTGTCAAGGGTGAGGCTACACATGTGGCCCTCAACAGCTTGCCAAAACACGGTAAGTGGCCCTCTGCCCAAACTAATTGCCCGCCCCTGCATTATATGGAAACAATTTGTAAGGAAAGATTCATAGGGCTACAATGGCACTTAGTAATTTTGAAGAAAAATCTGAAACAATAACAAAACAACTACTTGTCATATTATTATTATTATAACCTCTAGTTATAGCCCAATGCTGGGTACTGTATGAATGTATAGCCAATTTGTATGTAAGATTACTCATGCATACAAATATGTTCGCTTCATACAGACATGGTTTCTAATACTAAATCTGCAGAATCATTTAATGTGAATTTACTTGACCTCAGACAGGCTTCTCTCCCCTCCATCATCCCCAGGATTTAGTCTAACCTTCCAAGTCTGTGAACAGATTCAGAGACATCAATCTATCAGAGAAATGTACCCTTCTTTCCTCAAAAAAAAAAAAAAAATGCAGATTTTTTCCTCCATAATTACAGACCCCGAGTAATAGGATAGGCAGAAATGCTGCATAAATAAACATGGCATGACTTTGAAGTCTGTTAAGCTGAAGTTCTTCATGGCTACTACGTGGAATTTCCATGCAGGAAACATTGCCTTGCTGAAAAGGAGACAATTTCAGATTTCCTTATGAAACAATCAGCACTCTGCTCTCACCCTGAAAGGTCCTCACATGACAGCCTTTACATTTGTAACACCTTTGTATATAGAAGAGTCATCTTAGGTCATTTGTGGAGACCATTATTTCAGTCTGAGGCTATCCCAGTTGGACTCTGTAAAGCTGCAAAAAGCATGTCTGTGAGGGGAGTCAGAAGTCCTTGAATGTACTGTCCACAATAATGAATGAACATAAAGGAGCATCTGTAGGTGGCTGACTGAGTTCCTGTTGAATGGCTGTTTAAATACTGCTAAGATCTAATTATATTGCATTTGGTGTGCTAGGGTAGCAAAAGCTTTTGCTAGGCTTCTTCTAATTTACTGTTTAAATCAAAATGGATTAAAACAAATGAACTAATTAGGTAGTTCTTTTTTCAGGTGAATGGTACAAAAATAACTCATATATATAGAAAGAACAAATCTCTTGCACATGTCTGCCCAGCACAATCTAGCGCAGGGCACCGGGAAGCAGCCCAGCTGACCTGCCTCCCACCCCAGCTGGACTGACTTCCCTTCCCCAGCCTATGGTCAAAACATTTTGACTGTCAAAACGTTTCAACCAACCTCGTTTTGTTTCGAGGCTATTTTGACGGCCTTTGTTTCATTCTGATTTTGCTGTTTTGACCTCAAAATTGGTCAAAACAGTATCGAAACAAAACATCCAGTGAAATTTTGCACAGCCCTATCAGAGAGATCCAGAATCAAACTCCCTCTTGATGAGGCAGGCACAAGACCTCCAGGTGAATATAAACGCATTTAGCTCTTCAAGGGAAGACAGGGGAGAGCTCTCGTATTTTGTTGGTGCTAGTCTGCACAGTTTTGTAGTCATCCATATGCACTCAGAGCTAGAATTCCTGTGGGCATGCAAATGCCCTATAGGTCACCAAAACATAGGCACATGGATGATCAGAAAAGAACAGACTATCACTCCTACTGTATTACTCTGATGTTACACTTACGTGCCATTTTGTATGGTTCTTTTGGTGGAAAAAAAGTAACTCATACCAGTGGTCAATTTATCAGATCCCCAACAGTCTTGAGATTTGTACTTGCAGCATTTTTGTGAATGCAATGAAAATATCAGTTGTTTGTTTTTTTTTTCCACAGAAATTTTTCTTTTAGTATTTTTAGGGCATTTAATCCCATTGTGCCTTTCCTTGGTGATTTGATTCTCTTGTAGGATTTTTGTAAGACCTGTAGCCATTCAAACTCTTTATCTGGTGTTATCACCTTATGTTTGGGGCAGAGGGTAGCTGTTTTTCCTAAAAGAGAATCTCAAGATGTGAGATTATAAATTGACCCTGCATATAAGTCCTGAACAATATGGTGACTAATAATGGATCTTGAGAAATTATGAGAGAGCTTGCATGTGATATCTGCTGCAATATAAGGTTAGAGTTGATGACTCAGGGCAGTCCCTCCTAGTCTTCTGTTCCTCCCAACAGCAGTACCTGTACCTTTTGGACTGAGCATAACCTGAGCGTGTTTTTCCCCTCTATACAGTTAATGTAAGTTTTTAAATCAGTCCATTTAAATCCAGTGATTCAGGCCTCCTGCTATGAGGAATGAAGGATTAAACTAGAAAAGACTTACAAGGGTGGGGGGCAGAGAAATTTTCCATTTATGTTAAATTTTTTGGTCTTTTTTTTTTAATTGTCTTTTATTTCAAGCGATTTCATTTTATTTATAGGTAAATCAGCATCTAATTTCTTATTAAAACTGCATCCTAAGTAACTGCTGGCTATAATTTAATATCACTAGCCATCCTCATTCTTGCTCTTAAATGGCAGATTTTAATTCAGATCCATAACCAACTGCAGCAGGCAGCCTCAAACCTTCCCAGCAGACTCTCCTGAAGGTTAGTTCTTTAGTGAGAGTTAATTGACTGACGTGATATTGAAATATTCAAAGCCCCTGGAAAAAATACCTGTGGGAATTGTTCTTCCTGCATTTAAAGTGAAGCATAAACACGTACAGGCTAGGATGTCCAGAATGGATTGATGAAGGAATTGCACTGGGTTCTGAAAGGGAATGAAAAATGTATTGAATTCATAGCCCTGTGCAAGCAGTTAATACAGCAACTTCTCATTCAAAAATCTCATGCCATTTTATAAATCACCCCAAGAAAGGAATGAAAGAACAGAAAATAAACTAGACATGCAACTCATCTGAACACCATACTGCTGAGAGAACTCTTAATCTTCCTCTTAAAACTAGCGAGACAAAAAGCTTCCCTGACAGCTTGCAGGAGAAGTTCCAGACACAAGAGACATACCACAAATAGTTCAGTCACAAGAAGGTCAGCATCTGGTCTTAAGAAATAAAAGAAAGCATGAGTCAGAAGCCCTCAGTGCTCTGGTTGAGGCACAGAGTTTGGCAAGTGCAGAGGAGATGTACAGACCAGGACTTTCTGCAAAAGAATCAGACGTTTACAGGCTGTGTGATGATAAATGTAGAACTCAAAAGGTGCCTATGGTTTGAAAGTAAACTTTTGGAACTAGCATGTTCCCAACTCAGTAGAGACTGACAAGCAGGTACAAAGAAGAAAAGAGCTTTTCCACTTTCAGGCACTGGCTGACAAAGGCTTGTCCATTTGTCCTTCCTTGGGACTATCAGTCAGATCCTAGGGATACAATGCTAAACCCAAAGCAGAGTAATGCCAATCTCTTTGGAATCCTGTTGCCTACTGGAATCCTCAGCCCCAAGTTGGTCGCTCAGGCTATACATACAAAGTATAGAGAGACTTAGATACCCAAGAATGGGATCTGCAGCACATGGAGCCTAAGGCAGCTAGTCAGAAATGCTGAGGAACTCAAACCCTGCCCCTTGAAAGTAGTTAGACCCTATTTCTTCTCATCTCTCTCAGATGGGAGCCTTCTCCAGATGTTAGGATAGAGCTGCCTTAGTCATCTCTCTCTCAGACAGAGAAACTGTGGAGATTTAGTGGGAGAGGCGCTGGGGTTCTCAAGAGCAGGGGAACTCAGTGCCCAAGATGAGTGGTCGTTCCTTAAGAAGATGATACTCAGGGCCCAAGGGGTGACCATCCCAACAAGAAGCAAGGGTGGCAAGAGTGCTCGGAAGCCCCCCTGGCTCACCAAAGGTGTTTGGGAATGCCTAATTGCCAAAAAGGTGGCATAGCACCCAGCTTCCACTGGGTGCATCTCCAAAGAGGAGTATACCTCCTCTGCTCGGGCCTGTAGAGGGGCTCTTAGGAAAGCTAAGGAGGACATAGAGCTAGGACTAGCGTCCAAGATCAAAGATAATAAAAAGTCCTTTTTCAAATATATAGGGAGGATGAAGAAAGCACTGGGAAACGTGGGACCCCTGCAAGATTCTCTGGGCAGTCTGGTGGTTGTGCCAGAGGAGAAAGCA
>NW_017728886.1:120972681-120977776 GCF_001723895.1 Crocodylus porosus | reverse complement strand
GATGCCTACACAGTTAGATGGATTGCAGATTGGCTGAAGGGTCATACTCAGAGGGTGGTGGTGGATGGGTCATATTCAACCTGGGGAGAAGTGGGCAGCGGAGTCCTCCAGGGCTTGGTCCTTGGGCCCGCGCTGTTCAATGTCTTTATCAGCGATTTTGACAATTGAGTGAATAGCAACCTGTTTAAATTTGCTGATGATACCAAAATTTGGAGTGAGGTGAGCATGCTAGTAGGGAGGGAAAGATTGCAGCAAGACCTGGATAGATTGCAGGGGTGGGCAATATATAACTATTTGTTATATATCAGTCTGAAACAACTGTGTTTTATTATTATTAAAACACAGGGTTTGGGATGGATAAATGTTTAAAAATGGATGCACTTGTGACCTGGTCCCAATGTGAACAGGGCCAGGGGTCATCTCTAACCCAGTCTGCAAGAATGAGGTGAGGAAATCTAAGGAGACTTCATCCAGGAGTGCTCTGCCTTAGGTTTGTCTTACTTTAATAAGGACTTAGCTTGCCACTGATCTGTCCATTGGACAACAGAGGGGGAAAAAGGTTCCATCCAGGAGTGTCATCTTATGGTAGTAAGAATCAAGATGGAGGGTGTTATGTCTCTAATATTTCTGTAAAAAGAGCTGCAGCACTAGCAAGGTACCTGTCAGGTAACCTAGGAAAACCAAGGGGATAGTAGTGATGTTGGACTGAAACACCTAAGAGCGGAGCAGCCAGGATGAAGAACTCTAAGGGTCCTTTTGCCCAATGGCAAATCACTTCAGCTGAGATAGGGATACATTGGGAACAGGTTAGGGCTTAGTCTCAAAACCTGAATTGCTCAACTACAAACTATGAATGGTATGAAAGAGGAGGGTAGTAGTGTGCTCCCTAATCCACCACTCACATACATGGGAGGAGAATTATGTCAGGTCTATTGCAAAGACCTGTGGGGTAGCTTCCCTTACTTTAGGTTTGATAGCTGCTTAACAGCAGGTGTTAATGCCCAAATATTCAACCCCCTGGGACTCATTGCTGGCGAGTGTGGACGGCTTTTCTCATTGTGGATGCCAGAGCTGTTGTTTTGGTTTTTTTTCCCCCCCCAGGTTTCTGGAGCCAGTGTTCTTTAATACTTCTCAGTAGGAATTCACAGGACTTAAGCTCAGCCCTTGTTATGGTTATAGTGTTATAACTATAGTGTGTACCAACAACTCCAGAGGCTGAAGACACCCAATCCTTAAGCTCATACCTAAAATATACCACCAAAAACCAGGTGCTGAATTCTTGCCTGCTGTACCCTGCTCTCCTTTCTAATTGGTCTCTCCCTTGTCATTTTTGTCCTCCCATCTTCCCCACTTACACTTGGCTCTTGTCTGCCCTGTTCCACTGGAGCACATCACCATACAGAAGCAGCTCAGCTGGATTAATGCCTTAGTACACTGCATGTGGTACACCCTCCCACCCTTGCACTCTGTTATGTACCAACCCTCCCACCTTGCACTGTTATGTACCAACATCACAACACTTGTATTTCTCCAGCCTCCTTTATCTACCAGGGATCACAGTAGCAGCAGGGTGGTACTGACAGGTCATTTCTGGACTACAGGTGAGGTCACTTGATAGCAGAAAAAGCCACATGCCAGGGTCAGCTGTTGTACTCCACTGTGGGTACTGGGGTTATTACTTCGTTCCAGCCGTATAACAACCACATATAAAATATAGGTCGCTGGCTTTTTTTATTTTGACCATTCATAGGGTCATTAATGAAGCTAAGACTATTCAAACCAGCTGAAGAACTATCCTTTAGCACCTCTTGCATATTAAAATGGTGGGCTAAAGCCAAGAGGGTTGGTGCCTGCATAGGAAGGCAGGTGTTGGGGTGGGTGGAGAAAGAGGTGGTTAACAGCCAGAAGCTCACTGCTACTCTGACAAAGTATGTCCATTTCATCTGTCAGTTTCCCCATAATGAACACCCTGCCCTGCATCCACAGAGTAGACCTGTCTCCCATTCTCCAGTCCAGAGGATGGAGTCACCATCTTGCCCCATCCATATCCCTACAGAAGTCTCACATATTATACATTGTGCCCAAAATGTCCTTCATAAGACTTAAACACCTCATCAGTTCTGCTCTGGCCTGATCCATCACGCTCTATCTCCCCCCAGTCTTGCCACTGCCCTGCACCCTTTATGATACTCTGCACTCCAGCAGCTGTCCACAGGACCTTAGTAGTTGCGATTCCTTCAGTGCTCAGCCTACAACGGCCAAGAGTCCTTCTGTCTCTCTTCTTATGGAAACCTAAAGGGGTGGAGCTCAGTGTGGGCAGGCCTACAAATTTAGAAGATTATCTGCCCAGTTTAGGATTATCAGCACTTTCAGAATGTATATATTATACAAGAATATATTTACACCTGCTTATGCTATGCTTTCTTACAGATAGGAAATGAATTAACAGAAGATCTTTATAGCCACAAATTGGCCTCGACTCATCATGCAGGAAAGCAAGCCACAGTATGTCCTCCATTAGCAGAACCTTGGTTATCCAAATACTGAACTGGCTCCTGTAATTTTCCTTTGACCATAGTAGAAGCATTCTGGTAACAAGTTACCATGAGCAAACTGGCTTGTAGGTAACATGTTACATCACAAATGTAATACATACAACATGTAGCATGGTCAAAATAACAAAACACCCATGAAGGTAAATCAATCTGAAACCCATGGTAAGAAAGATTAACTTAACCTTCATCTGGCTACATTTATCCAACCAATTCAGATGTTGAATCAGCCTTTCAGAGTGTTTTCTAGAAAGAGGTTCAGATTACCAAGGACGTACCATAGTAAATTATAATCTCATAGTGGCATAGATCTGTGCAGGCATGGTTTCTTCCTGCTATCAACAAGTTAGAATGATGCTCCGTATATTAAATCTGCTGTTTCAGTATTTGTGGTGCGTTCTTCCCTAGGCATGTTCTAGATCTTCAGTCGTGGCAAGATAGCTTAAACCTATCTTTCTATTCCCTTCATCTCTGGGGTTACCATGCATTTGCTCAGCCTCTGGACAAATTTAGAGTAGCTCAAAATTATCTCTAGCTTTAAACCAATTCTCCTATAAACAAGGGGCCATTCCACAGGAGGAATTAGATGGCACAGCTGTATTATGGCTACACCAATCCCCTAAGCTTGTGTCACTTATCATGATCACTCAGTGGAACTTGTAGGGCTTGGACTGTCTGACTCAGGATTTTTCATTAAGATGCAAATATGAATATTCCTATATCTATCCCCTTATATGGGACAGGACCAAGAAGGATGTAGAGCATGGCAAAGACTATATAAGGAGTCAGAAAATAATGTAGCTCTCTTATTCATTGCTGTGTTTATATACAGATGCATACAACTGGTGGTCTTACTTTTCACTGCTATGAACTTTACCTAGTTAGTGGCACTGGGGCAAAAGGAATAACTGCTGAAAGTAAAGCTAAACTAGTATATTATTCCCCAGATTGCACTGTTTTGAAGGTTATGTCTGCACTGTAATCCAAAGGTGTAGTTGCAGTTTGTGTGGACCTGCCCAAGCCAGCATTAAATTAGCCTGGTTGCAGCAAGATACAAGCTGCAGGTTGGCCATCCAAGTATTAACACCAAGTTCTGGGAGGATTTTGTAGTACCTACTGAACTCTGATGCTAGTAGCAACACCACTACTGGTGCCTGAGCTAGTTAATTTAAAGCTAGCTCATGTGGTGCCTATACAAAGGGTAGTCACACCTTTGGATTGTAGGATAGAGTAGCAGGATGGGCCCTGGGGTCAGCCATGATGTCCACCTTAACCCTGCCCTGCTAGTTCATTCTGGCCTCTCATGGTCTCTCCTGCTACCTCACCTTGATGTAGTGTGGAGGCTGCCATCAAATGCCAATTCACTCTCTGTGCTTTTCCTGTTACTACTCCCTGGGGCTCAACTTGTCCCACTTGATCTGTAGTTCTAACCCCATTAGACACCAGCTCTCTTCATAGGGCGCCAACCCCCTGGCCCCAATTGCCTTATAGGCTGAAATTATGGCCTCCACCCACCCTCCCCTATACTCACACCCATGCCTTACAAGGGTTAGTCCACCAACACCTGCCTTCCTATGCAGGCCTCAACCCTCTTGGCTTTAGCCCACTATTATTCTGGCTACAGGCCTCCAGCTTTGACCCACTTGTACTGACCCAACTCCCTCTGCCTCAGCCCCTTGCCTTTGGTCACACTAAGCTGAAGGCTGTCTGTCTTGTCAGGCTCAGCCTGCCTGTGTTTCACACTACAGGCCCCTGTCCCTGTCTCACAGGCTGTCCCAGCCCCCCTGGTGTTCACTACCTGGACAAGGCTGCTGTTGCTTTCTGACAGCCCCTGGCCTTTTAACAAGGCCCGTGGGCCCCGAGGCTCTGACTTTCCAGAGTTGCTATCTCCACCCTGTAAACAGTTTGGCTTTAGCCCCATGCAGCCTCCTGGATTCCAGATCCTGGCTGGAAGGGCTCTATTTGGGCTTCAGTCTGCTCTAATACAGACTGCTCCCAGAGCACCCTCACCCATGGACTCTATACCATCCCTATCAGCCACATCCAGTCCTCTGGTTCCATACTGCAACAACTCAAATATAACCCCCCTTCTGGGGCTCCCTCAGTACCAGCAACACTTACCCTATAGGTGCTGGCTCTTGCAGCTTCCCCAGGTACCTGCATTGCTTGGACTCCCCCCCGTTACAGCCCAGGCCAGCAGGAATTCTGTCCTCAGCAGGAGTCAAGGTTAAACTGAGCTCTCTGGTTGATGGGTCAGGCTTTTAGTAGGCTGGGCTCCATCCCTTTTGATCACAGCCTTATCCTCGGCCAGGTATTTCTAGCTAGCCCAGTATTCAGCCTGCCCTCAGATGTTTCAGCTTAAACCCTGAGCTGCAGCCACTGCCTTCTTCCCTGATGCACATTTAACCCCTTGTGGTTTTCCCTGGCTGCACGTTACTCTGCAGCTGGCCCTTACCCAGCTGCCTACGTATTTGCAGCTCTTTTGATGCTGGCTTTCCACCATCTAAGTAGCAGGGGTTAGAGGTCCCTGCTACAGGGAGACA
>NW_017728886.1:120958492-120972501 GCF_001723895.1 Crocodylus porosus | reverse complement strand
ATTAGTATTGCAGATACCATTAAAAAGATAATCTTTTCTGTAAAATGATTTATCCACATCTCTGCAGTATATGCTCTAAATATAGAAAATGACATGATCAAGTCCACACCATAGTACTTGTTAATTGTGCTCACTGTTTACAAAATGTGGTGGTGGGGGGGGATCTACCTTACACCCATTGAAGTCAATGGCAAAGCTCCAATTGATTTCAATAATGCGATGTCAGGCATTTGATCATGATAAGAGACAATATGCTAACAGATTCAGTAACTACCACTTTTTATTTATGATTAATGCAGCAGGAACTGCAAGCCCAGGAGAATATCAAATCAAACCCCAGAACATTATTCACTAATTGATACTCTTTTAGAAAATCTGTAATCAAATCCTTATCTCAAAGAATGTGTATAAATACATGTGTTCATTCTTCTGTTTCAATTAGGAAGGTGAAAGGTAGATTTATAGTGCTGTTTTTGCGAAGTGGAATAATGAGGGGGTTTTTGAAAACCCTTTTTTTAGACCATTCAAAAATTGCCAGGATGAGGTGTCAGTTATGTGACTGTGGAGGCAGTGATGTCAGATAGCATGAAGATAGTGTTTATAAGGAATGAGGTCTGTTCAGTTTATTTAATAATATTTCTTGTGCCAGATCTTCAATGCAATTCACATGAAGTAAATGGAGCTCTGTCCATATATGACGGTGACCCCTTATATCCTCTCATATGACTCTGTGCTTGTTTTTGTTTCCCAAGGAGTCCCTCTCTGACTCCCTCTTATATTTTCTTCCCTTCCCCTCCTCATTTTTTTAAAGGTCAAAATACATGCACTTAAGGAAGCTTATGTCAGACAATTAATATGGATATGGTTAATGTCCATTTGCACATCATCGAATGCCTCTGGTTTTTGTGAGCAAGATTTTCAAAAATTTCTCAGAAAAGGAACGTTTTCAGGGGCAACGTGACTCCAAGTTAGGTGCTTAATGCCAACTTCGAGTGCAAGTTAGCACTAATTTCCCTTTGCCCCTCTGAATATTTTCTCCTGCTGAGCACAAAAAACAAATAGTTGCCAAATGAACTACTGTGTATGAACTGCAACCATAAGTGCTGAAGGGCATTTTTCATATCACAGTTTTAATTCCAAGTCTAGACATCAATAATCAGAACATTCATGAACATAGGCTTTTAGGATGAAGGTAAGGCTATTTGTTCAACTTGAATTCAACCTCTTTGTGCATCTTTATGAGACAGTCTTTACTTACAAAGTTGTGTGCTATATTTTGTGGGTGTTTTTCCCGCACAGGGCCCCTGCCTCTTTCAGTGTACAGGATGGACCTACCATGGTAATCAGTTGTACCCATTTGCATTTCAAAGACACTTGTGGCTTTCTGTGTCTACAGTGCAGAAGAGGATCTTTATCGGGACCAAAACACCCTTCTTCCCATTCCATCCAAAGATCAGGCATTCTGAGCCTGTCAGTGACAGAATGCATGCACCAAAATAAAGTTTGCTGCAATAACAATGAAAAAGATATTAAAGATTAACAATAGTTTGTTCTGAGTCCTCCAAAACCTGTGATTCAGACAAATCAAAAGTCGCACATGGCTGCCTTATGTAGAATAACATTAATATTTACGGTCCAGTTGTGCTCTGAAAAGTAACTGTAAAAATGAAGTTGCAGGGTTGCATATATATTTTCTTTCACTAATTTCAATATCAAAAGTGCTTAGTTTACATATCAAAGGAAGGCTTTCCTCAATGCCAGCCCTGCAAATTCAACAGGGAAACTGTTCTTCCTTTTTGCATCATCCCTAGTAATAAAGATCCTGCAGGCAGGATTTAGCTGACAATTGGGATGATGATGGCCCAGCCCTCTCACTGTGCTCCACTCCAAAAAACTGGCAAAAGGCGCAGCTTATGGATGAGCAGCTGCATGGGAAGGAGGAAGCTCAGCGGGGACGAGGTGGTAGCAGGACAATCAGCAGGAGGAAGAGGCGGCAACAGCAGATGAAAAGAAGTATAAACTGCTCAGAGTTTGGGAAGAAAAGGCAATAGGGAGCAAGGCCAGGGAACAGGAAAGGAGAGGAAAAGGAGGAAAAAGCAAGGGACAAAGGAGAATAAAGGAGACAGGAAAGAGGAGGAAGACGTGATCTTAAAAAAGAAAGTTGGAAAAATTAAAAACTAAGAGGAGAAATAAGGGACAAAGAAAAAAATACATTTTTTTAATAGAGAAGAAAAATTCTGACTTTTTTATAGCAGTTGGACAAGGAAACATGGGTCTTATGTCAGAAGAGCAGGAAAGGGCAACTGAGTGGAGAGAGTCAGAGGCATTCATAAAGAGAGGGGATTCACGAGGAAGATGCGTCTATGTGCGTGAGACCCTTCTTCCCACATTATCCCATTTAGATACCTATGATGCTCTTCTGCTGACTGGTAGAACTTGCCTTGAAGGCTGGTTTTCCAGTGAAGGAGATGTAGGCAATATGTTTTATTTATAAACATCCAAGTATCCTGGGGCACACATGGTCAGAAGTATGTGGGCAATACCTTTTTTCTAGAAATTCAGTCCAATGCAAATGTTCAGTTCCCAGAGGCAATTCTTCCTCACAAACTGACTCTTAAGTCAAACCAGAGAGCACTGTCTCTTGTTTACAGCACAGCTCCCTTTCCAAGATCCACCGTCTCTAAACAGAATTTTTCATAATCAAAACTAATAGCGACATACCATACCTTCCCAAGACTGAACAGTTGCTCACACACTAAGAAACGGAAGGTAAACTCTATAGAGCAGCACTCCTTGCTGATGTTTGCCATAACAATTTTATACACACACAATTATACACACACACACACATATATGTATATATGTACACACACACACACACACACACACACATATACACACTTATATACATACATAGAGACAAGTTTTAACCACTAACATCATTTGGTGGCAAGTATATCTAAGAACTCTAAATGTATGAGAAACCTAAGACAGATACTAAGCAGAGGGGTTTTCAAGGCTTCTGCATGACTCAGGAACACAAGTCCCTGCAGTTCTCAATGTGATGTGCTTCTAAGGGTATAGACAAATGTAACAATTGTATCACTATCAAACGATATCTATACCACCTTATAATGCAACTGTTATGTCTACATGATTCTGTAGCAGTATAAATGTAGAAAAATTGCTTCAACTTTAACAGTACCTCTTCCAAGCCAATGCTGGAGTGATTTAGCTCATTTGTATTGCTACAAGATTCTGCAGACACAACAGTTACAGCATAACTGCATCTCCCCCCACCTCCCTGCAGCTACAAATGTACTTTTGACCATATCCTAAATCACTTAGGGTCAGATTTAAATAGGTATGATTAAATGCCTATATAGGTGTCTGTAGATGTGCAGGATGCTTGTTCTGATGTGCTGTAATTAGAGCACGTTGGAGCAGACTCAATTAATTGAGTTTGCTGGAGCATGCTAACCAGTTAGGCATGAATGAGTTAGGCCCCTTTAGAAATCTGTCCTTTAGACACTTTTAAAAATCTCAGGCTGTATCTTTTGTTCTATACAGAACCTAACACACTGAATAAATGCATGTAATTAATGCAGAACCAAAGATTATTGTTAATTTAAAATCTATGGGAGGTAAGGAGAAGGTTCAAGTTGCCCATTTAAACAGTTAAATATTTATTATTGTTGTACTTTATGTTACTACCTATATGGGGCTCATCACTGTAGCATCTGGGTGCACTTTATGTACAGGACAGACGAATTGTTTTCCAGCTGCATGCCGGACTACACGCGACATGGGCATTCCCAAGGGACAAGTAACAATGACACAAGGTGTGCCACTGCTACTTGTCCCTAGAGAAAAAAGTATCCGTGCCTGTTTGGGTGCTCCCAAAGAGTCCACAGGAATTGAGATACACTGCCAGATGCCACATGAAGCAAGGACCTCAGCCAGCTGTGTCAAGTGTGTAAGGGATTCTACAATCAGATTGGGTGATTGTGGCCAGAGAGACAAGCGCAGAAGATGGTGGTGGAGACATGCAACACTGGCTTCATGATGGAGCAAGGTGCCAAATCTGCTGAGAATCCAAAGAAGGGAAGTCTATCTAGCATCTAAGAAGCACAATGGAAAGGCAAGAAAGCAAAGGAAACTGGAGAACACTATAAACTGATTTACTATGGATAGTCAAAGAGGCATGACAGGTTTGGAGTACTACTGGGTACAGGCATGGATTAAGTCATATGAAAGTGGCCAAAGACCAAGCTGTATCTATCAAGCTAGCACTTGAAAATAGCGTGATAAATGTCATCAGTGCCCAACCTGGCTGTGGCAAAAAGAGAAAGGCCCAATTCTGAGGTGATTGATAGCATGCTGCAGCAGACCCTCCAGAAACAAAATAGTTATCACCAGCACAGAAACTGATGGCAATGTGGGAATAGATCATATTGTACAGCTGCTACCATAGCAGGTATAGGCTTGGTGTCAGGAATGCTGAAGGTGATACTGTCACAGAAGCAGCAGGAACACACAATTTAGCCTTTGCAAATACTTTCTTCATTAAGAAAGATGAGGACATCTCTGCCTTTTCATGGAGGAGGTACAATGAGTCAGACTGACTATTCCTTGCTCTTTTGAAATAAACTGAAAACTGTCAAAAACTGTAGACTTCAAGAAAACCCCAAGTCTGGCCCAATTCATCACCAGAAGCATACTCCCTTCAGTGGGATACCTCAGCAATAATTGCAGAACCTGTCAGCACATCTCCAGTGCTTCAATAGTGAACATCCTTCATGACAAAACCATCAGCATCCACAAATCCTACACATGCAGATTACAGAACATGGTATATTGCATCCAGTATACCAGCTGCCTTCATGGAAATTATGGCTATGTATAGACGTTACACATATTGCGTGTTTAGAGTGCTACTTGCTTGCTGAAGTCATAACTGAACAGACATTCATGGCTCTTAAAGCACTTTGAAAATGGCAGATCATGCTCTAAGTTAACCCTTGATGGATGTGTACTAACATAAAGTGCTTTCTATTAGAGCACTTTATCGAACATCAGTATCCCACTGAGGGGAGTTTGCTTCTGATAATGAATTGGGCCAGATTTGTACGTTGCTTGAAGTCTACCATTTTTTTTTACATTTTTCAGTTTATTTCAAAAGAGTAGGGAATAGTCAGTCTGACTCATTGTGCCACCTCCATTGAGGCCAGATCCCATCAAGGGTTAATTTAGAGCTCAGTCACTGCCATCCCAGGCAGTGTTACACAGGACTGCACTCTAGCCTTGGGCAGGACTTTCTGCTCTGCCCAAGCACCAGGATGGCCCCATCCTCTTGGCTGTCAGTGACAGCCTCTGATCCCAGCCTGGTGTAGAGCCCAGCAGTGGAGGGGACTGGGACAAAGGAAGGGGGATTTCTGTTCCTGCAGGTGCCCTGGCCCCACAGCATATCACAGCCAAGGGTCTCTCTCTCTGCTGGGCCAAACTGCAGTGCAGCTCAGATGAGGAGGGATGCAGGGAGTGGGATCTGGAGTCTCTCATCCCAGCTTGGAGAGGCTGCAAGGGAAGGGCTCCAAGGTCTCTCCCCACCACAGCTGCCCCTGCCAGGCCATGCCACAATGCAGCCTGAATGGAGGGGCTGTGGGAAAAGGACTCTGGGGTCTCTCTCCCTCCAGCTGCTCATGCCCCCTGCAATGCAGAGCAGCCCAGGTGAGGGGGATGTGGGGAGAAGAGTCTGGGGTCTCTCCTGTCCCAGCTGCCACTGACAGTTATCCACTGGCAGGAGGTTGAGGCTGCAGAGAGGGGCCACTCCAGCAACCTCCTGGGAGGCATGCAGGAGTGCCCTCAGCAGAGCAGTATAGGCCACCTCTGAGCGCTCCCCTCCCCAAAGAGTGAACTTCTGTACAGTTCAATCGCCTGCTAACCTATAGTGCTTTAAGTAAGACACAATAGTTAGAGCACTTCCACCAGGGGCTTTTTGAACACCTGTACTTAGCCTGTGTGGGTGAAACTAGACAAGAACAATGCAGCAGGGTCAGTTTGCACCAATAAAATGTAAAGGACAGACACACAAACAAGAGCTCATTTTTTCCCAGAACCACCACCCTCTGTCTGACCTTGCAGTCTTCATGCTCAAAAGGGAATTTTCAAAACACCTCCAGAAGACAGTCCTGGTAAAAGAAATTCATAACTCCACTGGATGGTAACAACATCTGGATTTAATACAGATTGTGGCTTTATGGCTCATTATAATTTAACAAATCCTGCCAATAATCTCCCTGCACTTCATAGCTAATAATTACCCCCTCTTTGAACATTCTCCCCCTTCCACTACTAGATTGCCCCTTCTACTGACATTCTATTCCACCCTGCTTAAGTTCCTGTAAAACTATTAATGCAATGGTAGGCATTCTTCCTCCCCACCATCCTCCCCACCACCCTGCTACTCTTTTGTGGCTCAATTTTAAGAGTCAGATGACATTATTACAAAAATAGCAACAACAACAACAAAAAAAACAGATCCCGAGGCACTTCAGCAGGAGGGAATAGAATACCATTAGGTACTTAAGTCCACTTAGATGCCCTGTAAGTGGAACAGAATCCCCCAACAGCTAAGTACATGGATGTAAGTCTCCTCACTGGGTTCTTTAATAAGATTGTGTTATGTGAAAACTGCCAGCTGCGTGGAGCTTTACAGTTCCTATTTTTAAGAACAAAAGAGACAAGCAGGACTGTGGTAATACAGGCATAAAACTTATGAACCATACTGTGAAACTATGAAAAAGGATTACTGAACAAGGAGTGAGAAGAGAAGTCAAAATGGTAGACAATCAATTCATATGTATGCCAGGTAAATAAATGTTTGCTGCAATTTTACCAAGCAGATGGCAGGGCAGGCTGGCACCCTATAGCAGTTGTACCCATGATTGTGCTGCAGCACCAGGCGCTTTTAGAAGTGCCCGGCACTGCAGCACATACATTTATATAAATGGATAAATGCACATCAGTGCTGAGAAAAATGGCAGTGGTACAATTTGGAACTAAAACACATTGAAGGTGTTTTAGTTCAAAAGCACACTTCCGCCACTTTCTCAGTTCTGACGTGCATTTCCCCATTTATACAAATGGTTGCAATGCAGCGCCAGGCGTGTCAGCTCACCAGCAGAGTAGACTTGATTAACTGAGTCTGCTCTGACATGCTGAATTTCTGGCATATCGGAGCAGACAAATGTATGTGTATAAATATCCCTAGAGACTAGTTCAGAGAGGCCTGAGCGTTTGTAGGCAACCACCTATTTTGCCAGATGCTCCGAAAGGTTGCTGGATCAAGGCTGGGAATCATTAAGGGTCAACATTAATCCCCTTTCCTATGTCTACAAGTCTTGAATACACTCCCCCCAAAGACATTCAGAAGGCTGCTCCCTCATGCATGGTGGTCAGTTTGGGAATCTGGCTAATCTGAGGAGCTAATCAAGGATTTTGTATGTAAAATCAGCAGCTGGGCTATTGTGGAAAGAGGTTTGAAAACACATGCAAGTAAATGAGGGGTCCATGAGAGATGAGCCTGCTGCACCAACAGATTTTCAGCAGCTCTGCTTCTTTTACAGAGGACTTAAGATATTTGTCTTCAGTGGTCTAGGAAGCAGAAAAGGTTTCTCCTCAAGGGCATCTAGTTAACATATCACATTTGTGGAGAAACTGCAACCCCCTGGTGATTCTGACTCGGCCATTCCTCTGGCAGATGTTCTGCTCTGGCTTCTCTAGGTCAATGGGTGATGTGTACTGACACAGGCATGCCCCAGGTGCCACATCTCATTGCTATATGCGTCAATACAATATTTCAGTCTCTGAGTTGGTTAATCTGGTCATAATCTTTTTAAAAATAGGAAGATGTTTCTTCATAATATCTGGAGATCATGATATATATGATTCAAATATTGAGAAATACACACATATGCATATACATACACACGCACACGTGCCCACACATATGCATATTTCTCAATATTTGAATCAGTGAAGCAGACCAATGTAGAACATAAATACATTTATGCTTAGGAACCCTTGGTATTTTAAGTATTTAATTTTCGAATCAGCCTCTTAATTGTGCATGTGATTTTGTTTATATGCATATAAACAACTGAGTTTACAGAGCAATCCCCATTTGCATGCAGAAAAGTGGGCTGAATTCTGCTTTCAAATACATTGCTTTAAACCAGTGTAGTAAATGCACTGACTTCAATGAATTATTCCAGATTTAAAATGGTGCTGTTGAAGGGAGAATCAGAACCACAGGGTACAAATCAAGAACAGATATGTTTATCTGCATAATTGCACTCATTTGCATATGAAGTGCTTGTGTATGTACAAGCAAAAACCATGTTCATATCCTTTTGAAAAATGTTTCATTAATATTCTTTGCCTAATCTTCCTCATGAGACAGGTATTCAGTTCTGCGAGCAGATTCTCCAGTGTACAATTAGGAGCTAGTGCAATGGTTCTCAACCTTTTTAGACTCAAGGCACCCCTTGTTAGGCTCAAGACATTCCTTAGAAAATGCCAGCTCTTAATTTTCACTTGTTTTTTTTGACTACAGAAAAATACTAGTGCAATTCTTCTGCTGCAAAAAACCCAGAGAACCCACAACAGGACAGAATAGTTATAACTCTGTGGATTCCTGTGTGAAATATCTGGGTTTATCTTGTGAATCATGTTCAGACACCTAATATTGTGTGGCACCCTTGAAAGGAACTAAAGGCACCCATGGGTACCTAGGCACTCTGGCTGAGAATCACTGTACTAGTAGATAAAGCAGTGGCCTGGACACTGGAAACATGGTCTTTCTTCCTGACTCTGCTATTGGCCTAGTGGAGGAACTTGGGAAAGTCATTGCATCTTCCATGCCTTGTTTTCCCCATCTCCATTATGTTACCACTTTGCCTTGCCTTGCTTTACATGGAAGCAGAAGGTAATAATCCAGTGGGAATGGCAGGGTTGTACTCCATGGGTTCTTACATACAGCTACTCTTCAGGGAATGTCAGTGTGTCTGCTGGGTGAGTGAGGTTTCCCAAATAGCTGAGAAGCTGGATTTGATGTGATAATACAAGACTGGCATAAGGAGAGGACTCCCATGCACTTCCTCACTGATAATCATAGCACCTGTTTCAGGCAAGCTGCTGGTCCATAGCTAATAAATAACTTGGGAATTGAGCATTCAAGTCATAACCAGTAACGTAACAAGGGGTGGGCGGGCTGGGCATCAACCCCAGGTACAAACTTAGAGGGGGGCACCAGAATGGTGCCACCTTAGGGAGTCTATGCCATGACAACAGCAACAGTCTCACACTGTTGCTGTAGCAGCGGCAGCAACAACTACGAGCAGATTGTACCATGACAGCAGCAGACAGAGGAGTTTAAGTCCCCAGGGAAGGTGAGATTTCTGCCATGCCCACCCCCACATGCTTGGTAGGTCCTCTGCCTCTGGTGTTCTGCAAGCACTTGTAGCCCTCCCTCTCTCCCTCCACTTCCCTGCAGGGTTTTTGCCCAGGGCTCACACCTGGATAGTTACTCCTCTGATCATAAGATTTCATATACTGCACAGTGAGCCATTAGTGATCATGGCATGACACACAGACAGAATTGGAAATCTACCAGCACATTATCCCAAGAATAACGTGACTGATACAGCAGTGGCCTGTGCATACCTAGCCGTCCAGCTGTGAGATGCATTTGGTTCCCACTGCCCTGTGGAAACAGGAATACTATGCAACTCCCTGGGGTAGGGTCATTTGCAACAAAAAGTACTCCCTTTTTATACAGTGCACTTGCTTTACAAATGTCTGCATTATTTTACATTATGTATGCATTGTTTCTGGACCTTCATGGCTACAACATCCCTCTTGCATTATTTTACATATTCATTTCTGCTGCCCATAGATGGTACTTGTTGAATCACTATAAACTGGGACAAACCTCTTTGAAACTGCTGTAAACAACTTCCTCCTTCATTGCAGATGGTTATAAGAAGCAATTAAGCTTCTTTATGAAAGCAGATAGATAAAACAACAGCAACCTCTGTACCTAAAACATAAGTCCATAGCTCTATCTAAAACAAAAGCAAATGCAAAGTTGCTCAGAAATTTCAAATTATGTGGCTAGAGGGATTTTGCTGAGCATCTGTATGCGGAGGAAGGACAGCTCATGTTGAGAAGTAAAGATATGCAGTTCAAACCAGGAAAAAGACTGCTCCAGTTCAGCCTGAAGAAGCATCATAGCACCCTGAGAAAAGTTGTAGAGAAACTCATGACTAGTGTGGAAAATATAGGTAAGAAACTGGTATTCACTGCGTCTCATAATACAAAAACTAGGGTGTATCCAATGAAATACACAAGCAGTGGATTTAGAACAGACAGAAAGGAGGACATATTTTTCACTCAGCATATAAGTAACTTGCAGAACTGATTGCCATAGGGCACTGGAAAAGCCAATAGCATAACAAGGTCCCAAAAGGGATCTGATGGTTTATGGAGAATAGGTCCATCAGAAGCTGTTAAACACAACAGCCAAAGACGTAATTCCTGCAGCAGGACATCCCCCAGTTGATGGCTACATGTGACTAGGAGGATCTGACGGGCTGAACCACTCTATGCAAGCCCTGTTTTTTACATTATTCTAAAGCACACACTACTTGTCACTGTCAGAGACAAAATACTGGGCTAGATGGTTATTGGTCTGAACCAGAATAATAGCTTTTGTGTTTTTATGTCAAAAAAATTTTGTGGGATGCTGGCTGAAACATGACTGGGGCTATGAGCCCAGAGACTCTATCCAGCTGTTCGATCCAGGAAACAGGACTTTGTACAATTCTCTTTTTTTTTCTTCCTAACTGGAATCACATGCAAGGCTGAAAGCTATGGCTGGATGCTCAGGGGGAATAAGGAATAAGAGTATGAATTAATCTATATGCACCAATATAGTTACATCTCTTTCATAGTCCATAACGTGGTCTACTCACTACCTTTGAAAACTACTGTGGGAAGGGTCCTTCTAAATATTTCCCCTCAGAATACTTGACAGTGTATAATTAACTGGGGTACTTGTGACCCTATACTACTGGACATTTTCAAAGAAGTACAAATCTCTTGGCTTGCTCTTACAATAGAATGCTGAAAAAAAGAAAGCTTTCCAAATTTATGATTGAAACGTTATGCTCAAAGACCCAGAATGATGTGCATTCTCTTTAGCTGTCAGAATAAAAGATCAATGTCATGAATCAGTAGACTGACTACTGCATAGTTCCACTATTAGGTGTAGTTTGCAGCTGTCATGCTATAGACAGGCACAGACTTGTTATGTCGGTTTACATACAGCTATGAAAAAGACAAAAAACCTAACTATGGGCCTTTTTACACCTTGCACTGTGAGCCACAAAAATGTTGATCGGTGTTAGTGCTACCTTTGAGTTTGGAGGAGCCAAAGTCACACAACCTTAGTCTAGAAACCTTCACCGACTGTCCCCCACCTGCACAGCTGTGACTTGCCACTAGAGGGCTGGTGGGTAGGACTAGGAGCTATAGCTGTGAGTTGCCACTAGAGGGCTGGTGAGCCAGGACATGCTTCTATCCCTGCTTTACAGGTGAGGGTGAGAGAGATCTTGGGATACTGGAGGACTTCAACTTGGGCAGCAGATCTGTGGGGAGCGGCCACACCTTAACGTAACATGAGCTGGATAGCGCGGATCAGAGATAATCCTGCTCTGGAGTGGCGTAACTTTGAGCCACATAATGAGTGCTTAAAACTACTTTAAGGTGTTTATGTGCAGACAGTCCAGGGGTGAAGAGCTCCATGATTTACAATCTAGAATGTAACCACAAGTGGGCTAGAATTTACTGGATAAAATAAATTAATAAATGAGTAGGCAAATTCCAGAATGATCCCTATTCTTCCTATTTGATATACAGTGAAATCACTGTAGAACAGTGATTCTCAACCAGGGTGCCATGGCACCCTAAGATGCCTTGAAAACCTTTCAAAGGTGCCACAGGGTCCCACAGAAATAAACCCAGAGATTTCAAATACAAATCCATAGTGTTAAAACGTTCTGCCATGTTGTAGTCTTTCTGAGTTATTTCTAATATAAAAATGTCTCTCTTATTTTTCCATAATCAAAAAATGAGTGAAAGCTAAGAGCTGGCATTTATCTAGAGGTGCCTTAAGTCTAAAAAAGGTTGATAGCCACTGTTATAGAAAAAGCTGAAAAGGAAGCCTATTTTTTCTCATGTTGGATGTCTTTAGCCTTGCCCTACAAAATTTGTTGGGCAAACACAACTCTCCTGTTGAGAGGTTAAGATGCCTTCAGAAGAACTTATTTTGCAACCATGGCATATTCAAAATACCCATAACTAGCAATTTGCAAACACTCTTGAAAATTGCAAACATTCTTGACACTTAAAGATAATCTTTCATTTACTCTCCTGATTAAATCAATTTAACAATATGCATTATCCATCTATGACCTCCATTAGGAGAAAGTACCCAAACAGAAACACAGGGGCACCTCCCACTCAGAGTACCATCCATCTCACTGGGTGCGTGTACATGCAACACTTAACTTCACATTAGCATAGTTTACTGCACAGCAAGCATGTGCCCTGCAACCATGGGGTTCAGGCTGGGAGATAAGCATCTCCCAGCAGCAGCCCTGTGGTAGTGAAGCCACAGCAGCAGCCCCACAACCATGGAGCTGATGCTGGGAACTCCCTGCTGGTGGGGGCAGGGGAGCCTGTTCCCCCTCCCCCCAGCTCTGCAAGCATAGATCTGGGTGGGGGGAAACAGACTGGTAAACTCCCCCCCAACTGCGTGCTCATGGAGCTGGGTGAGGAACAAGCTTCCCAACCTACATGCCCAGGTGGGGACAATGTCTCCCTGCCCTGGCAGCATAGAGCTTTCAGCCCCTGTCCCCACAATCGTGATCGTGGTGTGGGGCCTGGGAGTTTGCACCAAGCCCCTGCTCTGCAATCACGGAGCTGGGGCTGGGAACAGGCTGGGAGGCAATTGCAATCATGAAGCAGGGGCTGGAAGCTCCCTGCATGGGGGCAGTTTCCCACCCAGCCTGGAGCTGTCTCAGACCTGCCCCAGACCGGGACAGTTCCCAACCAGCCCCAGGCTGTGCAGGGAAGCACATGCAGCCTTTTGGTGGCTGGGAACTGTCCTGTTTTGGTTAGTCCCCAGCCAGCTCTGGGCTGCACATGCAGACTTCTCCATATAGACCAGGGCTGTCTGGGAACTGTTCCAGTCAGGGGCAGGTCCCAGCCCCGTGCCCTAGTTGGATGATCACTAATCAAGACATGGGGCTTGGAAAGACCTTCAGGGATGGGGTAGATCCAGCCATACCCACATACCCAGGTGATTATATGAGGGCCAGGGCCTCGCACTTCCAGAGCTGAACTGTAAGCTGTGTATATATGTATGACTGCCATCTAGAAACTAAGATTCTGCCTGTAGGAACTAAAGTAATAATTGTCTTTTCTATAAAATTTACATACAATCCCATGGTCACTAAAGATTGTCCCATATGGAGGGATGATTTAGTAATAAGTTACTCAAGTTTGTCTTTAGTAAAATTCCATATAGTCATATGAGCATAAAACTGGAGTAATACTCTGGTAAATAGGGCTCTGAAGACTGGCACTCATTAACGGCCAAATTCTAATTTGATCTGCAGACATGGACTTTCCTTTATGTTCATTGGGTTTATGTACAACCCCGATCCTATTTTAGCAATATAGCTTATGAAGGCTCTGAGTCTACCAATATGTAGCAATAACCTCAGGATGGTGTTACATTAATGGCTTCAAAATGATTTTAAAAGCCTGTTACATTAAAGCATAATGCTTCAATAAGTCTACTAATCACCTAGACTTTGAGTGTAGATCTGGGCTCTCTGTCCTGTGCTTTCATGTGCTTAGTGTTAGAGATACTCAGAGCATTT
>NW_017728886.1:120956618-120957937 GCF_001723895.1 Crocodylus porosus | reverse complement strand
CACGGGGTGAGGGCAGGCTGCCACTGTGGGCTGGGGCCATGGCTGCATCAAGCTCTTCCCAGTGTGGGGGGGCTGGGCCGGGCTGCACTTGGGACAGATGGTGGCAGTGCTGGGATGGAGGCTATGGGGGGGCTGCAGCCACCCCAAAATTCACCATAGCCCCCGCAACCCATCTCTCAGCACTGCCACTGCCCATCCCGAGTGGAATGTAGCTCAACTCCCCACACTGGGAACAGCCCAGCACAGCCCCAGCCCACAGTAGCAGCCCACCCTTACCCCATGCAGATCCAGGGGCACATGCCCCCCATGCCTCCCAGGGTCCATGCAGTGGCAGAGGCCAATATCCCATCTCTGCATCTGGTTCCCCCTGGACAAACCAGTCATGGCTCTGTCCTGCACCCCACCCCATCTGTGCAGGGCCTGCCCCAGCCCCAGCCCTACTCCCGCCCTCACCACCGTTGTGGGGGGAGGACAGATAGAGGCCCCAGCGGTGAGGGAAGAAGCAGAGCACAGGAAGGAGCAGGGGCTGGGGTGAGCGGCCCTGGCTGGGCTGGGTGGTGGGACAAGTGGAGACCCGGGGGGCACATGCTTCCCCCAGTCTGTGCACAGGGTGGAGGTGGCTGCAACAGCATGCTGCACTTTGTTCCCTGCTGCAGCTGCACCATACCCCCTGCCCTCCCCTCCTGGCAGTGGGATAGACATGGCATCTCATGGCTCTTGGAGCAGCAGGGCTCAAACCTGAGCACACAGCAGTAGCTGCTTCTGCCCCACACACAGATGGGGGGGGGCACATGCCGCTTGGTCCTCCACTTATCCTACCACCTGGCCCGGCCAGGGCCCCACTCGCCCAGCCCCTGCTCCTGCCTGTGCCCTGCTTTCTCCCTCACCACTGGGGCCTTGATCTGCCCCCTCCCTCAGGGCTCTTTCCCCTCCCCCCACAGACTTAGCTGCCTGGGGCAGGTGGTGGATGCACACATGTGCTCAGCCCCCCGCCCCCCCCCCAATAATTTTTTCTTCCTCCACCTATGGCCCCAAATCATGATACTTTATGCTTCCCAAACTTTTGCTTGGCAGGTTTTTTCCACAATTCTTACAGTGGATGTCCCTATTTCTGGTATAAATGGCCCCCTTTCTTTTTTTACCCTGTTAAGCTCTCAACCTCAGTGATATCTTAAAGAAAAGAGTTTCATAGTTAAGATAGGCGGGTGATCCAGGCTGACCTGGACAAGCTCAGCAAATGGGCAGACGAGAACCTCATGGTGTTTAACACCGAAAAAAGACTTGGGGGTCATCATTGACCACAAGATGAACATGAGCCT
>NW_017728886.1:120954635-120956259 GCF_001723895.1 Crocodylus porosus | reverse complement strand
GCTTATCTTGCTGGGATCCTATGACCCCAGCTGACTTTCTGCCCTTTGGGCGGGGGGCTGGACTCGATGATCTCCCGAGGTGCCTTCCAGCCCTAATGTCTATGAAATCTATGAAATTGTGCTAATGTAAAATTAGGTAGGTGTGTGTGTCTACACACACTCTCCTCTACCAGGATACCAGCAGCTAGAAAATTAAAAAGAAAAAAAAAGCAACCACACAATCAGGATTTTTTTTTGCAATCTCTACCCAGGGTTACCACACATCCCCCTCATATCGGAATACAAAGTGGCTGTAGTGCAGAGATAGAGAAGGGAGGTCTCCACAATACCTCTACAGCATGAAAAGGACCCACAATGGGACATGTAATTATAATCAAACTTGGTTTGCAAGTTTTATGTTTGACTATTCCTTCCAAAGTGGTCTTTAAAGGCATTGCATTTATCCATTATTTCACATCTTATCATTTAAAATGGAGCCAAAAGAACATGAAGATATTGCTTGATGAGTTTTGTTCTTCATTACCCAAATCAGTCCAAATCTTTTGTGTGTGACCCTTTCAGAATGAAAATAAGTACTTTTCAGCATTGAGTTATAAAAATAACTTTTGCTAGTTCTACAGAATAAAATACCCAAACTAAAATAGCCTGAATTCTTTCCAATGTATAATAGTTATTCTTGCTAAATTAGCATGGACATTTCTTTTCTGGGACTCCCTATAGTAAGCCATAATTTTTTAGACTAAAATATTATAGAACTGACTAGCTGAAAACCTCCTCAGCAACAGGATTTAAATTTGAAAGCTACACAGAATGTATCTGCAGCAAGAACTGAAAGTCTAAGCCAGATATGATCAAAATGCTGTCTACTTTCAAATCTTGATACTTGCTTGATACACAGATGTGAAGAATTTCAGCTCAGTACAATGCAGAGGTGACATCTCACTCAAAGGATCTACAATAGTGGATTCTTTAATATTGATTTTCTCTCCATCTGTTCATGAGTACAGAACGACAGTTGGTACAAAACATGTGACTGAGCTGCAACTGGGAGGGCAGTACCAAGTTCATTGTGCCCTTCCTGTGTAGCTTACCCAACAAAAGGCCAATGCTGTAATCCAAAACACATCCTTTCCATTGACTTTGATGAGCTTTGGTCAGCCCCTGAATTTTTGCACTAGCTACCTGATGATGTTAAAATTGAGCTTTCTGTTTGCTGTTCTTTAAAACACATCTCTTTGAGGCAAACCTTAGCTAGTCATTCCTATGAGGATGGGAAATGACTGTTACAGTCAAATTGTTTTCCCCACACTTTTAATATGTTTATTGTTAAACTATTTTTCCATCTCTTCCTTAAAGGTTTCCTGAGCTCCATTGAAGAAACTCTGTGCAACTCGTGCTCAAAGTAATGCTTATGCGTGCTACCTAATGTTTCAAAGAAAGTACATCAACAATCCCTGAACCAGGGTCAGCAACCCAGGAGAACACCTCTCTCTCAGCTGAACACCCTAGCCACCAGGGTGGAAAGTCATTTTCCAGTTTACGTTCTTTCTCTAGCTCTATGCATATTGCACTCTCTTCTGCATTGCAACACAGATTCAGCAGGAAGGAGTGGAGAATCCCACCC
>NW_017728886.1:120945906-120954480 GCF_001723895.1 Crocodylus porosus | reverse complement strand
CTGGAGCCACTTTCGTTTTGTATAAAAAGTAGTCCCCCTCCAGGTATCATTTGGAGGAAAGTCTTGCCCCTCTGGTTCTGTTTATGCATGAGTATAGGCATGTACCTTCAGGGGAGTATGCCAGTCTTTTGACCTCAAGTGGCCAAAGGCCTCATCCCTGCAGATGTGAGGGCCTTATCAAACAGTCGCTTGCAACAGTGGCAAAGTATTGAAATGTAGTGACCTATTCACATTCCAATAAGTTGTTCCCTTTCAGGTAATGTCATAACACATATAACAACTTTGCAACATCATGACGGCACTTAACATGTGCTAAACTGCTAACAGATGTTTGTGCATCTGATTGCATTTAACAGCACTTAGTAAGCGTTATGGTGGTGTTAGACAGTACCTATCCCATGTGTTGAATGCTCTTAAAACAGGAGTATCTACATGCAAATTAAGTAAAAGATGAGCTAAGTGCCCTCTGAGCATCTCAGAGTTACATTTCTCTGGATAAGAAGCATCTCCAGCTGGCTTGTGTTACAGTAACATCAGCCTGCTCCAAGGGGCCAATACCAGCAACTTGCAGTCCTCCAGTACCCCAGGATGCACTGGTCCTAGCTCCCTCTCCCCCACCACCCCAATAATGATCTGTCATCAGAACTGACCCAAGAAGAGCAGGGCAGGTGTGGGCAAGCAAGGTGCCACAGGGGGAGGAGGAATTGAGTGGGGAGCTGGCAAGGAACCACAGGAGGCAGGGAGGGGAGGGTGGGGGGCAGGCAAGTGCAGAGCCACTGGAGAGCCAGGAAAACAAAGGGCAGAATTGGCAGCTCCTAGCCATGCCCCTGCTCACCAGTCCTCTAATGTCAAATCAGAGATGTAATCAATTACAGAGGGTATTAACCCTTAACGTTCAGCTGCTCACAGCACATGCTAACTTTACTACTGCTTAATGTTCCTTAGAGTTAGCATGTGTAAACCATAACATGTAACAACACCCTTAGGTTAAACTTCACACATGTGTATCCTTAGCATTTCCAACTGGCTAGCTTCAGGCAACTGCATGCTGATTGGTGGTATTACATGCCATTCCATTCAACATCCTTATTGCTTTGGATCCCATTCTGTAACACCTGACTGTCCCCAAGAACTATACAAGGGAGCCTCAACACCTGATGCAGGACTTCCCTACATTACTTCTGTCCTGTACCTAGCAGTACTGCTCTTATGCTTTGGCACATGTCAAATCCTAGAAAGGAGACAGGGTAAACACTTTAGAGGAAGCTGGAAGGACACTCAGAGGCAGGTACTTTGCCCCATTTCCAGGATTTAGAGTGAACAGAGGAGCAGGAAAGCAAGATGAGACAGTGACAGTGGTGCTCCTGGGCATAGTGTAGAGGAGGGATCCATGGGGTTCTAGACTCCATCTAGGTGGAAAGAGGAGGGGCAGGTTCTGGACTTTAGCTACCTAAGTCCTTCTTTAATCTGACTCTTACAATTGAAACAAGCCAAGGGTAAGAATGGAATCGGAGGCTTACAGTATGTCCATACAAACAAGTTAAAAGGAGGTGAGCTAAGACTTTACTGAACACCCACTATTCCACAGTAACTGTTCATGTGGCCAAGTACAAGATGCCTCGCTCTTTAATAACAGCAGGATAGAAGCACACGCACAGGCAGTTACTAGAGAATTCTGCAAGTTCACACATCAGCTTACTTACTTCATGGTAACTTGTTCGTATGCCCATACCCCAAAGAAGAGGTTCTCAGCTAAGGTGCCATGGGACCCTGGGGTGCCTTGAGATCTTTTTTTAAGGATGCCACTGGTTGCTAGTCAATGTTAACACTGTTAGGTATGCAAACATGAAATCCCTAGTGGGAGAAACATTCTAACTTATTGTGGTTTTTATGAGTTCTTTGCAACAGAAGAATTATTCTATTATTTTTTCGCACTTAAAAAAAAAAAAAAGAGTGAAAACTAAGACCTGGCATTTTCCAAGGAGTCCCTTGAGTCTAAAATAATTTTGAACCTTTAGAACCCACTCTAGAGAAGTAAAATAATTTGCATAAGACCACACAAAACTGCATAGGAGTTTTCAAATTACTGCTTTTTAGAGACATGTTGTTATTATCCTTTTTATTATTCTGATACCATGCTGAAAAAGTCCATGGCACTTTTGCATCTCCTCCTTCAATCAGGAGGAGAATGAAAAGAAAGAACAAAGAATAGTGATCTGAAGATAATATGTAATCAATCATCTGTCATAAAGACATAATGTTTCAAGGGGAAACAAAAAATGATAAGGATCATGGACAGAAAAGAGGCTGAAGTTGGAGTTTCTGTGGAGATTCATGCATAACATGAAGAGAAAATCATTAAAAAAAAATTTTTAAACACTGAGATAGTGTTAAGAATATGATCCTGTCTGATGATTTGACTCAAGGCCTCATCTTCATCCATCCCTAAGGTATAACAATGGCACTTAGACAGGTTTAGGTATCTAAGCCATAAAATGTGAACCTAATTCACCCTGTACAAGAGCCATCAAGCCACTAGGACATCTACAGCCCTCAAATATTGCTATTTTGGTGTGCTGTGCTTGCTCTGTAATGCTTCCCAGAGGAGACTTGAATCTTTCAAGATTTGAATCTGCCTGGGAAAGTGCATAAGCTCTGTATAAATATATGTGTGTGTGTGTGTGTGTGTGTGTGTGTGTGTGCACGCACATGAGTGTGTGCATGTGCATGTTTGTACACATGTGTGGCCACATGTGTGCACGTGCATGCATACATCCACAGTTGGAGAGGAAGAGGGAAACCATCCCCTTTTAGCACAGTATTTAGGGCACTTGCCAGGAAATAAAAGACTTAGGTTTTAGGTCTGCTTTATCTAGAGAAGGCATGAACCCAAATCTCCAAGCAAAATATTCCCAAGGCTAAGTTATTGGACTGGGGCAGGGGGGGGAGGGGGCTTCCTCCTCCTCCATCCTCATAGATGTCTCCCTCAGATCCCAGCATGGCATAGGCATATAAGGACTTCCCACTGATAGAATAGGTGACACCACTGTACTGTCCTGGTATTGTACCCCTTAGGCAAGAAGTGTTTGAGATAAGATTTACAAACACATCTTGTATGGTGTAGTGGCAAGGAAGGAGTTTCAGGCCACCTGCTGTTTTGGATAGCAGAAGCAAAGAATTATATTCCCTATTTAAGATTTGATCTGTTGTCAGTAGTGCTTTTAAATTTGGCTTTTAATGATACCTAGACTGGAAGGGTTATAAGTAATTCATAATTCATGAGTATCAAATAGCTCAATTTGTTTCTTACAATTTACCTTATCATTATCTTAACAAAATTTCATGTGCCATTATACTGCATAATTAACTAGCTTGGGATCACTCCTGAAAAACCACTGTAAACAAGATTACCCACAGGAGTACCAATTTTAGAAGATTAACCCCTTTAGTAGGTCTTTCATGAATTACTCCAGGTTCTCATTACTGTTAAATAAACTTGTACTGAGTTGATACAATATTCAATAGCCCATGGGTCATCAAATCTGATCACTCTAATCTCTTGTGTACTAAATTAAATGCACTAATATGCTGAAGCATCATATCAAGGTTCAGCACAGAGATAAACCAATGGCTATTTATTACCTTCCCAGATCATCCCTATCAAGAACAAATTCTCAGCAATGCAATTCAATCTTAGACAAGAAGAATTCTCCCTCCACCCTGAACTGAGATTTCCATTTAAATTGCCTTCCCTTAAAAACAGCTTAGCTTCACCAAAACTAAGGATGGGTTCAGTCACAAATCAACATTGGGGGTAAGGGGAAAGTCTTGTATTGGACTTGATTTACTGGCTGGAGCAGACAGCTGCTGTGGTCCCAGCTCTGGGCACAGGGTGGAGCCTGCCCTATGCTGGAGTGGTTTATATTATAAAAAATGTATAATTTTCAATGCACAAAATGTAATTATTAGAGGGTCATCTAAAATTTGACGTAATCTTGGATTCAGGTAAATATAGTATTGTAGTAAAGGGTGCATCCACACACTGCAGACTCATTGTCACATACAGATACCAGAGCTATCTTTATATATAATGACAGAACAGTCAGACTAATTTACACTTGTTTTCAAGAGAGTAAATTAGCCATGCTAGGCTTCATGCTGCCACAGACTGCAACAAGTACCTAAGCAAACTTTGGGGGTCTGCACTGCACTACGGTGCAGAGAGACAGAGTGGAGAACCAGGCAGTACATAATCATTTTGTAGACTCCCAGATCAGATGGGAGTCTTTGAGACAATATTCACAAAGACATCTTTTATGGGGAGGACTTTTAGGCCCCCTGCTGTTTCTGGGTTAGGTACCCAAGCTTCCCTATACAATTTATGGAGAGAGTTAGCCCTATAAGGAGTTCACAGAGGCCAGGAAGTGGAGGCCCACTGCCTAGGCTAGCTAATCTAAGGTGTCAGCAAGAGTCACTGCACTCAGACTCCACTCCCCTGTATTATGCACCTAACTGGGCTAGAATCACACTGTCACTGGAGTTAGCTAGATAAGTCAGGTCAATCCTACCTTTATCATGAAAATATAGTCTCATATCTGAACAGTGGGAGTTATTTCCCATTATTTCTTTCTCCACACTCATCTCACTGGTGAGAATATTTATCTGGGATGTGGAAGACCCAGGATCAAAGCCATTCTCTGCATGATTTGGAAAGGTTTTTCATCCACCTTCACCCACATCCAAGAAAAGTGCCTGAACCATTATCCACTAACCTGTTATGATGTGGGTGTGTCTCAGTTTATGCCACTGAAGCTCTTCCCTTTTGTATAGACTACTTAAATGTTCACTGGGCCAGAGATGGATACAGCAAGAACCTGATCCTATTTCACTGCTATGATGACCAAGACTTTAGTTCACTTCAAACTTGCATGTTTTGGAAAGCGATCCTATTCTACCTCGAAGACGTATAGCTCCCATTCTCATAGTGAGCAGACAGGTGTGCTCCACGGAGGCCAGTCCTACTCTAGCCATGAAGAAACATATTGTTCTCCCATTCTGGAAATGAGCACACTTACTGGTAGTTTTACACACTTCTGTCACACTGAGATCCAGATTAATCTGACACACAAAAAGGGGAGGATTGCCCCAGAATTCACCCATCACACGACAGTACCATCTTCACTAAGCCTCAGAGTCACATTTGTAGCTGGAATTGTCTCTCAACAGAGAATAAGTAGAGTTACATTCTTGGTGTCCGTACTGGATCACTTCTGTGCAGTATGCCAAGTCTAGTTACCTAGGAATATTTTCAGGCTTAAGTGGAAGCCAATAGAAACCTAAGTGCCTAAGAAAATGTTGGATATTGTGAGATCTTTGTTTTAGCCCTTGCTCCAAGGAGTATTTAATTATCTTAGACAAAGGTGCAGTTGAGCTGTGGGGAAGAGTTCTGCAGATGCGAGGGGTACCTTTGTTACTGGGATTAGATGACAATGCCCATCGTAATACTGAATCTTGACTTCCTTTTCCCTAAATGAATAGCTGTAATTGCCTGGTAATTTTCTCCTGGATGTCAGAATTGTTCCCATTTTTTTTTAACTCTGAAGAGAGAAACAGAAATAATCTTACAGTCATTCTCAAAGGCATGCCTGTGCTGCTGAATAACTGTGCTAGGCTACACTGCTCTGCACTTGCTAGCTTCTGAACCAGGAGCAGTGTAGCCACTGTAGTGCAGAGGTACAGGCAGGGTAGTTAGCTCTGCCCCTCAACAGTGAAAGTTAGCCCAGGCACATCAGCCCATGCAGGCAGCATTGATTTATTCTGTCTTGTTATGATTTTCTGTCTTGCATTATTCCATATCATTTAGTAAGAACAGGTTTCATTTATAGTCCCCGTATATATTGATACACTATTGCATATACATGCATTTCAGTCATTTATGCTGGCCTCAACAAACGTAATGAATATTATTGACACAAGTAGTGGTGTGGCCAGAGAACAGATCTGGAAGCAGAAGCTTCTGGATGTGACATTTACTTCTAGTCAGGGTTTAGGTGAGTCATGTCCCCTTACAGCTTTGACTTCCTTGGTTGTGAAGGAATTGTAATAAAGCTCACTCTTTCTGTCAGATCCCCAGATGAGGTAAATCATTTATTTTAAATTAAAGCTCTATCCCTCAGTTTTTCTATTGCAATCCTTCCCTGTGGTATCAGAGCACTGAACCAGTATATTTTGGACAAATAGGTTTCAGAGATTTGATATCTCTTCATTTGGTCCTGTACTGATTTCATTTTATTTTAATTATTAAAGGAAAACTTTATCAAGTAGGTGACTTGTATAATGTTTTTATGAATGAAGTGAGTTGTTACAGGCTGCAGAATATCTACCTCTTGGATGTTTATGTCATCTTATTAAGTCAACCTTTGTAAAGTGACTTGAAAAAGTAAAATGATGAAATAATATTTTAAAATCTGGGCTGCAATCCATGGTTGTGATCAATTAATTTGGTTCCACTGGCTTCATGGATGTACAGTGACTTATCCTAGCTAAGAATATGTCCTGAATATGATTGTGTAACAAAATGATTGCAACATACAGCTAAAAGCAAAAGCATTATTGAAATGAATCAAATAAAAAATAAACTTGATCTGTTTTTTTCTTTCCATGTGGAAGCACATTGAGTATCTTTTTATAATGAGGCCATAAAAGTCAGCTAGACTCCATTTCTCAAAGTTCAAGTAAAAATGGGATAATTATTACTCCAAGCATGTGAAATCACAGTAGTTTTGTGAAGAAAAATCTTTAGTCATAACCTTGGTAAGCATATAAATTAATAAGTCTTTAACAATTCAAATCCTGGTTAATAATTTGGCTCTGCACAGCAGTTTGCTATAGCACTTTCTCTCAGAATAGCAACTAATTTCACACAATCCAGTCAGGGAAAAAATCATGCCCACGCTACCACAGCGCTATTGTCAATAGCTCCTATGATGGGCATAGCAATAGAGATTGAGAATTATTACTCTGAAATAACTCTGTCAGTAGAAGATTTCATTGAAGAATCTTTATTTTTTGTAAACTTAAAAAAAAAAACCCAAGACCTTAAAATGGCCATGCTACTGACTTATAGAATAACAAGCATCACGTAGGCTTGTTCCAGGTCTTTCAAGGATATGGCATGAAGTTTTTAATAAGGGGGCCACAAAAATATTTCTTATTACACAGTGATAAAAACAGGGCATCTGGGTTGCATAAATACAAGGAGAGAAGTCTGTGCACTGGAGCAAAAAAAATGCTCTCAAAATCATGAAAAGGAAGCATTTAACATCACTTAGCTATCTGGCATAGAGAAGAGCATCCCCCCCAGACATCTCTAACCTACACCTAGTATACAATGGACCCCAGACTGGCACCTTTGTATGCCACGCTCTCTCCTCCCAACTGCTGCAAATCCCCCTTAGGGAGCCTATAGGGTTCTTGTCAAACGTGCACTGTTAAAAATGCTTTTCCACCGGCAGAGCAAGTAACACAGCAATGGCTGTTCCACATTAGTCCTCATACGGTGGAGAAATTTCCTGTCAGTAAATGCTGCTGTTCTATTTTTAATTCATCCAATATTGTTTTTATTCCCTGCTGTGTGTGTTGTTCTATCTACAGGAACTGAAACTGTCTCCCTGTGTTAGCTGGCATGGTGGTGGTGCCTTGCTGAGTGTTTATAGAGTCCTTTTGCCCAAACTACTTCTGAACCCACAGGTTTTACAATCTGCATGTAGAAAATCCTACAACTGCCTTTGCTCTGCTATAAATTGCGCTGTGACCATAAAATTGTGCCAGCTGTGGCAGTGAACAGATCTTACTTTATTTCTGTGCTGTGATGTTCTGTGCTTCTTGGGGACAGACGGGCTCAGGATCACCTCCCCAGAATCAACATGGAGAATGGAATGCGATTGGCTAATATTAAGGAAAAAGCATATTCGTATAAATGCTGAGGGTATAAATCAGGAATGGGCAAAATATGTCCCACAGGCCGGATCCGGCCCATCAAGGTATTTTGTCAGGCCTGCAGAGGGTCCCTTGGCCCTGCCTTGCCCAGGTATGGGGAACAGCCTGGGGTATGGCCTATATGACCAGTCCTGCTACCCGTAGGCTCACAATTGGCTTGGGTGGTATGGTGGCCAGATTCTGTTTCCCAGCAGCCCCAGTGGTGGCTTCTTCTGGCTGCCACTGCCAGACTTAGCTCTGCTGCCCAGACACCCTGGACTGTCTGCCCTACACTCACTGCAGGGCATGTGGCAGTGTGTCAGGTCCAGGAGCAGGACAGGAAGGTAGAGCTAGGGATCAAGATCGAGATCATGACTGTGGGGTAGTGACAGCGTGGACAGAGCCACAATCCACTGCCCACACACCCCTGTTAGAAATATTATTAAAAATGCATAATGAATAGAGTGTTGTTAGAACTGCACAGTCTACATCTTGTACCTGATAAGGAAAAACACTGCCAAGGATTCTTTGTGCTAAAGTATCACTCCCTTTTCTTCTTTGGCTAATTTACTATCTCTTTGTTACACTAAATCACAC
>NW_017728886.1:120944176-120945596 GCF_001723895.1 Crocodylus porosus | reverse complement strand
CGATTTTTATATCACCCCTGTGATGGGTAATGGTTCCATAGGCAGGGGCATGCAGGGAGCAGATCACGGCCCCATGATCCTGGTCCTAGCCCCACTCACCCAGCCCACTCCCAGATGTGGCACCCTACCTGCCCATAACCCTATCCCCTCTGCCTGGCTGTGGATCCTGCCCACACAGGTCTTGGCTAGTCTCACTGGAGACCTTGGGATTGCTGGGCTGTAACAGCATGGAGCCAAGGGCTGGGCCCAAGATAGAGCCACGATCTGTTCCTTGCACACCCCTACCTGTGAAACCAGCACCGGTCACAGGGGAATGCAGACAGCAGATCACAGCTCTGCCTTGGGCCTGGCCACTAGCTCCGTGCTGTCACGGCCCTGCGATCCCAATCCCAGCCCTGGCCCTGGCCCTACCAACCTATTTCACTCTCAGCTACTGTTCCCCACCTGCCTGTGGCCCCATCCCAGCTGCCCAACCCTGCGGGGGCCTTTAGGGAGTTTTGGTGAGCTCTGACAGGGTGTGAGGGAAGGAAGGGCGCTGGTGGAGAGGGGGGTGTTAAACTGGCCCACAAGAGTTCACTAAAACACCATAAGTGGCCCTCCAGCCAAAATAACTGCCTGCTCCTCATATAGAGGACAGAGCTGTCAACCTGTACTTGGATGTGAAATCAGCTTCCTGACACTGCGCTTCACCCTGCAAAGTATGAAATGATCTGATGTAATCCAACAAAGTATACAAGCACAACTCTTGCTTTAACCACACAAGCAATTGCACAAACTTTTGTGCAAACTGTTTCCTGAGACTGACATAAAGTTGATGGGTTTTTTGGCACCACTTCCCCTTGATGAAATTATTCCTGCAAATATTTTAAGCAGTTGACATTTGCAGGCAAATTCTGATAGCTCAAAGGGTATGTTGGCACTAATAACTTGAGAGCTATGCTTTTGGGTTCATTTACCTCAGATTTATGCAGATTTTTGTTGCTGACTAGAAAAATGTTAAATCCCAGCTAATGGTATCACTCACCAACCCCCGCCCCCACCACCTTCCAGTCAGGGAACTGAATAGCTTGACCATTTCATATGATTATTGCTATCTGTACTCACAAGCCACTGCTAGCTATAATTCTTGCACTGCATTTTTCATTATATTGGATAACATATGTAGATAACAGTGTTGTTATATAAACTTAAAAATGAAAAATAACATAAAAACATTTCAGTTGAAATATCATTTATGCCTACATAAATTAAATAGAATTCCATATTCAAAATGAGCAGGGTGGGGAAACCAGCAAAATATCTTTCATTCACAACTCCATGGCTCACCAAAAGCATCCAGGAATGTCTCCTTGCTAAAAGGGTGGCATACACCCAATGGAAAGAAGGGGACATCACCAGGGATGACTATACTGCAGTTGCT
>NW_017728886.1:120915066-120944076 GCF_001723895.1 Crocodylus porosus | reverse complement strand
GGGGGGGGGGTGTAAAATCTGTCTTTTGATCAAGTAAAACTTCCTTTGCATGTTGCTTGGATGTGAGTCTTCCTTCAGTTGAAAATTATATTCCACCTGAGTGAGCCTTTTTAAATAACTATGTCAAATAGCTACATGTACAAAAATGCTGGAGTTGAGAAAGCCATTAGAAACTAATTCTAAGCTCTGCTTCACAACACCTAATGTTCTCAGAAGCCTTTGAAATGAGATTGTATCCCTCCAAAATCAGATCAGTGATAAGACACTGCTGGAAGTACACAAAAATATTTTGCTCTGCTGGACTATATAGAAATGTGTAATCGGAGTTCCAGTCCATATCTATATAGAGCGTGTTAACAGATAACACTAACAAAATCAGGCACAAATAAAGAAAATATTATTCAAAAGTTAGTGAATTGCAAAATAAATACTTTAGTGCCTTCAGAGCAAAAGAACAAATAAATCACCCACCCAAGAATGAGAAAAGTTGATTTAATAAGAAATTGTCTGACTCAGATAAATTATTTCTGTCCTCCATTATCTTCTTCCTTATCTTAAAAGGAAAATGCCTGGAGCAAATTTTATGTTTGTTTTATTTTGTATAACATGAATGAAATCCCTGACAATTACTAGCCTCTGTGCAAATAATCAACTTGGGACCTTGTTAAAGAGTGCTAGCAGTAGTCATTTTACCGGAAACTGGCATAAAAGCCTTCAGACTACACACAGGCTACCATTTATTTCACCGTAAGGAAAGCTGTGCCCCTCTCCCCCCGCAAATACTTTTAAGCATTCAGTGCATAGCTAACAGTAGTAGTGCTTTTGGTGCCTTTTTAATTATCATGTTAAAAATAATCTATGCAGAGGAGTCCCTAAGGGGGTACAAGCTACCCCAGCCCCTCAACAAAAGAAAGTAAAGTAAAATTCCTCACTGGTAAAACTCAGTGTTTCTATTTGATTCATTTCCCCTAGAGAGGGATTTGGAATGGACATGTAAGGTGAAAAATGACATAGCTTTTGAGAAACACATGGCCACCTAAACAGATCATCCTCACTGCCATCAAGCAGTCAGCCTCACCTAACTGACATCTCCAAAGGATGTCATTCTACTATAGCTAGTTCTTTCCCAGCCTTTATGGCCTCCATTACCTTCCAGGGCCACTGATCTCCTTGATATCAATGGAAAAGCAACCCCCCCTCACCCCCCCAACTGAAACAGGAAGGCACTTGCCCTCGAGGTTGCAGGAGCATGTGGTAGTGACATTGCTCTTTCCTTTCTTTCTACTCTGGGGACATTTCGGCCATTCTCATCCTCTTTTCTGTAGCAAGCACCACAAACAAAGAATAGACATTTTAGCTCAATAGTGCAGTCCTAGGAAAGACTGATTATAAAACAAAAATCCAGCTGTTTTTAAGCAGCAGCATTCTCCCTTGTCTAGAAAGAGCACATCTAAAGACAGGAGGAAGGAACTGTAGCATGGACTGCAATTCCCAAAAGGCTGCAGGAGATGAGAGAAAGTGGAAGGAGTAGCATTGCAGTACAGAACAACATGGCAGGGACAGAGAGGCATGTGTCATGAGAGCAGGAAGCAGCTAGGACTGTGAGCTTCAGCAGCAGGGCTCCGATGTGGACCCTGAACAGAGAACAATAAAGTGTTTTGGGACCAGAGACGGGTTTGGCGTTCCTCTGTGGTGGGGAGGGATGGGAGAGTGTTAAGGTTTCTCAAGTGTATATACCATGCTGTTAGTGTTCCCTATCTGTTACCTGTTTGTGGGTGGTTTCATATACATATCTAGATATAGATATATATAGATATAGATATCTCTTAAGTGCATGTACCCTAATGTTTATTTACTTGTGCTTTTCTCAATCTCTTTAGCCCATCGACTTGTGACCCTAATCCCCAGCGTATAAAAGTGGAAACTTCCCTTGGTAGTTCTCTGTGTCAGTTCCTGGGGGGTTGCAGGGTTGGGTACAATATAAAGAACCTAGATTGTCTGAGTTTCCACTAAGTGCTTTTCTTTCAGGGA
This sequence comes from Crocodylus porosus, assembly GCF_001723895.1. Classification (NCBI taxonomy): domain Eukaryota; kingdom Metazoa; phylum Chordata; order Crocodylia; family Crocodylidae; genus Crocodylus; species Crocodylus porosus. The sequence continues at coordinate 120,942,045 of NW_017728886.1, read as the reverse complement.
CTAAAATATTTCAGCATCAGACAGACGCATCCACTTCATTGATGAAGGTAAGTAATTGTTGGTCATTATGGCCCTCGCTCTTTGTTCTTACGATATTATATAAAGACATTTTTCACCTGAGACATACTGAGATAAAACAAAATATAGAACAATGCAATGATGAAGAAACCTTAAAAACATTATAGCCATTATGCCAAAAAGCAAAAACTACTGCCTCTCACAATGTTACTGGGATATATATGTTACATGTTATTAAACATCTAAGATGTGCCCTTCACAACTGGCTTATTTGCAAACACAGCTCATCCTTAAAATCCCATCAAAATGCCTTAAACAAGCAGAGCTTTACAGGTGATAGAGTCTGCAAACAGGAAGTATTTGCTTTATAAAGTAGGATTCTTTCTCATAGGTATGTTTACACCTACAGTATGCACAGTATAGGGCAGATGATTGTAACCAGGAAACTAATAACTTGGGTTCTACCAATAATTGATTTGTGTTGTTTGGTGGTTGAACTGAAAAACAGAAGGAAAGAAAATGAACTGGATCCAAACCTAAATAGAAAGTAGAACCCTCAGGAGTCATTTCTGCTAAAGCAGCACGGAGGAACATATGACTTGAAGGGGTTTCTTGGGTCATCAAAGCCAGTCCCTTGTTACTACAGGCAACTATTCTGTATAGCTATGTTCATAGACTTCCCAAGCTGTACCTTAAAACAAATCAGATTGTTGATTTATACTTCCTTGTTCTTGTGCCAACATTGCTTTCACCTTAAATAGCTGTTTTCCTTCCTTAGTGCTTGGCCCCCTCCCCCCACCCATTTCTCTTTCACAGGAAAACCAACATTTAAGGCAAGTTCTACCGCCCACCAGAAGAGCACCATAGGTATCAGAATAGGATAATGTGGAAAGAAAGGCGCGCACACACGCACAGAGCTGTATTTAAAGAGACCAGTCATGTTTCCACTCTGCCTTCTTTTTGTCAGATGGAACTTGCCCAGGGCTCATCTACATCACATTCCCAGCAGGGGTGCGCACACATATTCCCCATCTATCTGCTCCTGCTCACAGACACCAAACCCAGAAAGGTGGCAGTGAATCTGCTCTGAGGGCTTACCCTACCTCCACCACCACTGGCAGTCAATCTAAAGGCCTCAGTCTCCACTGAGCTTCAGAATGGCCTACAGGGATGGCCCCAGGCTTGCGTCGCCATCTTATTTCTGCAATTTAGCATGCGTCAGTGGGAACAGATAGCCAGAGCATGCTTAGGAGGATCCCAGCTGGGGCATGCCAGGAAGACAGTGCAGACATGCCTTCCAGCCCTTTTACGTGACTGGCTCTCCATTCCTTTTGAGCATGCCTCACTAGCCCTTCCCTGCACCTGCTCCAACTTGAATTCAGTTTTCTTGAACACGGGTAACCACCATCGCACAGAGTATTCCGAATGAAGACCTTTTACCAATTTGAAAAAATAAATTAATCCAAAATAAATTCTCCAGTCTCAGAGGCATGTTTAGAGAGAGGTATTTAAACTACATATACTGTAGCATGCCAGAGTTTAGAAATGTAAAGGCAATCAACAATGAGAGACAGTGACCTGTAGAAAGGGAAAAAGCCATTCTCCTCCTAATGGAGATGGTACATGCTGCAGTAAAGTAAGTTGACTTTGCTACCAAAAGAAAATTAACTGTATTCAGGCAGCTGGCACCCATCCTTTGACTATACAGTAAAATGGTGAGGTAAATCTAAAGTGAGCCAGTCATGCAGCAGGGGACAGCTGCTGGGAAGCAAAGTTGGGCTGAACTCCCTGAAGTTTTGGGATTGGTTTTTGTTTTGGTGGGAGGGGGGGAGGGGTTTATAAGCTAACTTGTCATTTGTTCCTTTTCAAGTTGTTTAATGTCCAATTTGTATTTTTTTATTATTTTATTGATTTCACCATAAAAATAAGGTACTGTTGAACAGCAGACACCTAAACATTACAGCACACATAGGACTCATAAAGTGAAAGTCCTGGGGTTATGTTGGTTTAATCCATGTTTTTAACTGGGGGAACATTTGGCAAGGGCCTAGGGAAGAACTGGCGGGAGGAACATGGTTGGGTAGGTCTCTTAAATCCTGGAATGTTACTTTGGAAAAGGAGTAACGTCATGAGCAAGCTGGACTTCCCATCTGCTAGAGAGCAAAGAATGCCAGCCTCCAGATGAGAGAAGCAAAAAAGTCAAAGTAAATAGCCAAGAAAAACTGATACAGACAAACATGACCCAACAACAAGTCTCATATGCTCTTCTTTCCATAACTGGGTAAAACTTCATGGAAATCAGTGAAGTCACACCAAACGCAATTGGAACAATAGGAGCCAAATCTCCCCCCACCTTCCTCCCAACAAAGCATCTACCCACAGATATATTCTCTGCACATAGGGTATATCCCAGCCCCTAGAGCAGTGTATGTTCCCCACAACAGGACATCTTGTGGTGGGATACAACCACCATACAGAATGGAAAGGCCATCTCAATATTTTACCCTAACTCTATGAAAATATATTTATGCTACTATTTCAATCAAGAAACTCACAATTGCGGAAAGTTAACAGAGAATTGCTCAGTACAAGGAAGAATTCCCAAAAAAATCCAGAGGAAAGAGGCTGGTAGAAATCCTGATTTCTGACAGGCAAGGTGAGACAGAAGCCCATATCACTCTTTGCTGGGGGGTGGGAAACAAACCAACAAATAAACCTACCTGTATTTGAAAGCGCATCTTGAATTACTTGGTAGATATTTTTGTTTTATTCTCATAACCTATGGTTTAAGAATTAAAAAGTTGAGAGTTTGGGATACAGACCTAAATTATAAATAGATGTTATAGATATAAAATATCAGTCATCAATCAACAGCATTTAAAAAAAGTTCCTATGAATAGTCTATAACATCATGTATTCTTGTGACAAAAGTATTACAGCTCCTTTGGTGGGTTAAAAAATGAATTTTTAGCCAAAGAAAAATGGAATATATGTGCCCCTCAGTTCAAATCCAGCTCATGTGAGTTGGGGACAAAGGTTAGTATACTAATAATGAAATGTAATATTGGTCAGGGTAGATTAGAACGTAAGGTAGAAGGCTTAATGCCCTCTAGCTGACAGAGCACCACTGCCAATGTGGTTTAATGCTGTTCAGCTATGGTGTGTTGCACTATTATTGTATTTTTATAAAAACAATTTTGGGGCAGTGATAGAGGGATGTAACATTTCAGTAACGTGTTGGACAAGGCACTCTGTAGCTCCAAAATATTCCTTATTAAAATTTTGCACCCACTCCAGAATTACTAAATGGCCACTTGTAGCCAGGTTATGTCTTATTTTATTAGGATCAATGAACTGGAACCTGGACACTGAGTCCAGTCTCCCTCAGTCACAGACAACCATGAGAACTTGCACTCCATCTCCTCCTACATGCAACAAATCATAAAACACTCCTTGATGTCAGCAGCCTTTTTTGTCATGTGGACTATCAATATTAACTAGCATTATTCAATATGCAGGTACCTCATGGGGTTCACCTTTGGTGCCTACAAGAGATACCACTGGATTGAAAATTTCTAAGACCTGCAGGTGAGATAGATTGTTATAGAGTAGACTTAATTACCAGGCTAAGCAAAACAGAACAATAGTGATCTAGTGGAGGAGAGAAAAGCAATGCAAAATGACTACCATTCATATTACTTACAGTGCTTCTTGGGGAGAGGGATCCAAAGCACTGAGGTGGTAGAGAATTATCATTGCAATGTTCTTTTCTTCCCAAATGACACTACACTGGGAAGCATCATTTAAGGCATTACACTAATCCCCACATCATGCTATATATGTTTATATTTGTATTGCAGAATATCAACTTTTTTCTTATTTAGCTGTCTGTACCACACTACTTTCTACTTTAGAGATTTCCACTTTTCATAGGTTAATTTCAACTTTCTCCTCAAACTTATTAACATAATCTTTAGGCTAACAATACTTATGAGTCACAAACATGTATACTTCAGACAAACCAACCAACCATGATTCGCCTCTGCAGTTATTTATTCTGCATGTCCAATTCTTATTAGCAATCATATAACCAAAGTTCACATTTCGGTCACTTAAGATAAACTTAAGTTCATAGCTACTTCTACTCATGCTAAGGTTAGGGCTCAAATGCTAAGTCTTCTTACTTGGCATTACTGTGTCCTGTACTTATCTGCAGGCCACATACCCTGCAACAAATCTGGAGTCTTTAGTGTAGAAACCCAAAGTCCTTAAGAACTACAGTGGGCCACTGGAAAAGACCAGAAGGGACCAGAAGCACTGCCGATACAGAGCGTGCATTATTATTTCTTATGTTACAGTAGTGTAAACACACCAAAACAAGAGATGGGGGTTCCATTGTCCCTTTTCCCTTTAGGAAGTACAATCTACAGCAAAATTTGATTAACCAATTATTGGGATAATTCACTACTGTGGTCTTATTGGTTGGTGTATTAAATCCTAAGAGAGTCCTGTTTATTTGTACACAAAACACTTTGGTTAATTCATCATCTATTAAAGCATAGTCATTTCCAAACATGCAGAGACACTAAATCAAAATGGAAATTAATCAGCTTAAAAGCTGTTCTTCATAGCATGCCTCAGGCAAGATAAGGCACTGAATACTCTTCAGCTTATCTTAGTGCAAGATGATATAGAGATTATAGACAATCAATCATTCCATTTCATAGAATTACTGTTTGTTCTGACAATAAGTGTTTGCCCAGGCAGATCTAGGATTTTGAAAAGGAGTGCATATGGTTATTGTACATCACATACAACACAGCACGTATTTTTCACCACTTAAAGAAAAACAAGAAGCTTCACAAATATGCTAGGGGCCCAGGGCTATAGTGAGCAAAAACAAATATAACTTCATTGGTAGGACCTATCACTATATTATTCCATTTAAAATCAAAGCAAAAACAAATATAACTATTGGAATGTACACAAATTTGCTAGATAATATAAAAGTTTAAAAATACAGCAAAGTAGGCAAAAAATAATCAAAGGAGTCAAAAGAAATTGTATCATTAGTCCTATAGTCATTACAGTGTATAGTTAAATGTACACCTCTTATTCGAATTCAAAAAGAAAAATATAGCCTTCTTAAGCATCTTGGCAGTGCCTCCAATACTTAAATGTCAAACATTTATATACCTGAGTTCATATTACCATACCTGAGTTAAGAGTTTTAATTCAGGTATAGTAATATTAACTTGGGTGTAGAAATGTCTGACATTTAAGTATTGGAGGCACCACCAAGATGCTCAAGCTAGAAACAGTCCTCAGACCTGTGAAGGAGCAGGGAGTAGAAGACAGACATTATCAAGAACAGGCAGAAAACTGACAGAAGAAATTATAATGATAATTTGAATGGTGGAACATTAAGAACATTAAAAAGGATAGAGGGTCTTTAAGACCTGTGGAGTGAAAAAAGATTAGCAGGAATCAGGGAGATTATGATGAGACATGAAGTCAATTAACTCTCTTTTCATTGCCTGAATAGAAATGTCATTGCCCCTCCCAGGCAGTTGATTTAAAGTTTTAGTGGGGCAACAATCACAGGACAGTGCAACTGCACTACTGCATGCCTTGGATCCACCCATTAAACTAATTGTTTTACCCCATCATAATTGTGTAATTCCTATATAGGGAAAATTCTGTATTTTTATGGTTTAGCATTTACATTAAGCATTTGTTCATCTAATCTCATAATTCTCATATAGAAAGCCAGGATACATACAATTTGCACTGAAATTGTTGTAAAATACTTTCTTCATTATAATTATATTTAAAAAACATTCTTTAACATGTCTTGATAAGCATGTAAAATATAACTCATAAAAAGTGACAGATAGTTACTATTGACTAGTAGTTACTTGTGGATATTAGTCATCATTATCAGTCCCCTTGGAGTAATAAATTAACCTGTTTCAAATATGAATTAAATATCAAGTAGAGCTGGATCATGCAAAAAAGGATCAATGGCAAAAGCAATAGATACCATTGTCAGTAAAGTCCTAAGAGCCTGCTTTCCAAAATGTCCTTGACATCTCCACCTATGCCTAGCAAATGTAACATTTTCAGCTGACATCCTCCTCAAGTTTGGAAAAATACAACCATTTCTGATAACTGGAGGAACTGTCAATATCACACAGTTATATTTACAAGGGCCTTGAATAAAGAAAATAATCTTCACCGGCTGCTAACATAATTAGGAGTCTGAGCACCTGAGCAGCATTTACGTAGATAAGGGACTCAGGGACCATGAGAAGGAACTAACATTTTGGTGCCTGGAACTGTAAAATATTATGATTAGCAGCACATTTGGAATCAAAGTGAGGTTTCACAGATACCATCTCAATAGGAAAACAATTGCTTTGGTCACTGACCGATTAGGTTGGTTATTGGACACTGAACATTTTACTCATGACCAAATATCTATTTAAGTGAGAAAATTAAATTACTTTTAAAGCTAAGCCCCTACTTCTAAAAAGGATGTAATTATTTAACTTGAGTAACATGCTTCATGGTAACAGGGTACACTGAGATGAAATATTGTACTTATTTTGCTGTGAGGACAAAACCCTAGTGCAAGAGTGACCCCTGTTGATAGCAAAGGTGAACAGAGCTTGATTTAACTAAAATGAAATGCTTGAAAAGTCCATGAAGAGATAACTGAAACAGAAATTCCAAAGGGATTCAGAACTTTGCAAAAGTACCATTGAGTACAATACTCAGGACTTTGGTGGAAGGAGGGGTTAATGCTATAATAATGCTTTAATCTAAGTACAGTGGAGAAAATGCTCTTTTACAAACACAAAATTTGTATATAATGGAGACAAAAATGAAACAAGCTAACAGTAAACAGCAAAAGAGGATATAGTAGTGGTGTAACAAGAGGTGGCAGACCAGGAAACCAGCCCTAAGCGCCCACTTTGAAGGGGCGGGACACAAGAATGGCAGCAACCACCACTGCCGCAGCTAACCCAACCTGCCACCCATGAAAAGTACATGGAGCATGGCAAAGTGAGAGAGAGAAAGATCTTGAGAAAGTATACCATTATTTTGCATTTTAATGATCATACTTGGGATATTCCAAAATCATGCTGTACCTAGAAATACTGTAAGATTTTTTCATTTTAAGCCCTTTATTTTATACATCTTCCCTTAAAAATATTTTTTATTAAAATTTATCCTGCTGATAAGAAGTTAAAAATATGTTTGGGTATTTTGAGATGCAGAGTAGTTTTGTATGTGTGTACATGCACACACACATTAATTTTGTTGTTGACTTAGTTATGTGAGTGTGGCATACGCATGTGTGCAAGAAAAAGTGTGTGCCTGGAACATTGGTGTTAAAATTCATTTCAGTGTTCTGGAATTATTCAAAAGGTCCAAGACCCTGGCTCCTAAAGAATGAATACCTACAAGAAATGAGTCAACTAATAATCCCTACAGAGGCACAGTTGGGGATAGTTAATGTCTGTTAACTAGTCAAATAATTGTATGTTTTATCCTTCCTTCCAATCCTTCACATTATTTGACTTTGTAGAATGAAAACTTTAAGAGAGATTCTAACCATCTGGCTAGGCAGTGGGCGCATCTACACAAGATGTGAAATGCACAGTAGACTAATTCTACTGCATATTAGCATGTCACAGCAAAAGCCATGCTAATGCACAATAGAATTAATCTAGTGTGCATTTGTATCAGTAAAAGATCATGTGCCGGCGCTATTGTGCTGTAGCACTGGTTACTGCTCATTGAGTTAGTAGCTGTTATTACAGGTACTAAAACTTAATGCACAGTAACAACAGCAGATTAATGCACATGTAGATGTGTATAACAGAGCACAGGGTATGCTCTGTTACTCACAGGGGCATAAGCAAGTGTAAGGCAGCCTGAAGCTGGTTGCAATCCAAATTAGGCCCAATTGCCTGACTGGGAACAGGGCCCAGCTGTTCCCTAAGAACAGGGCTCTGAGCAGCAAGGCCAGGAGTCTGCTGCTAGCAGCCGGGAGAACACCACCCAGCTGGAACTGCTGCTTGTGACATCTTGGAGGTAAGGGCAGGACCTATGAATGCAGGAGGAGGCTCTTGGTCCTGGGGCATGACTTAAAACTGCACCCTGCTGGGGCTGGTTGTTGTGGTGGGACTGCCCATGGAGGGGCAGTCTCCAAGAAATGCCACACCTTGGGCCTCTCCAGTGAAAGGCAAGTATGGGGTGCCAGAAAGCCTCAGCCCCCGCTGCCTTGAGGATGATCCGATGGAGGGGAAAGTTTAAGGGAATACACCCCAGAGAACAAAGCAAGGGCCCAGGCTCACTGTGAGCCCTGAGGCAGGGTCCTGGCCAGGTGAAGGAGACAGAGACAGCCCAGGCTCACAGCAAGCACTGAGGCACACCAAGGGAGCTGGGAATGAGGCTCCAAGGGGGTGGGGCCATGAGTCTATGGGGAGCTATGCATGAAGCTCTTAGGGCAAGGTGATAAGGGGATTGAAGCCCAGTGTGGGGCAGGGGATGAGGCCCAGGATTGGGCATGGGATGAGGCATGTAAGGGGACCAGGAGGGTTCTGGAGCCTGAGGGAAAGGTAGGGGCTGGAAGCCCTGAATTGGTAGGGACTGAGAGCCCTGAGTGGAACTGGGCTGGGAGCCCAAGGAACAGTGAAGGGCTAGGAGCTCCAAGTAATTGATTGGCCAGGTGTTAGTCCATTGATGCCATCTGCAAGACATGGGACATGGTATAGGCGAGGCTGGAGCCATGTATATAAATCCTTGGCATCAGGGCAAGTAAATGAGTAGCCTTCCACCTTATTGACACCAACTAAGACATGGCAGGAGAAGTAGGTGGGAGGTTTGCCCAGAGACAAGTGGGTGATTTGACCGGCCCTGGGACGCCCACTTGTTACCATGTGTCCAGTGATGAATACAGGGAAGTTACAGGTAAATATGGTAATAATTAAATTACCAGGAAAAAAATCACTACATTAAGTAACATAGCATTTATTTCTGCTAAAGACATAATAAGAAAAATCTGCTTCCTTTAGTGAGAGAAAGAGATTCAACAGCAAGGACCTTCTCAATTTAAGTAACATTTGTGGACAAGCCCCCTCCACCCCCCTCCCCCCTAAAAAAGAAGTGTTTCATTTTTCACACCCTAAGAGCCATCACACTTTCTCTGTCAGAGTTATATTTATTTTAGAATGTGAAAACAAGAAAAAGTACTGTATTTCCTCAAACGTAAGCTTCCGCCCCCCCCACCTTCATATATTTGCATACCAGAAAGTCCTGGACTAAATCATGCACAGTTTGTACTAGGTATAAGCAGGCAGGTCTACATGTGCAATTAATGTGACTAAATAGACTAATCCTGATATCACTACAATGCACACATCCTGACAATACTAACTAATCCTGACATCACAATCTAGATGTGCATTTAAGCACAGTAATTTACCTCACTGCTGGACACCACTTGTATCTAATGGCAGCACAGTACATTAATCTACTGTAACCAAATCACTGAGCATGTGTAGATGGTGATGCTTTACTGCACAGCAAATTAGTCTTCTGTACAGTAAAGCATCTTGTGTAGATGTGCCCAGTAGGTACAAAAAATGGTGCTCAAACGTGCATTTATGGAGTACCTGTGCTGACATTTGCAGCAGTCAGGGTTAGGGCCACCAGAGTCAGACCTGCAGCAGTCTCCTGTTCCCCTCTGCAGTTTTTGCTCTCCTCCCTCCCAGTCCCCACCCTTACTGTCACATGAAACTCACTTCCACAGTATGCTTGTGGAGGGGACAGAGGCTGAGCAAGGTCTAACAGTAAGGGGAGATGGAAGGCTGCAGGGGGAAAAAGTTGAGAAGAGAGGAAGCATAGAGCACTGAGGGATGCAAGAGGAGTCCCTTGTACAGTGCATGGAGCATTACAATATAAACAGCAGCACAGAGCTTCTAAATAGTACCCTGTTCAAACAGCTATGAATTTGGAGTGCTTTGGCCATTTTTGAAGTGCTTCAGAGGAGGTGTATATTTATACAACTGGTTCTTCAAATCACTTTAAGGGCAATTAGAAACATTTTGAAAGTGACATTTATCCACACCCTATGACTTCCTACTCTCCCTTCAGATAGCTCTTCTGATACCATTCTAGTATTACATTTGCTTTGTGTCAAAAGCCACATCACTGATGGCTGATAGTCATCCTGTGATTGATTAATATACTTAGGGGTGAATTCGATTCCACCAACAGTGCACCTAAATTGGGTAGGCAACCCCTGAGATGGGTGCCAGAGCATGTCACATGAAGGCATTTTGCCTGGCATGTACAGCTCAGGGCAGACAACAGAGATGGAGCTGGGGCTGTGCTGCCACAACAAGAAGCGGGCCCCACATGGCTCCCCTGCTGTCTGTCCCTGGCATACCAACATCATACAAGTCGAGGTTGTAAGTGTTTTTGGCACTCTGCCCAAAAATATTGCTGACCTAAATGGACTTGGGTGCCTAAGTGCAAAATTTTATTCCAACCTGCCAAAGCCCCTGAAAAATTCATGCAAAAGAATCATATTTTGGCACCTAAGTCTATGTAGACACCTAATAGGTAAAACAGAATCTGGCCTTAGGTTTTTCTCCTCCTTTGTTGCTTTCAACTGATGGCTTCCCAGTTTACAGCAGAAATTCTATTAAACTCAATGCATGTGACCCTGTATTTTATACTAATACATTTTCATCCCACTGCTTATACTCTAATTCTTCAGGTCATCTAATTCTTTCTGTATCATATTTCAATCTTCCTCTGTATTGTGTCATCAGCAAATTTAATTTGTACACTGCTGTTTTTTGTGCCAACATCACTAATGAAAATATAAAAAATGATTGATCCCAAGAACAATCATTGAGGAACTATGCTAAGTACCCTCCTTCCAACCTAAAAGTTTTCCTTTCAACACCATCTGTTATTGCCTTCTCTTTACTCAGAACTGTATCTTCTCCAAGGTAACCAAATTCCCATGTAGCACCATTTAAAATGCTTTACTCTGCTTAGGGTCAGACCAATTGCTTTAATTTGGGGTCAGGAAGGAATTTTACCCCATAGTCAGATTGGTGTGGACTGTGGGGGGTTTTGCCTTCTTCTGGAGCAGGGAGCATGGCCCTGTACCTGGGACCTTTTGGAAGGAGGATATGGGCTGCCATGGTTCCCCTGTGGCATTTTCAGGTGTTAGGTCTAAGTTGTATCAGGGTTGAGGGTAGTCTTACGTAGAGTTTAGATTATGGTTGTAGAGGGTGGTTGGTAGAGCTGTGCAAAATGGCTGTGTTTCAATTTGGTTTGGGATTCAGCCGTTTTGGAGGACAGTGGCTTCTTTTGGTGTTTTGGATCACTGTATTGTTCCATTTCAGCCAAATCTGTTTCGGAGATTTGGCTCTGCCGAATCTCCTCCAAATCTGTTTCAAATGGCCTGCAAGGGAAGCTTCACACAGCCTTACCCAGCCTGGCAGGGCTTGGGGCAGGGGGCTGCAGGGCCCCAGCGGGGAGCAGGATGGGGCTGTGGGTGGTTCATCTGGGGGGAGGGGGGATAGGGAGGACCACTGCCCTTCGTGCAGGTGAAGAGACTCACACATGGATCTCTGATCCCTGTCATGCTGGGTCGCTGTGCAGAGAAGCAGCACAGAGTGGCAAGCAAGCCTGCCGGTCCCTGCCATGCAACTCGGCTCTGTAAGGGCAGAGATCCCTTCTGGGGTCTCCTCGCCCACCACTGCCTGCCCCGCACTGCCCAGCGATGTAGGGCTGCATGGGGCAGGCAGTGGCAGTGAGAAGACCCTGGCACAGATCTCTGCTCCCTGCAGAACCAGGTCATGCAGCAGGGATTCCTGAGCTCCCTGTTTGATTCCCCAGCCCCTGGTTCAATTCCCCAGTTTCCTGCTCAATTCCACAGCCCCCGGTTCAATTCCCCACCTCTCTGATCACTTCCCTTGGCTCTTCTCGTGAGGTGCAGGTCCCTGGATTTTCACCCCAGGTTTCAGCAGGCTGCGACTGCAGGCTGGGGCCAGCAGCAGTACTGCAGTCTTTCCAGTGCTCAGCGCAGGCTGCGACAAGCGGCTGCTGCTGGCCCCAACCTGCAGCAGCAGCCTGCTGAAACCCTGCATACACATTAGGGTCCATTCCCCTGGGGAAGAGCTGGGGAAATGATCAGAGACCTATGGGAAGCAATTAGAGACCTGGGGAATCAAACCAGGAGCTAGATATCAATATCAAAACAGTCCTTCCCCTCTCTTTCCCTTCCCTCTTCTTAGTTTTTGTTTCCCTGCAAGCCGAGCTCTGAAACTCCAAAATTCTCCAAAATATTTCCGAGATGTTTTGGAGCCTTCTGCTTTGATCTGGATATGTTGTTTCAGGCTCTGAAACAGCCCAAAACACCTCTGAAACAAAATGGCTGCTGAAATTTTGCACAGCCCTATTAGTTTGGATAGGGATGATCCTGCCTCAGACAGAGGGTTAGACTAAATTAGGGGCAAGCAATTATTCTGGGTAGAGGGCCACTTACCAAGTTTTGGCAAGCCATCAAGGGCCACATGGGTAGGCCTGCCCCTTGACAAGTACCCTGCCCCCTGGTCGCCATCTTGGGACTGGAAGTCCCACCCCTAGCCCCTAACCTTTGCCACCAGAAGTCACTCCCCTTGCCCTTGCAAATACTCCTTTCAGCAAGGGGTTTTCCCATCGCAGAACCAGAAAAATATCCAATTATATTCTAAAAAATCAAACATTTACTCCAACATTCATTAATTTGATTTCAAAAAATATTTTTGTCCTGATTTACATGTGTTTGTGTAGTGTACATAGAGGTGATTGCACAATAGCTTAAAATTAAATCTTACTCTTGCATATTGTGAAGGGGTGTGTGTGTTTGGCTATGGAGTTTATGGGAGTGAATGTGTTGGGGGAGGGTGACTGGGGAGGGTTGTGGCATGTGTGGGGAGGAGGATTTGCCCACAACCTCCCTGCAGCAGGCAGAGCCTCCCACAGTGCTCTTGCTCTGGACTCCTGCTGCTCCTGGCCCCGGGGCACTGGCATGGCCCCATGCTCCCACTCTCAGCCACTTCCCCCCATCTGTGACCACTGCCCTTCTGCCACTTCACCATTTCCCCCCCACAGCTCACCGGTCTGGCAACGTGTCCCAGCTGCGTGGCCAAGACTGTAGGATGCAGCAAGACCTGGACAGGCTGGGTCAGCACTGCACAGAGCCAGCCAAGAATTGCAGATCCAGAGTGGGGCAGGAGGAGCACAGGGCAGGGGCCAGCAGGGCTCTATGGAGCCAGGCCAGGCTGCACCAGCAGGAAGGGGGGGAGCTGGCCTGGCTTCAGAGCCCCTGCCAACCCATCCCCATGCTCCTGCTGCTCTGCTCTGGGCCACACTGGTGCTGGCCCCGGCACACCAGCATGGGCCTCACGCTCCTGCCCAGCCATTGTGCTGCACTCCGCACACCCACTCACTACCCCTCCCCCCTGCCTGCTGCCACTTTCACCACTTCCCTGCCCGTGACTACTGCCACTCTTCTCTACCCCCCTCCCCCCTCTGGCTGCTCTATCACCACATACTTCTAAGTTGCAGCACTGGAACTGCAGGAGACAGCTCAGCCTGGCCTCAAGGACTGAGGTGATCACCCATGGTCTTCTTCTGCCTCCCCCCTGCTGCACACACCCACACTTCTTATCTAAATTTCCCTCTGGTGCAGGGAGGCAGGAACAGCCCCATAGTCCCAGGCCAGAAACCTCTACTCAGCACAGGGCTTCTGGCTGGGGGGGGTGGGGCCTTGCTTCTGCAGCCCTTGGTCCTGCCAGTGGGTTCCCCTGGGTCCTACTGCCCTTGCCTCCTGTCAATTTGACAGGCAGCCAGGGGCAGATAAATATTAATTTTCTACATTTTTTTAGGGGCTGGTGGGCCAGATAGAATGGCCTGGCAGGCTGAATCCAACCTGCAAGCCATATTTTGCTCATCCCTGAACTAAATAACCTCTGGAGTTCCCTTCCAGCCCTACTTCATTATGACTCCAAACTAGCATTTCATTATGTCTCATTTTCCATGTATTTGTGTTTTTTTCAGTGAACATTCCTTCAAAATGTGTTCTAAAGCTACCAGGATCCCTTCTATGGTACTATATTTACTATTCTCCTTCCACATGGTACCACCCACAAGTTTATAGGTTTACTAAAAAGCCCTACAAGCAGGCTTACAGTTTTTTGTGTCATTGTTTTCAGTATTCATAGATGGAGTTACAGCCCCTTGACTTGGGCACATTAGACCTTTGACTTTTCCTTCTGTTTTAGTTGTATTAATTTCTCTTTCTATGAACCCATTTCCATTAGCCATTCTGCCTATGTTCCCATGTTCCATATCATCATTCATAGCAAAATATTAGTTAAAAAGTATTCCTTTAGCTTTTAATCCATACCTAGATTAAAGATAAGATATCAGCATATTCCAGAAAATGTCTGAAACTTTGACCTATATTTAAAGAAGACTTGAAGTTTCCTTAAGTGAACAGTGAGCAACAATTATTAGTGGCAGCTGGAATGACCCAGCTCAAGGTGGGCTAGTGCTAGGACCTGACTGCTGCCACTGCCACTACCACTGCTTCTCCCAGCCATGGCACAGGAGAAACTCCTGGCACCAATGCTTTTCTAAGGCATGTCACAGGCAAAGGCGTCATACTTCCTGGCCATAGCTTGTATGAAGCTCCTCACCACTGACATGCCAAAGTCTCCCACTACCAACACACTCCAAAAGCCTCCATCTCCACAAGCTGGATCCAATAGTTCTGAATGCCACAAGTTGTTGACTCCTGTCTTCAACTACACAGAGGAGCACAACAATTGATGGTACTGATCACTTCTCTTAGTTTCTCAAGTTTGCCTTTTTGGAGTAAAAGGCTTTGGTTACTGACCTGTTTTGTTTATTCTTCCCTTATCTTAAAATGAATCAACTTACGATCACTTGATCCAAAATTACCATCTATAACCAAATTCTTCTACAGTATCTCACTACTTACCAAGTCTAGAATAGTATCACATCCTTTCCAGTAATTTATTTGTAAAAAAGATGGTCATCACATCCAAAAAACACCTTTTCCCCAGTGTTATTTGAATCACTTGTATTCTACCCTATACTTAGGAAAGTCATATTCTCCCATAATGGTACAATTCTCTACATTTTAATCTATTAGACAAAAAGTTGTACCGAACCAAAATCAAAACCTGATGATCTACTGCACACCCACCATATTACTCTGATAAAACCTTTTTTTTTTTTTAAGAGCTTCCCCAAGGTGACCTGGACCCACCAGTGTTGTCTCATCTTCGCCTACACTTCTTAGTCTATTGCATTATTAACATATGATGCTATGTCACCACATTCTGTCTTGCCAGGAAATGAATGGAAGAAACCAGATTTTAAGCATCAAAGCACAGCTTTCACATTTAATCTGGGGAGTGAAACAAAATGGAAACAAATGTGAAATTTTCCTTTGGTGAAATCCTTGTACAAACACTGACCCCTTACATTCCCCAAAGCCCATTCTCAGATGCTGCTTCCATTCCTATCTGACTTCAGTCCAATGTGCAAAGCCAGGTATAACTAAATGGATTTGGCAACAGTGATACAGCTTAGAGGGGATACCTCATCGCAAAGATCGAATTGTTTTTGGCCAAGCCAAAGATTTATTGCCTTCTTCTCTATCAGTATCTGTGCCTTGGGACAATACATTTAAAATGGTATGACCTCAGTAACAGTCAGTATGTTCTTATTACTGTACCCTATTTGCTAAAATTTAAGAGACATTTTAATAAGCCTAAAATAAAGAGAAAGAGTGCATCAAAAATGAACTCCCCCTGGCTTATCTTTGCCTTTCTAAAGCATAAACACATCAAAATGTAGTAAAAAATGAACTTACATGAAAGAAAACAATTGCACAAATCATTTTAAGGGCACTTTTCACATAAAATACAGACATAAGTCCAGAGGAAGCATTTCCAATCACTTTCCATCTACATAATCTGATTCAAAGGGCATTGGTTGTCCATACAGAGGTGGAAAGGGGACTGCATGAGAAAAATAGCAGCTTGAGCAGAGGTAGTGGTCATCGGGAGGTACTAATTGAAATCTCTTCTCAGCTATCATAGTCCATTAGGATACTTAAACAAAAGACTCATTATGGTTCTCGGACAAGCAAAAGAGGGACTGGAATTTTACTCCTCAAACTTCATAGCTTGAAAACATGTGAGGGACTGCAGATCATCCCTGTTACATGTCTCCTCAGCAGGAGGGAATCCACGAAGTTGTCATTCTCCAAAGAGACGGACAGAATCATTCTCCTTACCCCATCTGCAGGCGAATTCCCTTGTTTTGTAGTTTTTCATTTTTCCCATTCCGGTACAACTCAACCTAGTACCTCACCCCTTAACATCACACTAACCCCACTTCTTTAACCATTGCCTTTTCTCCCCAGGTGAAGGAACATGGGGTCACCTCCGTAGCAGGGCTATATTTATTCTAGCTGTACTCAGTTATGAGGCATTTTGGGCCTCCAAGAACCCATGTACCTAATTTTCACCAATTCTAAAATGTTCTCTTTATCAAGGATGGGCAAGGCCGAGGCATATTAATGGCTCTAAAGTTGTTAACTTTCCTGCAAAGGTCTCTTTTCCTCTAATCTTCCCTGCCTCAGGTTTCACTGCTCAACCGTTTCTATGTAAGTAGTCTGTATCAAACATCACCAGCATCTGTTTTTTCTGTTTTGCCACTTGAGGAATAGTCCAGAAAAGCCTGGGTAGTGACTTTTCGCAACCTGTGATTGCACCTGTGCCTCCATATGATATTATAAGCCTAAATTCTCCCATTTCTATCCCTTCCAGACTGTGGTGCTAGTGGCCATCTTGCTGGGTGTTAGTTTGTATCCGCAGTTAAAGCATTTTGCCCTCATGAAAACTTAGAAGTCACACCGCTTTTGCTGTCTCCAGATAAGTAGTTACAAGCACTACTGATACATGTGACAGCACTGTGAAAGGCACCAGCTAATTCAGTTAGTTCCTGTCAGGTTGTCAAGTTTGCTGCACAATCAATGAGAACATCCAGGCACCCGCTTTAGGCGATTCGCATGACTGCGCTGAGTCTTCCCATGCACACAATGGGCACAGGCTGCATGCCTCTAAGGGAGGAGTCACAGACCCCAGATTCTGCTCAGAGAGCTGGTGACAGGCAGGCAACGAGACTGGGGTTGCCACACAGCTTTCTTGAGCCTCAGACACAAGGCAGACCCCAACACATGGGGATTTCAGAAAACAATATTCACAAATCAGCCGCAGCTCCACAAGGCACAAGGAGCGACTCCCCTGGGAAAGCCCAAAATACCTTTTCTCCACTCCATACAAGAATGAATAAGAACAGAGTCAGAGCCATCTGCCTTTGGAGAGCCCAGGGGCAAACACTCTCCGTCTCTGATGCGGACTGGGTACAGCCAGCTTGGAACGCTTTGGACTTTGCTCAGACAGGCACCATGCAGCACAGACGATTCACCCACTGTCATGAAGATGGGAAATGGGCAGGCAAAGCTGTACAACATCCCCTCTGTGTGGGAGAGAGAGAATGGTTAGTATAGCGTGGTAGGCAGCACCCACTCATAACTCTCCTCTCCCTGCAGCACCCACTCATAACTCTCCTCTCCCTTCTTGAAGGCAGACTGGAGCACCCAGACCTGCACTTTCTGGTAGATCAAGATCATCCTGTCTTGGCCAGAAGAGATCCTGCCACCTATCGCCCGGAGATAATCATGCAGTTTTTGTTTCCTGAGCTGCTCTGCCAATGGAAAGGCATCATCTCATTCCAGGGAGGGGGTGGGATGGGGAGCAGAACCCAAAATGCTGTGCCCCTGTCCTATAACCCTGCAAGATTACTATATTTACTCACACACTACATACACCTTGTCCCCCAGAAGTCACCATCATGCATCATGGGATGCATGTCTTAAATTAGGCAATTTATTTTCTGCACTGGAAATGAAGTATATAATGGCTGCTGTGGGCTGTATTTCTTTCCCAGTCCAGGAGGGAGGGTTGGAGTACCCCCTTCAGGATCATAGTTAGTTTTAACCCTCTTGGGGGCACTGAGGAGCAGAACTGGAGTTCTGAAGATGCTGCTAGACTCTAGTGGCTCCCAAACTCTGTCAGACTGAGAACCACCAATTTAAAATGATACAGCCTTAAGTACCACCGGCAAATTTTTCATACACATAGGTAACAGACTACGTATTAAAACATCAAAACATTTAGTAATCATAAAACATTGTTTCATCAGTTACGGGAGCCATATAAAAGAATTGTAAATTGGAAAAAAACCCAAACAGTGTAAACCAGGGGTAGGTAACATTTTTGGCTGGAGTACTGAAAAAAACGCAATGTGCATCACGTAACATGCCAATGTGGGCACACCAGAAAAACAAAACTGGGGCGGAGGGTACATGGCAGGATGCACTGCATATCAATATAATTAATACTCATGAACGTTGCTTCTAACAGTAAATACTAAGTTTTCTAAAAATTCTAAACCTGGTGACAATAAATAAAAATTCATATACTACCTTTGTTATTGCGTATTCTTTTTTGTTAAGCGTGTTGTGATGTGGGCGGGGGAGAGAGAAGAGAAGAAAGAGAAAAAAGAAAGAAGAAGGAAGAGAGAAAGAGAGGAGGGAGGATAGACAGAGCGGGAGAGAGGCGGGGGGAGAAGCAGATGGGTGGGGAGGTGCTGTGGACAGGCAGGCCCAGCCAGGCCCTTGGAAAAGCAAAAGCTGGGGTGGGTGGAGGGGGAGCAAGAGCTGCCTTGGGGCTCCTCAGATTCAGCAGCAGCAGCAGCTCAGCAGTACCACAGGTGGGGCCTGGCCCAGGCCACACAGCTCCACAGGGGCGGGGTGCAGCCACCCTGCCCACAGGGGAATGCCACTTGGCAGGAAGCTGGACCCAGGAGGCTCCCTGCTGGGCCTGTGCGCACTATGCACAGCATGAGCAGGGACTCCCTGGGCTCTGGGAATAGCCACTGCAGGCAGCGGTCAGAGCCAAGCCAGCCGGGAGCCCACAGAAAAGTAGCCCTGCCCAGCACCTACCTTGGCCCCTTGAGGGAAGCTGTGGCTGGGCAAGGCCGGGGCTTGGGCAGGTTGGGGCAGCTGCAGCAGTCCACCTCACATAGGCACGCCCTGGGAGCAGGGATAGCTCCCGGGAGCTTCCTGGGATGGTTCCCAGGAGCTCTCATGGCCAGGACCTTGCAGGAGAAGCAGTTCGGCCCTACTCAAACTGTGACCAGTGCACAGGGATGCTGAGCCCAGAGCCAAAAGCCCCCCTGAGCCCAGCATCCTGCCTCAGCCAGGCAGCGTCCCCTTGCAGAGCTGCGTGGGCCCAGCCATGTCCCACTTTAGGTGCTGCTGGGCATCCTGCCCACCCACCATGGCCCTTCCCAAGGGTAGGCAGGGGGGCCACCTGCCCTCCAGGTTTATGCACAGGGCAGAGGCACTGCCACTGGGCTGTGTCAGGAGCTGCATGCAAGGCCATTTGCCTTTTGCTGCTGGGCATCCAGTGCAGGGAAGGCACATGGCATCACGCATGGCCACAAGGCAACGGCAGCCTGCCCAGGCCCCACACACAAAACCTGGGGTGCACATGCCCCCCTGTGTCTACCTCAGGGTGTGCACAGGGGCGGGAGCCCCTCCCACACTCCTGGATGAACCACTTGGGGCTCTCACCTTCTCCCCCCCATGCCCCATTCATCCCTTCCCTGCCCCACTCCCTCCCTCACCTCAATCTGCTCCCCCTTGTCCCTTCCCCCCCAAATACACTTGCATGCTGGGCACTGCTGCACACTCAGCTGGGATGCATTCCTGGCCCTTGCAGCAAGCTGGGCTGGGTGGGGGGGGGGTGCACACACATGCACCCCACCCCTCCCCCCAGCCTTCCACGTACCACTCAGGTTGTCTGCATACCGCTGGTGGTATGCATACCAGTTTGGGAACCACTAGAGATTGAGTGACGTTGAGGAGTGAGTTTTGCCTGGGCTAAAATTTAGCCATGCTGGGCCCATGGTGTGGCAGGTAAGCCTGTAGGGAAAAAAAAGTCTTCATTCTTAATTCCCCCCAAAATGTGCATGTATTATTCGGCAGCATGTAGTACACAAGTAAATGTGCTAATTGGTGGAGTGCTATGGGGAAGCTCCCCTGAGGAGTAAAATAAAGTCAAAGGCAATCTAGACTGGTTTCTCCATTGACATGTGGCTCCAGCTGCCATAAAAAAACTCCAAGCTTCACTCACCCCGAGCACACAATCCATTCCTCCTAAGAAACCCCAATCCCAACCCTGACCCTTAGCTCATTGCCTCTGGCTGTAGAGACAAGAGGCAGCATCCCACAGCTCTCTGCATGATGTGAGCACCATGGACTAGGCTTGAGAAAAACCAAAAAGATGCTGTGTGTTGGGTGCTCCCTAAGCCACATACACCTCCTTCATCTGAGACTTGGCACCAAAGAAAGACTACATTCAGGAAAGAATGGGAGCTGGAAGGTATCAGACTAGATCAGTGGTCTCCAACCCTTTTAAGTTGGAGATCACTGTTTGAATCTACCATGTGCCCCTCCCCCCAACCCAGTCCAACAGGTCAGTCTGTGGGGAGTGAAGGGAGGGGCAGATCAAGGCAAAGGGAGAAAAAATTATTGTGGGTGTGCACTCTGGCAGGCAAGCCTGGGAGAAGGGGTGTGGGAAGGGGAAAGGGCCATAGTGGGGGGGCAAATCAAGGCCCCAGTCCTGAGGGAGGGAACAAGGCATAGGCAGCAGCAGGGGTTCCAGTGAGTGGGGCCCTGGCCAGACCAGGTGGTGGGACAAGCAGAGGCCCAGGGGGAATGGGCCCCACTCCCCCAGCTCCTGCCTCTACCTGTGCCCCACTCACCACTGAGGCCTCAGTTTGCCCCCACCCCACAGTGGTGAAAGAGGGAGTGTGGCTGGAGCAGGGCCAGGCCCAGGCAGGGTGCAGGGGCAGGGCACACAGCTAGAGAGCAGGGGGGAGGGGGGCATGCCTGCGATTCTGCATGTCAGCCAGGGCTGGGGCAGCGCTGGGCTCTTTCTGGGGGGGCTCACCTGAGCTGCACCGCAAGCCAGGGCCTGTTTGTGCTGTGGGCCCCAGCTGCTCTGCATGCTGGATAAAAGACACCACTGCCGAGCACCACCACTGTTCCTTTATTGCTCTGTGCTGCTGGTCTGGAGCTGGGGGCAGCCTGTGTTAGCTGTGTGGCATCGGGGATGGAGGCAGGAGTGGAGTGGGGCACCTGCCTGGGAGCACTGCCGCCTGGCACAAGCAGCGGTGAGACAGCGGTAGCGTCTTTTGTCTGGTGTGCACTGGAGATGGGATCTGTGGCACACACAGGCCCGAGTTTGCAGTGCAATGCAGGCAAGCCTCCCAGGAAGAGCCCAGTGCCGCCTCAGCTGGCCTGGCCAGTGTGCATATCTGGGGACATGCCCTCCCCGCCATGCCTTCCCAGGCTGTGCTGCCTTGGCTCCCCACACCCCACCCTTACAGGTGCTGCCCCTGCCCCTGCTCCACTCACACTCCTTTCTCACCGCTGCTGCAGCTGCATGTGCTACCCGACATTTGTGGGGAGAGGGGCATGTGCAGCAGAGGAAGCTACAGTTGTGGGCTGGGCTTTGTGCCCCAAGCCCTGCTGCAGCTGGCCCAGGAGCAATTCAACACTACGTGACTCCTGCTCACCCCCTACCTGCCCAGAAGCAGGATGCACATGGCATTGGGTCACCCCCCGGCCAGCTGCAGCAGGGCTTCAGGTGCAAAGCACAGTCCAGAGCAACAACTACCTCACCCCACACACAGATCAAGGGGCACATGCCCCCTGAAGCCTCCACCAGGTTGTGTGCAGTGGTGGGAGGCCCCCACATGCCTAGACGGTCACCTGGCCAGGGCCTGCCCACTCGGTGGCAGGGGGCATGGAGAGGGATCATTCCACTCACCTGGCCAGGCCTGGAGTCCTGCCACTCGTACATCCTGCTGCTCCCAATCACGAAGCCTCTGACAGTCAATCTCAGTCTGGGTGGGGGCTAACCTGAGCAATCTGTGTGAAATCCGTGACCATGGTGCTGCTGCACTAAAATCTCCCAGTGGAGTAGGACAGCATGCTGTCTGGCAGGTCAGGAGCCCAAACTCCCGATGATCTCCCGAGGCCCCTTCCAGCCCTAATGTCTATTTCTATGTCTATGAAACAATGGGTCCAGAGAGGCGCTGCTCCAGCCTTCCCCTGTATTCCTTCCCAGTTTCTCACTTCACACTTTCTGCAGCATCCGAGGGTCATCTACCCTACAGCCACCCGCCCAGTGATCTCACCTACAAAAGGCAGGAGCAGTAAGTAGAGGCAACTACATGTTGCTACCTTTGCCCCTTCTTAGGGGGCATCAGCAGCCTCTGGGACCCCCTAACTTCATTGGCGGTATACTACTGTACCACTGCAAAGGACTCAAGGCAGTGAAACAGCTAACTTGCCTCTGGCTATGGACTCTGTCTTTCCCCATTTATAATTTCCTTAAACCATCTTGTCAATAGAAAGAAGTTTCTTTTCTCCCAACCTCCTTTTCTATAACAAGGTGCTTCTGCCCTCCTTGTTTTGAACAGTTTACTTGCTCTTTTCTGACCATTTGCTTTTTCTTTCATTTTGTGTTTTACTGCCTCTGCTTCCTTGTCTCCAGTTAAAGAAACTAAAGGAGCTGCTTCACACCCTGTCACAATGGCTCTGGTTGCTCAGTGCATGGAAAAAACTGCTTCCACAGCTCACCCAGCACTTCAATGCCTTACCCTTTTCCTGACAAATATCAAGCAGCTCGATGAGTAGACAGACGCTGAAGAATTCATATTGGGTTCTACATCACCTGGTAGCTGCACAGATAGTAGCTGAAGACTTCTTTCCTGAAGCAGGGCATCATCCTTTATAACCTAGATTACTACTTCTTTGGATAGCTCAGTCACCTGCAAAAAGCATGCCCCATTTCCACCACGCACCTTGTGAGAACTTCAGTCACTGCAGCTTCTTTTGCATGGCTCCAGAAAAAAACAAGTTGTACAACTCTTGGTGAGGCTCATGAGGGTCAGAAGATTGTTGGCCTGAAAGAATGACCCCAAGTATATCGACAGGACTCAATAGCAAAGATTACTCAGGCTAGGGACAGACATTATACAAACTAGTTTAAGTAATCAGAAATTGGTTTAAACCTGTAACAGATGTTCAGTGCACATAAACCAATTTGAAAATGGCTGAAACTGGTTTGAGATAAACCTGGTTAAATGAACTGATTTGGCTCAAACCGGTTTATGCATCATCTGCCCCAAACCCCTTCCTGGTTTAAGATAAACCAGACTCCCCCAGCATCCTGACATGGTCTCTGGGCTGGGCATAGTTCTGTGCTCCACAGCAGAACTAGCCCCTCCCCTCTGCTCCCTGGCTGGAGCTTGGCAGAGACTTACAGGCACAGCAGGGTCTGCTGGCTTCCCTGTGCCCCCTTCCCTCCTCGCCCACTACTTGCTGCTTAAGCAGAGATCCCTTCCTCCTCTCTGCCACAGCAGGGACTGTAGCCAGCATGTGGTATGCTAGCTAATGCCATGCAAGGCAGATAAGACAGTGTCCACTTAGGGCCTTTTGGAACTAATCAACAGGTCAGCTGGTAATGTCCCTGCATTCCTTCCTTTGGAAAAAGCTGTTTAAGAACAGGTTGAACTAATGAGCACAGCTTTGTTTTTTGATGGGGTGATAAATGCTGACAACAGAGCTGATAAATGCTCTGTTCTCAAGGAGTGGGGGAGACCCCTTCCTAATCACAGCATCCTGCTGGGGCCTGGCTATGTCCCCCCTGCTCAGCCCTGTGGAAGGGAAGAAAAGACCGCTGTAGTGACCTCTGGCTTCCAGCCTGAGCCACTGCAGGCATATGCCAAGATTTTTTCAGTCCAGAAGGGATGTCTGTGGAGTTACAAAGTGATTTAGCCTAGCCAGGTTAGACTAACCAGCCAAGATTGAACCCATTCACGCTCAGGCTTTTGAACGTCTGTCCCTAGCCTCAGTGGCTGGAGCAGACTGCGGTAGGTATCCATCCTGTACTTGTGTGCAATACAGTGCAGAACCAGAACTCTTGGCATTAGTCTTCCTACCAGGCTTGTGACCAGCAGAAGCAAAATGCCCAAGACATCTGGGCACATCAGGCCTGATTTACCAGGAGACAGGGGGTTTCTATTCCAAAGTGCTGAGAAAGAAAGGCAATGAGGGAAACAGGAATTCTTGCCTTTTCATTGCCTAGCAGTATGGCAACTTATCACCTCCTCAGAGCACATCAAGCTGCTACATGTGGGTAATACTGCATAGCAGCCCATTCCAATTGTAGTACAACTTTACAGCAATATATACACATTTTTAAAATATACCAGTTTTCTATCCACACAACCCCCTAGCTAGAAAAAAAGAAAAAAACTGATCAGACCTGCCAAGAAGTGTTTGTAAATGCTCATCATCTGTTGCAATAAATCACAACTAGTCTGACTAATGAACCTGAAAGAATAGGAACAAAAACTTTAATAAAGTTATGTTACTTAACCCTTGATACTGTTTACATTAGGATGGTCTATTTGACATGTTCAAATGACCATTTTTTTATATCAATTATTGGTAAATTAGTGTTTAAAAGAAGATCAAATATTTTATTAAACAGCAACAGTCACAAGAGAGGCATTATAGCCTCCAGATGAAATACTTATGCCTAATTACAAAGACTAATTGGTTTAATTTTCATCTCAGAAAAATGAGAAACAATTAAATTCTAAAAAATTAGAATTGCTTTAGGAGTATTTACTTATATAAGAATACACTGAATACTAAACAGTTATGAAACAAAACAAAGAGAAATAAAACAAATTCAAAGCAAGTATTTAAAATGCTGTTATGCTAGGTCAACAGTAAGACAATTCTTTGAGCATTTTGCTTTGCATCATCTTCATCAGCTTCAATTGCTCGATAATGCAACAGTACAGATAAAAATAATCAATATCCTCTTCCCCTTCATCTGTCATTTTCTTCTCTCGTTTTAAAATTGTGATACATGGTCAGCAGCTTCTCAGGGAGTGGAAGTCAAAATAATTTTTACCTCTATAGCAAGACTATTTGGAGCATACAATCTTTTTCTCCATGTTGAAGAAAGAAACACATTCCTTTCATTTAGCTTCTGGGATGACTAAAAGGGCTGCTGTCTGCTTTATAATTTGATATTTCCACCAGAACTGTTTTCAGGAGCAATCTTCTTAATATTATTTTATCTATTGTGTCTCAACTTTTGTAAATGGGCTTTGTTCAATATGTTCTTCATGCTGAATGCTTAGAAACTTGTTCTTGGCACCAATGTAGAACTATTGTTTTCTATATTCTGCATGGACTGAGCCATGGGTTGAAGCTGTGAAATGAATTTTAAGCTATGCATCTAAGACACCACCATCAAGCATGTTCAGTGTAGATTACACAGAATCAACACCTAGTCTCTTCTTCAACAGCAGCCCATTGAAGTACCTTGTACCTACTTAAGGGGCTTTGAGACATTTAAGAGAAGATGTCCATTGGGCATTATAAAGTCTACTGAGTGTGGATGGAATTGTGTGCTGAGCTTACTGATGCTGAATGCATCTGCTAATGCTTGTTCATTTTTTAAGAACCTGACAATACTTTTCACTTCTGCCATGTAATAACAAAGGTGGCAGATCTTCCCTAACAGAGCAGGTGCAGATACTCATTTGCCAAAGCTCAAATAAGCTTTTATAGCAGCCACACTGTTAATCGCAACCTAAACAAACTGTGGACCCAGTTAGCCAATTATAATTTTAAGCTAATTAGCAACATATTGGGAGGCAATACTCAGTTGTGCACAGAAATGGGTAATGCACTGGTCTGAGTTACAAGAGGCTAGTGACAGCCTCTGCAAACACTGTTCCATCCAGCAACAACTCTCTCATAAGTTTGACTTCAACCTTTATACAGTCTCCTCTGTACTTCCCTTCTTTACTTATAACTTTGCAAATTGAATGCAGTTTAGGAGAAACTGTGGTACAAAAAGATTGTCAAGTACCACATTCTCTTGCAAATGACATGCACTTTTCCCCCAAGAAACAGCTGCTGGAAATTTTAGTGCATATTATACATGATAAATACAGTAAGAACAGCTTCTGCCAGTTACAAGCAAAAGTGGAAGCAAAATCTGCATGCAAAGGCCAGGCAGCTGTGGGTGGGCCCAGCAGTTCTATTTGTACCATCCCCACCAGGGCCCCACAGCAGCATGGCAGCTACCCACCCACCCATGCCCCTGCTTCTCCAATCCTCTCCCCCTCATTATACCCTCCATGAAACTGCCATCCAGCCCCAGGGCCCAGCAGAGAACAGATCCTGGAGCCTATACTGCTGCTAGAGAGCTGGCAAGTCAGGCAGGCAAGGAGCAGATTTGGCAACTCCTAACCCACACCCTCCAACTTGCCAACCCTCTAGCAGCAGAGAGGCTGTGCACAATGGAGAGGGTATTAACCTTTAACATGCAACTGCTCACAGCACATGCTAATTTTAACACCACATAACATTCCCTGAAGTTAGCATGTGCTAATTATAACATGTAACTACACCCTCAGTCACCTAAGTAGGGAACCTACAGAATTCACGATTGCACCTGCAAGCAGCGAAAGGGTTGGGGAGCCCTGCAGTGTCTTGGTGCAGGGAGGGGGGAGCATAGAGTGCAGTTGATAGGGGGCAGAGAAGCTGCACAAACACCTGGACCATGGTTGTAATTGTTCTGTGGGCTTCTTGAATATGGTGGTTTTTATTTTACC
>NW_017728886.1:120902659-120915055 GCF_001723895.1 Crocodylus porosus | reverse complement strand
GGGAGCCCCTCCCACACTCCTGGATGAACCACTTGGGGCTCTCACCTTCTCCCCCCCATGCCCCATTCATCCCTTCCCTGCCCCACTCCCTCCCTCACCTCAATCTGCTCCCCCTTGTCCCTTCCCCCCCAAATACACTTGCATGCTGGGCACTGCTGCACACTCAGCTGGGATGCATTCCTGGCCCTTGCAGCAAGCTGGGCTGGGTGGGGGGGGGGTGCACACACATGCACCCCACCCCTCCCCCCAGCCTTCCACGTACCACTCAGGTTGTCTGCATACCGCTGGTGGTATGCATACCAGTTTGGGAACCACTAGAGATTGAGTGACGTTGAGGAGTGAGTTTTGCCTGGGCTAAAATTTAGCCATGCTGGGCCCATGGTGTGGCAGGTAAGCCTGTAGGGAAAAAAAAGTCTTCATTCTTAATTCCCCCCAAAATGTGCATGTATTATTCGGCAGCATGTAGTACACAAGTAAATGTGCTAATTGGTGGAGTGCTATGGGGAAGCTCCCCTGAGGAGTAAAATAAAGTCAAAGGCAATCTAGACTGGTTTCTCCATTGACATGTGGCTCCAGCTGCCATAAAAAAACTCCAAGCTTCACTCACCCCGAGCACACAATCCATTCCTCCTAAGAAACCCCAATCCCAACCCTGACCCTTAGCTCATTGCCTCTGGCTGTAGAGACAAGAGGCAGCATCCCACAGCTCTCTGCATGATGTGAGCACCATGGACTAGGCTTGAGAAAAACCAAAAAGATGCTGTGTGTTGGGTGCTCCCTAAGCCACATACACCTCCTTCATCTGAGACTTGGCACCAAAGAAAGACTACATTCAGGAAAGAATGGGAGCTGGAAGGTATCAGACTAGATCAGTGGTCTCCAACCCTTTTAAGTTGGAGATCACTGTTTGAATCTACCATGTGCCCCTCCCCCCAACCCAGTCCAACAGGTCAGTCTGTGGGGAGTGAAGGGAGGGGCAGATCAAGGCAAAGGGAGAAAAAATTATTGTGGGTGTGCACTCTGGCAGGCAAGCCTGGGAGAAGGGGTGTGGGAAGGGGAAAGGGCCATAGTGGGGGGGCAAATCAAGGCCCCAGTCCTGAGGGAGGGAACAAGGCATAGGCAGCAGCAGGGGTTCCAGTGAGTGGGGCCCTGGCCAGACCAGGTGGTGGGACAAGCAGAGGCCCAGGGGGAATGGGCCCCACTCCCCCAGCTCCTGCCTCTACCTGTGCCCCACTCACCACTGAGGCCTCAGTTTGCCCCCACCCCACAGTGGTGAAAGAGGGAGTGTGGCTGGAGCAGGGCCAGGCCCAGGCAGGGTGCAGGGGCAGGGCACACAGCTAGAGAGCAGGGGGGAGGGGGGCATGCCTGCGATTCTGCATGTCAGCCAGGGCTGGGGCAGCGCTGGGCTCTTTCTGGGGGGGCTCACCTGAGCTGCACCGCAAGCCAGGGCCTGTTTGTGCTGTGGGCCCCAGCTGCTCTGCATGCTGGATAAAAGACACCACTGCCGAGCACCACCACTGTTCCTTTATTGCTCTGTGCTGCTGGTCTGGAGCTGGGGGCAGCCTGTGTTAGCTGTGTGGCATCGGGGATGGAGGCAGGAGTGGAGTGGGGCACCTGCCTGGGAGCACTGCCGCCTGGCACAAGCAGCGGTGAGACAGCGGTAGCGTCTTTTGTCTGGTGTGCACTGGAGATGGGATCTGTGGCACACACAGGCCCGAGTTTGCAGTGCAATGCAGGCAAGCCTCCCAGGAAGAGCCCAGTGCCGCCTCAGCTGGCCTGGCCAGTGTGCATATCTGGGGACATGCCCTCCCCGCCATGCCTTCCCAGGCTGTGCTGCCTTGGCTCCCCACACCCCACCCTTACAGGTGCTGCCCCTGCCCCTGCTCCACTCACACTCCTTTCTCACCGCTGCTGCAGCTGCATGTGCTACCCGACATTTGTGGGGAGAGGGGCATGTGCAGCAGAGGAAGCTACAGTTGTGGGCTGGGCTTTGTGCCCCAAGCCCTGCTGCAGCTGGCCCAGGAGCAATTCAACACTACGTGACTCCTGCTCACCCCCTACCTGCCCAGAAGCAGGATGCACATGGCATTGGGTCACCCCCCGGCCAGCTGCAGCAGGGCTTCAGGTGCAAAGCACAGTCCAGAGCAACAACTACCTCACCCCACACACAGATCAAGGGGCACATGCCCCCTGAAGCCTCCACCAGGTTGTGTGCAGTGGTGGGAGGCCCCCACATGCCTAGACGGTCACCTGGCCAGGGCCTGCCCACTCGGTGGCAGGGGGCATGGAGAGGGATCATTCCACTCACCTGGCCAGGCCTGGAGTCCTGCCACTCGTACATCCTGCTGCTCCCAATCACGAAGCCTCTGACAGTCAATCTCAGTCTGGGTGGGGGCTAACCTGAGCAATCTGTGTGAAATCCGTGACCATGGTGCTGCTGCACTAAAATCTCCCAGTGGAGTAGGACAGCATGCTGTCTGGCAGGTCAGGAGCCCAAACTCCCGATGATCTCCCGAGGCCCCTTCCAGCCCTAATGTCTATTTCTATGTCTATGAAACAATGGGTCCAGAGAGGCGCTGCTCCAGCCTTCCCCTGTATTCCTTCCCAGTTTCTCACTTCACACTTTCTGCAGCATCCGAGGGTCATCTACCCTACAGCCACCCGCCCAGTGATCTCACCTACAAAAGGCAGGAGCAGTAAGTAGAGGCAACTACATGTTGCTACCTTTGCCCCTTCTTAGGGGGCATCAGCAGCCTCTGGGACCCCCTAACTTCATTGGCGGTATACTACTGTACCACTGCAAAGGACTCAAGGCAGTGAAACAGCTAACTTGCCTCTGGCTATGGACTCTGTCTTTCCCCATTTATAATTTCCTTAAACCATCTTGTCAATAGAAAGAAGTTTCTTTTCTCCCAACCTCCTTTTCTATAACAAGGTGCTTCTGCCCTCCTTGTTTTGAACAGTTTACTTGCTCTTTTCTGACCATTTGCTTTTTCTTTCATTTTGTGTTTTACTGCCTCTGCTTCCTTGTCTCCAGTTAAAGAAACTAAAGGAGCTGCTTCACACCCTGTCACAATGGCTCTGGTTGCTCAGTGCATGGAAAAAACTGCTTCCACAGCTCACCCAGCACTTCAATGCCTTACCCTTTTCCTGACAAATATCAAGCAGCTCGATGAGTAGACAGACGCTGAAGAATTCATATTGGGTTCTACATCACCTGGTAGCTGCACAGATAGTAGCTGAAGACTTCTTTCCTGAAGCAGGGCATCATCCTTTATAACCTAGATTACTACTTCTTTGGATAGCTCAGTCACCTGCAAAAAGCATGCCCCATTTCCACCACGCACCTTGTGAGAACTTCAGTCACTGCAGCTTCTTTTGCATGGCTCCAGAAAAAAACAAGTTGTACAACTCTTGGTGAGGCTCATGAGGGTCAGAAGATTGTTGGCCTGAAAGAATGACCCCAAGTATATCGACAGGACTCAATAGCAAAGATTACTCAGGCTAGGGACAGACATTATACAAACTAGTTTAAGTAATCAGAAATTGGTTTAAACCTGTAACAGATGTTCAGTGCACATAAACCAATTTGAAAATGGCTGAAACTGGTTTGAGATAAACCTGGTTAAATGAACTGATTTGGCTCAAACCGGTTTATGCATCATCTGCCCCAAACCCCTTCCTGGTTTAAGATAAACCAGACTCCCCCAGCATCCTGACATGGTCTCTGGGCTGGGCATAGTTCTGTGCTCCACAGCAGAACTAGCCCCTCCCCTCTGCTCCCTGGCTGGAGCTTGGCAGAGACTTACAGGCACAGCAGGGTCTGCTGGCTTCCCTGTGCCCCCTTCCCTCCTCGCCCACTACTTGCTGCTTAAGCAGAGATCCCTTCCTCCTCTCTGCCACAGCAGGGACTGTAGCCAGCATGTGGTATGCTAGCTAATGCCATGCAAGGCAGATAAGACAGTGTCCACTTAGGGCCTTTTGGAACTAATCAACAGGTCAGCTGGTAATGTCCCTGCATTCCTTCCTTTGGAAAAAGCTGTTTAAGAACAGGTTGAACTAATGAGCACAGCTTTGTTTTTTGATGGGGTGATAAATGCTGACAACAGAGCTGATAAATGCTCTGTTCTCAAGGAGTGGGGGAGACCCCTTCCTAATCACAGCATCCTGCTGGGGCCTGGCTATGTCCCCCCTGCTCAGCCCTGTGGAAGGGAAGAAAAGACCGCTGTAGTGACCTCTGGCTTCCAGCCTGAGCCACTGCAGGCATATGCCAAGATTTTTTCAGTCCAGAAGGGATGTCTGTGGAGTTACAAAGTGATTTAGCCTAGCCAGGTTAGACTAACCAGCCAAGATTGAACCCATTCACGCTCAGGCTTTTGAACGTCTGTCCCTAGCCTCAGTGGCTGGAGCAGACTGCGGTAGGTATCCATCCTGTACTTGTGTGCAATACAGTGCAGAACCAGAACTCTTGGCATTAGTCTTCCTACCAGGCTTGTGACCAGCAGAAGCAAAATGCCCAAGACATCTGGGCACATCAGGCCTGATTTACCAGGAGACAGGGGGTTTCTATTCCAAAGTGCTGAGAAAGAAAGGCAATGAGGGAAACAGGAATTCTTGCCTTTTCATTGCCTAGCAGTATGGCAACTTATCACCTCCTCAGAGCACATCAAGCTGCTACATGTGGGTAATACTGCATAGCAGCCCATTCCAATTGTAGTACAACTTTACAGCAATATATACACATTTTTAAAATATACCAGTTTTCTATCCACACAACCCCCTAGCTAGAAAAAAAGAAAAAAACTGATCAGACCTGCCAAGAAGTGTTTGTAAATGCTCATCATCTGTTGCAATAAATCACAACTAGTCTGACTAATGAACCTGAAAGAATAGGAACAAAAACTTTAATAAAGTTATGTTACTTAACCCTTGATACTGTTTACATTAGGATGGTCTATTTGACATGTTCAAATGACCATTTTTTTATATCAATTATTGGTAAATTAGTGTTTAAAAGAAGATCAAATATTTTATTAAACAGCAACAGTCACAAGAGAGGCATTATAGCCTCCAGATGAAATACTTATGCCTAATTACAAAGACTAATTGGTTTAATTTTCATCTCAGAAAAATGAGAAACAATTAAATTCTAAAAAATTAGAATTGCTTTAGGAGTATTTACTTATATAAGAATACACTGAATACTAAACAGTTATGAAACAAAACAAAGAGAAATAAAACAAATTCAAAGCAAGTATTTAAAATGCTGTTATGCTAGGTCAACAGTAAGACAATTCTTTGAGCATTTTGCTTTGCATCATCTTCATCAGCTTCAATTGCTCGATAATGCAACAGTACAGATAAAAATAATCAATATCCTCTTCCCCTTCATCTGTCATTTTCTTCTCTCGTTTTAAAATTGTGATACATGGTCAGCAGCTTCTCAGGGAGTGGAAGTCAAAATAATTTTTACCTCTATAGCAAGACTATTTGGAGCATACAATCTTTTTCTCCATGTTGAAGAAAGAAACACATTCCTTTCATTTAGCTTCTGGGATGACTAAAAGGGCTGCTGTCTGCTTTATAATTTGATATTTCCACCAGAACTGTTTTCAGGAGCAATCTTCTTAATATTATTTTATCTATTGTGTCTCAACTTTTGTAAATGGGCTTTGTTCAATATGTTCTTCATGCTGAATGCTTAGAAACTTGTTCTTGGCACCAATGTAGAACTATTGTTTTCTATATTCTGCATGGACTGAGCCATGGGTTGAAGCTGTGAAATGAATTTTAAGCTATGCATCTAAGACACCACCATCAAGCATGTTCAGTGTAGATTACACAGAATCAACACCTAGTCTCTTCTTCAACAGCAGCCCATTGAAGTACCTTGTACCTACTTAAGGGGCTTTGAGACATTTAAGAGAAGATGTCCATTGGGCATTATAAAGTCTACTGAGTGTGGATGGAATTGTGTGCTGAGCTTACTGATGCTGAATGCATCTGCTAATGCTTGTTCATTTTTTAAGAACCTGACAATACTTTTCACTTCTGCCATGTAATAACAAAGGTGGCAGATCTTCCCTAACAGAGCAGGTGCAGATACTCATTTGCCAAAGCTCAAATAAGCTTTTATAGCAGCCACACTGTTAATCGCAACCTAAACAAACTGTGGACCCAGTTAGCCAATTATAATTTTAAGCTAATTAGCAACATATTGGGAGGCAATACTCAGTTGTGCACAGAAATGGGTAATGCACTGGTCTGAGTTACAAGAGGCTAGTGACAGCCTCTGCAAACACTGTTCCATCCAGCAACAACTCTCTCATAAGTTTGACTTCAACCTTTATACAGTCTCCTCTGTACTTCCCTTCTTTACTTATAACTTTGCAAATTGAATGCAGTTTAGGAGAAACTGTGGTACAAAAAGATTGTCAAGTACCACATTCTCTTGCAAATGACATGCACTTTTCCCCCAAGAAACAGCTGCTGGAAATTTTAGTGCATATTATACATGATAAATACAGTAAGAACAGCTTCTGCCAGTTACAAGCAAAAGTGGAAGCAAAATCTGCATGCAAAGGCCAGGCAGCTGTGGGTGGGCCCAGCAGTTCTATTTGTACCATCCCCACCAGGGCCCCACAGCAGCATGGCAGCTACCCACCCACCCATGCCCCTGCTTCTCCAATCCTCTCCCCCTCATTATACCCTCCATGAAACTGCCATCCAGCCCCAGGGCCCAGCAGAGAACAGATCCTGGAGCCTATACTGCTGCTAGAGAGCTGGCAAGTCAGGCAGGCAAGGAGCAGATTTGGCAACTCCTAACCCACACCCTCCAACTTGCCAACCCTCTAGCAGCAGAGAGGCTGTGCACAATGGAGAGGGTATTAACCTTTAACATGCAACTGCTCACAGCACATGCTAATTTTAACACCACATAACATTCCCTGAAGTTAGCATGTGCTAATTATAACATGTAACTACACCCTCAGTCACCTAAGTAGGGAACCTACAGAATTCACGATTGCACCTGCAAGCAGCGAAAGGGTTGGGGAGCCCTGCAGTGTCTTGGTGCAGGGAGGGGGGAGCATAGAGTGCAGTTGATAGGGGGCAGAGAAGCTGCACAAACACCTGGACCATGGTTGTAGTTGTTCTGTGGGCTTCTTGAATATGGTGGTTTTTATTTTACCATTGTGGATAGTGACCATAGGGTCTAAAAAAAGGCAATGCTGGTACTGGACTATTCAAGAGAGTCTGATGGAGGGGTGATGGTTATTACATTTCTGATGGAAATCAGAGACTGCAGGTTTCCAGTTCAAATAATGAGGTTATATCTATATATACAAGATCTCTCTCATCTTAAGTACAGCATAGATTTGATGGTGTAGTTCTTAAGGAATTCTTCTTGTATGTGGCCCATAAAAAGACTGGCATATGTAGGGCCATTTTGGTGCCCATAGCTGTGCCCACGGTCTTGAAGAAGTGTTGGCTATTGAAAGTGAAGTTGTGCATGAGGGTGAAGTGTATAAGTTCAATAAGATCTTTAGGTCTGTACTTAGAGTTGTAATCTTGCTCTTGTAGATATGTAAGATAGGCTCAATAATTTTTAATACACTAATTATTGGATTTTTTGCATTATGAACTTTTTTTTTAAATTACACCTAGGGAATCTAGTAAATAGCATACAAAATCTAAATAGTGAAATGTCAGAAAGCCAATGGGAAAAAATGTTCAAACTATCAATATCCCAGATGCTTATGAATTATGGTAACCCTAGTCTTGGGGTTATTTTCCAATAGTTTTGTGTGTACATAAATCAGGGACGATGAGACAAGCATGATTTCCATGTTTACAGTTGCCTTAATAATGAGAAGTAGTAGTGTAGCAAAGCCAATATATCAGTAAGGCTGAGTAAAACTGAAGTAGGAAAGACAACTGCTCCATTTAAAAAGGGAGTGGAAGTACAGTAGAACCTGGATCATTCCTATCCCAGTGGTTTACAAGCTGTTTAGTTAACAGTGGGTTGCCAAATTAAAGATAAGTCCCCTATTTGCTATGGCTTTTACTGAAAAGGGCACTGCTTCTGTATTTTATACTCTAGCAGTCCCACACAGCTGTTTCCTGCAGCTGTATATGCCTTCTGCTAGTTAGAAAATCCAGATCTTTTCAGGTGGTAAGGAATGGAACCTGTTGAAGAATCTGTGTTCTGCTACATTGTTTGATGGGAGACACTTTGAAACGAATGATTGACTTAGTTGCAGCTACAAGGATAAGACGGAAGTATGCTCTCCATTGGATTTCTCATGAAGATATATAGAAAAACAACTGCTCTCGAAAGTTTATTAAAAATCAAAGAATAGAAAAACTTTACATAAAAATATGTCAATTTTAGCTTCCACATAGTTGTCCACACCAAAAAAAAAAAAAATCTAAACATGATTTTAGTCTGTAGCACATAACCACAGTGGTAGCCAGGCCAATTTATCTGGTTCACCATGACTGAAATGGAACATGATACCTGTTTCTTTTTGAATGAATTTTGCTTCAAAATGAACACTAGGTTAAGACGCCAAATAAAGCCTTTGAAGGTTCCTTAATGTAAGTTTATGCACAATATTGCTAGTGTGTTAAGATTAGCAGTACAGGCCTATGTACCAGCCCTTAAATATTGATTTATGAATAGGCTAATGATTTTTAAAAAGTGTAAGTCTGAACCATCAAGTACTATAGAGAAAAAACTGCGCTACTCTGAAATGTTGCCTCCTTCCCTGCACCCATAAAAGAGATCTGTTTGCATTAGACAGGTAAAACAACAGTTTGGGCTATCCCTACTTCAAAAGGCATACTGCATACTATAAAGCTCCATCATGCTAGATGCCTCCATTGTATCATAACATTCAGATATCAATTTTAAAAAGTCTTCCACTTTTGTACATAATCTAGCTGTCATGGCAATTTTTTTCTAGCTTTCCCCACTAGTGGACTTCAAAAAAAACAAAAACAAAAACAAAAAAAGAAAAGAAAAAAAAAATAAAAAGGAACCCCCTCCAAACAAACCTGTAGTGTTTATCACTGTTAAGAACCCTCATTTAAAAATGGAAAACCAGAGGGTATGGTGAGATTTAACCTACTCCCAGGACAACTGTGGTGCTTTAAAAACTCAGGGTTAGGCAGGATGTACATTTTCTATTCAAAAAAGTTAACAAAGACAGTGGTTGTCATGGCAATACACACTTGCATAGTATACCTGTATGCATCTGTAAATTAAGTGCCAGCCACGCAGACTGTGTGCAGCACGGGGCTGTGCTCTCCTGTTAATACATTAAAAGATACTCCTTATAATGCTGAGAGCAGCTGAAGTACTTTTTATATTTTGCTCTTAACAGAACTAATGCATACTGCTATACAGATTCCTTAATGGAATCAACATATTTCCTTTCTCCACATTCCTTAAGCTGGGTACCTTTGATTTCAATAATGGTGTTCGGCCCCAACCATTAACAGGTTACATTATTAAAACTGACGGAAGCATGTAGTTCACAATTTTTCTAATTTCATACCAGGACTTACCCAACCCTTTTCACCCTTAGAAAACTATTCTTCTGGCACTTTAAATGCTGGATTTGTTGTCTAGTTAAATGATAAATTAAAACTCATTAGTCAGAACAAGACAACTGAGAGAGGCCAGATAATGAGCTAAAAACATAGGGTCAAAACACTTTGGAGCTTAATACCTTCATAAAACTGTAAGCCAAAATCAGCACTTTCATTGTGAATCAAGAAGCCTCAAATACTACCAAAAATTATGTCATGTTTGTAACACTGCTCAGACAACCTGCCAAAACTATGAACCCAACTTAGATAATGCAACCTGGGAAAGGATCTGTAAATTAAAAAAAATACCTCCTCCCCTTAAATATAACTTATGTGACAATATGAAATTAAATTAAAAATTTTGCGTTATTGCACAAATTATATTTTCAATATTTACAGAGCAAAATTCTGAAATTTGAAATAAAAACAAGGGCAGCAAAACTGTTTATCATGAGATTCCCAACTAGATTTGCTGCAAAAAAAAAAAAAAAAAAAAAAGTGAGGGAATGAAATTTCCTTTGCTTCTCAAAGCAAAGAAGCAAACAAAACCAAAAAAGAAAACCCCACAAAAGGAACAGATGCAGCTACAGCAAAAATGCTACAGCACTGATAAAAGTCCTTGCAGTTCTAACATAAGAGCTGCTTCGGCACTGTATGAGTAACCATGGAAGGCAGAAAACAAACTTCCACATTTAATAAGGCTTCACAGATAAGCACAACTACTTCTTTAAGATGGACTTGACCACCACACGAAGAAACATGCAAAAAAGTCAGCTGCAGATATTCGGCAACACCCACAAACTGATGTGCTGAATGCTGGTCTCCATTCCCCAGTCTAGTGTCACTCACTCAGCTTCAGTCTGTAAAACAAGGGAAGATCATCCTGGCATTAGCCATTATCTGCTGAGACTAATAGGCAAATTCTCTCTGTGTTTTTTTCTTCTCCAGATGTTACGGTTATATTGGTGGTGTCCTCTGTTGCCCACTGGCTGCCTCATGCCTCCACCGCTCACGGGATTGTAGCCATTGCCTTGGTTATGATTATGAGCTCCTTTCATGGAAAATTTCATTCCATTGTGCTGCTAAAATACAAAGAGAAGTACTCAGTTTAGTACTATAATCAGCTGAAACAGTATTATGCCCACTTCAGTATATTATTCATCATCAGAAAACAGCTTCAGACCAGTACCAAGTTCTTTCTGTACTTCAGCTGAGCTAGACCCCTCATGTGAAACACTAGTACAAGTTCAACTGGGCACTAATGCAACAGGATGGTTCTTTGAACTAGCTATTTTGCAAATGTAAAAATAAATTCCAAAGCCAACATCCCCACAGAACCCTTCCTTCAGCTTCTGTGAAGCCATTCTGTATTATCTTTGTAAAATTGAATTCATATAGATGTATTTACTAAATGTGATTAAGTTGATTCGTATGTCGTTTTATTGGCAGTTACTTATCTGATATTAAAACAGTGTCTTCCCGATACATTTCCCAAGTCACTACACTACAGTATCTAGATGCCATATCTCTTTGCTGTGGTAAGAATAGGTGCTTCTCATCAACATAGTGAGGTAACTGCTGGCAGAGGTTTCATTGCCGCCAGCCCAGGCATTGCAGGGATACAGTAATTGATGTCATGACTAGTATTTATAAGTTCTTAAGGCCTCTCTAACAAAGCAGAACTTGAAACCAAACTCCGTGCTTTGATACATTAAACTCAAACAAGCTAATACTCGTCAAGGTCTTGGATACAGAGGTATATGTGAGCCCCTAAATGCTTTTATAAAATTTAAAATCTTTCAAGAAAGTTTGCAAATTGTGGTAGGCAGAATAGTCTTAAGTGTTTAAATACAGACACTATGAAGCAAAGTTATCAAGAATATTCCCTTATCTCATCAATTTAAAGAGGTCTATTTAAGATTTTGATCTTCAAAACAAGCCTCCATGTTTTCAAACAAATTTTGCCCCTGCTGTGAATGACCCCCATTCAGCTGCATGTCACCCCCTCTCTCCCTGCCAAAGCAATTTATTGTGGGCACAGTATGGGAGACTTGAGTGGAAGATCTGATTAAAAACTAGACTATTTGGTCTGAAATCAAGTCTTGCAGAATCCTTAAGATGTATGGCCTACTATGTGACAATATGCATTTAAAATCAATTGCTCAAAATACAAAGGATTTTTCAACTTCTTTCCTACATGCTGTTTCCAAAATTAGCTTAAGTTACAGAATCAAACCAATATGAACACATAAAGGAGACACAGCTGCAAAAATAGAAAATATAGCTATTTGTAGGACAGTCTCTGAATCAAATGCATAAAACCCATTTTCTTTATTGTTCAAACATCGCTAGAAGAGATACAGTAATACAAATATATAATAAGCAAGAAAGCTAAAATAGGTTAACAGAACTCTGAGGGAACATTTCAGATAGAGTACAACATGGCAACAAAACAAAAGTACTGTTGCAGAAACTACAGAAAAATCAAGAGTCCATTAACTCCCACTGAGAGCAAAAGACAACAGAGTTTATAAATACCAACAGAAAATGGTTTGAATTAAATGATTCTGAACTGCTAGTTCAGATTATATTGCAACATACATCTCCCTGCTTTTCAGAATAGGTCATTAAGACCTGCACGTGACAACACACTGATAATTTGTGATCAGGCAGATTTGTTCTCCTTTAAATATGATCCTATGACCCCAGCTGGACTTCCTGCCCTTTGGGCAGAGGGTTGGACTCAATCTTCCGAGGTCCCTTCCAGCCCTAATGTCTATGAAAGTAATTGCCCACATATAC
>NW_017728886.1:120845189-120901688 GCF_001723895.1 Crocodylus porosus | reverse complement strand
CCTGCTTATGCAGGGGGTCGGACTCGATGATCCATTGAGGTCCCTTCCGACCCTAGCATCTATGAATCTATGAATCACTTTTGAGTGCTGCAGTCTTAGACGAAGGGCTCAGGACACTTCCGTCTTGCCAATATCTATATAGAACCTCCCTTTATCCTCCTATTAGGGAAATAAAGCATGCTGTGCACTTCCTACTTCTTAGTTCTTCCTCTCCAGCTGCTCAGAGACTGAAAATTGTTGGGGCACACCTAGTGGTTTATGCCCAACTGATTCAAAGCAACTCAACCAAAAAAACCCCAAAAGCAACCAACCAAAAAAAAAAAAAAAAATCAGACTTATAACACAGCTTCTTCACCATCCTGCGTCCAAGCAGCTGTCAATTTTTATCTACAGTTGGTAAGTCTGCAGGACCCCCTATTGGTGAGGAGAGCAAGAAGCATTTCTGAGACCTCACAGACTGCAAGGCTGACTGCAAAGGATGAGGAAGATCTGGGCTTACCAATGATAGCACAGATCAGGGGTTTTCAACCTTTTTTGGCCGGTGTACCCCTGGCAGCTGGTGGAGAAGCAGAGGAGTTCCCCGGTGGCCAGTCGACGAGCAAAACCTGAAGTGCTGGCAGCCCCACCCCCTGCGCCACTGCCACATACTCCCTGGGGCCTTCCCCAAGTACCCACATGGGTATATGTACTCCCAGTTGACGACCTCCGATACAGATGATCACCTTAGAGCAGCGTTTCTCAACCTGTGGGTCACAACCCAAAAGTGGATCACACAAATACATAAATGGGTCACAAACAAACTTTAAAAATTAAACAAACTAAAAATGGATTCAAGAAGAAAAACATGGGAAACCATGGCTTTTCCCTTGCAGGCTGGCAGAGCTCCAGCCTGCGAGGGGCTGCTTGGGGCCCTCCCAAGCCCCACACAACGGGGGGCTGGGGGCAGCAGGTTGTGAGTGAGGGGCAGCAGGTTGAGACTAGCCACCACTGTTTACAAATGGGTCCTGGTATGAAAGAGGTTGAGAACCACTGCCTTAGAGTCCCCGAAACACTGGTCTAAGGGTACCTTGAAGCTAGAAAAGTTGAGTCTTATTGGTTTGAATCAAAAAGGCTGGCTTCTATGATCACGCAGTTAAAATCCTTCTCTTCAAAAAGGTGACACCAGTTAAATGCAGTTTCCTTGCAATGCAGTCACATTACTGTGACAAGGAAAAAAAGTGGTATTATCCTAACGCACACAAGATGTCTTCACTGTATAAGTTACTAAGAATTTGGGAAACTTCCCACAAAAGACTGGTCACTACACCCTACATATGGACAGCAACTACTCTGTATTAGGCTACCACCCAAATATTACCACTGATTGAGGTGTTTGACAAACTGTATGGACACATCAAAAAATGGACTAGTGCAAATACTTCAGAGGCATTTCATCCCAGATGGATAAGTATGCTAAGCTTAAATTTCATAAAAGGCAGAAAGCATCTGAGGGTTGCTTTTTTGTTTTTTTTCTAACCAAACTCCCCCCCCCCCCCCCAACCCCAAATCAGAGCTTAGGATGCTTGCATACTGGACCAGAATGAACCATTGAGGGTTGGTATGGCCTCAGCACTGGATATTTAGTGTACATGCCCGTAAGATAGTTTCAACAAAGACATTTAACTGGCGTCAACTTTCTGAAGAGAACCATTTTAACTGCATGACCTTAAAACCTAGCTGTTTTGGTTCAAACCTATGACTGGGGAATCTTAGGGAAAAAAATTTATACCAGAGAGAAGTGCAAGAGAAAGACTGACTACTCATTTTATTAAGGACTTGGATGCAGGGAGAAAGAGCTTCCTGATCCAAATCCAAAGATGACAAAACTGATAGGAGTTGCAAACGTTTTGGAGGACAGAATTAGAATGCAAAAGGATTTTGATCTCAAAGAACTGATCTATGAATCCACAAAGGCCAAGGTAAATTGCTACATCTAAGAAAAAAAAAAAATCAGCTGAACACATACGAAATGTAGCATCCCTGCTAAAAAAAAATCTGGAGGTTTTTGTGGATCACAGCAACATGATACACTTGCCAAAAAAAGTGCATATTCAATCTTGGGCTGCCTCAACTAGAGTACAGTAAAGGCATGAAAGGTAACAGTCCCACTACTCAGCACTGATTAGGCCTCAGCAATAGTATTATGACCATTTCTGAGCACCGCATTTTAAGGATGTAGAGAAACTGGAAAAGATCCAAAGACAAGTGACAAAAAGATGATAAAAGGATTGGAATGCAAACTGTGGTAGGGAAGGTGGCAAGAATATATTTAGTCTAGAGAAAAGATTGAGGGAGAACATGATATCTTCAAATATTTGAAAGGCTTTCATACTGAAAACCTTCATCTGCCCCTCCCAGAGACAGGCAAGACTAAAAGCATTGGTTATAAACTACAGCAAAGCAAATTTAGAAAGTTTTGCCTGAGGTTTAATATAAGCTGTAAGAGCAGTAGGACTGTGAAACAAGCTGCCTACACAAAGTGTGAAAGCTCTTCTGGAGATTTCTAAAAGAGGCTGAACAGGCATCTGCCCAAGATGCTTTAAGAAAAAAATGCATCCCTTCTATACAGGGGAATTAATTAGATGAACATCCAGGTCCCCACTAACCCTATAGTTGTGTGGCAAAGGCCACAGAATGGTTCAAGAATTAGAAACCAATCAAAGCAATTTCCATCTGCTTCTGACCCTACTGAAATGTTGAAGCAACATGGGTTTTGTTTCTTCAGTACTAATATTCACTGCCACTAGTCTATCCCAGGGAAAATTAACAGTGTCACAGCTCCACTTACAGCAGTGGGCTATGAAATAGTCAGAATACTCTAGGTCACTTAAAGTCACAGAGGTGCTCTATAAGGAGAAGTTTATATTTATTACACTGCAACTACAAATACAGTCCAATTAGCGGATTTTGGAGCTAAGCTTAAGACACAAAATCTTCAATTTTCTTTTGAAAAGAGCAGGTCTCCCAGAAAGGAGAGCCAAAATCCTTCTGGTAGCAATCAATATAGTTGGTCAGAGATGCTTCCTTTCCCTTACCTAAAACCTATTATCACTTAGAAACTGAGAGACTGGGAGTGAATGCAGTAGAAGTTGGACACCTGAGTTTACCAGCTTCTTTTTGGATACTGAAAGTCTAAAAAGATAAAGGCAGGTGGAACCTCTTGTTTTTAGAGAGCCATGCAAGTACAATTTAACTGAGGTCTATCTTCCCTAGTGACTGGGCCCAGGGTTGCCAG
The DNA here is from genome assembly GCF_001723895.1 of Crocodylus porosus. Classification (NCBI taxonomy): domain Eukaryota; kingdom Metazoa; phylum Chordata; order Crocodylia; family Crocodylidae; genus Crocodylus; species Crocodylus porosus. Next base: position 120,898,414 of record NW_017728886.1, on the reverse strand, counting down.
TGAGCAATCAATCCAGTAAACAAATACATGGAAAATAGTATACTTTACCCTAGGGAGAAAAGAATAATGTGTAGGAGCTGGGAAAGTGGGTGTTGTTGTATTTGTGGGAGCATCAAAGGAGTTTCTCTCTCCTTACCTGAATATGCTTGCCAGATTTTTGCCTTGATGCCGAGTCCAGTGGGGAGCAGAAGGGCAGTGATTCCAAGCTGTTTGCCAGCAAAGTTGAAGGATAACGAAGATCCTGAAAAGGAGGTAGGCTTGTCAGGAGCCAAAGCAAATCTTGCTGATCACCCGACATATTCCCGAATCCACTGCACAGTAAAGCTGGAAGCAACTAAGCCACTTGTTGTAAGAGTAACTGCCCCAGTGTTTTCCCAACAGGAAGTAAATAGTAGAAGAAAAACAAATGTCTGGTGCCAAGAGAATCTACCCAATGGTTGCAATGCATTCCAAATAGAAAGTTCCTGTAAGTATCAGAACAGTTGCCCTTTCTTCCCACTGCAGCTGCTCATCCACTGATAAAAGATGGGAATTTAGGCTACAGCTTCAGTGAAGAGCCTCTATATTCCAGATGGAGGTCAAGCTCAACAGACAGGGAAAAAACTGCCAAGGGAAAGAAAAAAAATAAGGGAATCATGTTCTAAGGGACAGCAAAGACTCACAGAACACAAAAGACCAAGTCTTCATGGGAGGGAGAGATTGACAGTATATGTTCAAGCCCGCCAGTAGGGAACTGCTTCACACAGTTAAGGAATTCACTCCTTATAGCATTATGAATGCTTCTGCATGGAGGAGTAGATTCAATGCAGGGGAAAGGCCTTTAGTTAAACCTATCCCCAACTGTGCTGACAGCAATGCTTTGGTTATGACCGTCTTCCCAAAGGCAGACTTTAGAGATACAGTAATTTATGCTGCTTGACTTAAGAAAGCCCGTTTATATCTCACCACTGTTGACACTTGAGGCTTCAAGCATGGTGGTTCAAAATCCTCATCAAGAGGGATATTTCTGTCCCACTGACAAATTCTTTTAATTTTGAATATCAAAATTCTTTTGCATTGAATATGAGATGCTCTCAAGCACAAAGATCACACAACATGTTAGAATTCAAGAGGCTGAAAGATGGGAATTGATCGAAATAACAGTTCTCCCTCCATATGCTTCAAGTTTTCAAATTATTCTATATGGTCCTTTATATATTATTGATAGTCCTCAGGTCACAAGCGAAAGGATCCTAGAGCCTGCCTTTTTTCCCCTCTACTCCTTTTACAGCAACTGCTGATTCCAGGGAAGGTGCAAGTATGCAGGCTATGAAGGGCGTGGGTTGCAAACAACACTCCACGTAGGCAGAAGGCTGCCAACCCCTACACTAAGGCAAATCACCCTCAAACTCCTTCATAAGGCAAAGAAAAGTATAAAAATAATCCATACAAATTGCACTGACTCATTATTTCATATGAATTAAAACAGAAGGAAAAAGCTAAGAATCTCTCCACTACAATAGCTTAGAAAAGCAAAAATCAAATGTGGCTACCTCCAACTAACTAAATGTTGACAAGATTTTTGTGTTTTTTTAATCTTTTCAATACGTCTTCAAGTGTTTGAAAACTTTGAAGTATGGGCTGATATGTAAGAGTTGATTCTATAGTACTAGCTCGTGGCATGGAAATTTGACTCTTATGGCAAAGGGTTACCTTCTTCATAAAAAAATAATGTTCAGCAAAAGAGCAACTTCGATTATAAACTGATACTTTAATCAAATTGTTTACCTGAAAAATGGACTTCCTCTATTTTGTGTAATTAACCTGGGGATTTTAAGAGATCACATAAGCAGTGTAGATCATCACTTACGTCCTTAAATTGAAAAGCAAGATATTACTCTCTCTCACTAGGATAAATTCACCAGCAGAAAAGTTGCATTTATATACACAAGGTACAACACCAAATACAGAGGACAGCCTGAGGAAAGAGCCAAATCAAAAAAACTTAAAAGGCATATGCAACATGACAAGGCAGGGAAGGCGGGAAGAACAGTGCTGGATGAGTAAGTGGTGAACTGCTGCAAACACAGAGCCACTTCAAATGGCAAGCTCTCTGCACAAAAGAGCAGGAACACCAATGGGACAAGAGACCTGATCTGAAAAAAGTGGGTGAAATATTTTAATGAAGTACCTAGTAGATGTTACAAAAGACCCCAATACAAAGATCCTATTTTTAAAAAATCCACACAGCATGCAATTAATCAATTGCACACTACAGCATGCAATTAATCAATACTAATAACACCAAACATTAGTCAGGCACCTTTTTGTGCTACTGTGCCATACATTTTTTCCTGGGGTTCAATGTCTATGACACACTATGCCTCCATTTTTCTATTTGCAAAATAGTAACCACTCTAATGAACAGATGAACATTATTAGTAAAAAGATAAAATGATGAAAGCTTTCCTCAAAATAAATGCCAACCAACAGTACTTGGACATTCCCTTGCAACAAGAAACTTAAGTGAATAAATCTTTCATGACACCCAAACTGCTGGGTTGGATCAGGAAAGAGAAAAGACTCTGAACCCCAGGATCCCCAGGAGTTATATCCAAAGGACTGCTAAGCAAAAAACTTACAAAAAAACTTGGGAGGAAACTAGCATACCGCATCTCCTTAAAAAAGGATATAAACAACTTCCAGCCAAAGCTACTCTTGTATACAAACTCTATGCAGCACAGACCAGTATTACAAACCAGTATTCAAACTCTGTGGAAAAGTTCTCTATGGAGCAGACAGTACTACCAAGCATGTGGACTCCTCAGGACTCCCACAATTGAGGGAAATATTTTAGTTGGAATTTGGTAAACTTGCTACTGCAGAATATTAGGTTCCTCCAAATCCTCTAGTGTTGCTAAACTCTGTCACCCTTCTATGGTAACTGAATGACAAAATAAAGCTGTGGCATAACTAAATACATAAGTAAAAAATTAATCTTCTATCAACCAGATTTATCAGAACAAGAACTATTACACTCCGTGACATTAAGTTCAAATGAGACAAAATCTGTCTGGGATGGTTAATAAATGGGATTATTCTGCTTTAAGCAGGAGGCTGGGGCAAGCTGACTTCTTTTGATCCCATCCAACCTTAATTTTCTATTACATAAACCCTTGGTCATAATGAATCCAGTTATTGTCCTCGACCCAAATTGATCCCCTTCTGCCACATATATCCCTCCCTCAGAAAAGTTCTGATCCCGCAGCAAAGAAACATTGCAGCTGCAGCCCCTTGAGAGAGACAAAGCCACGGTGTCTAACACAAACTAGTATTAAAGCTCAAATATCTCCTAAAAAACAAAAATACTACCATATCCCCTTCAGTTCACATTAACCTGCTCTACAACAAAGTCTCAACGTCCTCATAACCACCCACGTAACAGCACCACCTTGAAACATAAAATGTCAAGCAGCTCATGAGGGGGGAAGACGGGGGACAGGGAGAAGGGGAAGGCTTTCCCCGTCTTAGAGCACAAGCCTGACACACTTTTCTTTTACACAATCAGGGCTTCCAGTGAGTTGTCATATTTTCTAGGGGTGCACTAATAAGGATTTTTTTTTGGCTGATACCGATGGCTGATTAACGAGCCATATCAGCTGATACAAATCTGATAGCCAATATGCAGCCTAGCAGCCTGGAGAGCAGCATCCAGCCAGTAAGTCTGGGCGGCTGGACCTTCCCCTCCCCCAGACTTACCAGCTTGATACAGGTCTCCATGCTGCCAGGCTGCATTCCTGGCTGCATGCAGACTGCAGCTGAGCACATGCACATGGCATTTAATCAGTGACATTATTGGCTAGATGGGCTAAAAAAAGCCAATTACTGATAATGTAATTTTTCCTTGAATTGGTGTCAATCCGATATATCAGCGCACCTCTAGCATTTTCCCATTTTATAGTTAAGACTGTAGACCAGGGGTTGACAATGTTTTTGGGCAGCGTACCAAGAACACCAGCAACCTCAATCTGTAAGATGTTGGCATGCCAGAGGCGGACAGCAGAGCCAGGAGCAGCCCCATCCTTGTGGCAGTGCAGCCCGTGGCCCTTCCCCACCATTTGCCTTGAGGCTCACATGCCAGACAGAAGTGCCTTCACATGCCCCACACTGGCACTTATGCTGGGTGTTGCCCACCCCTGCTGTAGACTGATCAGGGGGTACCTTCCTGTAAATATGGCACCTACACATTATAAGCCTTTAATTAATGCAAATAGTTTGAGTAGAATCCTTATCTGAGTTTTAGGGAATACACCCTGAAGGAAGACCTGAGAAATTCAACTTTGTAATTATATTCCAAATTTATATATGCAGAAAATTTCAAAGTTTAAAATCAATTTGTTTAGTAAACCCAAATTCTTGCAAAAATCTAAAAACGTCGGAGAGCAAGCCTTCAAACCCTATAAATCAATCTTAAAATGAATCAAGTAGCACATGGCAGAAAAGTTTAAGTTTTTAACAGTAATCTGGCAAGCCTGAATAAAATGGGAGATACCTACAGTGGCCTAAGTGGCAAGGAACCTCAAAACCAAGTGATTAAAGGCAGCATGGCATCTTCAATTTTATGGTTTTATTCTTATGGAAGTCAAAACAGCTTTAAGTAGGATGACTTGTATGTTTGTTCAATGATGCTTCTCAAAAGTTGATTTTTTAAACAGTTTTGATGGCAGACATTCACGTTCATAACTTTAGCAAGTCCAAGAAAACATCTTTAAAAAAAAACGTTCTCATCACCTTGAGGATCTTTAAATTAATATAGCATAATTCAAGTCATCTATACTTGTAATTTCAACACTACCTCATTAAAAAGTTATTCCAATTAGTTGGCTCATACCTGATTACTGGTGGCCATTATCAAGGTTCTTGTAGGTGCAGACTGAGGTTTACCATTTGGCATAGGCAATGCTGGTGGTAAACCGGCCATAAGTTGAGTCGGTGCTTGCAGACTGAACTGGTAAACATTAGGAGTTGTGCAAGGTGGCGTATCAGAATCCTTTTGGCAGAGAAAAAAGGGGAAAGAAAAGCAACTTTACAGAAAGTACAGTATATACAGACTAGGCATCTGTAAATGCACTGATTCATTAACTCATGTAAATACTGTAGTCTGGATTAAAAGCAATTCCAGTGGTGAAATCAAATAAACTGATACACTAAATTTACGTTAAAAAATGTAAGAGTTAAGAAATAACTCTACCCAGAATCAAGTCAAACAAATTAAATGCATCTATTGCAAATCACAGATCAGTTTCCAGTCAGCTCAATCTAAAAAAATACCTGAAAATGAATGTTTCACTCTACCAAATTAAAAAGTAGTGGGGATGGAGATAAGAAATTGCTGGTACAGGATCAGTGCTCTGAACAATGTTGGAGTTATTGGTACTTATCTGCATGGTAAAGTTACTCACTGGTAAATGTTACAGTCTTCTCCCATCTTACCCAGCAACAGCAAACTTAGGGCTCCACCTACCAAGAAACAAGGAGACGATCTGCCAGTCAAGACCAATAGCAAGCACCAAATCACCCACTTCTTTTCCAGTTAAGAATTCTGATTTTTTGCCTTCCGAAATCTGAGTGACAATCCAACAGGAAGAGTCAGAGGGATGTAAGGTAACAGAAAGGAGTACTTTGACAGATATTACCTGTCAGTAATTTTCTTTCCATATTCCCTCCTCTCCCAGCCTGACCAGCAGCAATTAAGACATAGTAAGCAGTGGGCTATGGATGGTGGTTTTATACCACAGTGCCAGGAACACTTAACACCTGACAAAATAAGCAAACTAGGAGAGAATAGTAATTTTGACCACAGGACTGTAATCAGCTGGGGCCTGAGTGCTCCTTAAGCACAAAGAGAATGGATCAGCTGCTTTTCTAGAACTAACACTGCAGCACAGGAAAAAACTTCAGGACCTGCTTGACATTCCAGAAAAGAGACACTTCCTCCATTTCAAAACAACATAGCTTATTTAAAGAGCCAGATTCACTTATCTCAAAAGCAAGTCTGAGCCACAGAACTACTCTGTTTCAGGGAGAAGAGAAGTAAGGGAAGGTCAACAGGCATAATGACAGCACAAACATAAAATTATTCTCTAATGTGTCCAAGACTGCAGAAATCCTAAAGGAGTCCAACTGTACCTGGAAAAACAGTAGGTCCAATTGAGAATTCATGGATTAATATGTAGGTCTCCATTGAATAAAATGAAGAACGTTTGACTCCTGTTCTCATTCAAATATCTCTACCCTCCCTGAGATCAGAGATGCAAACTGGTCAAGTAAAACTTGGAGGTAACTACATTTGGCCTGTTTCTGAAGTAAAAAATAGATTATCTTGAATACACAGAGGGGGCAGAAATGCATATGCAAGCTTCTTCTGGAAATCCAAAAGGATTTTCTAGTTCTTTGACAGCAAAACGCCTAACAGGAAGCACAACAGTTCCTTGAAAGAGATTTATGCTATATATTTTTGCCTCTATTCCCATACTAATGCAAGATGTTTCAAGCTAGAGAATAGAAGTGGAGAGAAGAAGTCCTGCTACACAAATGTCTGTATCCCTGCCTGTCGTGCGATGAAGAACCAAACGGAATTCCAAGGCCAAAGAACCAGTTTCATGGCCAAATGCCCCAAGAAGATTACTATGACATTTTTCTTTTCAGAGAGGGGGAAATCATCCAGAGAACCTTGTCCGACAGGTCTGCGCATTATGAAATGCTAGGAATTGAAATTCCATAATAGCTGATTCTAAGTAAACACCCAATTGGGCAGTATAACTACCAAGTTGGCACATCTGCCACAAGAAAGAAGGTAAATCAGCTCTACTAAAAAAATTCTACCAAAAAACCATACTTCCTTGTAAAACGTGTTGCCACAAGAAAGCGTGGGGGAAAAGGGAGAAGTTATTCAAAAGCCTTCAAGTAAGAAAAGATTTTAATGGATTTCTAAAGCATAGGAAACAAATCTTTGTTTCTTGAAGCAAGTGGTATAAGGAATTCACTAAAGTAGCAACATGGACATTGATTTGTTTGCCAGATTAAAGACTTGTCAATAAAGGATAGTGGTCATGGGTTAAGTCATTTTGAATAACAGCACCTATATGTCATAAAAGCATTACCAAAACAAATGGCATCAACAGCTGGCATGTGCAACTAAAGTATGTGGTGGGCAGAATAGAGCCCCCATGCTCCTAATTTGTAAATCTAGGCTCTGGAATAAAGGATAAAAGGGCTCTGAAGTGACAGGTGGGAATATGGCTCTTAGACCTGCAGCCCTCAATATAAGGAAGTATTTGAACTCACTTATAACAGGTTCTGGTTCAAGTAGGGAACACCACTTACCAAGCAGCTACTAATTACAACGCAATCAACTCACCAAAGAGGAGCAGGTGGTCAAGAGAGGGCAGGAACTTGCCCCAGAGTTAGGACAGACTGCTCAGCCAGACTCAATCCTTCAGAAACAGCGTGGGATAAGCCAGCAGTCCACACTATCTACCAACACTTCCCACTCTTTGGAAGATCCTTCTAACTGGCTCCAGAGAAATCCAAGAAACTGTGCAATTCTCCCAGTAGTCAAAACACACTACAAACACCACATACACGTGAGAAGATAGGGAAGCACACAGCTTCCATAGAACCTGTATAGTTGGATTTCTGGGTAGCTATGGCAATCAATACTCAAACTTCAGCGGGACTATCCAGATCGAACGTTCTCCTGTTGAATGGCATGAGGTATTATTGGCAAAGGAAACAAAATAAAAGATCACAGGATAAAAGGTCAAAAGTAGGGAATAGCAATTCTCTTTGATAGAAATGAGGGTTCAATTCTGAGCAGCCAGTTCATTCAGACCCTTTGTGGGAAGAGGAAAAAAAAAAAAAAAGAAAAAAAAGCGTAGCTAATTATTTTCCTTTCATTTACAACCCAAATATTTAACACTGAAGGAAAGATCACTGCCAGATCTATTCCAGAGACACCAATTCTGAATGTGACCTCACTCTTCTACCCTCAGCACTGAAATCATTCCAGAAGCTACATTCAAGACTTGAACGTGTGTTTAAAATCTAGATGCGTGCGCTGAAGCCAGAATGATTCCTGAAGAACTTGGAATAGGTGGACAGTTGGAAGGAGATGGTCATCCATGAGCTGCTGGAGATTGGGATCAACTGGAAAGTGAGAATTTCTCATTCTTTTAGTCAGAAGTTGGTAAGAGATACCTATATCTATAAAATCGAGAGGGACAGATCTTCTCTTTTACACAACCCTCCCCCCCCGCCCCACGCACACCTACATCCTCCCCCCACCCTTTTCTTACCAACTTCTGAATACTAGTAGGCATGAAAAGAACCAAAGGGTGGGAGAGAAGGAAACTCATCTGATAAGCTAGCAGACAAATTGTGACCGCTTCCTACATCATCTTCCTAACAAAGGATACTTCTATGAAGACATGGAAGAAGAGCCTGTCTATTGCCTTTATATGGGAATTGATGGATGACCACCTGGCAGCCTAACAGATTTCTTCAGTTTTTCTCTACTCAGGACTGCTGTTAAATGGACAGAACAGAGATTTCTGCCATTTGGAATCAATTTATATGCACTGGAAAGTTTTTGTGGATCAAGTACTCCATTAGCTAGCTATGGGACATTACACTTTCATGCCCATGTATTTTAGAAGGAAAAACTAGCTGGTCCAAAGTATGCAATTTTCACCGCTCATCTCTTGTGCACACTAGGCTTTAGTTGGGTGTTGTTTTTGCCACAAACAAGAATACTCCACATTATGTAGAGAAGGAAGGCAGTTTATTTAACAGTGGATGCTGAAGAAGAGAAGATCTACCTTGCCCATCTGGAAAGAGACAGTTATATCCCTATCTTTTAAGGAAGGACGCTCAAAAATAGTTTTTGCTATTAAGTTGCAACCTTGCACATTTCCAAGTGTAAAGTGCTCTGTCTGGGGGCAAATGACCTTCAACAGACATACAGGCTTGGTGATGTCAGCCTGACTTGCACCACGGCCGAAAGGGACCTGGGGGTAACGATCAACCATTGCATGAATATGAGCCATCAGTGCGAGGTGGTGGTCAGCAGGGCACAACACGCTGTCGTGCATCAACCGATGCATCTCATGTAAAACTAAGGAAGTGATTCTCCCGCTGTACTCTGCACCATAGTTGGAGTACTGCATCCAGTCCTAGGTGCCGCACTTCAACAAGGAAGTGGAAAAACTTGAGAGCGGGTCCAGAAAAGAGCCACCTGTAGGATCAGGGACTTGCAAGGCAAGCCATACAAGGAAAGGCTGAGGGACCTGGGCCTCTTTAACCTAAAGAAGAGAAGATTGAGAGGGGACTTGATAGTGGCTTACTACTATATCAGAAGAGTGCATCAGGAGCTTGGTGAACAACTGTTCACTAAGGCATCCCTGGGGAAGACCAGGACCAATGGATACAAACTCCTCATAGGCTGCTTCAGGTTTAATACCAGGAAAAACTCCTTCACCGTCAGGATGTCCACACTGTGGAATAAACTCCATCCAGGAGGTGGTGTAGTCACCTACCCTGGAGGTTTTCAAAAGGAGACTGGTCCGTCACCTCGCTGGGGTCACTCAAGCCCAGTTGTCTTCCTGCCCAGAGCAGGGGGGCTGGACCCAATTATCTGTAAGGTCACTTTCCAGCCCCTAACAATCTATAAATCTAAGTAAGTACACAAGTGCTTGAGCTGCAATACAATAATACTTACCCTTTAACTCCACATGGAAATTTTGAAAACATTGACAATTGACAGGATGCAGCTTCTATAATTATAGAAAAAGAGGTTCAGGCAATCTGTTGCCACACGTCTGAGGGATGGGTTGAGAGTGCATACTAAAAACAGCAGAGGCAGCCATCAAGGAGGAAAGGAAGTCTAGATTATGTAAATGAACTTGCTATCCTACAAGAGGCTACCTTTTAGGTGACCAAGCAGAAACCTGAAGGCCTGCATTTTGATATTTTCTCATCTAGACAGACATGAAAAGCAATTTAGAATTGCCACTCACTGAAGAGTCTGAAAGTGTAGGAACTATTCTTGTGGCTATGCCATCTATTTTTGAGTCACTCACTAGCAGCAGATTTTAGGGGGGGGAAGAACACAGCAGATTTGCACGTGCAAGCAAAATCTTGAGGTCAAAGCATGCTGTCATCTCACCCCAGTGGAGCAGAATCTTAGCTGTGTGTTTTGACTGGACACAAAGCAGGTGTACTGAGTAGCCTAGCTTCTCAGATGGAACACTTCCCGCCTGGATTGTATGATGATTAGGTGACTATATGCAGTATAGACTTTCTAATGTGTTAAGTGGTTTTAAATCTTAGGTCAGCAAAAAGGCAGAAGCTATTTTAACAACTTCTTAACATCTTGCTCAATCAGAGCATCCCTTTTTCAAGGGATCCTGGAACACCAATCTAGCTGTAGGAAGTTGATATTCCAAAGCCTCACCGTTTACAACAGTGTTCCTTGGGTATATGTTAGTCCCAAGGGTCTTGCTGTAGCTTCAGTGCTGGCACAACTGGAATTGACATCTTCACTTTAGATTCTAGCATATGGACTACGACCAAGAAACCTAATGTCTGAACAGTATATCCTTTACAGCTCACGTTAAAAATTGTTTCAAGCCTTTAAGTAGCATACCTGAAGTTATCATGGGTTGTCTTATCTTGATGCTACACATTAACATACAAGAAATCAAATGCAAGCAACCTCAGACCAATGTCTGATTGTATCATACCATTCCTATGTCTGGAAGCCTCTGGTTGTTAGCCCTAAGTGCAGAAAACCTATACGAGTTCCTTGCTTATAACAGAATCTGGGCGTGAACCAGACACACACCTTAAGTTGCTTCTTTCAGACTCCCGATACTGCAAATGAATGCTGTCTAAGAACAGGCACAGACAAGTCCTTATTCACTTGACTCAAGGTTTAACACCACCATGAAGATGAAAAGTTCGGGAAAAACGCAAGTCTTAATATTTACAGTGGTACAGAATTAAGGTGAAGAGAGGGGTGAATAATGGGACTTGGGAGACTGATAAACTTCTGCCAGATGAGAAATGAGAAACTCGCGTTTTTGTACCTATCCTGAATTTCATCTTTCAAAAAAACTTAGTCTGTCATAACTAAGGAATTGAGTAGTTAACACCTAAAGTCTGGAGGTGGAGGGGTGGCGGGGGTGGGGGCAAGTGGGGAGGGAATTGTAGTGCCCCTCTCTCAGAACAGCAGTACCTATTGAACATATTTTTCAAGTCTCTTGTAGATGGAGGGAAGATGATTAAGAGGCCTACTGCTTCGCCCAGACTGTCTCCTGTAATGCTATATTTCCTGGGAACTCTGACTTGTAAATACAAGTTCCCTCCCTCCATTTTAAAGCAGTATATTTGGTTAGTCCATCCACAATGTGAAGTTGTTAACATTCAAGATGAAGACTAACATGATCAAAACCAGTGTTTTGTACCTGGAAAGAGATATGGCCATGAAATTCATAGATTCATCCATCATTTCCACATTAAAATAAAAAAAAGATATTTTGGATCTCAGAGTTCAGGCATTTTAGGTTGTTGCACTAGCACAGTAATGTCTCAAATGACATAGACTGTCAAGCAAAACCCAAAAATCAGTTCTGAAGTTCCTCACAGGGTGCTTCTTCCATTGCCTAGAAAAGCTTATGGAAAACTACTGTCTGCAGGAACTGTAGTCTTTGAAAGGGATACCACCTCCCCTGATTAGAGTGAAAGCCTTCTTTTCTGTAGAAGCTTGAAAGATTTTAGAAAATGAGCAAGACATCTCCTTGTTAAGGAGTTTCATATCCTCTCCAGTGGCTGCTTCACAGGAAGAATTAAAGCAGAATTTTCTTAATTTTGGATGGGAGACATTTGTCCTTGTTTAGCCTGGTTATCTAGAGTGTCTGGCTGACATCATGATGAGACTCCCTTCTCCATGATTTGAAACTTCTGAGAAATATTTCCTTTTTTCCTCTTTAAGAGAAAGAACCCAAAGTTGAGAGGTTCCACTTCACAGAAATATCCAGCTCATGGTAATCTTGACAGGCACTGAGCTTTTGTTATCTTTCTTTCATCTACAGACAGGAAGAGGGCTGTCTGTTTTTTATCCATTGGCCAAAGACCTGGGGAGTTGATCCTGCACCCAACTGGGGGACAACCCAGGATTATAGCAGGGGAAAGATTTTCTGCTGGTTCCTTATACATCTTTTTAATGATGGACCTGAAAAGAGGTCTCTGCAACAAAGGATCCATGCTTCATGCCCTTCTTCATCTTTTAGCCTTATTCCTGTTACCTTATACCTGGATTTTTTCTTCACTTTCCCCATAGACATACGAGCTGGAAGTAGTCAGAGAGCCAAGCCATGAGGAAAAAGGCTGCACTCCATCTTCCAGCTAAGAAAGCAAAGAAAACTGGAAAAGGAGCAAGTAAGTCAGTGTTTGTGTTATAACTACTTAGAAGTTGCATAGATCTTTTCATCCAGATAGGAGTGTTTTCCAAAGGAGAAGTATTATGAGACAAAGAAGTATAGCTTTAGGTAGTTCAGCAGTCAAGGACGGAACCTGGGTACCTTGACAAAACACATTTCATTGGATTAGATCAGGGCCAGGCAATTATTATTTTGGGCTTACTGAGTTTTGGCAAGCCATCAAGGGCTGCATTGACAGGCCGCCAGGGGCAGATAAATATTAATTTTCTAAATTTTTTAGGGGCCCCACGGGCCAGATAGAATGGCCTGCCAGGCTACATCCGGCCCATAGGCTGCATTTTGCCCACCCCTGGACTAGATGCTTCCCCCTTCAGGGATAATTTCTATGCTAGCTTTCATTCATATATCTTGTACCACTTTCCTCTTTGGTAGGTGGAGCCATAAATATGAACAACTGTTGCAGGGCAAAACAGAGGAGAAAAATAAAGTTTCTCCATCCATGAAAAGTCTTCAAGTAGCACACCTGATGGGCACCTTTTATAGTTATATATGGTTTCCATTAAGAATTTTCTCTCAAACTGTACCAGGGTGTCCTAAATACAAGTGTAAATTGGTTATTTTCTTTGCCTGAAGACAAATTGCTGGCAGAGATAAGCTCTAAGTTATTTTAATTATTGGAAAACTTACTGTAAAATATACTATAGCATTTTTAGCAAGAATCAAGACTACAGGAAAATTAGACTCGTTAAACCTTTTCCAACCCCCAGTTAGGATTAATGCATTTATTTTGTTGTGAGAGAGGAGGGGAAATGTTATTTTAACACTAAATTGAAAAGTCAAGTGGGCCAAGATTACAGGTACACATAATGTCCCTTTAATTATACTGCATGTTCTTCTGGCCAGCCTGACTGGGCTGTGAAGATAATTTGCTGTTTTATGAAATGAAATGGAAAACAATTGTAGATTCACTTTGTAGAATACTGTGCAATACAATAAACTGCAGAGATTTTAAAATTCTATGCTTTCATTGTAAAAAAAAAAAATCCATTAGGAAGACAGACTCCCAGAACAACAAAAACATAAAGTATGAAGATTAAACACAGTAATATTAGGGTTGAACAACTATATTCTTTTCCTGTTTATTATTAGCTTCTATAAAATCTGTATCCCGTCTGTGAAAGCTTAATGTAATGTACTCATGTTTGCATTTGTGTAGGTGACCTTCCACCCTGAATCAAACTGGACCCAAAATCTTTGAGTATCTGAAGAAATAAGGTGAAAATATAGAAAAATACAAGTAGTTTTGGTGTTCAAAATATATGAAGACACCACAGAATTCTTATAACCAGTTTAGCACTTGACTACTTCACTGGTGTTCTAATAGTCAAGTGCAAGTTTGGTTTGTGATTAATATCCACACAAATAAGTTTTATCCTACCTTTTTTGCTCAAAACCATTACAACTGTTAAAAGCCTACAGTGGTTTTAGCACAACAGCTACAAATTTTGACATTTGTTATTACAGTATTTGGGAAAGGCTCGAGGCAAGGCAGTTCAGTTTCATCCGTGTCCTGAACTAGTAATTACCTTTGCATTTTTTTTAGGCTGGACAGTGAATCTGTCTGATGATACTTAAACGAGATAATTTTCAATAAGTAGATCAAGGGAGAAATCTGTTTAGGGGAAGTGGGGGAAAATGATTTTCCAGGCTTATGACAAAGCTTTATCCTTTCCTCTAAAAAGTGTTCTTAATTAAAAGCAATTAAGAGTAAAGCTTATGTATAGTGACTGGAACTATGGTTATAAAAATGGTTTCTATCTGATCATGCCCAGAAAGATCACTGGATCACTTAAAGTCTGGGTGGCCTTTAACACAGGCAATAGAATTTTCTCAAATTCAATTTTTTGAGGTAGAGACTCTCATTTAGAAAAAAATATATGTATTCAAACTTCAAGTTTCTAATGAGCACTTAGATATCATGGTTAACTGTACGGAAGATGAGACAGAGTAAAACGTTAGTCAGCAGATGTATTTCAAGTTATAAGTTTGGCCCAAAATGGCTGTCCCTGAACAACTGCCAATTAGATGGCTTTTCCTCTGAAGATATGCCAATTTTGCTGAAGAGCATGATTGAATTTGGATGGACTAACCGAGTCCACGTTTTACATTTCTGTTTGTGTTTTAGTCAGTTACATTCAAATGTTTTGGAAGAAGTTTGATTCTATCCCCTAGATCCACCCCCTTTCTTCTATTCTAGTTAAGGCCAGTGAGAAATGGGGTAGGTGCTTTCCATGACAGTGTGTCTGTACCTTCCACATAAAAGAGCAAACAACCGACTCCATAGGTACAAGCTAGATTGCATAGGATTTGCCAGCTTGGTTATGTTTGGGGTGTTTAAGTGTCCCAATCTTCTGCAGCCACTTGGGTTTTTTTTGTTTTCATTTAAAAATAAAGACAAGGTTTCCTGTCTCATATTTAAACTAATAAACTGCTCTCAGTCAAGCTAGTAGCCTCACTGGACTAAATAGTTGATTAACTAAAGAAAAATTCTAAAATGTAGAAGAGTGGAGAATTTTTTAGGGCAGAAGTAGAAGAAAAGGGTAGACTATGGAGTGACAAGGGAAAACTGGAGCTGCCATACAAGCCTGCTCTATTACTCAGAGTCTGAGACAGTGAAAGGGATATTCCAAACAGTCAGATCAAGGAGATATGCATGGTATATATACTTAATGTCATTTTGGCCTCTTAATGGTAAGCAGCCTAGTCCCAATCTGAACTTTGAACTTGAAAACAAATCTTTAAAAGTTCTCAAGCCCTGTTTTTTTTTCCTCCCCACCAAAATATTTCCAAGTGTTCAGGGGTGGCACTACTGCTCAAGCCATAATTTGTCAACAATCTTACTGTTAACCCATGCCTGGTTTTTTTGTTTTTTTTTTTCTGATGAAGACTGAAGATTGTAACCAGACTGTGGTCTGGGGTACATTGCTTACCTTGTCTGGTCAGACTAAGCAAGCTCTAGAATCTATATTAGTCTCCTAGTAATGGACAAAGATTGGCTACCAATACTAACATGTAGATCAATTCTCTCTGGTACCAGCTGTTCATAAAGTAATGGGCTCTCTAGTTCAGTGTAGGCAAAGGCCATTAGGAAGGCTAGTGAAAAAAGAGAGACTCTAGAATAATGATCTTCCAAAGAATTATCATTGGTGTCAATTGCACTGTAGGTACAAACGTTCATACTAGGCAAGCTTAGAGTCTTTTCTGAGTACTGATCTTTGATGGGATTGTACATGTACTGCATGCATCTTTAGGTACCAAGCAGAGAAGAACAGCAACAGCCATTTTTTGGTCACCATTTGAAGTCTATGCTAGTCAAGGATTCCAAAGCAGGCTTGGAGAGCAGGCTGTGAGGCCCATGCTGGCTACATTTCTCCAAAGACAGTTTCAGTATTTAAATAACCATTCTGAATATGTGTCAGTATGAATTTAACAGTACGCAGGTGAACTGCATCCAATCAGAAGCAAATTAGGAATCTAGTTACAATCAAAGAGACTGAAGTACTGCTTTTCCAAAATTGGTATCTAACTGGAAGTCCAGTACATAATGCTGGGAAACAACTAGCTGAAGATATTCAGCCTTCCAGATTAGTGATACT
This sequence comes from Crocodylus porosus, assembly GCF_001723895.1. Taxonomy (NCBI): domain Eukaryota; kingdom Metazoa; phylum Chordata; order Crocodylia; family Crocodylidae; genus Crocodylus; species Crocodylus porosus. The sequence goes on along the minus strand of NW_017728886.1, from coordinate 120,882,279 downwards.
AGAAACAGCCCAAGGATTTTGCTTGGGCTCCAGTGGAGTAAGTGTTATTTTGTGGAAGTAGTACACCAATCAGCTGCTAATAAAATATACCAAGTTATCCATCTTGAAAGACTACTGCATCACAAACTGTTCTTTGGAGCAGTTATTTATAGCCGCACATATGGCAAAAGATGTAGTCCTCAATATAATATTGAAGAGTTCTGGTAACTTCAAAAGCATATGGCTTCCCCAAACAACATTTTGCATGAGGAAACCACCACACAAGGTAATTGGTATAACCGGAACTCTAAAACCAACTTGGAAGTGATTTTTGTACAAATTCTCAGTTCCGAGTTGTGTTTCTGAAACAAGGGAGATGAGATTCCATCCTCAGATTAGCTGTCTAACCAGTAAGTAAGTACATTAGGAAGCCATGTAAAGAACAGCTCCATCCCAGGAGCTGATCAGTCATCTTCCAGGCCATCAAGTATTCAGATTGTAGTTCCAGGGCAAAAAACTAGAACTTTATCTTGAAATACACCTGGTAAGTCTGAGAGCCCGATTTACAACCAAGTGGACAACTGCCACCAGCCAGAATGGTCTACCAGTAGGGAGTAATAAGTGTAAGTCTTACCTGGCTTTGTGGATTGCCCTGCAGATTAGAGGAACTGGTGAGAAGGTGCACAGAAGGTCTGCAGCAAGCTCAAGCTCATACCCTCTGCAATTTGAGTCCATATACTTGGAATTGTATTTTGTTATACAAAAAAAATAAGTCTGTCCCAACAGATGGACTAGTTAGTTTTGCAGTGACTATTCATGTCTCATGCTGCTGCCAGCCTAGTAACCCAAGTCATCAATTCCTAGGAGGTGAAGCACTATTAAGTTATATCATAAAAGGGGTATTTCCACAGCATGATTACTTCTGTGGGGGCAGAAAGCAGCAGGAACCCTCCCTGCTTGATAATTAAAGTGTATAGCATTCTCAGTACCTTCGCTAACAGAATGTTATAGGCTACAAAGCCAATTCACATATGCAGTTCCATGTCCTCTACAGATCAGATTCACTAGATGATCTAGGTGAGCTCCCCAATCCATTACCAATAACTTGGCTGGCAATTGCAGCCATAGGTCCAACTCCATGAGGACATGCAATATTCTAACCCTCATTTCATGCTTTGCAGAGGAAGTGGACTGACTTGGCCTGGAGTTGTAGAAGTCTCCAGTGAAGGAGGTAAGTGATATCATGCATATATACATGGCCCAAAGTTCACACCATTCTACTCAGGTGCCATTTCATTACATTTAGTAAGAAAGTAAGGAATGTACCCCCTAGCAGGTAAAGCCTTGCTGTCCCAAAATCTATGAGCTATCTCCCAAAATTTTATAAGGGAGTCATCTTAATTGGTTAGCAAGCCCTGTTTGTCCATAAAGACCACAACTGATGCATGCCAGGTCCCTGGTATGTTCTGACTTTGAACACTCAGTTATCTATATAAATCATGCCCATTTTTCTTTGGTGTGCCATCACTGCTGCAAAGCATTTTCAGAAAGACTCCTCGTGCCCAGGAGAGTGCATAGAGCAGTACATATTGTCTAGTTATCAAGTCAGCTACTTCCTGTGGGCTGCATGGATGGCCCTGTGAAAGCAAGTCAGGGACCACAACCCACTTATGAACCCAGAGATGGAATAATGAGAGTGAGCATTTTTTTTGTGAACCTGACATGATGTGTATATATCTGATCGGTCTTAATTCTAGGACAGAATAAAACCAGTTTTTGGGTGGAGGGGCAGACAGTTCACACCAGTTGTCTTAGGGAATCTATCCTCCGGCTCTTAAATGGTTTCATCAGCAGGGTCCCTGAAGAGAAACTGGTAAAAAGGGAACCATTCAGGCAAAGAATGAAAGTGAATGCAGTAGCTGTGGCCCTGGACATAGGGAAGCTGCATGGCAGGTGCTTTCTTCATGCTGCTATAGGGAAAAGCACCAGTGGCAGTAGCTAGATCCTAGGGCTCACGCACATACCCCTCTGACCTGAACTGGGTCATTCCAGCTTGCCGTTTAAGACAGTTACCAACTGCTGTCCTAAATCACTTGTCTGCCACAAGTCTCACAATGAACCAGTGGAGGGACAACAACTAATCCATATGTTCAGCTCTGGGTTGGGATTGATATAGCTTGATACTCCCAAAACGTATAGCCCATAAGAGAACATCTGGTATGAACATCTGGCTTCCACCTGGTATGAAAAAAAGAATTCTTCTCTAGAAGGCTATTTTGACTGGGTGGTTATACGGACTGCATTCTTCAATTCAAGGCCATGAGTTCCTAATGCCCTACAAGTTACCAGACATTTCAACAGAAACAAGGGCATTGTCCATCTGATTCCTGGGAAAAAATGCATATACTTGGATAGCAAGTCCTGTATTATTGACTATAGCCAAGAAAAAAAAAATGTTGCATTGTAATCAACGTAGCTGTTGCTCTACCTTATCCATAATTGTTTGAAGGGACCCTCCCGAGTCTCATAATTCCTTCCTAAAGTCTTATAAGAGTCTGAATAGAAAGGAGGATTACCTTTCTTTACATCAAAGGACTATTTCATTGATAGGACTTAGCAATCTGAAATAGAATTGAAAGGAGAAAAACAAATGTGCTGTGACCAAAAAGATCCAGTTTTCTCCGGTTTTTAACTGTTATGGGATCTGGTCTTACTCTAGATTAGACACTTGAACAACACATCGTTGGGAGAATACGACAGCTCAAACCTTTGATAGTGCTTGCATACTTGCACGAGGTTAGGGAAGTGAGGATCAAATGGAATGCATTTCCCTTTACTAGATCCACTAAGCCATTCCTGACAGTCTTTCCTTTCACTCTCCTGAATTACAGGCAGAGCACTCCAGGTGTCCTTGTGAATGTCGTGAAAGGCATTAAAATTAAAAAGCCAGCATCTAAGCCAACAAGACCACCTCAGAAGACAAAGCCTTCTTTGATAAGGAGGGTAGTTAGAAGGTCTCCATAGTTAGTTGGATGGTATGAGGGGCTTCCTCTAAATTTAGAAGAGGACTGGAGAGAGAAAAAAAAAAATCTACTATGACCATTTTTTCTCCCCCTCTTCCTCAGGATGTAGGCTATTGATCCACTCCTGGACAGTGGGTTATAGTATGACAAGGGCAGCAAGGTTACATGTGTAACAGCCAGGTTGAGGTTCAGTACATACTAGTTCATCAGGCTTTAGTAACCAATATGGAATGTGGATAGAATACACTATGAGGTCACTTTACTGGAGAGATAAGAGCTTTCTACTTGATATAGGGAAGAAGGAAAGACTAGGACATGGCAAAAAAAAGTACAGAGGAACACTAATGTTGTTAAATATAGATCTGGTGCCACGAGGAGGACGACTGGGGGAGAGGAGGTTAATGATTAATAAGTTAACGATGGCATAGGTTTGCATCAATGGAGACTTTTCCTTCTTGCAGCCACAAGCTCAGCATTAAACTTGTAGTAGGCTTAGGCAAAATGTCTTCTTTTTGTTTTGTAAACATTGACACCAAATATCCCTTTTAATGTCCTCTTTCTCCCCCTCAGAAAAAAAAACAAGCTTGAAATGAGTCTGTACTCAAAAATAAGCAGAAGATCTGATGACTACCAGGCTCCTCTGGGCTACCACAAACACAAAAGGGCTGAGGAAGATCACAGCCAACTCCACTGTTTATCCCCTAAGAGGAACATGAGCACAAGCAGGAAGAAGGATGCATATGCCTGGCCCCAATGGATGCAGATGCTCAGGAAATATAAAAGTTTACTTTCATGAAACATGCTCCTAATGTGGGATCCATACTGACCTAGTCAAAAAGAACAGCATTTCCTGTGATACCATTAATAGGTAGTTAATATCCAGCTTTGTATTCTTCATAAGTCTGATGGGGTAAGCATTAACTGCACAGTGTCTGGAAAGGCTGGAGTTATAGTGATCAAGTTGAGTTAAAAAACAGATCAGACATGAGAGTGAGCTGTGAAAAGCAACTTGGCTATAGTGAATGTTTGCCACTCTGAGCAAGAAATGGATGGGGACTTTATTTATCATTTTCAGATGCGATGTGGGATTTTGTTTAAAAAACAAAGTTTGTTTGTACAGCATCTAGTCATGAATGAGTTCATGTTATTATGGTGGGTATACTACACTGGTGGGTGGCTCCATGAGCTGAATTGCCCAGCTTTGTGTTTCAATGTGGAATTTAACACTGCTGTCTTAAATCTTAAAAGTTTGGGGACATGACTACTGACACCACTGTCTCTTCCCATGTACTGCTTTAATTAAGCCCAACAGTGGCATATGACCTACACCCCACAAAAGGAGGCTAGCAAGACTTTCTGTAATGGCCTTACTCCCCATTTCTTTAACCTGAATAACAAAGTGTTTATTCACATTCACAACAGACTGCAAAATTAATCTTTTATGGGAGCTTTTAGGCAAGGGAGACCGTTTCCTAGGCAGTATTGACAAAGGGGTACTTCTCTTGTTACTACACAGTTTTGTTAGTTACAACTGAGTTGCTTTTTCAATTACATCTTTAAATAAAACTATAAGGCTCTCTAGAAGCTTGAAATAGAGAATATGTGGTTCTTTTTTCAAAAAAAACAAACAAAACCCAAAACAGCCCCTTAAAAGCCTAGATTAGACCTTGGTTCTTTTAGAAACTACCTAAAGACTCCAAGAACACAGAAGAATGCCATGAATTTATTATTGCAATTTAATATTTTATGTTAGCTTTTCTTTGAAAAATGAAGATCCACAGTAGGGGTACTACTATTTTAGCTACTGAAGACTCCGCAGGTTTTAAGAAGTTGTTTCTAGTAATTTAATCTGGCAAAAGAAAAACTAAAAACATAAAAACCCCACAACTTACAATATCACTGCCAGAGAGCGACGATACAGAAGAAGCAGATGAACCAGAGGATAACTGTTGGTTACTTGTTAATGATAAAGTCAAGTGTTGATTGTAGGGCGATTCAGAGTCTCTGTTCTGTTGCTGTTCTCCATTGCATGGAGCTATCTGCTCTCTTATTTTCATTCTATTGTCTGTCAATAGAAACGCAAATTTAGTATTTAGGAATACGGTATGCAGTTCCATTAGATTTTTCTAAATTAAAAGGTATTTCCAAACTTTCATTAACACAAGCTAGCTGGTTAAAAAAGAAAAAAAAAGTCACCATAGAAAGCTTTAAGCCTTCAGTAAAGAAGATATAGGCAGCTATAACCTCTTCACTAAATCTCCAAAAATTAATAAAATACTCTAGACAAAATAAAGATATTTAAATAAGACATCTGACCCAAAAAATGCCTTTCATGTTTTGATCAAAGCCTGTGTTGTACAACCTGCTGTACTTACCAAGATCAGGTGAAAGATTAACTTTGCTCCCCCACTTCTTTTTAATCCATGCCCTGTAGTCGATCACTTCCTGCGTTACTTTGATGATTCTACCTAATGTGCTAGAAAAGAATGGATATTTAATTACTAATGCAAAAAGTCAGTGGTAAGCAACAGAAGTGAGACACCTACCAAGGCAACTGTTTAGCTGTATTTAGTTCAACTTACAATTGAGATAAAAGTACAAACAAGGGAATATCCAAATTTTTCTTGTTTAGTTGGCTTAATATTAAAAATTTGAGCCAGCAGGAAGGTACACTTGTTAGCAAGTCAAGTTTCTTATCTCTCATCTCCTATTTGGAGTTAATGTTTAGATAATAACAGTTAAATTACCTGGTGTTTTTTGTTTGCTTGTTTTGTTTTTTAGTTCAAATGCTAATTTGCCTACTTTAACCTCTTGGTAATGCTTGTTCTCAATAACAAGAACACCTTAGTCATTTCTAAAGCCTCTTAAGTAACAAACAGCTTTATATCTTCTGTGAGTCTAGATTAGAATATTTAAAAGAGGGATACAGGGTAGATGCCTTGCAGTTTAAAAGTGCCAAAGCAAAACCTCAGATCTTGGTCCCAGATTGGTCTTAATACTGAAAAACTATTCTTGTCCAGGTGCCTTAAGTATGAATTTAAAGGATATAGAACCTTATAAAATGATTAGCAAGGATCCTTGGAGACAATGGGAACAGAAAACTGATACATATGCTGTGGACCGCCTGTTTCTTGAGCTCCAAAACCACCCACTACTAAAACTTAGTCTTGCTTCAGTCAGGTATCACAGAGGTGACCAACCTGTAACACCAGTAGCATAGACAGTCTTTGTGTGCAGCACACAGGGGTTTGGGGAAGGGACAAGGGGCAGAGAGCAGATAGGGCAGGAAGCAGAAAGCAAAGCAGCAAAATCAAGCAGGAAGTACATGGCTTGGAGCAGAATGAGCACCAAACTGGGCAGAGGAAGGGAACAGAGTGGCACTCAGAGAGGGCCTGACAAAAAGGTTGGCCTCACCCAACCTATACATTTGAATTTCTTCCTAGAAGCAGCCACAAAAAAAAAAAAAAAAAAAATCACTGAGATTCAGGTTGCACAAGACATGTGCAAGCATCTATGACTCAAAACAGTGCTGAAATAGAGCAGAATCTCAGAATATAAGACTGGTACAGTAAGTCCATGCAAGCCAACTACATAGTTGGAGGCTTATTACAGAGAGCTAAAAATAAATTTTGGACCACAAAGCAGTATTTGATTTCATGACAAACTGCTATATTAAGACAAAACCAATACTTAAACAACACATCCATTTTAATCATTGTCCTCAATATGTATCAGACTTATCCTCATCCTTCTCAATTCACAGTTTCAACAGCCATCTCATGTCTTTTTAATGGACATTTAAAGGACATTCTTTTAAAGGCATTTATAATCTTAGAGAAGAGAAAGTTACGTTGGCCCTCCGTGAGATGTATTTAGAGTCAAGGCCCATATTAATTTACTGATCTAAGCTAGAAGCCTGGACCATATTGTAAGACAGTCATTTCAAGTGGCATGCCCTAGTAGCTGTGCTCAACCTTCAAGTCCCATGCACAGTATAAGTGGTGCAGGGCCATTCTGCAGGCTGGATCCAGCACTGGGGATCCAGCACTGGCATGCATGTGAAGCTGGCCTGTGGATGCGATCCAGCCTCAGAATAACTTTGTGCACCAGTGCCATCCAGCACATAGGGCTGTGTCATCAAGCCTGCAACATTCCCTCTGGGCTGGGCAACAGCTCAACAGGCCCAATATGGCAAGCAGGATGGAGGTTGAGAAGCACTGACTTAGTAAAACCCTAAACAGAGAAACTACCTTGTTTTGCCAACATAAGGGATTTGCTTAAGGTTACCTCCTGTATCTCTTTTTTTTTTTCTTTTATCTACATCAGGTGATCCATTAGTGTTTCTAATGCAACTTGACTGAATCTTAACATTAAGTAACAAAAGATTTCCAAGGTTTAAAAACACATGCATCAGCGCTGGCAATGAAAACCACAACAATTTATTGCTTTTAAGGTTTTATGGAACTGAAAGAAAAAACTAACAACAAACATAAGAACATTTTAAAGGATGGTGCTTTAATATTTTACTCAGATCACACAAAGAATCAGTTTCTATAAAAGATTAGGGAAATGTAGACTTCTTTTTACTCTATTGTGGTTATAGTTCTTTAGGCTCAGTTCAAATTCTGAAATATGCATGATTATTTTTATTAAGCAACGTTAAATTCTTCTAGAACAGCGTGCAGAGTGGCTACATCTGATCCCCTCATATCCTCTAGACCAAAGAAGATATAATGAGGCAAGGAGGCTTTAATTGCCACTCAGTTCTTTTGCTGATTAAAATCCTTGATATAGGAATTCAGATTAGCAGGAATAGAATACGAGTCATTGACTATATATGGAAAAAGCATCAAAGCACAGCTACTGTAAAAATAAATACTGTAATTGTGGTTAACAGGAAGTTCTCATCAGGAGATATGGTGTCACTAGTATAGTGACTGAAAGACAAGCACACTAAAATTACACACCTGTACCAAGGAGTAAAACGTGAGGTAAACGTGAACAAAGTTCCAGATATCGGCCACAAAGCTCTCAAACTGGAATGTAAACCAGGTAACTAGCATGTGTCCAAGGGGAATGTGCTTTGACATGGCCATGGGAGGTGCTGCTCACCACTAGACAGCAGGCTTTAATAAAGTCAGAGACTTACTTAAATAGTTTGAGACTACTCAACCCTGATTCTGCATATAACCTGAACAATTTGGAAGACATCCTAGGTTTATTTGGGCAATACAGTATAACCTCATAAATCCAGATATCAAAAATCCGGAATTATCAAAAATCTGGCACTTCCCCTCGCCACTCCAGGACAAGCTACCGCTCCCCACCACACCCCTGGACACAGAGGGAGAAGCTTGCATGCGGCAGCTGCTGCCACTATTCACCACCCCATGCCATCACTCCGCATGTGGCTGCTGGCTCCAAGACCAGCTGCTGCTACTCCCCACCCTGCTCCACAACCGGCCACCGTGCCAATTTAAAAAAATCTGAAATTTTCAAATTTATGGCAGGTCCTCAGTCATCAGCCTGCCAAGACTTATGAGGTTATACTGTACAAAAAACAACATACAGAAATAAAACCCTACCACTCATATTTAATGCACACAATTTCTTTTCTCCAGTGCTAGAGTTAGATTTAAGGAAGAAAACTAGAAGAAGTATACATTGTAGGCAATCACTCAAAGACTACTTGGGCTTAGGCCATATTGTCTGCATTACTGAAGCATCTGATGGATAAGTCACTACCTGGCTGTCCATTCTTCACTAGTTGGTCTGAGGCAGCCTAGAAAATTGCTCTTGGGGGAGGAAAGAGAAACTAAAACGTCAAAAAAATGTCATGCAGAATTCTATCAAAAATGCTCCAGTAAAAATAACTGCTAGTAAAGGAAACCTCAAGAATAGACATGTCATTTTTATTAGTCAACTAATTCTGATGCATGCTGCTCAGTTCAGCCAATTCCAAGAGATTCATGTAAAACAAAAGCTTAAAGATATCACTTGCACAATGTAAATCTCATAAAGTAACTGGTGGTCTCTCTCAGTAGCTAGAGAAAGCTTTAAGTTACACAGGCTGCCAGTTCTACCTAATCAAGAAGCTAACAGATTAAGCTGCAAGTCCTCCAAGGGCAAATTAACATTTTTTTCTATTACAGCCAACTCACTCTTCTTAAACTGCTGTCCTAAATATATTCCCTTAAATATGTATTATAAGAAGGGATCCTATTTCCTTCAAGACTGGTACCTAATTCAAGTAATGTCTCTTAGTTAAAGGTGAACAGCTGAACTTCTTCAAATGTCTCCTGGGAAGTGCAAATTCTCATTATTTCAAAATGAAACCCTGAATACAGGTAAGAATATATTTTTGATAAGCACATGAGAAAGTAAGGAAAGCGCAGACAGTCAGTGCTTGGAGGACTCAAACATGCGATTCCACAACATTCCATGCCTGAAAGTATCTATGCAACCCTCAATATAACAACAGTTTAGGATAGCTAGAAACATCCCTCTCTCATACTGAAAAGCTTTTAAGACCAATTTTCAAACATTCCTGTCTGATTACATGAATCCATACATAGGCAAAAAGTGGACTAAATTACCTCTCAGAATCTCTATTTGGATATGATCTTGCAAGAGGTGATACTGCATGGCTAAGAACAATGTAGGCATAATCAAAAACTTGTTTCACTTGCATGGCACCATAAGAACTTCTGCCGACGTCATTTCCTGCAACAATGTAAAGTTATGAGTTTATAAGTTTAACTAGTATGCAGAAATAGATTCATGTCTTGAATGGTTAAATTAGCTTTAAAAGATACAGCCCACTCTGCAGTTGTTTGGAAATATGAATTGAGTGGGCTCTCTTAAGGATGACACACTGAATTCTGGTACACTAAGAATGATGTGTTAGCCATTCAAATTATTTAAAAACTGGCAATTTAGAAGTGCCAATTTAAAATTTATTGCAAGTTAGACGTGAATCCTGAAAAGGAAAGAGTAAGGTGTGCCCATTAAATAATTTCAATAAAGTAACATCAACTCTCCTACATAAAAATTATGCAAGCTAACATTTAAAATATCTTTAAACTCTTACGGTAACGTGAACAAATAAAGTACCTAATGGTACCTGTGATTAATCTCATTTCCCTTTGAGTTATTTTTTGTTAGTTTGCATTTGCTGCCTCATTTTTATCTAAGCAACCCACCTCAACACTGGAAGTCACATAGTTATGAGTATCTATCCATAAACTAGCTGATAATAGCAGTCACCACCTGAATGGCACAGTTGGAAGAACATGGGTATCAACCATGTGAGCTTTTCTGAAGGCTCCCAGTCTTCAGAATTTTTATTCTTGATCTTCTGCAACCATTATTGTGACAAAGCCGAGGTTTCTTCCAACAGAAGAAATTTTTGTGAATATAAGTCTGGAGGTTTGCCATCAAGGTAACATCCCAGCCTGAGCTACACTGTTTCACTATAATATATTTTAGTCTTTTTAAACTTAAGCCTTTCTATTAGAATTGCATTTATGTCTGAGAAACTTAACGAAAAGGGTAGTAAACTCTCCCACAGAATCCTAACCATAGTCTAAGAAACTAGGATTCATGGTTCTCTGCTACAGACATAGCAAGATAACCTCCAAAGTCTCCTTTTCACATCCTACTTTTGTACAGACCAATAGCAAGGAGTTTTCCAGAGGCACAATACAAGATTTACATGTTCAGGCACAGAACTTTCCTTAAGCAATAATCAGCAGTGGAGAACACAGGATTTAAAGTAATATAACCTGCCTCCTACTAACAAACAGAAGAGGTCAGACAGCCTGAAACCATGTCTTAATTACCCTGATTAAGCCTGGGGAAGCCATTAATCCACATGTTACTAAACATGGATTAATGGCTTCCCCAAGGACAATCAGGATAATTAAGATGTGGTTTTGGGCCATCCCCAAGCAAGCACCTGCACTGGGCGCCACAGAGCCCTGGCCCAGTGCCTGCATGCCTTGGGACCAACAGCAGAGAAGGGGTTGGGGCTGTGCTGCCCTTGTCCAAGGCATGCATGTACCCACCACTAACAAGGAACCAGGCCAGGACTCTGTGGATTCTGGTGCAGCTGCTTGCAGCCTCCTGGGGGAAGCCCCTGTCAGCTCGCAGCAAGTGGCAGGGAGCCTGCAAGCAGCTGCCTGCTACAGCTTGCCCAGGCCTGGGCAAGCCCCTGCCATGAGCCCAGGCTGCTCGTAGCCTCCGGGCCACCTGCTGCGAGCAGCCCTGCTGCCCCTTCCTCCATGCTCCAAGACTGCAGGGCTTCCCCCTCTGCTTACTAGTGAGGGGTTTTTTTGGAAGCAGGCCCAAAATTTTTCACAGACCCTGCCATTTTTTGTGGAATACACCTGATTTCACATTTTCCAGGAAAATCATGCTTTGGGCAGGTCCCTAGTTATCAGTTATGAAGAGAGTCTTAGCACAGTGCTCTCTGATCCTGCTTGGACTCAATGACCAAATGGATTTAACAATATCATGATTTTTCACCTAGACCCAGGATGATGACAACAGTTCCTAAGAACCAAACCTCACTGGTATCTCCCTTAAGTTCAGTCTTTGACACTATCACATTTCTTAAAGCTATTGGCATCAGGAAGAGCAGCACATAAATCAAATAAATAACAAAAAGTGAGCAGCATCTTCCTTAGAACCTGCCAAAAAGACTGTGAGCCCTAGAGAAGTATATCTGTAGTTCCTGTTAAAGAATCCTGACAAACCAATAATCTTTTATCACCCCATATTCTGCACCCCATTGGGGGAGAGTGAGAGTGAGAGTGAGAGTGAAGAAACTTTTTAGGTTAGGTCTCCCAGGATGACTCACAGCCAGAAGCTGAGTATACAGTTTGGATCCTACTGCAAGTGAGGGTCTCCATGGCCAAGACAAAAGCTCTACTCCACCTTGGAAACAAGGCTACTGCACCAAAGCCCCAATCTCACTGTGCTAGAAGAGTCAAAGGCTCCGAAGGGAATTTCATGTTGGTCTGTGAGAGTCAGATCCTTCTTAAGTTTTCAGTGGAGAACCCTGTGTATGGACATGTCAGAAGCCTTTCTATATGAGGACCTGTCTTTTTCTTGGAAATTTTCCCCATATATCTTTGATGGATGCCCAGATACAAAAGCAAGATTGGAACTATCCTTAATCCAAAGACGTTATTCTCCCTTCCAACCCCATGCATTTGACATCCTTAGAACTTAGGGAGATGAAGTTATTTAACAGCTTGCTTAAGGGCTCTTCTTCCCTACTATCAGCTTCACAGGGTTTTCCTCAGGCTTCAACCAAAAAGAAGTGGAAGGCTTTGGAGGCAACACTATGGCTCATGGGGGTCATGGGGCTGGACTGGTGAAATAACTTCTTTTATTTAGACAGTAGGCTCAGGCTTCACCTTCCCAGGCACTTTTCTACAGAATATCATTAACTCAATTTACAGGACCTCACAAAGGAGGTCTTCAAGCTGCATCAATAATGTTGTTGTATCCAAAAAATTGAAAAGTTTTTATTCATAATAAAAATGAGACTGCTACAATACAACATTAGGCAAGTGGTATTTTCTTCTAGAATGAAGAGAGGAAAGAGTCATTTTTTAATGCCTCAGCCAGATTCCATTTTTGTCAAAAGGACAATTGGAAGATACAGTGTATTTGTTCCTTCCCTGAAACATGGCCATCATTACAAGAGCTCAAAAATGGGTCTTTGGCTGCACGGCTAAGTTTGCTGCTCTTACAGTGGGATGTCATAAAAAAGAAATATTCCAATATTGCACCAACCATACCTGCACTGTGCAAGCACTGAAAAAAAAGTGTGCATGATAGGCCTCGTTCACAAACCAAGTGAGGCCACAAAACCTCAATACCAGTGGCAGGGTGGATGACTAGAATAGGTTACTGGTTAGTGTAAGAAACTATGCCTTAGTATTTACAACCAAACCAAATCTGTAGCTACTTAAGTATAGTTGCATTACATTTAAAAACATCTACTGTAACAGTCTACACACTACATGATATGAAAGTCTAAAGCATTGGAATAACAATTATATTTTAGTGATTATGTTCATACTTCATAGATTGAGTTAATTCAGATGAATTCTAAATAGACAGTGAAAAGTGGATTTCCAACAAAAGTCTAACTGACTATACATTAAACAGACTGAAAAAGCAGGAATTAAGGTAATTTTAATGCCCAGGTTAGTATTTTGAGTTTGGAAGTATACGGTTTCCTCAAAGAATTACCTTACATTTCAGTTAATATTCCTGAATGTACAAATCTGTAATGCACATATCAACATTTGATCTTCAGTATTTTGTACACATATGAATTCAAGTTATGCAAGTTTAAGCAGCAGGTTATAGTTTTGTTTCCCACACAATAGTATAATCTACTCTGTGGCAGAAATATAGAGGACTGCACAGGATTTGTTTAAAAAACAAAAGTCTTACCAGGCAAAAGAGGATCTTCAATACACAACATGGATGGTCTATATCCATTGGTCATGGCTTTCATGATTTCTTCTTTGGCAATATAGGCACCTCCATTTTTTATTCTAATTCCAGTTTTCAAGTAATTAAAATTTCTTCCATACAGCTCAAAAAATTCTATTAGAAGCATTCCAAGGTTTTCATCAGCTCTTCTGGCATCAATTCTTGGATGCAACTGTAAAAATGTTCAAAATTCAGTTATATAAGAGGCATGCACTACTGAATTGACCAGCTACATATTACTGTTAGACATAACAGCTGCACCATTTAAAAAGGTCAATGTGACTCCTTAAGAGTGAATCAGAACTGCAATCTTACTGCTTTTCCAAAAGTAATTCTCTCACATTTTCCCACAAGAAACTGTACTAGAACCAAGAGAGGGCAGCACTTCCACATTATATAGAGCATGTAATACTTTCCCCAGCCCTTTTGAAGAGACATGCAGAACTCAGCCTAGCTTCTTTTAAGCAAAAAGCCAATAAGATCTGGAAGCTAGTTAACAATACTTGTGTGTTTTTTCCCCACAAGGATTTCAAGTACCAGATATTGTTGTTCATCTTCAGGTCTCCCAACATTTCACCTGCAAATTCTTACAAACTATAGGAGAGAGATGCATTGCCTCTTGCCCACTACCCTCATAACTTTACTACAGGGATACTATCTTAATACACTTAGACTTGTATACTGACACCTTCATAGCTCATCAGCAAATGTGGGATCTTTCACCTACAACACCCACCTCTAGCAACACAGCAAGTAGTATCAGTGAGCCACAGGAGTTAATGCAACTCACCTCTCTGCCACCAACATGCACCCCTTCAATGTGGCTCGGAAAGTCAAAATTTGGGAATGGGCCCACTCTGTACCTGGCCTGCACACAAATTTCTAGAACCTCCAAGAGCCCTGCAGGAAGTATTTTTGACAACCCTGTCCTTATCTATTCTCTCCTGTCCCCCCCAAATCCAGTTTGTATCCCCTTTGCAATTAAATAAGATAGCTTCCTTCCTCACAGTGTCTGTGCACCAGCTAAGGGTCCCCAAGTCCAACAGGCTTCTGCTCTCAGTTCTGTTGCCCAGCCTTATCTTATCCCATCATACCCAGAGAAGTTGGAATAAGCTATTAATCATATCCTCTGGCCCAAGGCTGTCACATGCACAATCTTCTCAGTGCTAGTAGCTTAGAAAGGCCAAACCATGCTCAAAGTCAGCTGTTAAGCTGCAGCCAGTGAGCATGTCCAAACTCCCATTATTCCAATATCAACAATGACTTGTTTTCATGAGGATAAGAAGTATATTTCTAAAACGAAAGGTCACTTGTGCCAAAACCTTAAGTGCCTGGAACATTTCATAAAATTTGATGGTTTTTAAAAACAAAAACAAAAAAAAAAAACCAAACAATCCCACACACAAAAAAACAAAACACGGGCCTAAATTTCTTCTGCCCCCTCCCCCCAACTGAATCTAGAAGCACTTGCATGAAGACTGGATGAAGTTTTCAAAAGCTGAGGCAGAGGCAGATACTTTGTGCAAAGGTCTAATCCACAACCACAGTTTCAAAAAAATTAAAAGCAACTGAGAATGAGGTTGTATAACAGGAGGCAATCGGAAATCTAAATGCAGCATGTTGAGCTCTCTTGCAATATACTAAACAAAAGATGTATACCAAATATCCACCAGGCTTCCCTTTTTAACAAGGTACCATGAACTTGTATTCCAGGGTACTACCTCTTGGCATGTCAGAAAAAGCCTTTATAAAAAGGGACTCTGGGAAAGAGACAGAATAAGACATTTTTTCCCTTAACATGACTACAATGCAACAGACCTGAACAAAGACTCCCTACACGGGAAATGTAACAAGAAATGGGTGCAGAAAGATACCACCAAGAGAGAATAAGAACAACCCATTCAGGGCGTTCACTGCAGAAACTGAAATCTAAGAAAGTAAAAAAAAAAAGGTACCTTACCTGCAGGAAGCTAATTGCCATTAAAATTAGGCTGTAAGAGCTAATTCCACCAGTAAAAACTTCATTCAAATCCCTCTGAAGGAGGAACTGTTTTAAAACTAAAATCAAGTAAGGCAGCAATGAGTACTTCTGCAAAATAAAATTATATATAGATATTACTATAATTTGACAGTTTGAAGATTTTAAGATACATTAAAAGTCATGTTCTGCCATCACAAACTCAAGTTAGAAGACGTTAACATTACTTGGAACACTGGTTAATAACAGCTTACAATGACATGGCTCTTATTTGTGAGTATTTTATACAGAATTTTTAAAAAAAGATGTTGAGGAATAATTACCATGCTTTGTTTGGTATATCATGTCATCACAACCAAAGGGAGTTATGGTTAAAATAATATGCTACTTTGAAAAACTTTTTTGTCAGTAAAAACACCTTTACCATTCAAAACATTCTTCAACTTGTGCTTCAGGAGGTACATAGCTAACAGCAAGTATAATGCTCGATTTCAGTATCAAGCAACTAATTATCATTTACATTTTGTGATATGGACATGTTTATGAAGACAACATTAATATCCTATTTATGTTCAATGTATTTCATTAAAATGGTATAAAAGTTAACTAGTAAGCATAGCTACTAATTATGAAAAGACACAAAACGTTAGGGTACCCCATACTATTGATTTCAACATTTAATATTGAAAAAAGTTGCTGCGATCTAAAAGGATGGACATTCAGGCCTCATCTTTACAAAAGCTAGATACTTAATAAAACTAGCTATTATATAAACATCTTAAGATATGTTTAATGTTTAGAACAATGGCAAGCTGCACACAAAGGACTGATTTAGTTAAGTTTCTCCTCCATTTTTCCATAGTGGACACTGTGCATCAAAGTTCAGCCTTCCAACAGGTGACAAGATTTCTGTCCACACTGCTTGGGCTAGTTAAAAATGTTATTTAATAAGCCTTTTTATAGCAAGAGAGAAAAACAACTTCGAAAACTTGGATACACACATCTACACGAGGATTTTCTGCATGAATAAGAATCTTTATGGAAGGGAAATATTGACTACACAGGCAAATGTAAAACCAACTAAACCTGAAATGCTTTCAAATATCGAGTAAACTGATAAAATGGAGAAAGCACTCAGGCTGTCTCAGTTCTACGAGTCTTCAGTACTACACGTAAGCATATGAGAATGCTCAAGCATGTTGTCTCTTTATGCTAGGAAAGCTTTATCCAAAAGTTTCAATACTAGAGTGATCTAGTCATTTAATAAAATCTTAGTTTAGAGAACTGGTCTGGTATTCTTGTTTCTATATTATATTGGGTATAAGCCTGTGAATAATCTTTGAGACCCCTAAGTTCCAAGTCTGACACATGCTTGGAGCAGATTTGCACTTTTTAGACTAAATAAACCAGATGTATAGCATGAGCTTTCATGAACACAAACTCATTTAGTCAGGTCAGTATCAGCCTCTATGACACGGGTGGGCAATTATTTTGGATGGAGGGTCACTTACTGAGTTTTGGCAAGCCATCAAAGACCATGACAGGCAGGCCAGGCCAGATAAAATATTAATCTTCTAAATTTTTAGGGGCCCCACGGGCCAGATAGAATGGCCTGGTGGGCCACATTTGCCCCCAGGTCGCATTTTGCCCACCCCTGCTCTATGAAGCAAGCTTGGGCTCATAATAGCTCATGCAATACATCTCTGATCTAGTTAGCCTGAGGTGTAAATCTACCCTGCCTGACTTCAGACTAACACACCCAACTACCTCTAGAAGTGAGAGAGTAACATCAGAAACTAAAGAGTACAACTTTCTATTTAAATTTCATTAGTATCGTTCCAGTAAACACACTGTCCACAAATGACCCTGCGTACACAGCTGACCATCAATCCAGTACACATCTCTCTAAATACAATACAGCCATTTATGGAGCTTGTACCTTCATATATTCCTTGATAAATCGAGCTGCCTTCACACCAGTTTCTACATTAAAACTGATGTCAACTTTTACTTCTGTCTCCTGGTCAGTAAGTTTTATTATTGGTACCTGCAAAGATTTAAAAAGGAAAAAACTGTTTTAATACAATCTCAAAACAAAAGCATCAAACTCCTGCAAGTTTGATCAGCAAGCTGTATTTCAATGTCTCAGCCTAGTAACTAACTCGCCCAAATGAAGATCCACCTTGTGTTCACTGACAGTAACAATTTAGAGTCATTAACTTAAATAACCTGACAATAATTTTAGGAAGACTAATTCTAGACCCATATAAAATATTTGTATGATGAAGAGGTCTTTTGGTAGGATTTCATTTTGAATGGAGTAATAATCATTTTCCACTTCTCAAGTACAGCCTCTTCACTCTACACCAGTAGTAGAAAAAGTGTTTAAGGTAAGGCTTGTGAAAGTTACTGGTTTCTCAATGAGTGCCAAGAAGTGAAAGTGTTTTAAATTTTGCTAGCCAGCCAGCTGTCCAATCCATGGCCATATGTCAAAATACTAACAGGGCTAGGATCCTGTGGCCTCAGTGGACCAAACAGTCATGCCTGACAGGTATGATTACATAACTCCTTTGGACCTTTATTTTGTAATTCCCAACTCATTTATTTTCAGATGCCAATCAGAAGTTTGATGGGGGAAATTTTACTAAGTCTCCAGGAGAATTAAAAGTTTATCCAATAGCAAAAAAATCATACTTTTTAAATCAGGAATTCTCTTTTTAAATGCACACTGGTTGAGCCAGAAGGTTCACAAGAAGAGAGAGACAAGAAAGTAGTTCCGATATTGTAATGTACTTCAACATAAAACCCCACATAATCCACTCCTCTGGAACATCCAACTACTCCATCAATAACTAGGAAGCTCCCTGAGGGAGACAGTGTTCATTTCAGTAGCTCTAGGCTTACAAGGTTGTTAAACAGCCTTGTTTATAGACCTCTTCACCTCCAAATAATAACACACAAAATTAATGCTTTTAAAGACAGTGGCCTCAAATCTAGTAGAGTTTAACTGTAAAGATTATATTATATTAAATTTTTTTTCCTGGGAAGGTTAAAACTCTTGAAATACATTAGTTTTATAGCTCTTAGGATGGCCCCGACCATCAAGAAGTCTGGAATATCTCAGGATACTGACAGATTAAGTTTCTGCCTGGTATTTTACCAGTGCTTTAATTCAATTTGGAGACAACCAAGGCAGAGTAATTACTCTAAAAACACTTGACTCCTAACATGAGTGAGAACTTCCTTAAGATTTACCAATGTTCATAACAAAGAACAGTTATTTTTTGGCAGACTCAAAAATGCTCTTATTAGCAATACAACTACATTAAAAGTAGCCAGTACTGTATTTACTCAAAAGGTTTTAGTTCAATCACCGGGGAGGGGAGGGGAGGGGAGGAGAAGACACCCTTGTCTTATATTTGAAGAGCTGGCCAGGGCAGCTCGCAGCAGCTCAGCTTTGGTACCAAGCTAAAAGCAAATCCAAGCCATTGCCTGACTGGGCCAGATTCACTCATTTGGTAGTGGAAGGGGCTCGCTGCCAGGGAGAACACAGAGGAGAATATTTGGCAGTGCTGAAGGGGCAGACCTGCAGCTTGCCCTCCCCCTCCACCTCTTGACCCTTCATGTCTGTACCTGCCTCTTCACTCCCCTGCAGCATGCCCCCGCAAGCCCTACTCTTCCCGACCCCCCACAGCTGCTCCCATCCCTTTTTACCTCCTGTTCTAGCTCCAGTACCTCTGGCCCCAACCCACCCAGGCCAGGAGCTATAGCAGCTTCTCCCTAACTGGGCTGGGCTGGGAGCAGGTCAGAGCCACTTGCCGCTGCACCTGCTGGAGGAACAGAGCTGCAGCTGAGGGGGGAAGGAAGGGATGGTTCAGACACTGGCAAAGGGGAAGGGGAGTGTGGGGTGGGGGCAGGAATGAGGAATAAGCAAAAAGGTACAGGGAGCAAGGGCTGTAGGGGTACCAAGTAGGCAAGTAAGGTGTGGGGGGGTGGGGGGGGGTGTCTGGACCCCCAAGTCACTCATTTCCACACCACACCAGTGAGGGCAATGAATTTAAAAGACAAGCTTCAACTACTGAGATATTATACACAGAAAATTATAGCAAATTTATAATTTTCCCATGCATAGACTCTAAATATGAGGGTGGTGGGGAGAGGAAAACGAAGATTATCATAAATTCAAAGTTATCTTGGATTTGGGTAAATATGGTACTTTAAGTAAACACAGGCTAAGTCACTATTAATGTTACCACCATACTATTTGGTTGTGAACTGTTATGAAGGTTTTGCTGGCACCTAAAGTATCACCAGTTTTCTCCTCTAGAGCAGTTTTCTACCCCTAAGTCAATACTATGCATTGGTGTATGGGTTCAAGGCTCTCCAAATTTAGAATCACTTGGCAAATCAGCTACCCAAGAAGTTTTGACCATAAAAAAACAGCATATTACCAATATAAAGAAATATTCTACTATCAGCCTACAAGCTTCTATCTACAGGGACAGCAAGTTTCACAACTGTGCAATATCACAGCAAGGCAGGATGCCAACAAGTGATTGAGGAAGTCCTTTTACAACTTTCATTCATGTAATTAAAGATTACTTAGCTAGTTCTCACTGCATGCAATTGTTTGGCAGACCTCTGCCAAACATGTACTCTATTAATGTATTATCCACTAAATGGACAACACTGAATAAACAAGTCATCATGCATAACAGCAGCAAATATTAATGTAGCATCTTAAAAAGTTTCTCTCTATAGGATTCTTCACCATCATATTAGTAAAAGGTATTATTTTAAAAACGTTTTATAGTATAATTTTCGAAAGAATTTTGTTTCTTCTTACTTACCGTAGCTTTGTCAAGTACTTTAATGGAATACGGCTCAGCCACATTGTGTTTCCTTAGTGCTTGTTCCAACATTTGTAAGGGAGGACGTTCCCATTTCCCAAAAACAACCAAGTCAATATCACTAGAGATAAGAAATGGAATACAACAAAACACAATAAAAGCCAAGAAAGTCTATTCAGAAGATTGTGGTGTGTGCACGTATGCAATAATATTCTACACAATACTTAAAAACAAAAACAAAACAAAAAAAAAAACCAACTGAAAAGCCTAAATCTTCAATTGTGTCAGTTTCTGCTCAATAACAAAAAAAAAAACCCTCAGGAAAAAGTTAGTTTCAAGGTTACTGAAAATGTACTCAGATGCAGAAAACAACACAGTTTCTTAAAAAATTTTCCTCCATGATTGTTACCAATTCACATTTGAGTATTAAGATATATAAAATTGAATACATCAAACAAAATTTACCATCTTTTGGAGTCAATACTTTCAAGAATGACTGTATTTAATTAAAAAGACAACAAAAAAGATTCCCATCTTACATTCACATACAAGGAAATCTCATTAAATACACTGTCCATCATTAAAGTGTTGCCAAAACAGCACATACCCAGTATGGGAAACCAACTACATAGCTGATTGAAAGCAGCCAACAGTGAGTATGACTATAAAACATATGGCTCATATTTGTCAAACATGCTGATAGGAACCTGCCAGAAGGATAAGTTACTGCACTCCACCTGAATAAAATACATGGTACTGCCCATTGCACTGAAGCTCCCTCAGCACTGACTTTTTCAAGTCATAGTGAACCACTACACTGCATACATTTTGACCTTTTCTTCACTCTCACAACTGAGTTTCACCTTTCTTTCCCTAGTTCTCATGATTCCTGTTTCTTTACCAGCCCTAAATGTCTGACAAACATTACCAAACAGGGGCCCAAATAGTACACCCAGAATCCCTCATCACCCCCTACCCCAGTGTCATACAATTAGCGTGGCCCCTCCATAACATGAAGATGAACAAGGTTGCCCTGAGCTTGATCTGTATCTACATTTCTGGAGGATCCCAGGCTCATGACAAGAACACCTGGTTCCAGTGATGAGTGGGGAGCTAATTAGCACATGAATGGGGGCGGGGGGAGGGGGGGGAGAGGAAGAGTGCATCTGGAGTACACACACATACTGAGCAGTGCTGAGTTGTGGGGTCACCAAGGCTTGAAATGCTGTTGACTCTGCTGGGCACCAGCTCACTGAACAATAGGGAAATCATGAACCTTTTGGCTTT
The DNA here is from genome assembly GCF_001723895.1 of Crocodylus porosus. Lineage (NCBI taxonomy): Eukaryota > Metazoa > Chordata > Crocodylia > Crocodylidae > Crocodylus > Crocodylus porosus. The sequence continues at coordinate 120,860,647 of NW_017728886.1, read as the reverse complement.
GGACTAATATCATGCATCCTTTATACTATATATAAGTATGTACAAAAGTGCTGCTTAAAAGTATGTTAATGGAGTACATGTGCTAGAACCTGCAGAAGTTTCAAAAAAAGGTAATAAGCATAAATTCTAGAGGAACTGGAATCTATGGGCCCTATACGCAAATTACTACAGCTATATCTATTTTAAGATTAGCCTTTTTTAATTTTGCCTCTCATTTCTGGGTGTTGAAAAAAAAGCGGTCTCATTGTAAGGACCTGAAGGGGAAAGAAGTTGGGAAGTGGGAGGGGGAGGAAGTGGTCAAGAGGGCGACCAGTCCCCCAGGTTTACTTTCATTTCCCCTGCTGTAGGGGGAACAACTTCAAGGTAAGTGGGAGGGGAACAACTTCAAGGCAAACACCCAATAACTGTGTTGTATACCTGGAAAGCTATAATAAAATTTACACATTTTCCATATATAGCATCTAATTATTGAGGGAGGGTCATCCTATATTTCAAGTAAATACAGTAAAATTCTTTACAAAAATCTGGAAACACTAACAGAGGCAGCTTTGAAGTTTCACGGCACTAGCAAATGAAAGAATTCAACTACACAGCTTTAATGATTTCAAAACAGCTCAAGTAGAAGAGGTAAATTTTCAACAACTATTTCACTTAAGTTTCCATTCTAAATTTTTACTTCAGAGGTAAAAAAAATGCATTGTAAATTTATCATTAGGGAATTACTGTGATGGCCCCTTAAATTTTGAAAAGTTTTTCTTTTTGGTAAGCAGTAAGTTACTTTTCAGGTCATCGCATTTTTGTTTGAGAAATATTTTTCTGCAAGCAATATTAAGCAAAATAAACTGCAATATTGTGAAAGGTGCATGAGCTGAAGAGATGCATCATCCCAGAATACATGTGGAAGAAATTATTTCATCAGAAAAATCACATCAGTGGTGGTTCTGCACATTGGAACAAAGACTAAAATTTCTTCTAGTTCACAGTAAATTCAGGGGCTGTCTTCCTAGTTAAGGGGGAAGGTTAGAAGAAGCCACTCAACTTGTTAGGTTTTTGTGTTTGTTCTGCAGGGATTTTAAAAATGTATGTTAACTGTCTTTTCCATTATATTTGTAAAACACTAAAACGTATATGTACCACAGTAACTTGCTACTTACCTAGTTGGAAGGTAAAGCCCTGTGCTAAAGCTGCCAAATATCTGAACCTGGAAAGAAGAAGTTAACAACTGAAACATCTGTAATTAACAAGATACGTTTGTAGCACTTCATTTTCATCAGTCTTATTGTTCAAGAAATCCAGAAACGTGGGGGTTTACTTACAGTAATCCCCAATATTCCAACTCTTTAATAGGTTTATCCTGACCTAGCTCCAGGCTTTCCTCTTAAATTATAATAAACATTTGGTAAAGGAGAAAAGTGTAAATGTAACTTCTCTGCATCTCCCCCAGTATTCAAAGAAATTTGGAGTATAATGTAATAAATCCTAATGCTAATGTCTATATTGTCTTTAACGTTTAAGGTAAGGATGACTTCCAGGAAAGGGTGGTCAATTCAGAAAAGGCTGGCCTAGTCTCAAAAGCAGCATGGTGACACCCTTCAGTGAATTTAAACTAAACTACTCTCAATTCTACAGAAAATGTAAGCTTCCAAACATGTTTCTGCTCTTGGAACAGACATTTTAGCCAAAGGAAAACAGTTTTAAAATTGGGGGAGAGGGGTGCTACCTTCTTCAGATTTTTGAATACAAGATAGCAATAAATTATAAAACCAAGATAGGAGAACTTAAGATATCCTGAGCAAAGAGTATACCGACTAATTCTAGCCAAGGAATTATAGAGCACTAAGATAAAATACTTTAAATCACCACATTATTGTTCCACTGAGGTCCATATTTATTGAGCGAGAGAAGTAAAGCAGCCACATTACATAAAACTTTGGGCAAAGGAAGGTTTGTTTAAGAATTAAGATTATACCAAAAAGACAGAAAAAAACCTTTACGCTTTGCTGGTCAAGTGTACCTTGAAAGTGGATTAAAAAACCCCAGGAAACTAGTCTAAGAATGGTCATTAGAAGTAGCCTTCATTCAAGTTTTACAAAAGCCTTCTCATGAACATGAAGAGAAAACAAATAAAAATAATAATCCTAGTTCAAGTTACTTACTACTTGCAGACTACCAAAATAGTTTATAAATGTTCATGGTGTTTCATGATCATATCTGCCCAAAATCAGTGTTGCGATTCCCATCATACTGCCACCCCACAACATCTCTTCCTACGAAACATCCACAATGCCCATTTTCAGAAGCCATATACTGATTAGGTGGACTACTGATTTGAGATTTGTCAATGCCCATGCTTATAGTACCTTCTTAGACAGATAATTACTATTCAAATAGAGAGAAGGGCCTACTACCCAAGACCTTAATTTCCACAGTGTCTCTAAAAAGCATGCTAAAAGAATAAAACTCTTTTGGAGAAGACCAATTCAAAATGTTGTGGTAATATTAAAAAATTAGTGCATTAATTAGCCAATATCAGAACATTAAATTTTAGTGATGCATGTAGAAAAGACTTAAAGACCCACTGACAGGAAAAACTGATTACCTGAAGTGCTGACCAACACCAAAATACCTTTTCTTGGTATGCTCACTAATTTCTAATTAAATTAATAGATTACCTGCAACAGTAGGTAAAGTGTTTCACATTGAAATATTATACTGGCATGCCTAAACTGGATATGAGCTAATAGTCTCTACCTTTTCTTCCTACCCGTGATTTTCTTTTAATACAAGACAACTATTGTCCAAATTTTAGGCAAAAGAAATATGGCACAATGAAAGACCATTGGGGGGGAGGGGAGGAGGAGAGGAGGCAGTCGAAGCTAGCAGCAAGAGTTTACAAAAAACAGGAAAACATAAGGCAAACATCCTTCAAAACATACCAAACATATGCCAATTCATTTACAGCTGAAGAAGCAAAAAATTGATACACTCAATTTAAAAGCTTTGTATAAGTTTACTGATAGTTTCACATCTGATATTAAAGGACACAGCATCTATAAGTACATCTGAATAGAAGATGTTATTGTAAAAAGTTCTGGCAGTTTCTATAAAAAATAAGAATGGCATCTTAGAGGGAAGGCTTATTGAAGTCCCACTAGCTACCAAAAACCTACTGGGGGGATGGGAAGGGGAAAACAAATATTGTATCCAAAACATGGACAAACTGATTGGTATCTCAGTTACCCCAGAAGTTAACAATGAACAGAGAATTTCAAAAACATGTTCCAGTAGAAGATAATATGGAAAATAAATGAACTCCACTATATAGTGCATAAGTAAAATGTAGCTTGTGTGTTTGTGCTACACTCACATCAGCTGTAGGCCAAAGATCCTTGATGACAGTTTCTATTCTTTTCACTACTTCTTTTCTCATAGCTGCTTCTTCAGGACGAGGGGACATGAAGTCATAGAAGTCCATTATTTCTTCATGGAGTCTAACAAGAGAGAATTTAAAAAAAATATTAACACCAGCAAAGAAAATGAGCTATTTAGTTCCAAAATTAATACAACTGTACAGCAGCCACAGGCTTAAAGTTTTGTTTGTTAGTCTAACATATGTTGTTTCTAAGAACTAAATCACATGATACTATGACACAGAAAGGTAGGCTCCTTGATTCTACAATAGATGTTTATAGCTTTTCACATCTTAATTATGTGCACTAATAATTTAAACAGAAGATAATTGAACTTTAATTTAACCTGCATACCTTTTTTCTAGAACAAGAGTGCACAAATGGTTAACCGAAGCAAGTTACAAATACTTTTGGCATTAGGTGTGCCAATGTCTACCTGATTTGGTTTGCCAATTTAAGCAAAATCAAATTAGAGCTGCAATCCCTACTAAAGGCACCATTTCAAAATAAGAAAGAAGAGGAAAGAGAAGCATAAAGTCTCTGGGATTACATAATGGTACACATAGGAAAGTTCAAGAGATACAAAGATTAAGACTAGACTTATTCTTGCAGAAATCCTAATTTATGCATGACAAATCTCCTTCCTGTAACAAAAAGAGTGTATAACTTGTATATCCTGCTCCTCTGAAACTACCCTGTAGTTGCAGGGGACAGAACTAGGACAAATACCTACAAACTTCAGAGGAAGTTTAGGTTGGAGGTTATAAGGAACTTTCTAATTATGATGGGGGTCAAGACTTGGAACAGGCTACCAAGAGAAGCTAGGGAATCTCTACCCCTGGAAACTTGCAAAAACAGTTAGACAGACACTGCACGGGGATGCTTTCTTTAGTCAGGGATGATGACCTCATGCAGTCCCTTCCAGCCCTACTTCCCTATGATCCTATAACCAAGGCCTGACCTTATAATAGAAACTCAGTTGCAACTCACTTAACACAGCTAGTCTTCCTCTCCATACTCAAGTCAAGAGATCTAGTTACATTTTTTAAAAGCATCTTAAATTGGAAAATGATTAACAAAGTTGCAGCTACAACCAATGCATTACAGTTGCTCCTTTCAGTTTCAGGGTGCCTAACATACAGGTATTTTGCAACTGAACAACAGGCTTTGATCTGTCTATAAACATATGAGTCTTTCAATTTTTGATTTTTTTCCTCAAAAATTCCTAGCCACACTATGCAAACTGTGTAAAAGTCTGAACAGCCAAAAAAACAAACAAACCAAGATGACATTTTCACCACACAACTGTTCTAGTGAAACAATATGAAATGTAGGAAATAATAGAACTGAAGCAATAAATGTAATGATTTGCTTTAAAAGTAAAGCAAATATATACTGACTTAAAGTGATTTTCACAAGCAGTTTAAAGAGAAAATGTAGCCCCATGGAGGTTTTGGAAAGGGAGAAAAGATTAAAGCTCCACATTACTCTTTGTGAAAGGGAAGATACAATGAGGTACAGTGAATTAATTTATTCATCAGGGTGAGATCAGGAACACTTTGAAAAATCCACTTTATGAAAACCCAACTAAAAACAAAAAATAGGATTCCATTGATAAAAGCATCCTAGCACCGGGTTAACATAATCTTACAAAAGCAGTCTATAATGTGCCATCCCACACTAGCTCGTTCACAAAGCCATGAGCTTTCGCAGTCTATGCCCTATTATTTCATGCATAGGTCTTAGCTTGAACATTGTTGTTAGCCTCTTTTTTTCTAATTTAATACACTTTAAAAAATGTAAATAGATCTCCTGAATTGATAACGGAGAGACAGAAGTACATCTTATATGTTTGAACACTGCACCTACCTTATTAACTGTTAGGTTCTATTACAATGCCTATTAAAATACAACGTTGTTTCATTGCATTAGATGTACACCATTAACCAGCATAAACCAAAACTAGCTATCATCCTGCTGTGGCCTTCCAGCCTCTCCTGAACACAGAAGCATGCTTCACTACCTAGGAAATGATTCCCAACACACTAGGCACAGCTTTTTTGACACTGCCCTCTCCAGACGCACCTTCCAGGCAAGAGAAGTATTATTGCCTCTTTCAACACAAATGTCTTTTCTCTGCCCACAAACCTACATCTTACCCAAAATCTCTTTTGTGTTTCAACCACAAAAACCACATCCTGTTGTGGTCTTTATTACTGAAAAACTTTTTTTTTTTCAACTCTACTCCAAATGCTGATGCTCAAGTCAGGCTCATTACTGAATGCAATCCTCTTCATTTTCACAAGCAAGCTTCTTGTCTTTATCATTAACCCTACTTAGTCAATCTAGCAAGTTACCACAAAAAGTGAAATACTACCTTTGCAAGGTCCTTGTCTTTTTCTGCCTATTAATCAGTTTCTCCCCAAAACTCCTTCACGCTCTATTCTATACCAACCTTTTAGCATGTGTCAGATTAGGTTAAACCCATTCAGTCAGCACCCAGAAATGCTTCTCTTTCATATCCCTCAAGAGTCAAACCTACAAAGCTCCACTTGATGACAATTACAAAGTAAGACCTACCAATGACTATCCTTCTGCTTCCTTCTTTTGCTCCCCTATTTTTCCATTACCTTATTCTCAACCTCATTCTACCCCCACAGGCATGACAAAAACCAACAAATAAAAGTTTTATTCAAACTGAATAGCTTCTCCTAGATCACAACTGTTATTCTGTGAGACCCAAGGCCACCAATTTAGGAATTCACTCATTGTACAACACAAAGAGAAATAAGTAAGAAGTAGGTTCCAAGCAATATCGTAACCAGTGCTGACCCTAGGTAGGGTCCAGGGCCCCCTTAACTGTGGGGGCTATGGTACCCCCATGGTGGGGCGGGTCTCTGTGCTTCTTCCACAGTGCACGGCTGAGCCACCAGCTCCAAAGCGCGGGCCCCAGGACAGTTGCCCCAATTCTCTGGATTCTAGGGACAGCTCATAAAAGCATTCTTAGCAAGCTGTAGTTTTTAGTACTGCCTTTGACTGATCAACCTTTAGAATCCCACTGATGCTGAGCTCTGGGAACCTCTAAGGAGACCACCCTTTGAACCTCAATAACACTCTTCTAGGACACTGGTTGGTCACCACAGAAGTCAAGAACTTCACGTGGTCCCAAACAGCCTCAATTTCTTCCATCAGGCTCATGACTACTACATCAACAAAACTGAGACAGGGGATCTACAGGAATAACATTAAATTTGCAGAAGAAACTGTCAAGGAACCAGGTAAGCAGCTTTTTTCTATACTGCACACATGCAGGCAAGCCAAAGTAGAGATATGGGTTGATAAAAAACAGAGACTCAGATATGGTCCTTAAAAATATAAAGAAATGAAAAAGGAGCAAAAATTAAGGTGAAAGACGAGCAGTAGTTTGACACAGTTGGAATAAGCACCAATAAGTAACTTTAGCATCTATGTTTAAAACAAGTTTAATTGTATTAAGGAAGCCAAGAAACAGTCAGTAATTGAGGTACGTAAAAGCCAGATGTGTTAACAACAGAAAAACATAAATGGAGGAAAATAGTTGTTATATTGGAAGTCAAGGACGTGACATTGAGAATGATGTTTGGGAAGATGCTTCTGCAACCTGGGTGTTACCGAGTGTCTCCACATAAGACAGTACACATTTGAATATGTACAAGAATAGATTTAGGGAGTGGGATGGAGACAGGGTTCCTGCCCCTGCTGTGCCCCTGCTGTGCTCCCACAGGATTAGCCATGCTGGCCAGGAACTCACTGGTCCGGGTCCGGGTCCGGACACATGGTGCAGCTCTGGAGCACAGGAAAACGCATCTCCCGGCAACACAAGGACACAGACTCCAGAAAACGGGCACCGACTGGCAGGCAGTGAGGAGCAGGCAATTTAAAACGAAGACACCAAGAGAACTTGGCATTTGGCATCCCCAGCACAGAAAAAGACCAGTGGAGCCTGCCAGAAGGGAACACTTCAGAAAAGAAGCTGCACACTGAACCCTTGGGAACAGCCAGGACCAGCCCAAGCCAGGAATTACCTACTCTCCCTAAAAGCTAAGGAAGTGAGGACCAGCAGCCGGGTGGAGAAGAGAGAGAGCATGCCAGTCTGGTGGGAAGAGTATGGAGCGAGAGGGAACTGGAAGAAGCCGAACTAAAGAAAAGGGTCTTAAACATCCTGCTGGTGAGGAGAACCAAGCAGGGACCTGAAGCTGAGGGTGCCCGAGAAGAGGGAAAGAAAGCCTGAGGGATTCATTTGTAACTTTTGGTTTGTAAAGAAAAAAGGAGGGGACCAAGGACCACAGTTAAGTGACCCTTCCTTTGATTTGGTGCATCCATGCCAGAGAAGAATGCTGGGGGAAAGAAGATGGTGAAAAAAAACCCTTCCTCAAAGATTTTTGTTACAATTAAGAAAGAAGCTGGACCCTGTTCTCATAAAAAGGGGACAGGGGAAGAATACAGAGTCGAAAGGCCCGGGGACCAGAAGGAAGGGGTAGAAAAGGTGAATGAGTTCTCCAAGATAATTTTTCCTAATTTAACATCAAGTATCATATTATAGCCAAGTAACTAGATTTTGTTATGGAGGTTCAACTGTTATACCTCTTTGGTAAGTGGAAAATGTGCTTCAGTAGAACAAATCAAGCTGAACTGTTAGTGACCATTGTTATGGCAGACACTGTCGGATCATAGCAAGCAGAATGGGAGCAAGCTGCTCTCTCCAAGATGTTCCATAACAAAACCCAGTGAGAGACTGCCAGACTCCAAAATACTACATCAGCCCTGGAGCAACCTTAACCATTCTGGACTGGTAAAGGGAGAAAAAAAAAAAAACAACAGATAACTGTGAACACAGGAGCATCCCTAAGTAACTGCACTGCAGTTGAGATATAGATGTGCAGCAGCCTCCCCTACCTTATCTTTTGCATTTTCATAATGCATTTAGACTTGCAAAAATCTTTCAACAAGGTCTTACACCAAAAGCTTAAAATTATTAATAATAATAATTGCACTGCCATGGAATTGGAGGGAAGATTTTTTTGCAGACTGAGATAGTTAAAAGATACGAAGCAAAGGGAAGGGCTAAAATTATGGTCACCTTTGAAGACGAATGGAGATCCTGCAGAGATCTGTGCTGGCCCCAATTTTGTTCAACATTTTCACCAGTTACCTGGAAATGGGGGTACACAGTGAAATCTCCAAGTTTAGAGATGATACCAGATTATGCTGGGTAGTCAAGTCCCAAGCTGATGGAGAGCAGCTGCAGAAAGGGGGGGGGGGGCGATGAGCGTCACTGTTGACAAGTACAAGTAATGTACCTGGGGAAAAATAACCTCAGCTATATATACCCAATACTAGGTCCTGAAGTAGTTGCCATGACTCAGGAAGGGCACCTTGGAGTCATTGTAGGTAGTTCGCTAAAAACATCAGCTTATTGTGCAGCAGCAACCAAACTACCCAATAAAGTGTTGGGCAATATGAAGAAGGGGTTTAAAAACAAAACAAAGAACATCATCATGCCATTATACACTCCCAAGGTGCACCCATATCTTGAACACAATATGCAGTTCTACATCCTTTTTGAAATGTGGGGACCAGTAAAACTAGAAAAAGTATAGAGAAGGGCAATAAAAATGTTCAGGAGCGTGGAGGAGTTACCATACCAAAAGAGACTAAAAAGGCTAGGACTTCAGTTTTGAAAGAAGAAGGCTGGGGAAGATATGACAGAAGTCTGTAAAATCCAAGTGAACAGGGAACTGGTGTTCAAAGTTCCATTACCCTACAACTAGGAGGAACCCACTGAAATTAGTAGATGACAGGTTTAAAATAACCAAGACAAAGCACTTTTTAAAGCAATGTGTAGTTAATTTGTGGAATTCATTGCCATAGGTGTTGGTGGAATCATAGAATCAATGAGTCGGAAGGGACCTAGGCAGATCATCTAGGAGGCATATAGCATAGCCCCCTTCAAAAAGAGACTGGATAAATTAATGGATGACAGCTCTATGAATGTCTATTGAGAAGAACTGTTAGAAATGTTTCCCCTGACATCTCTAACCCAATAAATGGTGGGTGCCAGGGAGGGTATTGAATAAGGGATAGATCCCTTTAGACAGCTAAGCTACTTCAGTGCTCTCCCTATATAGCATCCACTTCTGTCACTGTTGGAGACAGGCTAGTAAGTTAGATGGACCACTGATCTGACCCAGTATAGCACTACTTAAGTTACGTTCATTTTAAAAACACTTTTCCTCTCATATGTTTACAAGGTCATTAGCACATTCATGAAAATGTATATATAAATGAGATGCAACCCCCACCACCCTGTCAGTTATAGTACCAAAACAGCCTTATTTGGGACTTCAGTAATTGTTGTATTATATGGTTAAATAAAGCACTGAAAACCCAGTAAGAAGTTACAGAGCACACACCAACTGCAGATGTTGCCTCAGCCTGACTAAGAGTACTTATACCCAAAAGCTTGCAACAAAGAATTTTTCCAACTATTTGAGCTAGTCTAATAAAAGATATCAAATTTACCCAAAGAACCTTGTCTGTCTATGTCCTTAGACCAATACACCTACAACCTACACCCCAGTCAGAAGTTACTGCTTTTACAGAATGCAATGAAACAAAGAGCGTACCACATTTATGGCCACATGAGGATACCAGACCACATAAGGAACCAGCTATTCTGAACATTACTGTTACTAATAGCTCACTGAGTGTATTGAAAGGCTTCATAGCACCTTAAAGCACATGCAAACTGTTCAAGGAATCACCTCCCTACCATTAATAGTGTTCAAATAGTACTTACTTTAGGGAAGTCAGGCTAAGACAGAGCATAAATTTGAGGCTCTCACAACTCTGGAATAGTCTCAGAGGCAGAGGGATAATGTGACACCTGCTTGACACTGAAGATTTCCATTTTAAGCAAATGAGCTTGAGGCAAGTGGAAACAATTTTTTGACAGCCCTGTCCTGTTAACTGTTTAGTACTGGGTGGATACATTGTTGTGGGTATTACTACATATTTTAGTTAAGTGACATATTGTAACTAGTCTGATAATACTACAAGTTGAGATGTGCAACTGAACAGTTTACACAAGTTTTAGTTAGGCCATTTTGCTGTATACCAGTACTGTAAAAAATTCAGTTTGATAAGTGATACAGGTTAAATGCTTACCACTGCAGTATAAACTAATCTGGTTAGCACTGAAACAGTTTAAACCAAGCCCAAACACTCTCTATTATTACAATATTATTAATAAAATTTGTTGGAATATTTAATCAGTGAACACAATGGAAGTAACAGCCCATAACTTATGGAAGATACATTCACTGTTTTAACTGTCTGCAACTGTATAAAGTGACATTTGTATTGGCAGGGCCTTTCAGAAAGGGCTGTTCAGACCAATAAAGAAAATACAACTTTCAGATTTTCTTTAAAAACACCACTCATCTACTAGATCCTGTCATTTTGAAAACAACATTACTCCTTTCCTTATAAAATGTATAAATCTAACATTTATCTGAGAAGGCTAGTCTTTTAAGTGGCCAGAATCACTCCTGTGCATTTTAACTTCTATTACAGTAAAATCTACGTTATCCAGCATTTAAACAACAGAAATTCTTTACTAACCAGAATATTTGGCCGGCTGGCCGTGGTAAGGGGACAGGGGAAAGCTTGTACAACAGCAGCTGTCACCACCACATCTCCCCCTGCTCCACCAGCCAGACGGGTGGGAGGGGGGAGCAGGGGAAAGCCCGGACGCTTGTTGCTGCCACTACACACTGTCGCTGTACTGCCCTGCACTGAGCACTGCTCCGCCATACTGCCACCGCTCCGCACTGCACCCTGCAGTTGCCGCTGCTCCACGTGTGGCCACTGCTGTCCCATCTCCCACCCCTCCTGTTATCTGAAAGCCCTGCCAGGTTATTTCAGATAACCAGAGTTTTTACATAACTGGCAATCCCCTTACCTTGGGGATGCTGGATAACAGAGATTTTACTGTACTGAAATTATTCCAAGTACATTGTGCTAGCAAATTAAAGATTTTAGACATATTTGAGAGGTTTAGTTCTGGTATTGGGGGTTTCAGTTATGGCACTGTTGGTCTAAGGACATAGGCAGACAAGGTTCTTTGGATAAATATGTTATCTTCTATTAAATGAACTAAATAGTTGGAAAACTTGCTCTCTTTACAAGCTTTCAGGCATTTTTACTGTACTGTGGCATAAGCTGAAAGCAACTGAAAGAGCCTTTCAAAACCCATAATTCTAACCTATTTTTATGAAGCCAAAAATACTAAGCATACCCTATTGTGGTTTTCTATTTAGAAAGCAAAATGCTATTATTTCCTAAACAGATTGGGATTATCACTGTTTTAATGGTATCACGGGATAACTTCTACACCTTTCACACCTGCCAAACAAAAAGACAGCATCTGAACCAGAAGAGCTATGTACTCATGTAAGAAAAGCTGTCAAAAGTGCTCCTGCTGCACAGATTATAGCACCCACGTAACTCTGGCAGAGGAAGGGTTCAAATATTTTTACTTGCCTTTTTTGCACTCATTATGCAAGTAAATATGCCTCCTTTTATCTATTAATTCTGCCTACACTTTAGTTTTACCACCAGTCCAACTACACTAGCGACAGTTTCTCTGTTGATATGCCCTTGATTTCAAGTAACAAAGAATTATTTTAACTGTTCAGAGATCACTTTTTAATAAGCCTATCCTGTGCTGAGTATTTCAACCTGTGGAACACTTTGATTGGACCTGTGTGCACAAACCCCAGCCTAAACAGAATGCACTGAATGATGAATCAACACCAATACTTCACATACCTGTTTCAAGGCACATTTCTTCAGAACAGAAACCATAATTACAAAGAACAGAAATGAAAATGCCTAAGGCAGTGATTTTCAAACTTAGGTGCTGGCCTGGGATGCCCTGAAATCTAAGCAAATACAAGGAGATGAAATTCAGGTTCAGTCTCCTCCCCACCTAGCTGCTGCTCTGCCCCCAATGCCTAGTTCTTCAAGGAGGTAAGCACTGTGATAAATAAAATTAGTTTTTGAAATGGGGTGCTGCTTGAGTCCAGCAATGAGTACTTCAAGTCTAAAAAGGTTGAGAACCACTGTCCTAAGAGAAGGAAGGAGAAAGGAAGGAACAGAAAGTAGTACTACTAGTGACTTGGAAAAAAATTGAAAACCACTGTTCTATCTGCAGACCCCTGGAAATTTTGAACCCAGGTGCAGACCCTTTTGGAAATTTTGAATGGAGGTGTGGACCCTTCTGAACTGTAAATGTGGGTCTTCACATACTTTTGATGGATCATAGTCATCTTTCACAGACCTCTTAGACACAATCTGTGGCCCCCCAAGGGCCTGCAGACCACAGGTTGAAAACCACTGACTTGGAACCCCAAATGGGAGCTCAAAAGACTCTTGGTTTATTCCTGGCTTTATCACTGACCTGCTACATCACCTTTGGTAACTATAAAGTGTCTCAGGCTAACAGGAACATAAGACTGAAAGGGGCTTCCTAGGCCAAGTCCAGTGTCCTGTGCTCATAAGCAATTGTTAGCTGAAGGAATCCCTACAGTTGTGGGTCAGGTTTGAAATGACAGCTCCAAGGAATAATACTAAAGAAACTCTTTAAAACCCTTTAAAATCTTATGCAATTTCATCAAAGTAATGAAGAGCTGCATCTATGGAAAATAAATTATCTAGCTCTTACCCGTGTGTCATGAAATTATTTATATTTAATTTAGTACAAATACTAAGCTGACAAAAGATTCTCAGTTAAAACCATAGCCCTAAAATAGGATAAGTAACCAGACTAAAACATGATGCTTGCTAAAAAACTCAAGCCTGCCTCCACTACATGCAATCAATTTTTGCTTTTAGTGTGCCAGTCTGGAAGAGAGGATGTACACAGACGAAAGATGGTTAAAACAAAACGACAGATTTAACATAACAGAAACAAATACCATTTCCCATCATTCCAGTATTTGGCAATTTAAAACAGAAACGTGACAGCTTAGAGAAGCTTCATTTTTGTTACATTACAATGATAGGGCCACTATGCGCAGCTGACCTTTGAATCAGAACTACGGAAATGTCATCCTGGGTGTTGGGTTCACTGTAATACAAAACATTTTGTACCTCCAAATCCTGTAGACAACCATGCCTTCCCCATGTTTTAGCGTAAATTAAAAAAAAAAAAAAATCACAGTTATTTTCCACTGTGAATATGCAATGAATTACTACCACCAGCACCAAATAGTTTAGATTTTTAGACGTTCCAAGAACAAAGTTTTTAAAAGACAATCCATTCCCCTCATCCAAAGCTGATATAAAGAATGTGTCCAATTACAAGTAAAAAAACAAAAACAAAAACAAACCTCTCTCTCTCTCCAATCAGAAAATGTAACCTAGGCAAACGAAGTGTGTGTGAAACGGATTCATTTATTTACTTGTATACGGCGTACTCAAGTTATTGCGCACCATGCAACAAATGCAAGAGTAACTGTGGAGTTTTATGACCCAGGTGATACAGAAGGTCAAAGAAGACCTTCTGAACTTACAGACATAGGTATTTGTAAAGCAAAGGAAACTTGTCAAGAGGAGCAACAGAGACTCAGCTAAAGTGCTGCATCTTTTTTGCCAAAGCTATGCTTTTGGTCAAACCCTCTGTTCAACTGATTTCATCATAAAAATGCTTCTACAGAATCCACAATTGTTCTTTCAATCACTTGGAATGGGACGCTCACTCACTGTGGCTGCCATGTGCTCACTCACAAGCATCATCCTGACTTTTTTTTGATGGTCCCCAAGTTATGTATTTTAGTTTGTTCCCCTTTCCAAGGGCTTGGATGTACTGCCCTGCTGCCTACTCACACCATGTCCTTTTAAAAAAAAAAAAAATCTTGCTCCAAGCAAGGTCTTTCAGCAATGTGACATTTCCCTCTCAACGCTCTGCTTCCCCACAAGAACAGGGACCAGCCTTTTCAATTTTAGCCCGATTGCTTTCCAAGAGACAGGCACCTCACTTCACCTAGATTCATTCCTTGTGGTCCTTATGCATACACACACACAAAAAATGGGGAGGGGGAGCTGCTCTTCTCCCTCCACAGCTACACATGGAGCTACCCCCATCATGGGGCTGCCAAGCAGAGTTCGCAACAATCCTCTTACGAACAGCACTTTTTAAAAGAAAAAATTTTCAAGGCCAAATTAAATTTGGCAAAGCCCAATAGTAAAGTTCCAAAATTTGACTGAGCACACAGCTCAAATCGTCAAGCCTGCGCAGGTCTCTCTGGACACCTTCAAACAGCGTTTGGATGATTATCTTGCTGGGGTGATCTGACCCCAGCTGACTTCCTGCCCTTTGGGCAGGGGGCTGGACCCGATGATCTCACAAGGTCCCTTCCAGCTCTAACATCTATGAAATGTACCCCCACGTGCCAGCATCCTCCCTCCCATGCCCCTCAGCTTTGGTGGCTCCCCAGGCCCCACCAAGCACCCTCCACATACAAGCCCCAAAGCCTGGGGGAGGTTCGGCTGCCCCACCCCACCCTACCCCACCCTCTCCTCCCTTGCCCTTAGCCAAAAAGCCAGGTCAGTGGCACTTGTGCACACCCCTCCCCTTGCACCTCTTAGCTGGGACGTGGGAGCAAATAAAAAAGTCAATAAAAAGACAAGCTCCTGCAAGGACACCGAGGCCGCCCCAGCCTGGGGAAGCAGGCCCAGACCCCTTCCCAGGGAGTGTGGGTGCGGGAAGGACAGGCAGGCAGGACGAGGGGAAGAAAGGGTGAGGCAGGGAGCCCCGGGGCGCTCACCCCTGTACCCCCAGGCTGTACTTCCTGTTCTTCCAGGGGGTGCCGGGACTGTGCGGTGCGGCCGGCGGCGCGGCCGGCGGGGAGGAGGCGGCGGCTCGGCTGCCGGACAGCAGGTAATTCATGCCGTACGTGCTGGCCTTGTTATCGCGTTTCCTGCGGCCCGGGTGGTGGTGGCAGT
>NW_017728886.1:120837237-120844866 GCF_001723895.1 Crocodylus porosus | reverse complement strand
GGAGGCGCGGGCGGCCGCTCCAATGTGGCACCGCCCTCACCGGAGCCAGCAGCGACCCTGCGCATGCGCGGCCCGGTTTAAACTTCATGGCGAGGCGGCCGCCCTGGCAACCGCACATGCGCGGTGGTAGGCAGCCCTCCCGAGGGAGGCAGGTGGCCACCTCTGGTTGGTGGCGGGGGGTTGGTTCCTCCTCGCGCATGCGCGCGGCGCGTGTGGCCTGTGGGCCGGGCTAATCTGCCCCTGTCCCTAGTGCGCCTGCGTGAGGGCGGGGGGGAGTGTGGAAGAGAGAGAGAGACAATTCCTTGATGCTCCCTCCTGCTCTCGACCTCTCCAAGGGAGCTTGCTTCACAGCGGCGTTCCCTCTTTCCCAGCTTTCCCTGCCCCTGGTGCGCCTGCGCGCGGACAGAGACAGCCTCCGCCCTCGACCTGTCTGAGGGAGCTG
This sequence comes from Crocodylus porosus, assembly GCF_001723895.1. NCBI lineage: Eukaryota > Metazoa > Chordata > Crocodylia > Crocodylidae > Crocodylus > Crocodylus porosus. Next base: position 120,844,424 of record NW_017728886.1, on the reverse strand, counting down.
TTCTACCGCCACATCCCCCCTCCCCCTGTGCCCCCTCCTTAGTGCGGCTGCGCGCTGCCGGGAGCGGCAGTCTTCCTAGGTGGAGGGTCGTTTTCACCCTTGTACAATGCAGGATAAGCATTCATGAAGTAAGATCATTTTTGAGGCGGCTCATTGATGCAGCATATGCAAAACCCAAGTCTCTTGCAAGGAGTCTTAACTGACTTTGGGGTTTTGTTGGCCAAATTAGCCAAAACTAATTCCAAATCCAAGAATCCAGAACCACAAGTGGCCCTACTACCAGCCAACATCCTCCACCCCTGTCCGGGGCTTCAGAAGTTCGCAAAACTTTTGGCAGATTTTGGGGTTTGCTATCAGCGCCCTCTTATGCCTACTTGCCTCCCAATAAAGGAATGTTTCAACTTTGACCCAGCTCTCACTCACTGACTGGTTGTTTACAATATACAATAAATAAGAAAATGACTTGTTTCCATACTCGTTTGCGTAGGGCGGGGTTTCAGGGTACAGTAGTTTTTCAGCAAAAAGCATCATTTTGAGCAGAGGTGACCTGAGCAGGGTGCAGGAGTGCTAAGTGTGAGTGGCCAGAGGTGGTGGATTCAGCAGCATGGAGGTGGTGCCAAGCCAGACATGAAGCCAGCGGCAGCACAGAGTTGCCACAGCCACTCCACCTGGCTCCACAGAGCCACCCAAAGCATGGGGCCCAAGGCAGTTGCCCCAGTTTGCACCCCCCACCCCAGGATGGCCCTGGTTTTGAGCTTCCAATACTATAATTTCATATTTAAGATCTGTCAGGGCTGAGTGGGATAGCCCACCCCCAGCCTTGAGTGCTGTAAGGGAGCTGATCCACAGCACTGTCTCCCCTCCCTGAGAACAGCCCTGTCCCCAGGCTGAGAAGCCTGGACCAGGCAGGGAGTGCCTGGGCACCCAGCAGCACCACAACTGTGTGGGCACCTCCTCCTCCTCCCTGAGTTCCTTTATGCACAGTGTTAGCACTGCAAACTAAACCTAGAGATTTAACATCATGGTATTAAGAGCACCTTTTCCTGCTGTGGGCTGCCCCAGTGCTTGGCAACAGAAGAATCCCTCTAGTATTTTTCTCTAGCCAAAAACAAGGATGGTTGGTGACCTGGAGGGGCTTCCATCAGAGGAAGGACAAAAGAAGCCAGGCCTCTTCAGTTTAGAAAAGAGATGCTTGAGGGGGGACATGAATCATGATCAGGATTTAAACAAAGACATCATGGTGAAGGGAAAGTCAACAGGGATTTATTATTTACTCTAGCACGATGCAAAAACCAGGGGTCATAAAATGGAGCTAGTAGGTAGTAAGTTTAAAATGAACAACAGGGAGTTCTTTCTCACACCTTGCGTCAGTGAGGTGTGGGCCTTGCTGTCACCAGATGCAGTAGAAGCTGGCAGTTCAGCCAGATTCAAAAATGAATTGGACAAATTCTTGGGACAGGGGGCAACGGTAGCTACTGCGCACAGGAGTTTGGGGTACAACCTCTGAATCAGAACTTCCTAAACCTTCAGGGTGCACTGTAATTACAGCATGTCGGAGCAGGCTTGATTCATTGAGTCTGCTGGAGCCTGGTAATTCCTACACTCCAGCAGACTCCAGCCTCTTGTGTATCAGTGTCCCCACACTGAAAAGTGGCAGTGGGGGTGCTTTAACTAAAGTTTATTCAACTCTTAGAGCCACTCTAATTAAAGTGCCTCCCCCCCAATCCTGGAACTTGTATAAATGCCCTCAATGCTGAAGGCTTTAAGTGGGAGAGGAACAATGGAAAAAAACCCTGGTCAGACCCTGTTCCCTCTCCCTTTTGGCATCTGTTCTCTCCACAATGTATCACAGGAGACTTGGCAATAATGGCAAGGCGCCTGAGGCATTCTTCAAACCACGCAACACAATTTTTAAAATCATATAATAGAAACAGTGGGGTTTAACCTCCCTAATATGTGTTGCAAGAAAATATAGCAAAACATGTAATGGCCAGCATGTTCTAAATGTGTAGAAGACAGCTCTCTGTTTCCAAAAGTTGAGGATGTAGCTGAGGGTACACCTGTCTGGACCTTGTTGTAATCAAAAGTAAGAGCTGGTTGTGGACATCAAGGTGTTAGGAAACTTGGGAAGAAGTAACCATCATGACATGGCACAATTCATGATTCTCAGAGAAGGAAATCACAGGACTAGCAAAACAAGGACACTGGACTTCAAAAGGGTTTATTTCAACGGCTTCCAAGAAATGGTAGCAAAACACAAATAGGCAAATGAAAGGACAGTGATCCAACAGAGCCAGCAGTTCCAAAAGGATATAGTCAATGTGAGGTGCTCAACAATAGCAACACTGTAGAAAGATGGGAAATGTAGCAGCCCACAAAGCTACATAAGAAGCTTCTCAGATACCTTGAGATCCAAAGAGAAAAACAGAAAGGGAATATGAGTCTTGAAGTAAGTCTACCAAGTAATATAAAGAACCTGCACAGATAAAAATTAGGAAAGCAAATGCAAAAAATTAGATTCAGCTGGCATGGGATATTAAAGACAATAAGAAGGTGATCTATAAATATGTCAGGCAAAAAAAAAATATACCAGGGTGACTGCAGAATCCCTGCTCAGCAAGGACGATGAACCGCTAACAAAAGGCACAAAGAGGACAGAGAGACTCAATAACTGCTTTGCTGTAGCCTTTAAAGTAAAATAAACTGCAACCAGACCACTAACAAAATTAATATAAAGAAAAAGAGGAAATCTGTACCTCATGCTAAATAAACAGCACATCAGAGAGCTTTTAATAAAGTCAAATTAATTTAAGTCAGCAGGGCCTGATAAAATTCATTCTAGGGTGCTGGAAAAAACTAGCAGAAGAAATCTCAGAGTTAAAGACAGTATTTTTAAAGTCATGCATGACAGGGAAGGGTCAGAGGACAAGGGAATGGTTAACATAATGTCTATTTAAATAAAGGGGAAGTGGGGGAGAAGTGTCAGGGAATTATAGACATGGTCAGCTTGACATCAATACGTAGGGACATTACTAGAACAAAGTATAAAACAGAAGGAGGAAACAGTGATCACTAGCTGCCAGCATGGATTTATTAGAAATAAATATGCCAGACTGACCTGATTTTCTCTTTTGACAGGGTAAATAGTTTTGTGGATGAAGTGAGTACATGGGACATAATAGACCTGGACTTTGGTAAGGCCTTTGATGCAGTACCATTAGATAGTCTCATATCATAAGAAAACTGAAGAAATATGGAACAGATGAAAAAACTATTAGGTAGATACATAATAGGTTGAACAGCCACCTGCAAAGGGTAACTGTAAATGGATGGGTGGATGGAAGAAATGCTTACTCATCAAGTTTCCAGATAACACAAAACTAGGAGGGATTGCAAACACTTTGGAAAATAGGATTAGCATTCAAAAGGATCCTTGTATATTAGAGAGCTCAGCTACAAAACAACTTTAAATCCACAAAGGCATATGTAAGATGTTACACCTAGAAAAAAAAACCCAAATGCACACATACAGAATGGGAAATTACTGGCTATTCAGTATCACTGATAAGAAGGATTTTCATTTTGATGCATAACAAAATCAACATGAGTTGGCAATGTACTACTGCATGATTTGGGGCTGTATTAACAGAAACATTATACGCAAGACAGGAGAGATGATTTTTACTCAAAGCTGGTTAGCCCTCAGCAGGCCTGTTGCATCCAGTTCTAGGCAGATGTAGAAAAACTGGAGAGGATCTAAAGGTGAGCAACAAAGTTGATAAAGAGATTGGAGAGAACTACATATGTTTAGTCTGGAGGAAAGGAAATCACAGGAGGACCTAATAGGAGATTTCAAATATTTGAAAGGCAGACTTGAAATGGGTAAAACAATGGTTCCTCCCTGTGACAAAGGACAAGACACAAGGTATCAGGTGTATATTCTAGAAAAGCAGATTTAGGTTAAATCTGGGGAAAACCTTCCTAATGACAGAAGCAGAAAGACAATGGAAGTATCTATACATGGACATTATGAAATCTTCTTTATTGGAGGTTTTCCAGAGAAGCCTGGGCCTCCATCTGGGATGGTTTAGAGAAAGTGCATCATTCATTTGTACAGGTAGTTGGACACTCTCAAGGTTCTTTCTTATGCTACGAATCTAGATAGGATGAGGATGGCTTGGAAGGCAACTCATATTAGGTAAAATTGTAGCCTCCTTAAGGAAAGCCAATGACAATTCCCCTTTACTGCACTAGGCCAAGAATTTACTGCAGTGGGCCCAGAATTTGACCGACTGGGGAAGTCTGTAGTGGTGCCTGATTTTTTCAGCCTGCAGGCTAGATGAGCAGTCCAAGCTCCATCCATGGGCCACATCCAGCATGTGATGCTGGCCCAGCCAGGGCCAGTACAACCGCATCGGAAGGACCTGCCTGGGGCTTGATCCAGCCATGCAGGAAAAACCTACCCAGGGCCCGATTCAGTCATGCAGGAACAGCCCACCTGGGGTCTCATCCTGAATAGCTGCACTGGGCTCTGGCTGGGCCGTTTTTGTGCGACTACATTGGACTCTGGCTTGATCCAACTAAGTGGAAACAGGACCCAGTGCCTTTCTGTGAGGCTCACCCAGCTGGGGCTGACTCAGCCCTCTGAGTCTTAAAAATTTGGTGATGCAAGAGTGGTGGCAATGTTAATTGCCACTAATCACCCAGTACCAACTTTCCAGACTCCTAGGCCAGATTACATGAATTTGTGGGGCAAAAAGGAGACGTACATCCAGTGGAAGGGATGGCCTATCACCAAAGAAGATTATACCTCCGTCACTCAAGTCTGTAGGGAGGCTGTTAGGAAGGCTAAGGTGGAAACAGAACTAGGGCTGGCAACAAGGATCAAGGACAACAAAAAGTCCTTTTTTAAATACATAGGGAGTAAAAGGAAGGCACCAGGCAATATGGGGCCCCTGCAGGATATGCTTGGCGATCTGGTGGTTGCACCAGATGAAAAAGCAGACCTGTTTAACAAATTCTTTGCCTCCATTTTTCTGAGTAGGGACCAGGACATCTCCTGCACTGGGATTCAGGACAGACTCAGGAGAGACTCTGCAGGCCTAGGGTCAGGGAGGACCAAGTTACAGAACTTCTGGAGGGGCTGGACGTGTTCAAATCAGCGGGTCCAGATGCTCTCCACCCCAGGGTGCTGAGGGAATTGGCAGGGGTTATTGTGGGGCCCCTGGCATGGCTTTACAAGCACTCGTGGTGCTCTGGCCAGGTGCCAGAAGACTGGAAGAAGGCCAATGTGGTCCCCATTTTCAAAAAAGGGAGGAGAGAGGACCCAGGCAACTATAGGCCCATTAGTCTTACTTCGGTCCTGGGGAAGCTCTTTGAGAAAATTATCCAGGAGCACATCCGTAAGGGACCAGCAGGGGTGATGATGCTCAAGGCATGGGTTCATTAGGGGCAGGTCCTGTCAGACCAACCTGATTGTCTTCTATGATCAGGTCACAAAATCACTGGACGCAGGTGTTGTAGTGGATGTAGTCTTTCTGGACTTCAGTAAGGCCTTTGACACTATCTCCCACCCCTTTCTCGTTAAAAAGCTAGGTGACTGTGGCTTTGATGCCTACACAGTCAAATGGATTGCAAATTAGCTAGGGGGCCGTACCCAGAGAGTGCTGGTGGATGGATCATATTCGACCTGGAGGGATGCAGGTAGTAGAGTCCCCCAGGGCTCAGTCCTCAGGTCCATACTGTTTCATTTCTTTATTAGCAACTTGGGCAAAGGGGTAAAAAGCACCCTGTTCAAATTTGCTGATGACACCAAGATTTGGGATGAGGTGGGGATGCTAGAAGGGAAGGACAGGATACCACTGTAGCTAGACAGGTTACAGGGGTGGGCAAATGTGAATAGGATGGAATTTAATACTGACAAGTTCAGGGCACTGCACTTGGGCAGGAAGAGCCAGCAGCAGACCTATAGGGTGGGGAACTCCCTTCGTGAAAGCACGGTGGCAGAAAGAGATCTTGGAGTCATTATTGATTCCAAGATGAACATGGGCCACTAATACAAGGACAGTCAGTAGGGCTAACTGCACCTTGCTGTGCATCCACAGATGTATCACGAGTAGGTCCAAGGAGGTGATCCTCCCCCTCTATGCAACACTGGTCAGGCTGCAGTTGGAGTACTGCATCCAGTTCTGGGAGCTGCACTTCAAGAGAGATGTGGCCAGGATCAAGAGAGTCCAGAGGAGGGCTACTCACATGATCAGGGGGCATCAGGGAAAACCCTACAAGGAGGGTCCATGGGACCTGAACCTGTTCAGCCTTCACAAGAGAAGGCTGAGAGGGGATCTAGTGGCCATCTATAAGCTTACCAGGGGGGACCAGAGGGGAATGTGTGAAACCCTGTTCCCCCAAGCACCTCCCAGAGTAACTAGGAATAACAGCCACAAGTTGATTGAGAGTAGGTTCAGGCTAGACATCAGGAGGCAGTACTTCACAGTCAGGGTGGCCAAGATCTGGAACCAGCTTCCAAGGGAAGTGGTGCTGGCTCCTACCTTAGGGGTCTGTGGCAGGACAATCTCTAGGGGTGCCGTGACCTCTCATAGCCCCCCCTGGCTACCTTGTCAAGCCAGCATCAAATGCACCCTCACCAATCTCACCCACCACATCTTTGCTGTTTTAAATGTTTAGGGGAGGCTGCCTTTTCTGTCTGCCTTGATACGGTGCCTACCTTGCTGTACTGGGACTCTGTCCTACTCCCTGCCGCCCCCTCTGGGGGCCTTGCTCCAATATGCTCGCCCCCTCCGGGGGCCTGCTCATGCTGCCCACACTGGGGTTCACTTGCTCTTCTCACGCTCTCCCCCTGCACTGGGGCCTTGTTCACGCTTCCCGCGCTCTCCCCCCGCACCGGGGCCCTCTATGCCCAACTCAGGCTTCCCAGAATTGGGGCTCAGGTGGCCTCAGCCTTACCTGGCCCCCAGACCCGCTTTCTTGGGCCTATGCCCCACTAGGGCCTGTCCCGATAGTCGCCCACACTGGGGCCAGGGTCAGGACACCCCAAAACACAGCACCCTCTCTGGCACTAGGAACCCCCCTTCTACTGGGGAGCTCCCTTGAGGCCTCCTCCACCCCTACAGCCTTGCCCGGTCCTCCGGTTCATAACAATAACCAAAACCAAAATCTCCCTCTCCTGG
>NW_017728886.1:120835903-120837137 GCF_001723895.1 Crocodylus porosus | reverse complement strand
TGCTCTGCTCTGCTCTGCTCTGCTCTGCTCTGCTCTGCTCTGCTCTGCTCTGCTCTGCTCTGCTCTGCTCTGCTCTGCTCTGCTCTGACAGCACTCCCTCTTCCTCTTAGACTGCCAACAGGGGAAACTAACTCTGGCCTCAGCCTTGCAGTTTATAAAGGCCAGGCCCTTCCCCCTTCCAGTCAGCTGACCCAATCAGTTGCCTTAGCAACCCACACCTGTGCTGCCCTGGTGAGTGGCAGCTGAGCCTATATTCCTGTTATCAGTAGCAGGCACCCTAGTGCCCTGCTACAGGGTCTTTAAAAGGAGGCTTTATAACTATCTAGCTGGGGTCATACGAGCTTTAACTTATCAGGGGTCATATGAGCCCAGTACTCATTCCTGCCCAGGGCAGGGGGTCAAACTTGATGATCTGCTTAGGTCCCTTCTGACTCTAGCATCTATGAACTTATGAACTAGGGCCGTGCGAAATTTTGCCACCAGTTTTGTTTCAACACTGTTTCGACCTGTTTCAAGGTCAAAAGAGCAAAACTGAAAGGAAACAGATATGGTTGAAACAGCCTCAAAATGAAACGAGGCAAGTTGAAACGTTTTGCTGTTTCAATAGTTTTGGCGTTTCGCCCATAGGCTATAATGGGGAAGGTCAAAACAGCCTATAACTTTGTCATTTCTTGCTAGATTTGGATAAAACTTGCCACAATGGTATATCCTTCTGAGGACACAAAGTGTGCCATGTTTCAAGAAGAAAGGTGAGGGGGATTCAGAGAAATTGCACCCCAAAAACATGAGAGCCAAACTTGTGTCATGTGTATGTGTTAAGCCACAACAGGGTCAAAACTACAGGAATGCTAGCCCCTGATGAGACCACAGAGCCTGCTGTGTTTCAAGGAGATCAGTGCAGGGGGGATGGAGAAACTGCACCCCAAAATTCTGAAAGCAAAACTAATGTCACGTATAAGTGTGAAGCCACAGCAGGGTCAAAACTGTAAGCATGCTAGCCCCTGCTGAGGCCACAAAGTCTGCCAAGTTTCAAGGAGATAAGTGCAGGGGTTTGGGGGAAACTGCACCTCAAGCTGCTGGCAGGCAAAACTCGTGACATGGGTGCTTGTGCAACTGACTGTGTCTGTCTTGGGGAAGTTGATTACCTGTATTGATTATTCCCTCTCCTTAGTTGTGGTTTTGTAGGTGTTAATCCATGCTCACTAAGTTGTAGTAGCTAGGTACTGTGTAGTAG
>NW_017728886.1:120800748-120835788 GCF_001723895.1 Crocodylus porosus | reverse complement strand
GCTTGAGGTGCAGTTCCCCCCAAACCCCTGCACCTATCACTTTGAAACTTGGCAGGCTTTGTGGCCTCAGCAAGGGCTACCACCCCTGCAGTTTTGACCCCACTGTGTCTTAACATGTACATGTGACCCAAGTTCAGCTTTTAGGATTTTGGGGTGCAGTTTCTCTGAATCCCCTGCATCTATCTCCTTGAAATGTGGCAGAATTTGTGGCCTCAGCATGGGCTAGCATTTTTAACCTGCTGTGGCTTAACACATATGTAACATGAGTTTTGCTCTCAAGAATTTGGGGTGCTGTTTCTCCAAACCCCCTGAACCAATCTTCTTGGAACTTGTCAGACATCATGCCCTCAGAAGGGGCTACCATTTCTGCAAGTTTTATCCAAATCTGGCCAGAAATGACAACGTTATAGCCTGTTTTGACCTTCCCCATTATAGCCTATGGGCGAAACGTTGAAACAGGGCCAAAACGGCAAAACATTTTGATGGAACAAAATGGAACAGCCGTTTCAACTTGAAACAAAAGCTGAAATGAAACACCGTTCTGTCAAAATGCAGTGCTTCTGTTTTACACAGCCTTACTATGAACCTATAAGATCTGATCTGCAGGAAGGTGTTGAGTACCTATAGTCTAACCTGCTTAATTACAGCACCAGATGGAGTGTATAAGCATCACAATAAGGCAACTACACTACTTCCAGTTCAGAAGATATTATACATGGAGTAAGTGTGGCATATCTTTGGATTGCCCTGCCTAACACAAAAATTGAACTGTATAGACATATAGACTATATTTTGAAAAAAGTGCTATGCAACAGTGAATACAATTTCTTTTCTAAGCATTCATTTCAATGAGCAAAGAAATTCCTCTTTACAAGTTTACTGTGAAGGAAATAGTCATAACTTTTATAAGCCTTTGTCCACTTGTTATAGTTTGTAGTTGAAAAATTGACTTTTGGGCTGCAATGTTTTGCATCTGATCTGAACCACATGTGTAACACTCCATATACTGGAACTGAACTTTTTAAAGATAAAGGCAATATTGAATCATTTGTCTGAACTAAAAAAAAAAAGATACAACAATCATAGAGCTTTTACAAACACCTCCATTTACTCACAGCTATTTAACAGTTCTGAAGCTCCTTGTTAGACCATTGTTCCCTTACAGATTCAAGTAAATACCTGACAGAATTTGTCTCCAACTAAAAAGGTTAACTTCATTAAACTAGTAAGTTTTCAACTGCTGTGGTAGGTATTAATTCAGATGATAGTATCATTTGGTTTAAAAAGGGAACAGTTTGTTTGCTTTTGGGTCAGTATGAAATTGGCTTGACTTTGCCTTTCTGAAAAATTCAATACATTCCTTCGAAATATCGGTGAATCAGTACTCTGTAGCAAGTAATGTTGCATGATCAAGGCAGTGGACTCTATATTAGATACTTCTTAAACTTTAATGGATTTCTGTGTGCCAGTCTTTGTAGGAGAGGTCAATCCAGCCAGTGTTTATCTAAGTTCTGCAGCTGACACTTTGTATTCTCTCCACCCACCTCCTGTCTACTTACTTTTATTATGCAGGCACAAATGGATTTCATGGTCCTTCCCTCCTTGGTCCCCGTATCCTTTGCCTATGCCAAGCTCATTTAGGTCTTTAAAATAACATTTAGTCAGATCTTCACATGCTCAACAACAAGCCACTGTTGTGGGTCTGGCAATCCACTTTGGTTTCTACTGCAGACTAAGAATTCTGTGGGAACTTCATTTGTATTACAAATGACTTATTGAATTAAATATAAAAACAAATGCAATGACTACTGTATTCTTCAGATTGATATTATATTAATTTTGTTTCATTCTCTCCACACAATTTTGGAAAAATCTTCAGAATATCAAAGCACATTGCTGCAACGTAGAGGTTGTTAAGATGGATATTTGGAGGCTTTTTGCTTCTTGGGAAGTGGTGGAAGCAGTCTGGTATTACAGAATAAACACATTATATGGATGTTCCTACTGAAGTGATCCGCAATTATAGTTCTGATATTTGAATCGCCATCTTTAGTTTGCAGAATTAATTCCCTATGTAAGTGAATGGAATAAATCATTATGTTCAAAGCTGTTGCTTCACATCAACTTCAGGATCAGTGGGTGTGTCTACACCTCCAATTAATGTGAAGCAATAAATTCCAGACCTTACTGCTCCAGAGTTTATTGCTCCCAGGTGCACTGTTTGAACATGTACCCGGGACCGCAGCATGCTGAGCCAGGTCAGAGTAATCCTGACTAGCAGTGGGCCCTGGGAGTCAGCCTGCCAGCCTGGGTCTGCTCCCCTTGAGCTCAGCATGCTACAGAGGGGCCGGGGCACAAGGGTGCTCTAGTGCAGGGCTAGCTGGCAGGCAGCCCCAACACTGAAGCATCTGTGTGCCTTAGCCAGCCATGTCAGCATCTATATGGACTCTACTGCAGAGTAAAAAACTCTGCAGCAGGGTAGTACTTGTATTACTAGTATTACTTGTAATACAAGTACTACCCTGCTCCAGAGTTTATTAGTTTACTCCAGCCTCTTAGGGGCGTACATGTAGACACCAAGATGTTTACTGTGGAGCTAATTAGTCTACTCTGCAGTAAATGTCTCGTGTAGATGTGCCCAGTGAGAATTTGTTTATTTTCAGTTTGTGTTTTATAATTACCTTGCAACCAGGAGGATTTAGAATTCTTTTTATTTTTTTTTAAATTAAAGCTTAGCTACTGAAGCACCGTGTTATTTCTGAGCAGTTTCTGTGGCTTTGAGACGCAACATTCTGGTTTTATTAAACAATCACTACTAATCTTTAGCTATTCCTATAACAAGTTTTACAGCAGTCTATAAATGTAAAATAAATTGAAGGATCACTAGTTAAACATCCTTTATATCATATACCCAGACATACAGTGGATTGGGTGGGAATATGAGAGGTGGGATTTTCAAAGATATTTAATAGCACTTAGGCATATAGTCCACATTTTCAGTTGGAACTGCACAGCAAAATGTTATTTGTATCTTTGAAAACTCACCCCTAGGAATGGTCAAGGTATGTCTGCACTCTGATTCCACCTCTGGAAGAGCACACTGGTTTGTAACAGAGCTTGCATGCATATTTTCAGGAAGCATATGGCCTTAAATCTGATTTTTTAGCACAAAACATAGCAGCCCTGCCACTTCCATTCAAAAACATGGCAGGAGATGCTGCTCAATACCTTTTATATATTATTAGCCTAGCAATTAGAGCACTTTCTCAGGAAGTGGGAAACTTAAGTTTTAGGTCCTACTCGGCCTGAAGAGCAGGCACTGAAAATGAACTTGGAGTACCACTGGCTGTGTCCACATGAGCTGGGACATTTGTTTCCCCAGGGCCATGAAGCCCTTGTTTCACTGCTAGTTGTTCCTAGGGAATGTTCCTTCACGTGCTGTGGTGCTGCAAGTGGGGTAGGGTGGCAGGAGCTCATAACTGTGCTGGCCCCAGCAACCTTACCTGGGGCCCTAAGGGAGCTGCAGCCGTGGTGCTTCTGCAGTTCAGAACCTGTATGGCAGCTGGAGCATGGCTTCAGCAGGCTAGGCTCCAGTTTGGGGCAGCCCACGCTGCCACCATGTGCACCACCCTGCTTTTTTTTGGTGTGAGTTTTTGGACCCTGGGATTTCCCAGGGTCAAACCCCCCCCCCACACACACTGCACGGAAGCAGCATAGGCAACACCTGCATATGCAGTGTGTAGCACTAGGCCACCCTGGGCCACACAGGTACCACAGGTCTGCACTCGCTGACCTTACTTCTAGCTCTGGAACGTATCAGTATTTTAGGGTAGGCTGGATATACTCAGCCCTGCTCTCCCTGAGATCCACTGCCATGCTTGTATAGACAATCAGTTACCACCCTGCTGTTTTCTGATTCTAAGTAAAGCTGGCACCCAGCTGCTTAGACTAGGATATACACCAGAAAGCCAAATGGCAGGATCCTAGGAGACTTTCAGGTCTAAAATGGAGATACCTCAAGGCTGAGTTTTACATCTGTGCTTTGAACTTGGGCATAAAGTCTACCTAAACCCTTTTTTAAGTCTGGACCATAATGTTTATTGTTGCCAGTCATTTTGTGGCAGCATGCAAAGCCAACCTGCTTTCATTAAGGAACAGATCTGTCTTCTACCAGTGTTCATAAAGCATTTCTGAATCTTGTGCACTAAGTCAGTGATTCTCAGCCTTTTTTAGACTTAAGGCATCCTTTGGAAAATGTCAGCTCTCAGCTTTCATTCTTTTCTAGACTATGGAAAAATAATAGAGCGATTCTTCTGTTACAAAGAACTCAGAAAGACCACATCTGGTCAGAATGTTTTTGACCCTATCTGGAAATTGCAGGCTTAAGTTGCAGCAAGGGAAGTTTAGGTTAGATATTAGGAAAAACTTTTTTACTAGGAGGGTTGTAAAACACTGAAACAGAGGTTGTACACTCTCCATATTTGAAGGCTTTTAAGACCCAACTAGATAAAGCCTTGGCTGGGATGACCTAGCTGAGGCTGGTCCTGCTTTGAGCAGGGGGTTGGACTAAATGACCTTGCGAGGTCTCTTCCAATCCTAATTTTCTATGATTCTACGAAACCTCTGGGCTCATCATGTGGACCATATGTAAGTGTTTGCACATCAACCAGTACTAATATTGAGGGCTTCCCCTACATGCTACAAGTATTGCACAATTACATGGTAAATTGTATAATTACCTTAAGACCAGCTACACATGCAAAGTTTTTATCACATAATAAAAAGCTCCAACAAGCTATAAAGTTAGACATCAAAAATGTGTGCTACCTTTATACCTGGTTCCTATTGAGCTTTAATTTGCATATGTAGCAGGGTCTCCCCTGTGGCTGGGAGCCTTGTCAGCTGATGGGGCTCTCAGCCACAGGGGTGTATCATGGACAGCATGACACCCCTGGGCCTGTGGGATCATGGCTGCTGAGATCCCCAAGACTCAGGGGTGCAGGAAACTCCCAGGCCTCAGAGATTGTAGCTGCTGCTATCCCCCAGGTCCAGGGGTGTATGAAACCCCCAAGCTTTGGGGATCATGGGAGCCATGATCTGCCAGGCCCCAGGGGTTTCATGCACCCCTGTGCCGTGGGGATCATGGTTGTCATGATCCCTCAGGCCCAGGAGTTTCAAATTTTTTTTATTATTAATTTTCCATGTTCCATGCCAAATCAGCCAAATCAATTCCAAATCCATGAGCATTGGTGACACATAGGGGGTGCACATGGGTGCACATGCATCCCATAAGATTGGTGGTGCACCCCTGTAGCTGAAAGTGTTGTGGCTGCCTGTGGGAGCTCACCGCTCACCACCACCACACTCCTGCCAACAACAGTGCCGCTGCCACGTGTGGGAGCTCGCCATGCCCCCCCAGCCTCCCAGGGCACGCAGCGTTCATGTCCGTGAGTCAGTCCAGAACCGTAAGTGGCCCTACTACTGGCAAATATTCTCCACCCCCAGCTGGGGCTTCAGATGTTTCCAAATCCTTTGGCAGGCATCCTATATGTAGGCCCAAGCCCAGAGGCTTGGGATTTGGATACCCCCGAGTTTTGCTTGCCCTCAACCATATGGCCACAGTAGCAAGCTAGGGAGGAGTCTTCAGTTTCCATAAAGTGGGCATAAAGTCAAGTTCTTTCCACTCCAGCAGCTAAGTGGGAGATTTACTATACATTACCTTTGCAAGTCCTATGCCCATGCCAGGAGAGTGGATGCCCCCAGCTGTGACTAGGAAAACTGCCTTGGTCATGGTGTTTTCCCTGTGAGGTAAGCATAGGATTATGATTGATCTGAGCAGAAAGGCCAAGGAGTTTCATGCACCAGTGAGCATTGGGAATTGTGATTGCTGCAGTCCCACAGCCCTGGGGGTATGTGGGATGCTTCAATGGCTGGGAGTCCCTCAACTGAGGGGGATCCCAGCTGCAGAAGCTTCCTTCTTGCTGGTGCAGAGGGACAGTCAGGCCCCCTCTACACACAGAAGTAAAGACATGATGGGGTCTAATGTATGATCCACATAATTGTGTCTCTTGCCATGTCACACATCATGGGAGGAGGCTTGATTTTCGGATCGTGCATTACATCTCATCACGCCTTTGCCTACATGTGAAGAGGGGGCCTGAGGGGGCACCATCTTTAAAAGGATCCCACCACGACACCCTGGTTGAGGATCACTGCACTAAGAGAACCTCACCATAACTATATCGCATATGAAAGTAATCAGTAAGCCAGCCTCTGCATAGTTTAACCACATGTAAGGTTTACTGGAAACAGCTTCACTATAACCACACTCCATATAAACCCATTACAGTTATTAGAACTTTGATTTACTTATAAAGTGTATAACCTTATGGAGGTTTTTACTAGGCCTCTTATTCCTATGCACCATAAAATCCCTTTCACTCATATCTGGTTTGATATCCTTGCAGAAAGTTTTGGCGAATTCCTATGTCCACCCTCTAGCATTTTTGTTGTAATTAATGTTCTTTTTTTCAGTTAATTTGAATATTGCCCCAGAGATGGTCAATATCCCCTAACATTCAGGACCATATTATAATCAATAAGAGACTAAATTATCTTCTTAATTATCCATTAGAAGCAACTCTCAGAGGTACCTTTGCACACCTTGAGAAAATGTATCTTTCAATACATGAAGTAATCACATGAAATTATGAAGTTAGCCCTGTGAAAAATTAATGCAAGACAGCATTGCTATTGGACATCTGAAAAATATTTTACACAAAGTTTTACTTTATTTTTCACATATTGTTTGACTGAATTTTACATATAATATTGCCATAGGCTAATTTCATCTGTAGGTTGGTGGGGATCCTGGCAGGTCCTCCCAGAAGGGTTACTTTGTGGGGCTCAAACTCCCCTCACACCCTACCCTCACCACTTCCTGGATGACACATGTTGGGCCTGAATCTTACATGGCCCAAAACCATTGGCAGCTCAGCACTGGAGGGCCCAACAAATACCTAGATTCATAGATTCATAAATATTAGGGCTCAAAGGGACCTTGGAAGATCATCAAGTCCAGCCCCCTGCCTGAAGGCAGGAAGTCAGATGGGGTCATAGGTTCCCAGCAAGATAAGCATCCAATTTTTTCTTGAAGGTGTTCAATATAGGTGTTTGAACCACCTCCGATGACAGGCTATTCCAGACCTTGGGGGCTTGGACAGTAAAGAAATTCTTCCTTACATGGAGCCTGAAACGGTCTTGCAGTAGTTTATAACCGTTCAACCTTGTTATCCCTTGGAGCTCTCTGGTGAACAAATGTTCCCCCAGATGCTGGTGGTCACCCCGATAAACTTATGGGTGGCCATCAGATCACCCCTGAGCCCGTGTTTTTCCAGGCTAAATAGCCCTGTGGCTCTCAGCCTGTTGTTGTAAGGTCTGCTTTCCTGACCTCTGATCATGCGTGTGGCTCTTCTCTGCACTCTCTTGAGCTTCTCCACATCCTTTTTGAATTGTGGAGCCCAAAACTGGACACAGTACTCCAGATGCGGCCTCACCAAGGCCGAGTACAAGGGGAGAATGACATCCTGGGCGTCCCATGGGACAGAAGCATCTGTGGATGCAAGCCAGTGTTTTGGTCACTTTGCTAGCCACAGCATTGCATTGGAGGCTCATGTTCATCTTGTGGTCAATGATGACACCCAAGTCTCTTTCTTCCATAGTGCTAGCCAGTGTAGCACTGCCTATCCTGTAAGGATGCTGCAGGTTTTTCCTCCTAAGGTGGAGAACCTTGCATTTTTCAGTGTTAAACACCATCAGGTTCTCATCCGCCCATTTGCTGAGCCTGTCCAGGTCGGCCTGGATCGATCTCGTCTTCTGGTGTGGATGCTTTGCCCCAAAGTTTGATGTCATCAGTGAACTTGGCCAGTCCACTTCTGACTCCAATGTCCACATCATTAATGAAGATGTTGAACAATATGGGTTCAAGGACAGAGCCTTGGGGGACCCCACTGGTCACAGGACACCATGAAAAGTGACTTCCATCAATTACCACCCTCTGAGTCCGACCACGGAGCCAATTCCCCAGTCAGCGGATCGTGGTGGACCTAAGGCCACAATTGGCCAGTTTCGCCAAGAGGTGATCATGGGATACCAGACGGAAGTCTTTTCTGAAGTCAAGCTATATGAATATATGACATCAATCTCTTCTCCCTTGTCCAGGTGATAGGTCACCTGGTTGTAGAAGGAAACGAGATTGGTGAAGCAAGACCTACCCGTAACAAACCCATGCTGGCTATCCCTCAAGATATTGGCATCAGCCAGTCCGTTAAGGATGGCCTCTTTATTTAATAAACTTTTCTAAGACCTTCCCCGGGATAGAGGTCAGGCTGATGGGCCTATAGTTTGCCGGATCCACTTTCCTCCCTTTCTTGAAGCTTGGCACCACATTGGCCTTCTTCTAGTCTTCAGGCACTACACCAGAGCACCAGGAGTTCTCGAAGATCTGTGCCAGAGGCTGAGCTATGATGCTTGCCAGCTCCTTTAGTATCCTGTGGTGTAGATTGCCAGGGCTGGCTGACTTGAAGGTATCCAGCCTCTCAAGGTGTTCCTTCACAAGATCAGCATTGATGGAGGGCGGGGGATCTCCCTCACCCAGACCTCCCTATCCCATAGCGGGCATGGCGTCCCATGGGACTGATGAAAGACTGACGCAAAGTACCCATTTAATAGATTGGCTTTTTTCCTGGGCATCAGTTTTCTGTTGTCCCATCTAGTTTAGCAGGAGTGCAATGTTGTCCTTGCTTTTCCTCTGGCTCCCCACATATCTGAAAAAGGACTTTTTATTGTCCTTGATACTCAAAGCTAGTTGGAATTTAGTTGCAGCCTTGGCTTTCCTGGTTTGATCCCTAGAGGACCGGACTAGTGCAGAAGGAGTTTAGATGCTTTCACTTGAGCCCACCCAAGGCCATTCTCTTTATTTAATCAATCACTTCTGGATTCACAGGTCCATCAATTAAGACCAGCCCACCTAAAGTCTACCAGGCCAAATGACCTTTAATCAGTTCCTCCTGTATTCTGAGGCCAACCAGTCTGGGTCAGTCCTTTAAGGCCCCAAGCAAATAATCAGGTGAGTAATAAAAATGAATTTAAAGCATCTCTTATTTCGTGGATTAATCAGCTCATCTTAGTCCTTTAAAGTTCCTAATTGAATACTGAAATAGGTAATCCAAAACAAATGAAGTCAAGTACCTCCTAGACTCCTGGGTCAGTCAATTCAGTGGGAAAAAAATTCTGCTGGATTTCCCCCCCGCCTCAACTCTTCAGGGCCAGGACTTCCAGTCACCTTCTGTGATGAAAGCTGTCCCTCCAGCTGCTTTACATGACACTGGGGAAGTTATACCGACTAAACTAGTGACACCTACCTTTATCATAATTACATTTAAAGCTACCTTAGAGGCATATTAAGGTTTTGGGAACAAACACTCAAAAGTTAAGAAATAGAACAATTAAATTTGACCCAGAGATCTTAATTCAGTTCCTTTGTGCATATATACATTGTAATACAGTCTTTATACAATCACATACTGCAATTTCAGCAGGACCCTGGCTTATTTGGTGAATGACTATTTATTCAGTTCTTATTTCCTCTTGGAATAGGTAGCCCTCTGCTGTATTTAACATTTACACCCCTGTGAAATTTGATAATGGTATTATCCCAATTTTATAACTAGAATACAGACACAGAATAATTAAGGTCTAAATTGTCAAAGGCAACTAAAATTATTGGATGCTTATCTTGAGGCATCTTGTGTCTCATTATTCAAACTATTCATCATTTATACAGAACTATAAAAGTGCAAAGAATAGCTTCTGCCAGCTGCATTTGCAGTTGTGAGTGCTCTGGAAATCTAGTCCCAAATATCTTATGTTAGGGACCCTAAAAATGAAAAATGCATAGGTAGGGTGACATTCTATTTTTTCCTGGTCATCTAAGTGGCCATTTTTGGCAACACCACAATCTATTCTCGGTGGTCCTGCACACATGGAGAGCTCGGCTGATGGTTGCAATCCATACAGGCCTTGAGCAGCAGTTTCATTACTAGACTGACTTCCATGCAGTGATGGCATAGGTGAACCTAGCTGTCAAGGAGGGGATTTTTAGGGTAGCTTGTCATACTTAATGCTTTAAAGTTGTACCTGTTTATAGAGTGGTGAATTATAGCATTGTTTAAAGTTTTCTTTATAGTCAGCCTAAAGTTCTGTATAGCCTTGTTGTTATCTGAACTTTTTATTTTGCTGGTGTTTGCAATATCAACTGGCCTTGTTTCCTGAAAGCAGCTTATGGCCTTGAGTTTGCTCATATGATGTTTCTTTCCTTTTTCTATCCCTGTGAGAAGCTTTTCTAACACAACATAGTAATAGTTTGTTACTAGCTCAAATTAACCGAATTTGGCACTAACCAGCTGAATCAGAGGGATGCAATGATTGGGTATGTTAATGGAAAGTGATAAAGGAGACCAATGGACAATGCTTGAAGTAAGACACTGGAAAAAAGCCAAATTAAGCAGTGTGCTTGTAATGGATGTTGAACAAAGGAATATGTTGACAGGATAAAATAGGAACAATATCCTGACTGCATATAGACCAATCCAAAAGCAAGGAGTCATTAAAGGAGTCAAGTTAAAGAAAAGCATAAAAGGGGGAAGCAAGAAAGTTAAGTGTCATCATCATCATCATTTATATCATGAATCCAGCTTTCAACACCTGTCTGGATCATCCCAGCCGACGTACCCTTTGCTTCAGGAACTGAGTGACCGTCTTTTCTGTGAGGCAAAGTAACATCTGGGATTGGGTGAGATCATTGTACTAAGTGTTTTCCTCTCTCTGAATATAGAAACTGCTAAGATAATACTTGTTGTACTAATAAAGTTAGACTTTGATTTTAGGACACTGAGTTGTCTGTGTTCATATTTCATGTTCCATTTAAGGGTTAATTGTCCTTTAATGATCCCTAAGCTCTATCTGCTGATCAGTGCTGCGAACATTTCTTTTACTAGAATCAGCATTGACCATAGCACAGGGCAAACAACTGTCTACACACTGCTTGACATCTTGCTTCACAAAGGGCCACCATCCTGTTTGAGACACTATCTCCATCGTCTTTTTCTACCCTAGGTGTCCTTTCTCATATACAAACTGTTTCTTTTTTAGGTAACATCTACCTTAAAATTTTCCTTTAGATATGTGAAGTAAAAGGCTTTCAAAAATATACTGTATATTAAAAATAATTCCTGAAAGTATTATGCTCAGTAAATGAACCAAACTGATTGTTTCTGGTCACCCTGCCATTCAAGATTTTAGAAGTCGTATCTCAGCCTCTCACACCTTATTTTTATTCATAGAATGGAAGGAGAAAAAGTTTCTTGCTATCCAACTCCCGATCAGTTTCTCAACTTTAAATGATGCAGTCATTGAATTGGTTTACTTGAATAAACTGAAAAAAGGAAGTATTCTTGTTGCACCAGCAGGCTACTGGAGTCATAGGTTAGTTGATTGCTTCAGCAACTTTATATGCTTCAGTAACTTCAGGTTCCTAACCAGTGACTTCCACCAGTTTTACAAATATGTAAAACTTAATATTTTTAACTATTATAGTAAGTTATAATAAGTTTGGCCCTTGATCTAAGTTGTTATTTAAAATTTAGTTTTCAATAGGTTTATTCCTCCAAAATATTTAAATTAAAACATCTATTTTTTATTATTTTTAATGATTGACTCTTTTTGATTCTACCTGGGTTGCACACAGGAAGGATTCTGAACACAGGCAATATGATCTAGTGCAGTGATTCTCAAACTTTTTTAGACTCAAGGCACCCTCCCCTTGTTAGACTCATACCTTGAAAAGGCTAACTCTCAGTTTTCACTCTTTTTTTGGGTGTGGAAAAATACTAGAGCAATTCTTTTGTTGCAAAGAACTCAGACCACAACAGGTCAGAAAGTTTACATTAACACTATGAATTTCTATTTGAAAACTCTGGATTTATTTTGTGAATCATGTTTGCATACCTAACATTGCTAACATTGTGTGGCACCCCGGAAAAGATCACAAGGCATCTTGGTTGAGAATCCCTGGTCTATTATCTCTTCTCTGGTGTCATAATAGCCCCAAGTGGACAGGAGGAGCAATTGCGAGTAGTGTCCTACCCATGCTGCAGCCCTAGAATTGCACAAATCTAGTCAGCTGCAGGAGCTATGAGGGGCTGGAGCATGATCTCTAAAGGCAAAATCTGTGAAAAATAAAACAGCCAAGCTCCAGTAAGTCTCTATTGAGTATATGTATGCTATATTTTACTTTTTAAAGCCTACAGCTTGCAGTCAACTTTGGACAATTGCTCACCTGAGCAGCAAAAAAGCACATTTGTGACAATAGGGTGACACATTACAAGACCTTTCCCCAAAGTATTGACTGTCCTTTCAATGAAGCGGTTATAAGAATTGATTTAAATTGAGAAAAATCATGCATTTCCCCCCAAATTTCTTCTTGGAGACAGCTAAATTATTTCAACCCAGAAGGTTAAAGGTGGGGCTTTCTACAGCTGTTTCCTTCAGGTTTTTATATTGTTCTCACCTCAAAAGTCAGGGCAGCAGCCTATCACACGAGTTCGGCCTCAGGGGAACTTTATACAAATCTTACTTAGGGATGTAAATTTTAAGAATATGAATGGAAAAAGAAAAGAAATATCTGAACAGCCCCTTGTGAGAGATCCAAGGACATTAAAAACATAGTTTGTCATTATGCCAACTCCATTTGTGAGTCCCAAGATGGTACTTTGAGGCTCCCTGCAGAAGTCAATGAAATATCTCTGCAGGAAAAAAATGTGGAGTTAAAATATTTTCATTCATATGCACAGTGTGGGAAAGCAATAACACAATGCAGACTTTTGTGGCACATACAAAATAAAATTATATTAAAATGACCTCTAAATATAATTTCTCATATTGCATTTTTTCCTAAAAGAAGCCAAAGA
Source organism: Crocodylus porosus (assembly GCF_001723895.1). NCBI lineage: Eukaryota > Metazoa > Chordata > Crocodylia > Crocodylidae > Crocodylus > Crocodylus porosus. Next base: position 120,822,760 of record NW_017728886.1, on the reverse strand, counting down.
AAACAAAGGTATAATTAGTGATAGAACCTCTGAAGAGTCAAATTACAATATTTTGGATTCTCTATTTATAAGAAAATATTTTAACAAACAAGACCTTTGCATAAATACATTAAGGCAATTCATCTTAATGAAGACATCAACAAAACACCTGTACATTCATTTTGTTATGTTGATTCCTTCTCCTCAAAGAAGCTGGTATACAATTTTTCTCCTCTCTCTGTGGTAGAGCAGTTAAATTCATTTTAGCTGCAAAAAAAAATTGATTAATATGATGAATTGCATTTTTAACATGTAATAGTTAAAATGCACTTGTACCTTGAAAAATAACCTGGTAATATTTTGGTGGGATTATAGATTTATTAGTCTCAGAGACTTCATATCCATTTATGAGATGATTTTTATAATTTGACAATCCTGCACACATAGGCCCCAATCCTGCATGAGTCCTTCTGGGTAGAGCAATTTAGGCTAGGTATAGATGTTACATTTAATGTGAGTTAAGCAAGCAGAAAGCATGTTAAAGCCATAACAGAGCAAACATTCACAGCACTTTAAAAACTTTAAATATGGTACATCCAGCTCTAAGTTAACCCTCAATGGTGTAGTATTAGAAGTTCCCAGCTCTGCTTCCAGCTCCTCCAATCAGAGGCCAGGCAGCTCAACGTGAGGTTGAGGCTCCAGGAAGGTCAAGACCCCTAGCAGGCTGGCACACTACCACCAGTAGTGGCTGTGTGCTAGTGTTCTTGCCTTCTACATGAGACAGCTGGGTTCAAGTCCCAGCTGAGATGACTTGGAGTGAGTGACTGAGTGAGCTAACAAGCAGCAAATCTTGCAGTAGAAAGGGTCTATTGTGTTTTCTCCCCCTCCAGGTACCAAGGCCCTATATTTCCTTGACATTCTGCATTTTGTGCCTTTTTATATTTCACCAACCCATATTGTTTGTTCTGCTGTTTGTGTTTTATATTTTGTTAACCCTATTTTTTGTCAATGATTGTAAGTGTCTAACCTTTGTTGAATCCTGCCCCCTTGGGGCATTGTAGTGTCCACTATACCCTCCGATTTATGCCTGTTATGTTCCCAGTATTAAAAGGTATATGGTTAAATCCCAATTGGCAGTCTGGCTCTGCTCTGTAGGGGGAGGAGAGTCCCTACACCTCCCACAATGCTTGTGTACCTGCTCTGATCCCTTCAGTTGGAGAGGGGGTACCTCTTGGAGTATCGCCTGGGTTACAAACGTCTGTACCACATCCATTGTACTTTAATGTAGGTCACATTCTGTTGCCATCCCAGGGGCCCCTTGCTGGGTGACTTGCTAGCTTTGGCTGGTGCTCACCTGCTTGGAATGAGCACTGGCCAAGTCCTGTCCCAGGGCTGCCACAGAGGGGGGACAGAAAAGGCTCTGTCTTCTCCCTGTGCAGCCAGGGGCGGAGTGGGGAAACAGCCTCTCTACCACATGGATCCCCACCAAGCTTGCAGGCTCAGGTCTTGGTGGGGGCCAAGCCAGCTTCATGCAGCAAAGAGGCTTTGTTTCCAGCCCCTGGCCCTAGTTCCTGGCATGGCAAAAAGCTAGGCAGGGCAGCTTTGCACTGCTAGCTGCTGCTGTCAAGATGCCGGGGCAGGGGGAGAAGACCAGGCCCAGTCCTATCCACGAAGTCCCAGCCAGCAAGCTGTGGAGGGGCTCTTATGGTACGAGGGGTCCATTCTCCCCCCTCCCCTCAGCCATTGCTGACAGTCCCAGCTGGTGGGGGGACTGGGTGGAGAGAGAGGCTGCCTCCTGGGAGGTGTGGAGGAGTGGCCAGTGCAGGCAGGCACTGAGTGCTCCCACCACTGAATGGCAATTGTCTGTTCAGTTCAATCCCACTTGAATTTATAAGACTTTAAGTAAAGGGCAACAGTTAGCTGCCAGGGGCTTTTTGAATGTCTGTACTTAGCCATAGATAACAAGGTAATGGACACACAGGCAGGCAGTATAATTACCAGTTCACTGGTGGAGTGGCACAAGACAGAGCCATTATGAGAATTTTTTCTGGAAATTGCTGCGGTAGAAAATGCCTGAAAGCCAGTGATAAACAACTGAGGGAGGAGGGGAGAACATGGACAGAGTTATCCACTGACTGCACATAAAATGCTTTGAAAGGAAAAATAATTTTAAAAGAAAAATACGTGAAATAAAAATATTTTTTTCTAATCTCTTTCAGCTAAAATAAACTTAACCATTGCTTGTAGCAAGAATAGGTAAGACATTTCCAGGCAGGAGAGTGATCTTAAAATTATTTGTTTCTTACTAACTCAGCTATCCTTAACTGATAGAAACCACACTCCCCTAAGATTTTCAAAGTAAGCACTGAGCATTAAATGCAGTTTTTGTCAAGAAAATAATTTAGTTAACTTGTCTTGAAAAGTGCTGAATTTTGTACCTGTAGCCCAGGTAACTTGGGTATATACGCCCCTTCTCCAGCTGAAGGGAATTGTTAGCTGGCAGGTGTGCTGTGGGGGAACTGCACACCACTCAGTTTCCCTCTGTCCCTATAAAGCCAGGCCAGGACAGTCAGGGGACTTAACTATATACACATTTATTTATATAAACTTGTCACAAGGGAAAGGAACTTGGATATAAACCTATGTACAATATATATCTATTATATTATATTATATTATATTATTTGTTTAGATAGCTAAACAAATAATATAAACAATACCCTCTGGGTAAATGCTATAAAACGTTACACTAGTGCTCCAGATACAGGTAAGTATCTGATCCAAGACAGATAAATCCCAAAATAAACATAGATAGCCAACAGATAAACTATAGATAAGTATAGGTGAACAATAAATAAGCCACAAATAAATATAAATAAACAACAGGTGAAATAATAGCAACAGGGGCTCCTAGCAGAGCCCTAGGACTCTGCTCATCTACTAATTTACAAACATGAGAGTTCACAAAATATAAGGCTTATGGTGCAAGAACCTCAAAAATAAACTTAATCCCAAGGGGAAACCCCAGTGCCCTTGGTTTTTTTCCCAAGCCCTACAAAGAAGCTGGTAACTTCAGGGAGGCCCTCCTAGTGAGACCTCCACTTTCAGGAGCCCTTAACTAACCAGAGAGGACTCCTCTTCCCCTGTGGGAATCCTTTTTCCCTACAACTCATGGCTCCCAGGCCTGGAGGGTGGCTCTTGTCCTCTGTGGCAAGCTGCTCTCACTTGCGGTGGGCTTTGGGGGCAGTCGCTGTCCCCTGGAACAGGGCTCCACTATCCAGGGCTTCTGGAGTCTCTGGTTTGGCCCTGTCTGCTGGCTCAGTAGCCCAAGCACCATCTGGCTTCCTGGACTCAACCCCTTTCTATGGTCTGGAGGCCTGAGCTGCCTTGTGCTGCACCAGGCTAGGTCCGCTAATGGACCCTATGTGCAGCGCCTTCTGCCCCAAGCTCCCAGTCTTGTTCTGGGGGTTGAGGACCTAAGCCGCCAAAGCGCTCCAAAAATCCGGCTCCATGCACCGGCCTGTGCATCATGTCTCTCGTTGCACACCAAAGGCTGCAGACCCAAACTGCCTCATGCAGCTCCCAGGGTCTAGACACCGTGCTGAGCACCAAGAGCCTAGCTGCTGTAGCTATCCACTGTTCCCCGCCGATGGAAGTCTTCAAGGGCACTTCTGGGCTATTGCTTCACCCTGCTGAGCAGCTCTTCTAAGCCCCACTCTTCTCTCTTCTCTGTCCTGGGCACACAGCTCTTTTTATACGCTCCAGGGCTCCGCCCCTGAAGTCTTCTGGACCTGACAGTGTTGCAGTCTTCAATCAGGTTCAAGTGGGGGGGAGCTTCTCTCCTCCTCCCCTCAGGAAAGGGGTGTGACTTAACTCCTCTTGCTTTCTCCTGATTGGTGGATGGGCTCTACAAATCAAAATAGCAAAATCCCAAGCCTGGGACTCAACCAAGCTCTGAAAGGCAAGCCTGCTACATAACTACTAATGATCCTTCTGCACTGCATGAATCCCCATCTGGAAAGAGAGGATCTGAAGTTTGCTTTAGGTTTTTTTAACAGCTAAACACAAGTATTGATGCTGAAATGACTTTGGTAGTACAGTACTACATTAAAATACTAGTTTTCATCTTGACAATGTGTCCAGTGCTTTACTGGAAGTTATTTTCACACCTGAATTGATTTTTACCTGAGTAAGTACTTCCACACCTGAGTTAATGTTTTTACCTAGAGTTAAAAACCAGTCTTCAGGGTTGTGAAATGGGAGCTAAATTAAGAGGAGAAGCTAATAGCCAGCAGAAATGCAGAAGAAAGGACAGTTTATTTCAAAGGTGGGCAAAATACCATGGGGTCCCTAAAAAAATTTAGAAAATTAAAATTTGTCTGTACTTGGTTCCTGTCAAAGATGGCAGAAACCAGGGGCAGTAGGAACCAGGGGAAGCTCCAGTGGATTCTTGCAAGAGCAGGACTCACCTGGTCCAGGCTCCCCAGTTGGAAGCCCCTGCAGGGGCTTCTGGCCTGGGACCATGTGGGAGGGGAAGGGCAGGGGATGAGCTGGTGCTGAGTGCAGGGGGAAAAGCAGCCTCTCCCTTTCCCCATGGCTGGCACTCCCTGCTGCAGCCACTCGCAGCCTGCACGGGGCTGTCCTGAGCAGTCTGGGCCCCTCACAGCTCTGAGCTCGCCCATCCGGGCTGCGCCATGACGGCAACAGCGCTTGCCACGCTGGGCAGTGTTGGCTGCTGCTGCCCACCCGGAGTTCATACCATGGTAGGCTGTAGTGCGGCTGCCACCACTGCCTCTGTGCTGCCTAGTGCACGAGCTTTGGGTGGGCAGCAGCAGCCAACACTGCCCAGCGCAGCAAGTGGGGGGGCCGCAGTTGTTGCCATCATGGTGCAGGCCCAATGGGTGAGGCTGGAGTTGCACAGGGCCCAGGCTGGCAGCAGGGGTGGGTTACAAGCTGGTGCTGAGTGTGGGGGAAAAGCGGCCCCTCGCCCACCCCGTGGCCAGCACCCCATGCTACAACTGCTTGCAGCCTGCTTTGGGCTGCCTGTGCTTGCTCAGGACAGCCCTGCACAGGCTGCAAGCAGCTGCAGCAAGGAGCACCGGCCACAGGGTGGGAGAGGGGCCACTTTTCCTCCACACTCAGCACCAGCTCCTTCCCTGCCAGCACACTGCCCCTCACCTGTACCGCAGGGCTGGGGGGCACTGGGAGTGAGCGGGCAAGGGAGCACAGGGCCTGCACCAGTGTCCCAGGGCCAGTGCCAGCAGGGCCCAGAGCAGGGCAGCAGGGGTACAGCGTCCTGGCTGGCAGGGACTCTATAGAACCGTGCCAGCTCCCCCATCTCCCCGCTGGTGCAGCCCAGCTCAGCTCCACAGACCTCTGCCAGCCTGCACCCTGCTCTGGGCCCTGCCGGTGCTGGCTCTGGGACGTTGGTCCCAAGACATTGGTCCTACGATGGTGACCAGGAGGTGGGGCATCTGTTAAGGGGCGGGACTACCCATGTGGCCCTCGACAGCTTGCCAAAACTGGGTAAATGGCCCTCTGCCTGAAATAATTGCCCACCCCTGGTTTATTTAGTGGAACATCAAGGCCATTAAATAAAGGAGAGGGTCATTAACACCCATAGAATGAAAAGTTTAGAAGGAACCAGGTACAATATAATAAGCAACAAAGTCAAAACACTCCCTCATTGCTGCCTGACTAGAAATGCTGCTGCCACTGCCAAAAAGTTTGTTTTAAATTTTGGGTGGACCAGGAATTTAAAAGTAACATGCAATTGTGCAACTGCACCCACCCTCAATCTGCTCCTACATGTACTTACTGGAGGCAGGAAGGAGCAGTAGAGAGGAGAGGTATTGTATGGGGAAGAGACTGCAAGAAATTTATGACTATCCTGGCTTCCACAGTTTTGGATTGAGGTTTTTTTCATCTGTTTCAGAACAATATGATGAAAGGCTGGTGAGTCACAAGTTTTCCCTTTCCAAAACAAATGCTATCTACCATTAATAAAGGCTTAGCCAGCGTAACACTGAGCATGTTGAAGCAATGTCATATATTACTCCTTAATATTTTCTTTTGTGTAGCCCTTTCTCTCTTCTTGGCTTAAAGTTCTGTTTCAGAAGTGCTGAGCTTCAACCAAATCTTCTTCAAAGTTTTGTTTCAAGAGATACTTCTGTGTCATGTCAGGGCCACTTGCTTTATGTAGTCTTGTGAGATGTACAATATGAGTGGGATAAATAGATAACCTGGTTACAGCTATATTTTATTCTCTTGATTTATCTATGTCTTTAAAAGGAATCATTTTAAAACAAGGTTTTGCTATGCTGTGAAAATTGATTTTGCTTCATTATATAGGAAGTACCTAGTTAATACATCACATTCTTTTTACCCTTCTATCTGGCATGTCAATCCTTTAATATTTTTTCTTTAAAAAAAAAACAACCCTATGACCTGAAAATCATTTTAAAAATTGGCCCTGAGTCCTATCTGGTTTCTTTTTGATGGATAAAGAAAAGCTGGACATTTGGATATTTTTGTTTTGTTTTGCATTATATTATTCTGGTTTTTTAGGGAATTTTTTTTTCTGTCCATTTTTCTCCTTTGAAATTAGACATACATTTTTTAAGACTTTCTGGGGCTTACTAAGAATATACAAATTGTTAATTATTATACCTGAATTGAAGAAGGTCGAATCTTTTCAGGCTTCTTTTCTTCAAAATCATAGGTATTCAAGGTAAATTGATACTAAAATAGAATTTTTAAAAGTTTAACAATCTTTACCCCTTTTTCAAGGAATGGATGCACGAATGATTTAGTTCAGGGCAAATGGAATGAGGATTTACTGTGTATCAGTAACTATAGTTACTGTCTGCAGCAAATGGAAGATAAATGGCAATACCTTCACCTTCAATGGGGAGCAAAGTAGTGTGGGTTAGCATCCACTTACCACCAAGTAAAAATGTGTGTGCACACACAGGCATACAGCTATTGTGGAGCAGTTGACATTCAGTAACAACTGGCTTCCTTGGACCTCACGGTAAGTCTTTGATATGCCCATACCCCCAGTGACATAATTTTCTCTCCATTAATGGTAATGCTGCCAATTGTTCAGTTCTAGCGTCTTCCAGGCTGGAGAATTTCTAATGTGAAATACAAATAGAAATGAAAAAGAACTGACCTTGTTTATGAAAAAGAAACAGGGCATATGAGTAAAAGTGTTTTGGCCATAGCTGAGTGTAGAAACAAATGTAACAAATCACAGTGGTAAACATGTTTTCCCATTTTTTAAACAACCAGACATCACAAATAATTGTGGCTTAAAAGGAGAAAAATCAGGAATGAATTTAAGCTTCCCTATTCATTGTGTTGGTAGGCTATGTCTAGATCATAAAGAAGAAACTTTTGAAGTGCTTTCATGAAGAATCTTGAAACAGTTTATTTAAATCTATTTTAATACATGAAACATGAAGGCATGCATGGCACATAATATCCATGAGATTGTAAAGCAGCAATTCTCAACCAGGGCTACAGATCCTGGGGTGCCTTGAGATCCTTTCAAGAGTGCCATAGGGTACCGCACAATGTTAGGACTGTTAGGTGTGCAAACAAGATTCATAAAATAAGTCCAGAGATTTCAAATAGGAATCTAGAGTGTCAAAATCATTCAGACCCTGTTGTGCTCTGAGTTCTTCATAACAGAAACATTGCTCTACTATTTTTTTGTAGAAAAAATATTGAACATAAAGGGCTGGCATTTTCCAAGTGGTGCCTCAAGCCTATTGAGGAGCATCCCCAGCTTGTCAAAGGGTACCTTGAGTCTAAAATGGTTGAGAACCATTGCTATAAGGTTTTTGTGCAGGAATTATCTTATTCTGTTTGTATGCAATGGGGCCCCAAATTCAACTAGGGCCAGTAAGTGCTATTGTAGGACAAATAAATAATAATGAACAACATTATCCCTCAAAGTCTATTAATGCAGTGGTGCTCAACCTTTTGGCTCCGCAGGTCAAATGAGTGACGCGGGTCAGATCAAGCCCTGTGGGCCCAGCACTTCTGCTCCCTGTATGCTGGGATTGGGTCCTGGGGGCCCAGTGCAACCCCCTCCCACCCCCATGCACCGGGGTTGGGTCCCAGGGACCCAGCACCACCCCCTCCCAGCTCCTGCATCCCAGGATTAGGCTCTGGGGCCCAGCACTGCCTTGGCCCAGCCCTGCATGCAGGGCTTGGGGCTTCCTACAGGCCTGGAGATTTGGCAGTAGGGGAGTGGTGCCACCACTCTCCCACTACCAAATTTCTGCTTGGTGGGCTGGATGATAGGCATCACAGGCCAGAGCTTGAGTACCTCTGTATTAGTGCATCTTTATTGGTTATACATCTACCATATTTCTAAAAACGTTACTAGATAATATTTATTTGGAAAACAATTGCATATTTGTTGTATTGATATCCCTTTTTAGGCTGATGTCACAGAAATATATTTTCATATTGCTATTATGAAAGCTATTTCACTGATACTCTCCAGGCAATGGGGTTAGGATCAATAAGAGGGAGAGGTATCATGGGTGAATTACCATATGTGCCATAGCCTTGGGGAGGAAGAGTGGGCTGGAACATCCTGCAGCCTCACTAGTTGCTGACCAGTGTAGAAAGAGTAGATAGGATTAGTTTTAATTACATGGCAAGTAATAACACCATTGAATTAACAGACAGAAAAAAAATCAAAACTGTAAATAGCTGTACTTAAAGTAGTAGATGGGTGCAAAGATTTCCAGATTCTATTTTGATTTGGAGGTGTTTGATGGTGTTTTTAATCTGTTCTGAAAAAATCATGTATCCTCCTGCCCATGATTTCATGGTGTAAGAAGTGGTGCTAGCATATGCTGTGCCGCAAGGCACGGGCACTCTTGTCCCTGGGGTGCCAACTTCTGGGGCCATACAGTTTTACTCTTAATGCATCTCACTTAAAGGGTATACTCCTTGACTCACCTGCTATTCCTTGATCTTATAAATTAGAGGGAGGGTCCCTGGTTATATGTAATAGCCCTCATGAGGTGCATGTACAGCAGATGTTTTGGGGCTCTTCCTCCCCTTTCACTCCTTCCACACACAACCAGGTCTTGAATTGGGATCCATGCTCTTGTCCTTGATGTGCAGGGTTCTGGGCTGTTAAATCAGTAGGTGAGCAGCTTAGTTAACCATGCTCAGCAGAAATTAATTAAATCCATCAGGCAATGGATAAATCAATTTCAAAAAATGAAATATTTACATGATTTTGGATCAATTCATGAGCAACCTATTCTGTACCATCTCGTGGTATCAATTCATTAATTTAATCAACTCATAAATAAATTAAATCGTCAACAAATAAATAGTTCACATGCCTCCAAATCAATTCTTGGCTCAATTCATCAAATCAATCATGCCCAGCACTTCATTTCAGCTTCTGGTCAGTGGGAACATCAATTCCCCTTTTAACTTAAGTTGGCGTGCATGTCCTAAGATTCACCCAAAACAAATAAACAACACGCTCAGTGTTGCCCTGTGTCTTCACATCATTTATACTGGCCACCTGTGCAGTTCCCTCTGTATTGCCTTCAGGAGGTGGTGTCCCTCATAATTCACCCCTGCTGCTCCTCTCTGGCATCAAGTCCCCTGAGGCTGAAAGCAGTTTCTTCACTTGCTCGGGCAATGCTCAGAGTCCTGCTGCTGTGGAGTTCCCTGTGCCAACTCCCTCCTTCCTCCCTCCTTGCTCTTATGGTGCAGAACCATACCCAGCATCAGAGATAGGTCCAGTACCACCAGGCATGAGAGTCTGAGCCCTCTACAGACCTGGTCTTATAGGCCAACAGCTTGGCCCTGGTACTTGCACACCCTCCTGATCTTGCCCACCATGTCTTGTTTTTATAAAAGGGACATGAGTTCCCTTGGTGTAACAGGGCTCTGTGAAAGTTAAACCACATTGCCATTAAGCAGTTTAGAGTAGACAAAAATCTACAATTAACAGAAGGACAGTAATAAGACAGAGGAGGTAACAGTACCTCTCTACTCACAGCTCTCAAGGCCTCAGCCAAGATACTGTTTGCTGTTCTGGTCTCCTCAGTTTAAGAAAGATGTGGAGAAACTAGGCAGGATCCAGAAGTGGGCAGTAAAGGATGAAGGAGGAGAGGATGAAAGAACTAGATATAGTTAGTGTAGCAAAAAGGAGATTAAGGAGAGATATGATAGTAGTTTTCAATTATTTTAAAGGCTGCCATAAAGAGGAGGAAGAGAAATTGTTCTCCCTTGCTGCAGAGGGCAGGAAATGAAGCAGTGGGTTCATACTGCAGCAAAGCAGATGAAATCTCAAGGGGAAAAAAAAAACAAAAAACCTTCTTAACTGTCAGAACAGTAGGACAGAAAACCAAGCTACTAAGACGAGCTGTGCAATCTCTTTCATTGGAGGCTAAGAAGAGGCCAGATAAACATCTGTCTGGGTTTATATAGAAATACAGTATCTTGGACCAGATGTCATTTCCAATCCTTTTATTCTATTATTCTGAGACAAAATTAACAATATCTTCCTTTATTTTGTACCTGGCTTGTTACAAGTGTAGCAGAATGGCAACAGGTGAGTTTATTTGCATTTGCTGGTTAAAAATAAAGAGTTTGCTCACATTCTCATGTCTTCCCAAATGCATTTTCTCAAAGATCATGCAACAAAGCTGCAGAAAGGATCACAGTTCTCTGTTCTAGGATCAAGCAGTCCTGCAAAGTGATGACATCTCATTTATAAAACATGCTTCATTATCAAAACAGAAGAAGAGGGAAATGGGAGACATGCAAAGCTGTTTGCTAGACAGGTTTTACACTAACAAAGAGCATATTTCCTTATAAATTAAAAAGGCAGAAGAAACAGAAACCCTTAGCTTCCTCTACCCGGTAGTTATCAGTGTTACGCTTGTCATGAGATGCTCTTCAATACATTCTTTGAAATCATACATTATATGAATTGGGTCAGTAGAACAGTTCAAGTAAATGGTTGAACTTGATGATATCATCACATGGACAGGATTATATTAAGGAAAGCAGACAATGCCAGTCACTGCCAGAAAAATGTGAGCATCCTGGAGGATTGACTTAGGTCAGTGATTCTCAACCAGGGTGCCAGGGCACCCTGGGATACTGGCTTACACCTCTGAATGGTGCCACAAGGTACGAGGAGATAAGTGAGGTTTGAGAAGATAAGTAGATAAATGTAGGCTCAGGCTTGTCCCTGCCTGGCCAATCCCCCACCTCCATTGACTGAACCCTTTGCAGGGAGATAAGCACTGTAATATATAAATAAGTTTTTGACATCGGTTGTTAATCTATTCAAAAACCTTACAGAGGCATGCCTCACATCCAGAAAGGTTGAGAGCCATGGCTTAGGTGAAAAGTTTTTCTCCTTACCACCAGAAAGTTGGATTATCCTCAAAACTAGGATCTGCAAACAAAATATCAGCAATCCAGTCTGCCCAGAAGTTCATCCAGTCTTTTCCTTTTCTTACCATTCACCATCACTTTCCCTATCTGACAAGAAACAAAAAAAACCCCCTTATCTTCATATGTAGTTCTAGTCAGGTCTTGTTATGAATGCCTACATGATACTTGCCTTGACAACAAACACTGTGATTCTATCCTCGTTCTCTCTGTAGGCAGATGTTGGACTGGGGTCATAGTAGGACGATGTCCAGTGTTACAGGAATAAACTCTGCAAGAGATGGGGGTGTTGTGCAGGAGAGGAAGAAGCACTGCCACAGATAACGCTTCTCACAACACTTGCACATAGCAGGGGGGAGAACTTTGCAGCATTACTTGGGCTATGCCCCCAACCCCACACATACACATTGAGGATCTGGGAGAAAGTGGGGTAGACATGGCTGGTGGCTGTACACCTGCAAAATGGCAGAGAGAGAAAATATCTTACATTGCTGTCTGACCTTCAGAATGTATTCAGTTGCAAATTATTGCCAAATATAGATACCCACAAACAAACCTCTTCAAACTCAACTTACAGGACTGAAAAGTAACAGTATCAGAAAAGTATTACAACTTTGACAGCACTAAAATACTTTTTCTTCAGGGTTTCAGGGATCAATTTGTAGCCTTGCTGGTCTGAGAAAAAGGGTGTCTGTGCCAGAAAGCTTGCGAAGAAAGGAATTTTTTTTGCTACTATTTAGTTGGTCTAATAAAAAAATAACTTCTCTGGCCCAAGAGCTTTGTGTATCTCTTTTCTTCAGGGTTATGCTCCAGATTATTCCTTGGTATTCTCCCAACTGTATTTGAGCACATCTGTGTGACTTCCCAATAGGATTTTGCTTTGACCCATTTGCACAGCCCTTTTGATTTCCTTTTCACAGACGCTTGTGAAGCCTCTCTGTCAAGGCTGCAAACAAATGGATCAATTAGCACCAAGTTACTTGTAATGTGGACTGCAGGAAGTAGATTACAACCTCACTACCTCAGCTCAGCAGCCATTACAACAAAGAGTCATTCCATTTGCATGATCCTTTATTTTATTTATTTATTTTTATTTGCAAAAACTGAGTCTTAGTTTTTGGCCAAAGAGTCAAACAATCACTAAACAAAACCTTTTCTGACAAAATTAAATTAATTTAGAGTAATTATGTTTACAAAGTTTAGATCCTCCAGTCTGAAAACAGAAATATGTACTTAAGTGACAACTGGTTGAATGTCAAATATCAAGCATTTAAAATAGCACTTGTTGTGCATCCTGTCTGCAAGAAATCCATATTTTTTGCTTTTTAAAAAGTGTTATTTTTCAAGAATTATTTATTGAAAACACACAGATAACAAATAAATTAGTATAATTCATAGTTCACTTACAATTTGCAAATAGAAAAACTGACTATGTTCAATATTATATATTGCAAATGGCTGTCACATTTTAAGTACTGGAGTACTTGGCTTAAAGAACAAAAGGAAAAGCAAAGTTATAAGTGCTTGTAAAACATGGGCTGTGCATATCCATTAAGAGATTCTCCACCAGATGTTTAACTAAGATCCCACATGCATATCACTTAATATATGCACCTGTTAGCGTATATTAAAAGAATATTCAGACTCCAATACCTGGAATCCCAAATTTGGAAACACTTTAAAATGAAACAGAATGCCTGGATTTTGCAGTGACTTTGGATTACAGCACTTACAAGAGCCCATCTGATGCTTGGCACCAATGCTACTATTTGTATCACCAAATGCACAATGTAATAAAATCTCATCTCAGCACCCTCCTGTTTTGAGCAAAACATTATTTTTAAAATATGCAACAGAGAATGTTGATCATTACTCAGTGCATTTTGGCTGGATTTTCACCAAGACTATACATTCCCCCACAGAAACCATTCTTTAGGTGTTAGAACATTGCTATTTAAAATAGCTTGAAGAATACTCAGACATGAGTGGAAAAAGAAGTAGTTATTGACAAATTAAGTATTAATTTCTATGGTTGTTTTAAACTTCTTTATATATGCTGTGTCTTCAAAGAAACACAAGGTGATTTAAGACGGTATGTTGTTGTAGAAGCAAGGAGATGACAGAATGCCAGAGAAAGAAAAGTGGCGTTGTAGCCATAATGGACCAAGATATATGCAAGAAGCCACCATTTTTTGGTAATATTTGTTGGCAATAAAAGACATTACCAGAAAACTTCCCTTCTCACAAAGAAAAAATACAAACACAACTACAGTCAGCCCGACTTAGAAGCTTCTATATCAAGTAGGTGGCTAGACATTGTATGCAAGGAAATGATTGAGCTGAGCTCAATGGAGGAACAAGCTGTGGACTGGAATGAATAATTATGTTATACCAATCCTTTTGTCAGCAAAGAGTTTAGGAGACAAAAAAAACAGCTGCTGAAGAAAAGCTCTCAGGATGAGCAAAATACTCCATTTTATAGTACCTGAGTGCTTTTTTATTTATTTTTTTAAAAAACCTAATCTGGTTGCTCAGTCTGTTAGACTAGAATGAAGATGTTCTTCTTGCCAACCAGCTGCTGCTGCTTCTCCATGTATTTTTTTAACATGAGCTTAGAGTACAAATTTCTTATTCAAAGCATATATGTCTTGCCTAACAAGATGTGATGAATGTGTTATTAGACTGACTGGACTGAACATTATTTTTCTGTTCTACTGACAAAAGTAATGGGAAATGGTGGTAATTAGATCAAAGAGCTTCCTTACTTCCTAGGCTTTTTTAGTTCCATGACAGAATTCATGCTTGTCAGAGATGACAGGTGATCAGAATGGCACAATGAAGGTTTTTATGCATACCCAATGGGAACCTTTCTTATACAAATTGACATGTTGGGCTTATCTGAGTTCTAATTTAATATAATTTTATAAGTTTTGGGAAAAAAAGCTGGGCATTGCTTTTTTTTTTTTTAAAGCAAACCTGACTTCCCTTTTATTTAAAGTCCTTCTTGCCCCTTACCTTAAACTGATTCAGAGGAAGAATTGCAGTCCACAAAGGTTTGTATCACTGAGATGGCTGTTCTCATTTTTTGGAATCCAAGCCCGTATGCTCTGTAGAGGGAGCTCTATGGCTCTACTGAGACGTTGCATTTAATAGATTTCCACAAACATTGGCTTCCACCAAGGTAAAGTGCCACTATCAGGTTTTGGCTGAGGAGTACCAAGCAAGCCAGAACAACAGCAAGGTGGTTGGTAGTCCAGGAAGCTTGCTGCTGTCTGTTTTGAGTTTATAATGTGTGGTAAGAGTCCTTTTTCCTGAGTGATCCCTCATTACTTCCATCTGGGGTTGGGGCTGTATCTTCCCTGGCTGTACTTAGGCTCATTACACTGAGGATTTGGTCCCAAACCTTTTCAGTTCCATTGATACAGAACGCATGAGCCTTGTTCATTAGGTTCATCATAAAGTTGGGGTAGGTGTTATCATGTGCAGCCATCAAGTGCACAAAATCATTAGAATGGCATATTTCACAGGTCAGGAAGTACACACTGAAAGCATGGTGATGAGTAGAGTTTGAGCTTAACATAAGTACCGTGAAAGCATAAGTGGAAAGGCAGGTTGCAGAAAGTACAATAGTCATCTCTATTTGCTTCCATACTCTTAAGCATTTATTGTTTTTGTCTTATTTTACAGATATGCTCTTGCGATTCAGGGCTAGATAGCTTCCTTGCTTTTTAGTTTGTTCCAGTTCATCTTTCTTTGGGTATCTTGGAAGGAGAAGGGGGGAGGGAGCAGCTAGGCTTTCTTGTGTTTTACCCTCAATCTCCCCCTGCTACAGTGGCTTTCAGTGTTTGCTGCCTCATGATTCTCCACAGCTTGATCTCTTCAAATCAAGAGCTTATGTCTCTGTGGGAGATGTGCTTTAGTCAAACAGAAATTACTAAGATTTTTGCATGAGATTTAACAGCCTGTGATGCACAGACTGCCAGATGGGATAACTGAGTGGGCCCCTAAAGTCTATGGGCACATCTAAATGAGTGGGAACATGCACATTGCAGCACCTCAAAAGCTTTTGAGACACTGCAAAACGTACATGGTGCATGTGAAAAGGTTCTCCATCCTGCATATTTGCAGTGCAGAGCCAAAATTAGATACCGGGAAATCCCGGTATCTAAAAAAAAAAGTGACAAAAGAAAAGCAGTGCGGTGCACATGGCTCCAGAGTGCACTGCCTGAAACCAGAGCCTGGACAGCCAAAGCCATGCTGTAGCTGCTGATCAGACTCTGCGTGTCTGGATCACTGCCGCTGCAGCCCTGGGAGGTCCCCAGGACTCCAGGTAAGGATGCTGGGGCCAGCCCAGATGTTGACCCCAGCCTCCCCTACCCCACCTGGGGCATTTTGCTGTGCACATGCAGGGGCATTCCCCAGGGACAAGTAGCAGTGGCACAACTATGTACCGCTGCTATTTATCCACAGGAAACTACGCATGCGTGCTCATGGGGATGCGTGTATGTGCAGTATGTGGCACCACAGATTCCTCTGCACACACCACACATGCAGATGTTCCCTGTGCAGTGTGGGAGGGTTTTTTGGCCTTGGGAGATCCTGGGGTCAAAAAAACCCATGCCAAAATAAAGCAGGGTGGCACACATGGAGGCAGTGAGTGCCACCCAAAATGGGAGCCTGGCCAACCAGAGCCACACTCTGGCTCTCGGCCAGGCTTCCTTCTGTGGCTGCAGCCCCGGGAGGCCCCCAGGTATGGCTGCTGGCCCCAGCCTCCCCTACCCCACCCACCATAACCTGCCACATGCCAGAGATGCGTGGCACAGGTGTTCCCTGGGAACAAATAGCAGAGGCACAAGGTGTGCCACTGCTACTTGTCCCCAGGGAAACAAATGTCCACACTCTTCTGGACATGCCCTATGAGTCCACTGCAGACTCTGCATGGCTTAGAGAGCAGCCTCTGCAGTGAGACGGTGTCATCTGCTTGAGCCTTACAATCACCAGTGCAAAAGAAAATGGGTATCACAGTCCACCAGGCCAGCCAGCCTGAGTAGAGCCAGGAGTGGGACCAGGGACTGCAGGGGTAAGGGGTCAGAAGCCATATACCAAGTCAGGGCCAGGATCCAAGAATCAGCAGCAGCCTAATTTCTAAATCTGAGGGACAATCCAAGAACAAAACTAAACTGCGGTCGGGAGCCAGAAAACAAGTCTGCAGGGAAATCCAAAGCTGAATTCCAGGAACAAGCCAAAAGCTAGGTCAGGAACTAGGAAAGCAAGAGATGTTGCTAGGGTAGAAGCTACCCAGAGATTGGAAACCAGTAGGCTGTGCAGCAAGGCTCAGGTGCTGGAGAAGTTATTTAAAAGCAGCCCCACAACCAAAGAGGAGGGGCCTAAGGATAGCTGGCCTTGATTAACTGTTACTTTTAACAAGGGATGCAGGCTGACTGAGCCTCACAGAGCTGACCTGGGCTTCAGGGTAAGAGCCTTATGATAGATCTGCTATCCCTCATAAGAACAGAATGCCTGCTATTGCCAGCGTGAAATCACTCTTATCACCAAACAAGCTGTAAGGTAAAAGCCAAAACAGGTTCCATATTGCATAAGACAAAAAAAAAAAAAGAGACAAAGGAAATGGTTCTTGGATTGAGAGACAGATGTACCACAAATATCTCACTGCTCCTTTCAAACCCAGGGGCTGGCAACCTATGGGCTGCAGAGCCATTTGATCTGACCCACAAATAGCAGGCAGGAACCAGTGACACAAGCTCTTCCCATGCTCTCTTTGGGAGAAGCAGCAGCTGGATCCCAACACCCACCTGCCTCTGAACCTACCTGCCTCTGACCCTTCATTCTGGCCAACAACCTGAAAAGGTTGCCAGCACCTGTCCTAACCTGAAGCAGCTTTCCAAGTTCTTTCTGTTTCTAGCAGCTAGCAATCCTGCTAACTTCAAGTGATCCTCCGGCATCCCTGGGTACAGCCACACAACAAGGGATGGAACAGGAATTCCAGAATAGGGATAGAGATCCAGACCAATGCCAGGAGATCTGAAGGAGGCAACTATAGCCTATAGCTGTATGGAACCAGGACAAAGGCAATCACCAAAGCCATAAGGCAGCTCACCTGTGTGGTGCACCGTGCTTCAGCCCATGCCCACTGGTCTAGCCCCAGCCAGGGTGCACAGCTGCCAACAGGGCTGCTCCACTCTCCTCACCTCCTTCTCCTGCTGTGCTTCTCTGGGCCAGGAGAAAGCTTTAGCTAATTGGCTCAAGCTTGGCTAATTAGCAATTACACAAGCTTCTGGCTCCAGATCCTGGCAGCCTTCCACCTACTCCACTGATCCACCCCAAGCTGCCAAATGGGTGGAAGGCAGCTGGGAGGTGGAGCTGGATTCCTGTGTGCTGGGGCAGGAGCTGCCCAGCTGAAGCTTCCTCCCAGTCCAGAGCAGCACAGCAAAGTAGGAGAATAAGCAACTGCTGGAGGCAAGGGGAGCCAAGCACCAGCCACACCAGGAATAGTCCTACTGGAAGCTGTGCACATTGGCCAGGCCTGGGCCTTTGGGCACAGGCTGGAGCATGGTGCAGGCTGCCTTGGGTGGAGTTCAGCCTTGTGCAGAGCACTGTGGGGCAGCCAAAGGCTGGATCTAATCAATTAGCAGGTGCCCTCCTGCAGGCCATATCTAATCAGTTGGCAGGCCAGGTCTTGTGCACAGACCATATTTTGCCTACCCATGATCTATTCTAGGTACTGTCTAGAGTTGTGCAGTTGTGCACATATCCGGCCATAAAGATTTACAGGATTTTATACAGAAGAAATCTAAGCACCAACAGACTCTAGGTACCTATAAAAAGAGGAAGCAGCTGAGTGTGGGCTTATGAACGCAGTACTAATTAAATGCGTAGTAACTACAGTTACTGCACAGTAGCACCAGCAAACACCTTTTTAGTGACACTCCTGAGCAGTAATTTAATAGTACTATTGCACAGCAGCATATTATCACTGTCTGTTTGGCTTAATGACCATTATGTGGCACCTAAATGGAGTGATTTTGATGCATAAGGGGAGCATTCATTTCTTGATGACGTGATTTGTTCATCAACACAATCATCTAAGTCCCAAAAATACCACCTATGCACCTGTTGTCATACAGTTCCTGCATGTGTAGCCCTTCGCAAGCAGACAACTATGCATGGCTTTGCAATTATGCAGACTGAGCATGCACAGTAGAATGTGAAATAGACTGGCAACTGGTACATAAGTGGCTTCTTGGGACTTAAGACAACCAAAAATGCCATGCAGATGACCCAGTCTGGGCACCTGGATGACAAGAAAAAAGTAGGATGCCACCTTAAGTACCTGCACAGTAGCCTAATAACAATGTGCAGTAGTGTACTAGCACTGTCCATGTTGTGACGTGCTACTGCACAATGTTATTAGGCTACTGAGCATTAAGTGTCTTGTGTAAGATGCAAATCTATCCCTCCTTCTGCCTGACTTCAGCCTAACAGGGCTAACTACCTCTCCTTAAATATAAAGAACAGAGAAGGGGAAAGGAAGGAAAGGGGTGGTGTTGAGACAGACAGAGGTAGTAGACTGAAGAGAAAAACAAAGCAGGAAGCTCATAGGAACATAGGGGTCATAAAAATTAATCCAGGTAATGGGATAAGAATCCATAGTCTTAGACCATACTGAACACAATTTGACATGTGGATGATTTCTTGTTCTGCAGTTGTGTGTTCAACTTGGTTTTTCTGCATAAGAACAGCCACTCTAAGGTCAGTAATTGAATGTATAGGGAAGTTAAAGTGTTGTGCCACAGGCCTTTGTGTATTTCTTTACTAGATGTCAGATCCATATCTATGGTATTCTTTCATGTAGGGATGGATCTCCCTGTTTTTCCATTGTAGACAGACAATATATACAATGTAGCAGGAATATATCACACAGACTTAAAAAGATCACCATGGTTTTTCTACTGGTGTGAATCATTCCACTGCTCTGCGACCCTGATGCATTGCTCATCATCACACATAATTATTTTCATCAGCAAAAAGTTCATGGAAAAATATGCTAAACCACTAGTGTGGTTTTGTAGCATTTAAGACTTACTTTACATTAGTGCAAATGGCTACAAAGGCTGTAAGGCAATGGTGGAACTGGACTCTTGAGTCAGGCAAAATGTCTTCAGGTTTTGGCAGGCAAAACCCCTCTGCTACCCACACACCTAAGGGAGACTATAAGGTAAAACTCCAGAACTGAATCTTTTGACATTAGAATGCTTTGGAATGAGAAGACAATAAGCAACAAACTGTTATTTTCTGTGCTGCCCTACAGTAGTTGCCACTGGCGCCAAACAACTTTCTCCAAATACATATTAATGCTTTGTTTCATAAGAAAGCCTTGCAATTTGACCCTTGCAGTCTGGCATTCCTACATGCTGAGCAGTCTACCACAGGATCCTGGTTGGATAATATTTTATAATCAAAATTCTGGTTCCTCTTTTATGGCCCTTGATCCACTCAGCCAAGTCAATTTCCACTTAAGATACTTTTCAGTGTGAGCTGTGATTGTTTTTCTCCCGAGAGATTTGCTGTTAAAACTTTTTAAAGTCATTCTGCCCTAGTTTTCAGTCATAATTCTGAACTGATCAAACTAATAGTGCCTAGACTGGCCAAGTTAACCTCCAGTTATTGTGGACACTGTTCCAAGGTGTTCCTTCATCTTTCATAAAGACCATCAGGTGGGATGTTGAGATCTGTTTTCGTGTTAGAATGAGTTTGAATGACAATTATCATACTCCAAGAAGGGCAATACATTTATCGAAAAGAGGCAGTGTTATTTTTACTGAGATAAAAAGATAATGAATGTTTTGTTTATAAAAATATAGTCAATTTTATGTTGGAGGTTGAGCTGGAAATAAAATTGTACTAATGCATGTGTGTGTAATACAGCATGAACTAAATAGTATGGATTTTATTGTAGTACGGTTCAAGACATGGATCAGAGATAAAGTCTGGTTCTTTTGAGAGCTGTAAGTCTGTTTCAAAGTTATTACTGTCTTCTTGACTGACAAGAAAGATTGAAAAATGTGGTGGCTGTTGGCAGTAAAGAAAGCTGCTATTTTTTCATATGCAAAATTACTTAAAGTTTATCTATCTTTCATGTAAGAAATAGAAAATATTCAAGGGAATCGGCAAAAGTGACTGATTTACTACCTGCATATAGCTGCTGGACTAGAAATCTGGATTTCAGATTAACTTGGAATGCCTACACAGGACAGCAGAAGTTGACCATGTGGCAGAGATTATACAACTAGCTTCAGAGATGATAAATGATGTGTTGCTACATTCATGATGACCCCTGATGGCCATCTGAAATAACTGACAATATTACATTGATAAAGGATCTCTCTATTGTAACCATCAATTGGAAATAACAGTTGTGCTGGGTGTCAATTATCCAGTGAGATGATTTTAAAGGTGGAAAAAATATGAGTACATTCAGCTGAGACTAGTGAGTTTTGTTAGACAGTCATTTGAAGAAAAAATTCCAACATAAAATCAGTTGTGGCTTCCAGTGCTTACCTTCCAAATAATGAGAAAAATATTTCTATTAGGTACGACTGATTGCAGCAAAACTAACCACAGAGGCCCCACAATGTAGGGATTTGGGGAATATAATATATATATGAGTGTGGTGGGCCAACACTCACAGGGATGCTGCTGGCCTGCATTGCCCACCTAAGCATGCTGCACCAGGGTCTACTTTCCTGCCATGACTTGGTGTTACCTGGGTTTTTGCTGGAAGACGTTGTTCAGTGTTCTTGGAGGACCCTGGGCACCTTGGCTAATGCTTCTTCTGTGGGGCTCTTTGCTTCCCCTTCCCACCACCCTTTTCCACTTGGGTGTTCTGGTCTGGGTCTTGGCAGCATCTGGGTATGCCACAGACACAGTCCACTCCTCCTGTGAGACCTACCTCTGTACCTTTTAGCAGACTGGTGGTTCCGGTGTCTCCAGTTGAAAATAAAATTTGCAAATCAACAATACATGAACTGAAATTCCTCCAAGACACAAATGAGCAGGGCACTGATGCTTACTGTATCTGGTGCTTCTTCTTGGTGTCCATCCTATGTGTGGCATGTGTTCTGTATGGCTGCTGTGGACTTCTTGTGCCAGGGTTATACCACTAGGAGCACTGGGCTCTGGACTGGATGGCACCTGGCCACATTCTATAGTTTCCTGTGGGGCGTTTCTTCATGCCCTCATGACCCTCAGGGGCCTGATGCTGTCTGAGTGTGGATTTCAGTGTATAAGGCCCTATCAATATGGCGAGCTGTACTACCAAACTCCCTGGTGGGTCCTTCCCTTTGGCAGGTCCCACCGATGCCTCCTGTGCTGCCTCCATCCTGCCCTGGGTACCCTGTGTGTACCTGCTGGCCATGGCTGGTGTGGGTGGGATTTCATAGATTTCATAAACATTAAGGCCGGAAGGGACCTCAGAAAATCATTGAGTCCAGCCCCCCATCCGAAGGGCAGGAAGTTAGATGGGGTCATAGGATCCCAGCAAGATAAGCATCCAATTTAC
>NW_017728886.1:120761890-120799838 GCF_001723895.1 Crocodylus porosus | reverse complement strand
CCACATTGGCCTTCTTCCAGTCTTCGGGCACTACACCAGAGCGCCAGGAGTTTTCAAAGATCTGTGCCAGGGGCTGGGCTACGACGCTTGCCAGCTCCTTGAGTACCCTGGGGTGCAGATTGTCAGGGCCGGCTGACTTGAAGGTATCCAGCCTCTCAAGGTGTTCCTTCACAAGATCAGCATTGATGGAGGGCAGGGGATCTCCCTCACCCAGACCTCCCTGTCCTGTAGCGGGCATGGGCATCCCATGGGACTCATGAAAGACTGATGCAAAGTACCCATTTAATAGGCTGGGTTTTTCCTGGGCATCATTTGTCAGTTGTCCCATCTGGTTTAGCAGGGGTCCAATGTTGCCCTTGGTTTTCCTCCGGCTCCTCACATATCTGAAAAAGGACTTTTTATTGTCCTTGATACTTGAAGCTAGTTGGAGTTTAGTTGCAGCCTTGGCTTTCCTGGTTTGCTCCCTGCAGGACCAGACCAGTGCAGAATATTCCTCCTTGGAGGTGAATCCCATCCTCCATCCCTTGTAGGCCTTTCGCTTTTAGCCTCAGGAGGTCTGCTAGATCCCTGGAGAGCCAGAGGGGCTGCTGTGCCGTCTTGCTGCCCTTCCTCTGACATGGAATAGACTTAGCTTGTGCATTGAGGCTTGCTTCCTTTAGGAGCAATCTCTCTTTCTGAACTCCCCTCCCCCTGGGGTCATGGTCCCTTAGGGCCTCACTGACAAGCCTCCTGAGCTTGTCAAAGTTGGCTTTCCTGAAGTCTAGGACTTCTGTGTTGCTGACTGACTTGCCAGCTTTATGGTGGATGGTGAAGGTGATCAGCTCGTGGTCGCTGTCACCCAGTTTCCCATTGATCAGTAGGTCACTGATTAGGTCATCTCCAGTAGCCAGTACCAGGTCGAGCAGTGCTTTACCTCTCATTGGCCCATAGACTTCTTGAGTCAGGTAGAGATCATCCACGCACGAGAGGAAGCTTTGTGACTGCTCAGATTTTTCTGAGTGATCCTCCCACGAGATGTCCAGGTAATTGAAGTCACCCATGACAACCATGGTCCTAGAGCGTGCAGCCTCAGCCAGTTCCTGGGCAAACTCCTGGTCAAGCTCTTGACTTTGGGTGGGAGGTCTGTAGTAGACTCCCACCATTGTGTCCCCTGTGCCGTGTTCCCCATGGATTTTAACCCAGAGGGTCTCCAGTCATCCACCCTGGTCACCAACATCAGCTTGCAGGGATGTGTAGCTTTCCTTAGCATAGAGAGCTACACACCCGCCCCTTTTAGCTACTCGATCCCTCCTGTACAGTGTATAGCCATCTATACCCGTGGTCCAGTCATGGGTGGAGTCCCACCAGGTCTCCGTTATCCCTATGATGTCATACTTATTTGTGTTAAGCAGGAGGATGAGTTCCTCCTGCTTATTCCCCAAGATCCTGGCATTTGTGTACAGGCAGGCAAATGTCCCCTTGGGGGCTCTTGCCTTGCCCACAGATTATACCTTAAGTGCCTTGGCCTGCTGGCTTTGCAAGGGTTGCTCAGTGGGCCAGCAGTGGCAGTAGTCCCCACGTCCCCCAATGAGTTTAGTTTAAAGCCCAGTGGAGCAGGTCAGCCAGTCTGGCTGAGAAGAGCCCCAGCAAAGAGAGGTGGAGGCTATCTCTTCCCAGCAGCTCGCTGCCTCTCTCATCAAAGAGCGGGCTGTGGGTCATGGAAGCCAAAGCCTTCCTGATGACATCAGCACCGCAGTCGTTGATTGACTACATGGATCCTCCCCTCCCTCCTCCGCCCATACCCCAAGACTGGAAGGATCGAAGAGAACACCACCTGTGCCCCCAGACCCTTTAGCTCCATTCCCAAATCCCTGTAGCGCCTCATGACCCAGCTGGGAGTGCTCCGAGCTGTGGCATTGGTGCCCACATGAATAAGGAGCATGGGATAGTGGTCTGTGGGCTGAAGGAGCTTAGGGATCTTCTCCACAATGTCGCAGATGCAAGCCCCTGGGAAGCAGCAGACTTCCCGGGATAAGGGGTCGGGGTGACAGATTACGCCCCCAGTCCCCCTCAGGATGGAGTCTCCCACAACAAACGCTCTACATTTTGTCTTGGGGAGAGGGGGGCGGTAGCTGCAGTTGTCCCTGTGTTGCCTGCGGGAGCTGGCAACTCAGTTGGCTCTGCTGGGTCTGCAAGAGGTTCATACCTGTTGCTAAGCTCCGGAGGGGCAAGGGCCTTGGTGTGGCAGGCCTTAGGACCCTTGATCACCTTGGTCCATACCCCTGACTGGACAGAATGGGAGGTCCCAGAGTCCTTCCTTGTCTTGGAGGGAGACCGTGGTCTACCCTCAGTGTCCTGGGGGAGAACGGCCTGAGAGTAGGAGTCAATTGCCTGCTCACAGTCCCTGATGGCACGCAGTCTCTGGACAGTGGCCTGAAGCTCCTCCAGCTGGCATGCCAGAGACCCCAGTAGGGAGCAGACCCCACAAGGGGAGGTAGCCATGCTCCCCGGTCCCAGAGCCTGAAAAAGGGACAGGCAGCCCCCTCAGCCAAGAACCAGGGGCTCTGTCTGGATGGAGCCTGGAACCATGGGCTCCATCTGGATGGCAGTCTCTGAGGTGCCGGGGGGGGGGGCTGCAGAGCCCGAGGGGACCCTCAGCGTGTGACGCGTGCCCATCCATGTCATGCCACTGGTAGATGGGTGGTGCCTGAATCTGTCTACCCTAGGGGGCTTGCAGGCAGGGCCTTGGGCCCTCCTGTGCACCCTCCTGCACAAACTCCACACTAACTCATGCACTGGCAGACAAGCGCACCTGTTTGTGCAGCCTGTTTGCGTGGCTCCCTGGGGGGCTGGGCAGGGTGAGACCTGGCCCAGCTCAACTCAGCCACCTCTTCCCACTCTGTAAGGGTTAACCCCCCTCCTACCACGGGCCCTGCTTACCTCTGGCTGTGCTGGTGGTCAGCGGGGGGCTCTGCAGATGCTGGGGGGTCTTTGGGGAAGTGGGGGCAAAGCAGGATTTCATCCACTTGTCTCTCACCACTCCAGAGCCTAACTGAAGCTTTTTTGCTGTTGTTGGGCCCTTTTAAACTACGCACATGCGCAGTGGGCTCGCCATCGATGAACTGCTCTCAGGCAAGGGGGGACCCTACCCGGGATTTAGGGGACCCTGCCCCACTCGAAGCATCCAAAACCCTGGTTCTGTCAGTGTCTGCTCTTCTGCTGGGGCTCAGGCTCCCTTCCCCAGGCATCCAGTCTTTGTCGATGGCACCTGGTCTGCCAGGTGTCCTTGCCTCTGGTGGGTGAGTGCTTAGGTGTTGCGGGGTCACAGCCTTAGTGGTCGCAATGCCCAGCAGGCTGCCTGATTACTGTCCTGCTGGCCCATGCTGGCTGAAGGGGAACGTCTGGAAGTCCAGCTAGTGCTCCCTCCATCTCACTTCCCCTGGGATATGGCTGCTGAGCTCCACTTTTCCAGGAGCTTTGGGGGGCCAGACCAATCTGTGATCCCTCTTTTGGCTGCATAGTGCTGGCTCAGCTGCTCACAGGCCAGCCACTTGGGTATCAGCAGTACAGTGAGTGGGATGCGGGCCTACCACAATATGCAACACCCCCATACACACTGAGTGTATACTGTGTTGGTTTTGTGCATCTGTGTGTGTGTGTTCTTTTTTCCATGTGGAAGGTGCAAGGTGGCCCCTGTGTTTTGGCCATGTGCTCAGAACATAGCAAGCTAGGGTCTGTATCTGGGGAAAATATGTAAAACTCTCTAGCCTCATTGACTAGGGGAAGCAGAGAATTCTTCAGACCAACTGGTTGGGAGAGGAACTGGAGTGTGGCGCTCTCTGACTGGACAAGGCCAGGGTGATGTCATGCAAAGGGATATAAGGGGAGCTAGACTGGCTTGGGGGAGGAGAAGCTGCTAGCAGCTGCTGAAGAGTGAAGTCTCGTCCAAGGCAGAAGCAGCGCAGATAGATTAATAGATTCATAGACACTAGAGCTGGAAGGGACCTCAGAAGTCCAGCCCCCTGCCCCAGGGGCAGGAAGTCAGCAGGGATCATAGGATCCCAGCAAGATAAGCATCCAAATGTCTCTTGACATTCAATGTAGGTTCTTGAACCACCTCCAGCAGCAGTCTATTCCAAAACTTGGGAGCTTGGACAGTAAAGTTTTTCCTTATGTCCAGCCTGAAACAGTCATGGAGGAGATTGTGACCATTCAATCTTGTCATCACTTGGGGTGCTCTGGTGAACAAATGTTTCCCCAGATCCTGGTGAGCACCCATGATAAACTTGTAAGTAGCCACCTTGTCCCCCCTGAGCCTGTGCTTTTTCAGGCTGAAGAATCCCATGGCTCTCAGCCTGTCATCATAAGGTCTGTTTTCCTGACCTCTGATCATGCGCGTGGTTCTCTTCTGCACTCTCTTAAGCTTCTCCACATCCTTTTGAATTGTGAAACCCAAAACCAGATGCAGTACTCGAGCTGTGGCCCCACCAAGGACAAGTACAATGGGAGAATGACATCCTGGGATTTTCTTGAAGCATCTATGGATTCAAGCCAGCATTTTGCTTGCTTTACTAGCCGCAGCATCACATTGAAAGCTCATGTTCATCTTGTGGTCAATCATGACCCCAAGGTCCTTTTCATCCGTAGTGCTAGCCAGTGTAGCACAGCTGAGCCTATAAGCATGCTGTGGGTTTTTTCTCCCAAGGTGGAGAAACCTGCATTTTTCGGTGTTAAACACCATCAGGTTCTTGTCTGCCCATTTCCTGAGCCTGTCAAGGTTGGCCTGGATCACCCTCCTGCCCTCAGGTGTGGATGCTTTGCCCCAAAGTTTGGTGTTGTCAGCGAACTTGGACAGTCCGCTTCTGACTCCAATGTCTACATCATTAATGAAGATGTTAAATAATATAAGCCCTAAGCCAGAGACTTGAGGGACCCCACTGGTCACAGTGCACCACAATGATCGCTAAAAGGGAAGCTCAGGTAAAGAGGGAGAATCATCCCAGTGTCTGGGAACTCCTCCTTTTTTTTCCCTTTTTCTTTTTCAGAGGTTTTAAGGGATGAATATTGGGGGAAAGAGTATTTGCTCCTTGGAGTTTGCTGGCCAAGATTTAGGCCTGGAAGCTTAAATGGGGTTAGAACCTGGATGTTTCTAATCCTGCCAGTTTTGGGCCAACTGTAACCATTAATAAACCTGGTTCCTTTGGAGTGTTCCTGCAGTTTTTGTTTCAGCAGGCCATATAATCGAGCCCAGAAGTGTACCCACAGTCACTCCCCACACACATAAACAGCCTCTCTAGGGGAGCAAAGATTGCCATGCCACAATCCCTCTGAGAGCACTGAATGGTGCCTTCCACTGCTGAAGGACCCATGCTTTCAAGGAGCTTCCCCCTGGCACAGCACAATCTATAGGCTATGTTGTGTAGTCAGTAGGTTCACATTGCATTTGTTGTTTTTTTTCCTGTCTTCTGTCTTAAATCTGTGAGGTGGGGGGGAAGGGTTGGTTATGCTGCTTGTGTGGGGGAGGAGATATGCAGGACACCCTAATTATTAATTTAGTGTTCCCAGATTTTTTGGGGGGGGCTTGAGCCACAGGTATAAATTTGAGGTACCCCAAAATGTGAAACTTGCCGTTGTGCTGCTGAGCAGTGCCCTGCAGAAGGATTATATATATTTATAAATTAATATAGCAATCACAGTTTATTTCAGAGTACTTTTTTAAATGCAAAGTGCATTCTCAAAGGTAAATAGGTGAAACTTAAATAGCAGCAGTGAACAAAGAGAGATTTTGTCCTGTGTCAAGATACTGTAGTGACCAGACTGGCATAAAAACCTAGATTAGATTCATGCGACTGAGGTAGGGGAGAAAAGAGAGTTATCAAATGAGATTTAAAAAACAGATGACAAACCAAGAAGGCAAAGGGCTGTGAGAATTCTTTTTCAAAAGCCAAGTAGCTCAGAAGAAGAAACACTAGCACCAACAGAGGCTAGACTGGATGTAAAGGAAGCCTGCCTTCCTGAGTAGAGCGAACAGACAGCAGGAGGAGGTGAGATCCAGTTGACTCTGAAGAGTGCAATTTTTAATTGGATCCATAGGATATTTTCCCTAGGTTCATTAGAAGGTGGAATTAGATCTGAAAACTGCTGTGTGCTGAGAAAACCAATGAATTTAAAATAAGATATATTGACAAGTCTGGAGTCAATTACACCAGTAAGTTACTAAAATGAGATAATCATTGACTTTAAGAGAATAACCTGCTTTTTAATCTGAAGGAAATTAAACCATCATTTTTCAGAGGGGTTATCACACTACCACTTATAATTGCCAGTACCTAACTTTCTTGTCAGAAGACCTTTCCTTCCTTACTGAATGTCATCTGGATTAAAGATAAAATACACCTAAATATACAATCCAGGATTTTACTGTCTTTGAGTGTTAATAAACCCACAATTTGGTGACCTTCCAAAATATAGCTTAAATTTAAAAATGCCTCAGTTAAAAGGATAGTGAGATGTCATGGTGAAGCAGGAAATGCCAAAATTGATGTTTCAGAGACAACTTTCACCTACTTTTATGCATGTAACCATTAGTATCCAATCTTCCATTGTAGTATGACCACCTGTTATTATTTCTGAAGGGCTCCTGCCTCATTTGGTACTTGTGAGCACATCTACACACATAGGCAAAAAGATTTTTTGGTGGGGTGGGGGGGCTGAGCATGTGCACACATGTGCACATGCACACCCCGCCCCCACATGGGAAAGTCTGCAGGGGAAAGGACAAGGGGTGGGGGAAAGGCCATGTGGGGTGGGGTGAGGTTGGAGCTGCACTCAGGCCAGGCCAGGTTGTGGGACAATTGGAGTTTGGTGGTTTCTCCAAGGGTGTGAGTGGGTGGCTCCCACTGCTGTATGCACCACAGGGGAGCTAGGGGAGGGGCAACACATTCCCCGGCCTTTGGCTCCCCCATGCCACACCCTTGGATTAGCTGCTGGGGCTATGATTGTCCCATGACCTAGCCTGGCTGAGTCATGGGACAATTGGAATCCAGCAGCTCCCTCCAGAGGTATGGCATAGTGCCAGGGAGCCAAGTGGGGGCACATGCCTCCTCCCCCCCAAACTTTGCATGGGGCAAGGACAGGCCACAGCTGTGAGCTGGGCTCAGCCTATTCCCAGCCTTCATGCCTCGCTGCTCCTGCTTTGAAAGTGTCGTGGCACAGCACCATGTGCCTCACTGCAGTGGCAGGACTCACATCACACAGTGCTGTGCCACTTTTGAAGCAGTGGCAGTGAGGTGTGGAGGCAGGGAGCAGAAAGAGCCCAGGTCACAGCTGCACCTCACCCTTGCCCCATGCAAAGATTGTGGGGGGCATTTGCCCCCACTCCTTGGCTCCCCAGCACCACGTCTCTGGAGGAGTCACCAATCTCTGACTGTCCCACAACGTGGCCTGGCTGGGGCCCCATTCACTGTGAATGGGGCCCCAGCTGGGCTGGGTTGTGGGACAACCCCCACAGTACAGCATGGAGTGGTTCAGGGTCAGGAGTTGTTGCCCTGTGGGGTCAGGCCAACTCTCAGGATCTCAATATTGTGCTGTTAGAAAGGAGGGAGTGACACGATTGCACATATACAAACACACAAATCAATTAGGTGCATACACGCTACCAGCTCAGGCACATACACATCCAAACCATCCTAGGCACATGCATACCTATCACCAATTCAAGCACATATACTATATACCCCAAAAGTTAGACACAGATCACTAATTCATATATCATGCACACAATGCCATATATATATACACACACACACTCATCAGTTCACATGCATACAACCCATCTACACATACACACAGGTAAGTTCCTAACTTGGATGGTATGTATATGTGTGTGCTTGGGGTACCTGGGGGAAGGTTCAGGTGAGAGAGAGAGACAGTTAAAGTGTAGGGAGTGAAAGCTGCCAGAACTGAGATTAGAACTGGTGGACTACTGAGAAACTGAGACTTGGGTTTACTTAAGGTAGACCAGGCTGGAAAGTGAGGCAGACAACTGAGATACTTGGGGGGGCGGCACATAAGTGGTGGCAAGGAGGAGACAGCCAGGAAAGAAACTGAGGCAGAAACCTGGTTGCTCAGGGGAAAAGGAAAAGGCAATGGGGATAAGACAGTGGCAAAGAAACAGGGGGTTTGGAGGCAGAGAAGATCTCAGGACAGGTGTTGGAGGGCACAGTGAGTCAGAAGCAGGAGAGGGAGAAATGAGATAGAAGTTAGAGGGGCAAGGAGCAGAGATTGGAGCAGAGCCAAACCATGGTAAACCAAAACCCAACTTAGGGGTCCAAATAACAGTTTTATTACACAAACAACACACTACACAGCCCCATGAAGTTATTGGGTCACACACACACACACACACACACACAAACACTCACAATGGCAGCAGGAGAAAGAGACTCAGTGGAAGGGTTAGAGTCCAGGTAGGGAAGGGAAGCAGAGTCCAAGTTCTTGGTTGAAGGTTGGGGAGGGTGATAGCTACCTATCTAGGCTAGAAAGGGGTCCTTGTCCAGTAGGTGTTGTCCAGAGGGGGATCGCCAGCAGGGCCTCTGGGTGGATAGGTGGTGTGGCGTGGTACTGGTCCAGATAGGGTGTCCCACTGGGTCTGTCTTCGCTGCCCCTTTTTATAGGGGCAGATCTTGTGTGACCCTAGTGACAGGAGGCATGCCCAGACAAGGGTCAGCCCCTGGTGTACTGAGCATGTGTGCTTAATGCAGGGATGTGCAGTTTTGGGTGTCTGTAATGGTGGGGTACAATGGTAGAGTTGCTGGTTCTGCAGGGTCTTTTGTCTTTCAAATGCTGGGTTCTTGTCTCTGTTCCTGGGTGAGATCCGTGGTTCCTGGATGAATCAATGCAAGGTGATAGCCTGGGAGTTACAGTCTGTTCAGTATAGGCCTGCTACCATTGTATTTTAACCATTCCCAATCACTCTCATTCATCCAGGAACCAATTTACATGGGAGGGATACGTGAATCATACAGTTGCAACACAGGGGATGCCCGGGCAGAGGACACAAGATGGAGACTTGACATACAAAATGGAAACTTGACATTACTTTGGTTCACTTACAAACACAGGCCTAAACCATACAATATCCATATGAAACAATAAAAATCAATAAAAAAGAAAATAATACAATATACAACAGTAAAAACCAATACAGACCTAATAATAATACAATAGAAAACAGTGGATATCCAAAATGAAAAACTTGCTACCAGAATAAAAATGTTAAAGTTTATCCTGGCTTAAGTCTGAGCTCACTTATGCTTATCTATAGGGAAAGGGAAAGAAAGAAAAGCCAGAAATAATTGGGGAAGGGAAGGGAATGCATATCTATCGTATATATATGTATTAAAAAAGAAGAAATGGGGGTTTTGCTACATGGTGAATGGTTTCCCCTGCCCTACCCCACAGCCTCCTGCACTGTGGGGGTCTTGATCTACCCCCCTTCCCCCCAAGCCTAGGTAAAGAAAGAGACTTACCTGCCTGTTGGGCGGGCTGCAACCCCTGGCTGCCTTCTGGTCATACCTGCTGCCCCCTGCGTTTCAGCGGGACTAAGCCTGGTTAGCCGGCCCTTTTCCACTGCCTATGTCTATACATGCATTAATGTGCCATTGTTACACCTGTATGGATTTAGACATACAACACTAGTACAGACAATCAGAAGAGGTTTTATTTGGGTTTACCCTGCAAAGGTGTGACTAGGGTAGCAACACATACACAGAGCAATGTAGACATGGCTGGCAATGGGTTAGCAGTGGTGGTAATACTCCAGCACAAGCTGTGTTCCTCAGTCAGTGAGTTTCAAGTTAGGAGAAATGGACTGTGTGTATATTCAGCATCCTCAGTAAAGAATCTTTGCTGGTTTGCTACTCTTGAGTCCTGCCTCTTCTATACTGTAAAAAATTTGCAGTGGCCAAGAGACCCAGCCTCCATCTTTTTTCCTGGCCTGATGCCCAAAGTGGTCAATTCAAAAATGAAAAGGTTAGGAAGAATTCTGAGCAGCCTTTCATTTCTTCTAACCCAGAATGCAATCCAACATTTGTTAGCCTTGATATACCTAGGGTGCACCTACATGAGACATTTACTGTAGAACTGCCTAATTAGCTCTGCAGTAATCTTGTCTTGGTGTGGCTTTATTAGGCTGTAGGAAACTAATACATTCTGTAGAAGGTTAGTACTTGTAAATACAAGTACTATCCTGCTGCAGAGTTTTTTCATGAGCAGCAATGCACGTTTCGATGCTCACGGGGCTGGCTGGGGCATGAGGGTGGTTCAATGCAGGGGCTGCCTGCCAGCTAGCCCTGCACTGGAGCACTGTTGTGCCCCAGCCAGGCCCTCTGCAGCATGTTGAGCTGGGTTAGAGCAGCTGTATGCTCGCAGGCTGACCCCTGGATCCCCTCCGGCTAGGGCTGCTCCGACCCAGTTCAACATGCTATGGTCCCAGGTGCACATTCAAGCAGTGTGCCTGGGAACAATAAACTCCAGTGTGATATGTGTCAGAGTTTATTGCTGTGAATTCATTGAACATGTAGATGCACCCCTACAAAGCCGAAGATTGCAGATAAGTTTATGTACCTCTTAAGAGTAGGAAATGATACTTGACTATCATTGCCCTTCTCTAGCAGAGAGAGAATGAACTATGCTGATAACAATGAGGTTCTGCCAATGTATGATGTATAGTTTACTTTGGAACAATGTTGGAGAGTATGTCTCTATCTGCATTGCCTAAATGAAATGGAAACATTTGAAATCTTTGCTACAGACATTTAGAAACTAATTGAATATTGCAAGTCTGGGGAGAAGAAAACAATAACACATCAGAGACAAATTATGATCAAGTTAAAAAAAAGGAATAAGGCTCTACATAAGAAATGACAGAATTAAAAAAATGTTTCAGAGATGCCTCCCTGACAGACATTGTCAAAATCTGAAAAAACAGAAGGTGATAAAAGTGCAAAAGTCTTAACATGAGATTGATACATCTCCTAAACACAGGAGCAAAAACTAAGTTGACTTCCCAATGACCACCTGGGCTGTCTAATAGTGAAGAGCAATCCAGGTACTGAAACAGGTGGAACTGTTACATGTCAAGCACTTGTGATCATTAATAGGCTTTAGAATGGGGTGGGCAAAATATGGCCCATGGGCCGGATCCAGCCTGCCAGGCCATTCTATCCAGCCTGTGTAGCCCCTAAAAAATTTAGAAAAAATATATCTGCTCCCGGCTGCCTGTCAAAGATGACAGAAGCCAGAGGCAGTAGGACTCAGGGGAAGCAGGCAGGACTCACCAACAAGGCCATCCTGGCCCAACCCCACCCCTGCCTGCCCCACAACCAGAAGTCTCTGCCTGCCACAGCTCTGTGAGTGTGTGTGTGTGTGTGTATGCATGCATGTCACTACAATGAAGGAGGGGGAGAGATGGAGAGAGCAATGAGGGGGGAGAGAGAGAGAGAGAGAGAGATCACAGAGTGAGTCACAAATGCACACCACACCCCCCTTGCACTGCTATACACAAAGACCCCACACCCACACCCTTTCACACACTCCAGCCACCCTCCCCCCTATACAGTCCCCGACAAACCCCATACCCACCCACACCCCACATATCCATGCATGCACCCAGGTGGTCCCTTACCCCACTCACACCCCACACCCTCCCCCACTTCCTACATACCCACACAGTAACAGCCTCCCACAAACCTATGCCCATGACCCCCACACGCCCACAATATACAAAAGTAAGACTTCATTTTAAGCTATCATACTATCATCTCTATGCACACTACACAAACACATTGTAAATCAGGACAACAATGTTTTTTGAAATCAAATTAATGAATGTTGCAGATGTTTGATTTTTAGAATATAATTTGGTATTTTTCTGGTTCTGAGATGGCAAAAATCCTTGATGAAAGGAGTATTTCTGGGGGAAAGGGAGGGACTTCTGGCCACAAGGTAGTGACCAGGGGGTGGGACACCTGTCATGGGGCAGGTTGCCAAAAAGGTTGCCAAAACTCAGTAAGTGGCCCTGTGCCCAAAATAATTGCCCACCCCTGCTTCAGAAGCAGCCTTGCACAAAAAGCCTAGCTCACGAAGTACCATGGACAGAGGTATTTAGTATTGGTAGATGAGTTTTTCCCCCCACAAATCTTTCATCTTCATTCTGCAAATTAGCATTTTTTCCCATTATGGAACTCCCTCCTAGATAATTTTTTGACAACTGACCTCACTTTACCTCTGCAAGGCTCAGGTTATTTAGTGACCTATTATTTCATGACCTAACATCTACAATATGTCTAGACAAAGGAAGCAAAGCAAAGAGAGTATTCCAGACTGTTAATGACTCTTGGAGCAAACTGATCTATTTCTAGCTCAGCAGACTAGGACCAAAACAGCTCATTAAGAGATGGTCAGGGATTTGTAAAGTGCTGTCATAAGAAACACAAATGGTAAAAAAATGTGTGGACAGAAAGGGGTGAATCTTATGTCACTTTATGCACCTAAATGGCATGGTCAGAGGAGCTGTACTTTGGATGGAGGGCTGCTCAGCAAAATATTGTTAGAATTGCCCAGGTACACATGAAAGGCTGGTTAAGTGCAGATATTTTAGTCACAAAAAAAACCAACCAACAATTAGTGGGCATTTGACAGAGGTAGCACACTCCTGCCTTTCAGTCTACTAGTTAAGTGCTTAGGACAGTTATAAAGGGTAGGAGACTCAGAGGGGGGGTAAGCCAGAGAGCGGGGTAAGCCTCTTTCCAGAACCATGCTGCTACTACCAGGCCATTGGCTTTGAACTGCCAACCTTCCTTTTTAAGCTGGGCCACTGCACTTTGCATTTAATATTAATTGGATAAAACAGCTCAACAGAGAAAGTTTCTGCCTCTCAAGGAGAAGGGGCCCAGTCTAGAATCCAGGTCCAACCCCAATCTAGGGCTGCAGCTATCTTACTGAACCACACACCATCTGGCTAGCTTGCTTCTTTTTGGTTTCTCATACCCCTTTCTTGGTGGGCCAGCTTCAAGAGGAGGGATGGAGAAAGCAGTGTACAATGCCTAGCCTGCAGTCTGGTAATAATAGCATTATGTTGGATAATAGGTGTTACAAGTTTAAACTTCCTTGGGAGAGGAAATGCTCCTCCTCCTTGGCAAGTGCCCTAGTCACTTGGCCAGGGATTCTTAACTTGAGAACTGTGACACCCTGGGGAGCCTTACAATCTTTTCAAGGGTGCTGCAGGTTGCTATGCAATGTTAGCACTGTCAGGTGTGCAAACATGATTCACGAGACAAACCTAGATATTTCAAACAGGAGTCCATAGTGTCAAAAATATTCTGCTGTGGTCTTTCTGAATTCTTTGCAATGGAAGAACTGCTCTATTATTCTTCTGTAGTAAAAAAAATAAGTGAAAACCAAAAGGTGACATTTTCCATTGGGTATGTTGAGTTTAATGATGGGTGCCTTGAATCTAAAAAAAGTTAAGAACCACTGCACTATGCTGCTTAGCGAAAACATAGGAGAGCCTTCTCCTGCTATGAGTGGGTATAGAATCCCACAACTGTGCTAAATTCAAAAAATTGCAGTTATGTGATTGGGTTCATATAATGTAGGTGTGTGAAGGGAAATAGGATTTCTCTCAAAGGAGTCATGAACAACATTTGCTCCGTTTTCAGCACTGTAAATTTATGTTGTCATGGTGTCCTTGCAACACAAACCTCTACATTTGCTCATGGTTTTTAAGATGACCCATTATTTTTAAAGTTCTTTGTACTGCTTTTCAGTTACTCTGCCATCTTACTGAGAGATGTAGGGACATCTGGATGGAGATGTTGCATCCATTTAAAGCAGTGGTAGTAGTGTATAGGAACACAGCCCATCAATGCACATGTGACACATGGTACAGTTATGAGCTGCTCTAGCCCCCCAGGCACAGGCGCAGGCATGGCCTATGTCATAGCAGTGGGGGGTGTGACCCCTCAAACTACCTGCCCCACCACCCCCAAACAATTGGTGGGAGTTTCAGAGGCCTCAGACCTCCCCAAGAATGGCTCCAAACCAACCAGAGTGAGTAGAGGGGTGGACCTAGGCTGCAAGCCCACCAGATCTATCTGCTTTGGTTTGTCTGAGACTGTGCTAAGGCAAGCAGGGCAGATATGGATTCTTTCACAATGCCTGTAAGGCCCCTCACCACAACTCCAAGACTTGTTAAATGGCCGCATAGAAAGTGTTACCATAGAAATAGTTTTCAGGAGGAGGGTAGCCCCCTAGCCCAAAGACTTTTTGAGATGCCTGGCCCTGTTCAGGAAGACCCAGTGAACAGGCAAATGGAGGAGACCCAGGCCCCCAAAGCAGACATTGAGAATTTGGAAGAGGGTATCTTTGTGCCAGAGCCTGAATGGGAAGTAGAGGTCATCATGGAAGAAGAGAGGCCGGTAAGAAACTTGAAGCATTGTTGTGGGGGGCACTTAGGTTTTGATGGTGGTATGGGTTCACTTCATAGCAGGTGTGTGTTTGGAAGTAGCTAAGGACTGATTAAACAGAAGCTAACTAAGGCTTTTATTTGAACTCCTTTGCAGTTAGATGAAGCCTTTATAATGACTCAGGAAAGCCTGCTCACCAGTATACCTGTAAAGCTGACAGCAGAAGGAAGTGACTGTCTCTGCAGAGAACAGAGACCAGATGAGGCTGAAGAGTTTAAAAGACAATTAGGCACTGAATCATCAGGTCCTGTTTCACGTCAAGAATGTAAAATCCTCATGAAGTGTCTTGTGCATGTTTCTTTTTATGGCATAATGAAATACTACTTGAGACTTTTGAAAAGTGTTGGGGTTGTGTTCATGATCAGGGGGGTGAAGGTGCTCATGATTGTGTTACCTGGTTAGCTGAAGACGTAAATCAAACAATTCAGGAATTTTGCCAGGAAATGTCTTGACAGCGTTTTCAATGCTGTTATAGCCATTGGATTTTCCAGGAACATTCTCAGAATTGCTGAGAAACATTTACTTCAAGTTAGAGAGCTTCTAAATGCTGTGTATTCTGCAGAAGATCCTAATGCTACTCTTTATGATTTCATCACTGAAGAAGATCAACCTTTTATGCCCTATATTGAATGCTTAATTGGCACTAGAAATTATAAAACCCTGCTTAAGAGAAGGTTTAGCAGAAACAGTTTAAAATTGGTTTTCCATCTTTTACTGATTTGGGGGAGGTGAGTGGGGGGTGGGTGGGGGTAGTAAAGCACATCAGTTTTCAGCTGGGTAGATTAGCATCTGCTTTAGTGTCTTGGATCTCTAAGCACATACATATACGGAACTTTTTTTTGTAAAGATAAAGCCAGTGAGACTTGGAAATGAGAGGAAAACATGCCACCTACCTCTGAGAAAACCATATGTAAAAACACAAGGATTCACACCCCCAAAACAGGTGATCTGGGCCGCCTGAATAAGAAACCCAGGACTGGTTGCTCACACACTTTAGAGAAACAGGAGAGTCTTCCTCCTTTTTTGAAAGATCATGATTACTGTAAAAAATGAAAGATGGGGTTTTGGGGAGATGTCTTGAAGGATCATGATTATTGTGAAAAAAAAAGAGGGGAGGTTCACGGTGGGGGTAACCACCTTGTTTTAAAAGATCTTGATTATTGTGAAAAAAGAGGGGGGTTTTGGGTGGTGTTGGCAGGCGTATACAGCTCAGAAAGAGTGTGCTTTGTGTACTATTAGAGCAAAAGAGTAAATTTTATTCAGAGAAGAGGTAGTCTGTGTATCCCGGACAGCAGTTGTGTCATGCATCATAAGGGGGGGAGTCATGATAAACCCAGGGGTTAGAATGGGTGGCTAACCAGCAAGTGGCTCGCGGGGCAAAAAGTAAAAGCCTGGTTAAAGAGAAGCCTGGGGAAGATGAAACACCTGATGAGAAAAAATAAGAAATCCCCTAGTAACGGTGCTTTAGAGGGCCCCTCGAACACTTCCCCTCCTCCCAGGCCAGACCCTCCACCAGGACCCATGGAGGCAGAGAGTACGAGGTGGCAAATATGATTTAGGAAGCCCTTTAGAGGGCCCCTTGAATGTTCCCCGGCCTCCCAGGTGTGACTCTCCACCAAGACGTGAAGAGTCAGAGATTTGGGACAGTGAATCTGATTTAGAAGACCTTTTAGAGGACCCCTCAAATGCTCTCCAGGCTCCTTAGTCAGCAGAGGATGTTTTACCGGATGTACATACAGTATGGGTGAGAAGGCAAAAGTAGTCTGTAGCTAGATTTGGGGGCATAGGTTTTGAGGTACATAGAGGAGTTCTGTTTTGTGAATCTGGAGCATGTGCCATTACATGTGGCATATGAAGCCAGAAGCAGAGGGGTAGAAGAAATTGTAGCAGAACTCCACCAGAGATTCATGGCCAATGACTATACCCAGTTACGTGTTCAGGTAGACGGCATGGCAAACTGTTTATACCCTTGGTCTATTAATTTAAACCAGATGACCCCAAGGCTGTTGCCCCTAGCAACTGGGGTAAAAGTTACTTTATAAAAAACTTTTTGGATCATGCTGATAGAACGTTGTCTGTTATGCCTGGGAGTATCGTGTGGTGCTATAGCTGTTGGCAACCTTTGTATAAAGAACTGTTTTAAATATCCTTTTATAAAATTTGTGGAGGGTCTACCAGACAGTCTCAACAACGGCTGGTTGTTTCCTCCTAATAAAATAAATGTGATTGTGGTAGATGATTTGATGGACTCTGCTTGTGACAGTGGTGAAATTAAGAAAGCCTTTACCAAGTACGTGCATATTAGCATTATGTATATAGTTCAAAATGTTTTCTGTCAAGGAAAAAGGAGCCACACCATTACCCTTAATACAAAATACATAGTTTTGTGTAAAAACCCCAGGGGTAAGCTACAGATAGTGTCCCTGGCACGTGTACCCGGGTAAGGCCCAATTCTTTCTAGAAGCTTTTGAGGATGCCACTAAAGCACCTTATGGGTATCTGGTGGTAGATTTAAATGCTTCTACCCTGGATGCTTTTAGATTAAGAACCAGGTTTTTCCTCCTGCTGCTTACACTTTAAAAAAAACAGTGGGTGGGAATAAAAGGAGATGGTGTAGCAGCAGCTTCTTCTTAGCTCTCAAGACAGTGGAAGGGAAGCATGTCTAACCACATACAAAGAAATTTGGCTCTCTTAAAACTGCTTCTCCAATCCTCCCCACAGCAGAGAAAAGCTAAACTCTGCTCAACCTCCGACTATTTAGTAGCGGCCATTTCAGAAATTGCTCTGAATACCTTAATAGGAAACATCCCTTTAACATTGCATCAAATTCACATGCTGAAAAAGAGACACGGGATCATAAAAAACCTAAGTAACAAAAGATTGTCTCTTAAAAAAAAACACAAAGAAACAACTGGTGAAACAGTCTAGGAGATTTATAGGCCCTCTCTTAAGTTTTGCTCTCCCTCTGATTAGGAGGCTTTTGACTAAGCAGTGATGGAGTACACAGAAAAAATGTACCAGGTGCCCAGCATCACCTGGAGCAGTTAAGGGCTCCGCCACCACCTCAGAAAATATCAGAACCAAGGCAACCAGTTTACTGGATGCTGAAATGAGGGATATTCTCCAAAGGCCGGGTTTGGCAGAATATGATAAAGCTAAACTGTATGTCGCTGTGCTTCAGAAATACCTGACCTACATAAAGCAGGGTCATCTGGAGAGAGGGAAATTAACCCTGTTTCTGCCAGAACAGACCCCGCTAGAAGCTGGAAAACCCTTAGAAACCCCGATCCTGTTGTTCAGGAAGTATTGAATAACATGTGTGTCCGATGCAGGAAAAATGCTTGTTGCTCACCAAGCTGAGCCAGCACAAGGTTATTTCTTCTTGGGATGATCAAGGGGGCTTTGTCTACACAGGAATGCTCATTAAGGGTTCTAACATGCTCGGCTTAGTCCGGGGAACTCTTTGGACTCACGCCGGGTCTAATAATCATCCACCTAAAGGTTAGGTCATCTTTATGAAAGCCATGGCTGAGCTGAATGTATCGTCTTCTGTTATGGGATGAATCATGACCATCTGTTTAACAGGATGGAATTTCTAGGGATGGCCGTGTTACCCCTAGGGCTCCTTAACCATGCCAGTCTTGCCCAACAGGCACCCTCTATCTCTCTCACCCACATCTTGCTGGTACTATTAATATAGGGAGGCTGCCTTTGATCCTTTATGATTGGACACAGCCTTGCTGGATCCTACTGAACCCTGGTATCCCGCTTCATGGTGGATGTCTCTTGAGACACTCTCAGCCTTCTGGGCTATATGCATAGTGCCAACCACCCCTTTACCATGCCCCAAGCCTCGCAGATGGTACTGACATTGTCTTGCCTAGGCCTTGCTATAATTTGGCCCCCTTGTCCTCCCTGGGCTCTCTGCAGCCCCGTCTCTGTGCCTTACTGGTGCTGGGCTTTAGTCTCCCCCTTTGTCACTGCACTCTCTGGTGTCGGGGCCTGGTCACCCCCTAGTCACTGCACCCACACTGGCACTGGGGTCCCTACACTGTAGTGGGCCCCTAATGAGGCCTCCTTCTTCCCCAGTAGCCTCACCCAAACCACCGGTGTTATAAAACAGCAAATGAAACATGAGTCCCTGGACTATGACAGAACAGCCAAGTTCAGAGTATGCTCTGCCTCTTTAAAAGAGTAAAACTTCTTTCCTGGTACTAAGTGTCTTATAGGCAAGGGTAGCTTGTGAGCTCCGGAGGCCCCATTAGCCCTAAGGGCAGCGTAGCTGGCGGCTGCAGCATCTCGGGGCCATTCCTCCCTGGAGACTCCTTCCCCTTCAGCTGTGAGCAGGGAACTGACTTGACTAGTCCCAGCTCTGAGATTTATGTTGGCCCAGGGCCCTGCCTCTTCCAGCCAGCTGACCAGGTGCAGGTGCAGGCTAATTTCCTCATTAACCAGTTGCCATGGTAACCCACATCTGGGCTCCTGTCCGGTTCTTTGGGCTCTCTCCCCAGGCAATCTCTGCTCTTAGAGAAGCAGGCACCTTAGTGCCCTGTGCCAATTTGAAACACCTGAAAGCATCTGCCTCAAACCAAGAAACATCAACAGCACTGCCTAAGAAGTGAAAAACTCTCTCTAAAAGACATTGGCTCTCCATGTAGAGTTTTACGCTTGAATTAAACTATTCTATACTGTTACAAATTTTGTCTACAGAGGATTTTTTAAAATGAAAACACACACACACACAAATGTTTAAACAGCAACAGCTTCATTTATACAGCATCAGCTGAGTGTTTTATTTAGACAAATTGTTCATGAAAGTCATAGCAAGAAATGCATGTCTGGGCATGTTGAAACATGTTTTGAACAGGCCTGGCCACACGGAAAGTTCTATATTTACTTTTTACAAACTGCATCACCATCCTATCATTTTGTATTAAATCATCGGAATAATACAATTTTAAAATCTGTTCAAATGATAGCCCCTTGCTATGGTGGTGCAGGAAAAACACACAGTGGTATCTGCAGGTGACGGATCAGGGGTCTTGTAACTTCCATCTGAAAAGCAGTGTCGGTAGCTTTCTTGTTTAAAAACAACATAATGCTTTGAGGAAAGAGAGCTCTGTTTGGCGGGGGTGACCATTGTCAGAAAAACAATATAACCCGTGAAAAGCAGATGACCCCTTGCTGAACAGATGATCTAATGCTGAACTTGAAGATAGCCTTTTGCTGACAGTAAGCAAACTTATTCTGTGCATTTTGTAACTCTGTAACAGCAAGGAAAAAAACAAAACCCCAAAGCTAGTGGAAATTCCCCAAAGATGCGCACGCATATATGCCTTATGCCTATGTATACCTATATTTGTATATGTATGACCTGTTAGTGTAAAAGGTGCTACCAAACTCAGATCAGGGGAAATCTTGGTCTACTGGGCCCTGAGTAACCCCTCTGTAGAGAAATATATCATCTTGCTGACACTCCCTTGTTCTCTGCCTAATTGATCGCGGCTAGGAACGAGCCCAGAGACGGGACGTGGCCAGTGCTCCTTGGCGTATGAGCACACCCTTCGGTGTATGGGTGCTATGCAGTAGCTGGCCAATTTCCCCAATACCATACAAGTCGAAAAACTCCCCGTGGATCTGATCCTTCAGGTAAACAGCCAGCCAGTGTTTTCCAGATTGATTATGCAAGTGCATGTTGATCACCAAGCTCAAGGGTCTTTGAGACAGTCAAGTCTTAGGAAGCCAGTCGCAGGGGAAAATGTCTAAGAAAGTCTCTTTGGCATAAGGGTCTGAGGATAAAACCCTGGCAAGCTATTCAGCATCTATGTTCGCATGTAGTCAAACAGGACGTTTCTCCTCTGATTTATTTCTATGATATTGTCAAAGACCCCGTACACGTTCATGTTAACCGTGGTGGGCAAAGACACAGCAAAGTGTATTTTTGCTCTCAGGTTCCTGGTTTTAATCAGTGAATAATGATCAGCACACTCCTGGTCAAGAGACAGGTCAAAGGCAAACAAGGCATACTCCAGGGCAAACTCCTCATGATTGATTATCAGCGCCTGGTCTTTCATAAGTTTACCAGCTGTCTGTACCGGCTGCATGTATTCTCTCATGCAGTTACTGTTCTCAAAATCTGGTAGTAGGAGTTTTGTAGGGGTTTGTTGTCCATAGATATAGAGGGCCACAAAATTAATATTGTAATGTTTAAAGTTAAAGGGATTCTTAGAATAATTCCCGCTAAAGGCATCATTATCCACAAACCCGATAATGACAGTTTAGGCAGCTGCCCCAAAAACAGATTCTCCTGATTGCTGACTTGGCTGCCAGCAGGAATGCCAAACGCTTTCATACCCATGACAGTCTGTGGGTTATTTAGCATTGGCCAGAAACAAGGCCTCTGCACGGCCCAGTTGGACACCCTGGGCTACCTCCAGATTTTCACAAAAAGTGAGGTGAATGTGAGTTTTAGTTTACATTGGCCAAACACTACGGCACCCATCAAGCAGAAGACATCTTTACAGTCAGTTTAATTTTCAAGTCCATGGCATTCAGCAAGTTTTTCTTGGAAAAAAAAAATCGCTATGGAGATGGTCAAGCAGCTCTATCTTTTTACTCTGGCCTGTCAGTTTTGCCCATCTCCAAAACTGTGTTTAGCACCATCCTGCCTGACTGTTTCATGATGTCTGGGGGTATCTTTTTAAAACAGGCTGGCAGAAAATTGGGTGGTGAGGGTGTCATCACTGTAGTTGAGGACCTATTTGATGGAAGCTCAGTAAGGGTAACAGTTGTTGCTCTGGCTTATGAGACAATCTCTCAGAGTGACATCCAGCTGACTGAAGACAGAGGCCAGCGGGTAATTCACCAAACCCACTGCTGCCCCGGCATCAAGATTGGCTCTGTCTGCTTTTACAATCTTGCAGCAAAGATACAGCAGTGTGTTGCTCAGATCCATATAAACTTCACCGTTCCTGGCAATGAAAAAGTCAAGGGGGCCAGACTCAGTAATATCCGAGAGTGGGAGAGGGGATCTCAACATACAGGCTTTTCTTAATGCTGGTCTGCATAGGGCCTATTTGAAACGCATCCAGTTCAGATTTGACGCATCCTTCAGACCCACAGTGAACAAACGCCATGGCAATTAAAATATATGTTCTCTCCAGAAGAGCCCCCTTCTTTCTCCCAGGCTGCTTCTTGGTCTTTCGTGTATGGCTGACCTGTTGACTTAACCTTTTCTTTTTAAGAAGTTGGGGAGGTCCTATACATCTGAGTGTGGTATGCCTCTCTTTCTTTTAAGGCTCCTTCTTTGGATATACATGAGGCCGGACCCCTTCTGCTTTGTTGGCTTGACCACTTTATCCAGAACAGCTTGAAAGACATCTTAGGCTATGTTTTGAGCCACATTTTTAGTAGAAAAATCCTGGCACAGGTGTTGCTGGGCAAAGTGATGTAAAAGCCACTATCGCACATCTCAGCCTTCTGACTGAGATATCCCTACATATTAAAAGCTTGGGAGGCTTCCACCGAGCTGTTAAATTTAGCTGGCCACCCCAACCATTTCAGCAGCAACCGCTTCTTTCTCCCTTTTCCTTCTAAAACTTTTTCAACCCTGTAAACTCTGTCCTGTTTGGGATTCACTTTTTGTAGTTCATTAAGGTAAAAAGAACCCTTGATAGGTTCATCTTTCTAATCTTTTAGGCAGCATATAGGCATCTGCACGTCTAAGGACTTCATCCACTATGAAAATCTCATCGGTGAATGTTTGCTCATAACCTTTTTCAAACTCCCCTTTGGTCCTAGACATCCTCATGTAGTCTCCTTTCTGAACACAGGTGCTGCTGCTTTTATTTTGAAATAGTCTCCATACACGGCTTTCCACACCTGTGGAGAGTTTGAGAAGTTCACATCAACAGGCCTGGTGCAAATAGTTCTGTGAACACTGGTAGTAGGTCTTTATGAACTCTGGTAATGCATCAATATAGCGAAAGGTTGTGGGCTATAAAATACCTCCATATCTTTGATTTTAATGTTTTGTTAAACCCCTTTACCACTGCCATTTTCACTTTACTGTTCATCATAAAATGGTGAATATTATACTGTTTTAACAATTTGTTAAAAGACTTAAAAAAAATTATTTCCCCTGAACAGTCTGTAATTTTTGAGGTATACGGTCCTCTGTAAAAATGGTTTTAAAGGCCCAAGCTATTTCACTGCCTGACTTGTCTTTTAGACCCATGGCCCAGGAATACTTTGATAATATGTCTATCACTGTTATGATGTAGTTAACCCCACGACTGTGCTTGGAAAACTGCTGCATATCCACTAAATCTGCCTGCCTTTGGGCATCGATATCTGAAACATTCATTTAAAATGTTTTCTCACCAATTTTTATAGGGTGTAAGCATTCTGGATTTGAAAGCCAGGCAGCCACC
The DNA here is from genome assembly GCF_001723895.1 of Crocodylus porosus. Classification (NCBI taxonomy): domain Eukaryota; kingdom Metazoa; phylum Chordata; order Crocodylia; family Crocodylidae; genus Crocodylus; species Crocodylus porosus. The sequence continues at coordinate 120,776,899 of NW_017728886.1, read as the reverse complement.
CCACTTCTGTTCTGCCTTTTAGCTGCTTCAAAAAGCATGTTCACCCCACCAAAATTCCCAGCTTCACCAGGAGAGTAATAAACTTCCTTTAACAAAGCCTCCTGTGTAGACATGTCTGGTAACCACTGTGCCCCCCCACCCCATGCTAGCACCTGTGTGGTGTATTCAAACACTTGAGAACAAATTTAAACCATGGTAAAACAAAGTTTATTAAGCAGGTAATGAAATACAACATTAACAGAGGTCTTCAGCCTTGACTTGAACAGTTGTTCAAAACCAGGTCACACAAGAAACCTTCTTCTGAACAGGGTTGGGCTACTTTTTTTATTTGAAAATAGTCCCCTGTAAACCCCTGCTCAGTGGCCTCCATGGCCTTGTAGCCCTGCTCAGTGATCTCCACAGGCTCAAAGCCAGGGTTGGTGGACACAAACACAGTTTACGTAAAAGACCTTTACTTTCAGCGGGGTGCCAATGTACAGGTTTCGGAAGCCCTCTGTGAAGGCATTGTCTACCTGCAAAAAGATTGTAATTAACACAGGCCCAGACAGTTACAAGAAAAGCACCCCACAAAAATAATTTACATTAGTTACTTCAGCAGAGCCCCTTGAGACAGAGTTGTCCGCACTCTCCATAGGTAGGTCTGATACGAACTGCTTGAGTTCTGGTCTTGTTTTGGTAGACGTGGAATCCATCTCATACTCCTGAAACTCATTTTTATCTGCCCTGCTTGCCTTAGCACTGTCTCAGGCAAACAGAGGGCTCACTTGGGAAAGCGGATAGACCTGGTGGGCTTGCAACCTAAGCCCCACCCCTCTACTCACTCTGGTTGGTTTGGTGATGTTCTTGGGGAGGTCTGAGGCCTCTGAAACCCCTGCTAATTGATCAGGGGTGGTGGGGCAGGTTCTTAGAGGGGTCACCCCCCTCCACTGCTACGTTATAAGCCATGCCTGTGCCTGGGGGGCTAGAGCAGTCTGGGGCCTGATAGGTCATAACTGTACCGTGTGGTCTAGGGCAGGCTTTGCAGCATGAGGGATGGGCTCTGGGGGGATGAATGGGCTGTCCTTCTGATGTCATGGACTATGTGGTGGTGCTGTCACACACCATGTGACTGGGGTGGAGGCGGAGTTACTGATGTCACACCATGTGACTGGGGTGGGGGTGGAGTTGCTGATGCCACACCTGTGATGGCCAGAACCAAAGAAATTAATAAGCAATAAATATGTGCTTCTTGGAGGCATTTGAAACTTTTGTCTAATATGCAGCTTGTATTTTTGTAACTTGCAAATGTAGCTTGTAACTGTTTGTGGAACTGACTAGACTTCAAAGACAAAGCTATAGCTGTGAAATTAGCTGACTTAATAGTTCTTTCTTGTTCAGAATGTAGCCTAAATGATGATAAAAAATTGATTCAAATGCCCAGCCTATCTAGTACATTTCAAGAAAGGACATCTCAAAAAAGCATACTCAGAGAGTTTTGAAGAGGCTGGATTTAGGCGGAGTAATGTTAATTTTAAACCTGAAGATGTTGTGTTGCAATTTGCTTATTGGATAATCCCCAGCTTGGACAGTAACTTATTATAATAATTTCTAACACCTTTTAACTCCATAGGATAATAGCTATAAAGCAATATTATGAATGGCTATATAACTAAAAAATTAGCATAATTAGAATATAAAAAAACACACACATCATAGTAACCCTTGGGAAGGATGGAACAGAAGAGTCATTGCTGTTCCATACCCCATGGATATCCCTTACTCCGTGAGAGTGAGAACCAGATCCTGATTGAGAGGCTTCCACTGGTATCCTTCAAGCAGCCCAGTTCAGAGACGTCTGACTTCGCTGATTCAACTTGCTGTGCATCTTCTAACCGAGGGACTACCGATAAGTTACTAACCAAGTGAAAACTCTTAGTTAATTTCTTTATCTGTTTTATTATCATTGTCAATTTTAATCTGTATTGTTATGTTGTCTGCTTATTAGCTTAACCTTTTTATTAACTATTATATATGTAAACTATATTTTTTGTTGTCATAAGTAAAATACATTCTTTTTTGTAAGTAAAACTTGTCATTTCTTTCCTTTCCAACATCACCTTCTCGATCCTGAACCAAAAAGCCCAATGGCTAATAAAGTTGCAGTGCCCAGTCAGTCTGCAACTAAATTGATATACTCACAGTGCCCAGCTGGCCTGTGACACACACCATGTGACTGGGGGTGGGGGCAAGGTTTGTGATGTCAAACACTGTGTGACTGGGCCAGGCTTTGTGTTGTCGCACACCGTGTGACTGGGGTGGGGGTGGGGTTTGTGATGCCACATACCATATAAGGGGAAAAGAGGGTGGAGTGATGGGGACGGGACTTCCAGTCCTGCCTACCTGTCACATTTGCCCTGGTGGGTAGTGTTCCTATATATTACTAGTGATCTTCAAACTTTTATAGTGAAGATCACTTTTTGAAAGTGAAGGTAAAGGGCATCCCAGGATCTACTAAGCCCCCAACATGCCTCCCACACCCCCTGCCCTGCCCCCACCTCCTGTCCTGCCCCCAGGGCAAGGGCACAGCAATAACAATATTGCCAAGGGCACAGCAATAGAAGACTTTTTAAAGGTAAAAATTTCCCTCCATTCTCTTCCCTGCTCAGAGGCACAACACTTCCCCACCTGCCACTGCCTCTACTGTTCCAGCAAGAGGAGCTCCACGGCTGCTCCAAGCAGGCTCAGCCAGGACAGTAGCAGCAGGTAGGCAGGATCCCCAACACTGCATCTGATCCCAGAATCTGCTCTCCCCTCACCCTGCACACCATTACAAGCTGCCCAGGCTCTGACCCCACTCACCCGGTGGCAGGGGGAGTAGCAGGGCAAAGAGGGGGATCATCCCACTCAATCAGCCCGGCCTGGGCACCAGGGGGCAAGGCTCAGCACAGCCATGTGCATCCTGCCACCATTCAACTGTTCATACGCCCCCCCCCACTCCCAATCATGGAGCATTTGACAGTCGATCTCAGTTGGGGGAGCTGAGCGCATATGCACTTAGCACCCTCCCAAACTGAGATCAACTGTCAGAGGCTCCATGATCAACTAGTCAATCAACATCAACCTGTTGGTGACCACTGATTTAGAGATAGCCTCTGTGTAGATTAACTCTGTGTTGCAGAGTTCTGACAACCACCAACAAATGGCTAGTCACGTAGCAATGAAAGTTGAAACAACTGAAGAGTGGATGTATGCGTTGCCAGGTGCTACAGACATTCACTGACCAGTTACAGACAGAAATGGCACTTTCAGGCTTGTGAAATGAAACCTAAATAGTCACCATCCATTTCTCTGTAGCCAAAGTAGTTGTCATTTTGGTGCATCTTTGCTGAAGGGTGCTAAATAGGGCTGTGCAAAACTTCGGATCACGATTCAGATTCAGAGATGATTGGGATGATTCAGAGGCTGAATCTATGAATCAAAATTGAATTGCTAGAAGCTTTAGGCTTTCTGAATTGATTAGGAGCTTCTGAATTGCTTTGGAAAAGATTTGGAAAAGATTCGGCGATTTGGAGATTCGGCCATAGGGTATAATGGCAAATCAATAAAATATCTATTACTTCGTTGTTTTTTGGCTGATTCAGATCAAAATTGCAGGGGGTGATAGCTCATGCTGGGTGCATAAAGTCTGCCAAGTTTCAAGGACATAGGTTTAGGGGTTTCTGGGAAACTGCACCTCAAAGTCCTGAAAGCAAAATACATGTCACGTGTATGTGTTAAGCCACAGTGGGGTGAAAACCGCAGGGATGGTAGCTCTTGCTAAGGCCACCAAGCCTGACAAGTTTCAAGGAGATAGGTGCAGGGGTTTCTGGGAAACTACACCTGAAACTGCTGAAAAGCAAAACTCATGACATAGATGACACTGTGTGTGTGTTAAGGTGCAGCGGGGTGAAAACTGCAGGCCTGCTAGGGCCAGCTGCGGCCACAAAGCTTGCCAGCTGTCAAGGAGATAGGTTCAGGGGAAGTCTGGATTCTGGGGCTCTACACCTCTGGCCACAGGCAGGCAAAAGTCATGACATGGGTGCCTGTGGGACTGTGTGGGTGTTCAGGTGCACCCTTTCTGGTGCTGGGGCCTCTACACAACAGGGCAGTGTGCCCTCGTGACGTCTCCTCCTCCCCCACAGCGTTGGTCCGGTCCACCACTGTAAACAACAGCAGGTCAAAATAGCTTAGCTGGCTCAACACCAACAGCACCAGCAGCATTGAAGGTAGCCAGATGGAACTGTCACAGAGTCTCTCTTTTTTTATAAAGGAATTGACAGCAAGAAGTAAAGATATTATGTTGGATATATGTGATTCATGCTGTGTGATGGTTTATCTTGGGTTTTTCTGTTTATATGTTTATTGTGAAAAAAACCAAAGGAGTTAGAAAAATATATCTTAGGAAGCTTTTGGGATGAAAAACCCTTTGTCAGGCTGAGGAAGTACCTGCAGTTGGTGTGTCTCCTGGTCCTGGATGGAAGGAATAGTAAAGAAGCCAGAGGCTGGCCTGGCATGCAATTCAGGCAAGAAAGCCTGTCAGTGAAAATGGAAATGGAGGCATCATGGGGTGAGGGAAAGGCTGGGGGGAGGCCAGGGCAGGGGATGTAGCAGTGCAGGTAAAAGTGTAGAGGTGCAGTTTATCAGAAACCCCTGCACCTATCTCCTTGAAACTTGTCAGGTTTTGTGGCCTCATCAAGAGCTACCACCCCTGCAGTTTTCACCCCACTGTGGCTTAACACACGACACAAGTTTTCCTTGTTACCTTGAAACGTGGCAGGTTTCATGCTCTCAGCATAAACTACCAGCTCTGCAAGTTTCATCTGAGTCAGCCAAAAGACAACAAAATAATAGCCATTTCATTGACTCCCCATTATACTCCATGGTTGAATCTTTGAATTGGCTCTGAATCTTCCGAAGCGATTCGGCCAAATCGAATTGGAAAAACAATTCAGATCTCTGGCATCCAAATCAGTTGAATCTGAATCTGAATCTAATAGTTCCCTATTCGCACAGGCCTAGTGCTAAACTCAGCATGCAACAATAGGAGTGTAGCCTACAGCCTCACCATTGCTGTGAATGACAGCAGCGATAGGCAAGTTCAGCAGTACATTGTAGGGCTCAACAAGGAGCTTGTTGATGAGTGAGGTGCACATACTGGAGAGAGCAGAACTCTTCAATACTGCAGGGACCCGACAAGTTTAGAGGAGAAACTGAGCAAGAAAAGGAGCTTAGACGTGTTAATGCAAGATTTTTTATTTTTGTAGGGCTTGAACCTCCTTCCTTTCCTTTTCCTGCTCTTCTGTCTCTGACTGATGGCCACACAGAGGTGGTCAGGGTGTTGGCTACAAAGGACCAACTCACAGGATCATCATAAAATTCTAGTTTATTGGACAGATGCAAAAATCAGACCATAAACCTTGCTACTGATCCCCTCAAAACACACACACACACACACACACACACACAGAGTAGCTAGTTCTGAACACTAAGCACCAGTGTCAAGGTATCTGTATCCCCATGCACTGAAGTCTGCTGTTGATGGTCACTCAAGGCTTCTTTCATTGTGAAGTTGCTGCAGAAGGGAGTTCCTGGCTGGTCCTTCTGGCTGGACAGGCAGGGTGTGGGTCAGGTCAAAGAGGGTGCCATTGGGGGTCATTTTTCACTGCCTTTTATCCTTCCCTGGCAGACTTTGGTGACTCCCCACTTCTCAGGCATACCCAATCCAGGGGTCAATGACCTCAAGGGATGTCCCTCTTGGTAGCTGCTGGATGGCAGCTGTCAGCCCCAGGGGTCACATCCACAGGTAAGTGCAGTCTCAGGAGTCCGTTGATGAATTTTGATTGATTCACTGCCGTGATAAAATAGAGCTCTAGAAGTGGTTGATCAGGGGCTATTTCGGCCCCAAGGGTCTGTTTCCAGAATTGTTTAGCTCACACTGGGGCTTCTGTACCTTTAACAGTGAAGTTTCAGGGAGTTCCTGGCTCTGTATTGATTCTTTCCTCTCCTTAGTCTGTAGTATGTAGGTGTTAATTGCCACTCCTTGTTTATTGCCACTTGTTAACCTGCTTATGCAGACAAGCTACTGTGTTACGCAATCAACCATGATTCATTCAGGGACCAGCTCCATACAGAGATTTCTGTCCTTGCTAACATTGTTACATGTTACAACTTACTTTAAAACTTAAAGTACATTTGTAAAAGCATCTACAAGCTCTATTTGCACTACAAATACATTTTATATAAAAATAATAATGGATATGATAAAAGAAAGAAAGAGAGGAATGAAGAAAAGGTAGAAAAGAGAAAGCATCTCCTAAAGGGGGCAACTACTGCAAAAGGGGCTTTTGCCATATGGAAGAGCTTCACATGGGGGGGAGGGGCAGGCAAAAAGGTTTCTTGCTAGAAGAGAGCAAAAGAACTCATGTTTGCAGAACCAGGCAGCAACATAAACTTCTCTCCTCCTGCATGAATCTCACTTTGGCCTCTAGCACAATCCAAGAAAGAAACACTGCATCTTAACAAATAAATATTAAGAGTTTGCTGTCTGCATGCATCCATGTTCATTAAGATGTTCTGTTCCTTTCCTGGATGTTCCCAGTGCTTTAAGGGAAGGCAGGCTGCAGGTTTGGCAGAGGGCAATCAAGGAAGCCACATGACCCAAAAGAGGCTGGGCTTGCAGGATATAAGCCTGGGGCCTGAGCTAGGCAGGCAGTCTGACTTGGAACCCATGGAGAGAAGGGTTCCTAAGCAGACAGCAAGGCTCTTGACTAACACTTGAGTTGGGGTTGGCAACACTGGTGGTTTAAAAAAAAAAAAAAAAAAAAGATATTGTAGAAGCAGTGAAAATCTTAACTGGCCTGGGAGCAGGGCCTGGGCCTGTACCCAGGCTAAAGGGACAGGGGCAGAGGCTGAGGATTAGTGCCACAGCTAGCTCGGGCTGGAGGGCCTATAGCCCAGAAAGGGTGCATTAATGCCTATTAATGGGTGAGTAACCACAACCTGTAGGGCTTAGGCATAGCTGAAAGGGGAGATGAGGAGGCCATATAACTAGCCCTTAAGACAATGAGCAGTGACACCTCTGTTCATGAGTATGCAATCTCATTTGGGAAACCTGGTAGGGCAGCCTCTCTCCTTCCAAAAGCATAAATCGCATCAAGCTGTGACAGGCAAATGGAAGTGGAGATTGCCCACAGAAAGCAAAGACAATGAGAGCTGAGGGGACTCTAGGGGCACTGTGGCCACCCTGGGGTGGATCTCTGTTACAATAATATTAGTTTTGGCTTTACTATATTCAGTTAACAGAGACTCATATTATTTTTGTTATAATAGGATTCTAGCTGACTACATACAATTCCATTCTTATTTAAAGACCAAAACATTACCTTTAACTGCTGTTAAGCACTTGCCCAAAAAGCAGTTATCTATTGGTCCTTGACCGCGTCTACAGCTGAGTAGCAGTTAGCCTGCCCCTGGTGTAGCACAGACACAATAAAGCAGGAGGGACAGAGCAGCATGTTTAAAGGTGCTGCTGTCGGGTATGGTAAATTTGGATGTTGAGGCATTGTCTAAATAAAACAGTTGGAGGGGTTGCTGGGTCAACATGAACGTTCTGGATCAGGAAAAGCATCTCTGCTTGCAGCTTTTCCAAAGCATCCTGTAGGATGAAAGTACCAGCCCCTTTCTTGATCAGCCAGACATCACTGCTGGTCCACTCCTTTCTACTTTTCTTTTTCATTATTCAGATGCAACCAGAGAAGACAATGAAGATCATCTATTTCTGCCATCTATTACTACACCACTGCTTAGGATGTTCATATATCAAATACCTCTTATTTACCACACTTTTCCCAGAGTCATATTCCTGCAGAGCATGGTACACTCAGTGTCCAGGCACATCTGGAGGGAAATTGCCTTTGTCTCAGACTTTATAGGTTGGCTCAGAAGTCTGGGGTTAGAACTGTCCAGAGTGCTGTCACTATTGAGGCACCTAGCTCTGTAACAGCAGCATCGCACAAGCGTGGGGAAGAAGCCTCATTATGGCAGGACGGCCACCGCTCCTTTACCTTCACATGGCTATTTGCCTCGGTTCAGACCCCACCTCTCACATCCTCCCTCTGCAACATTTATTTTGACATCTTTATTCTTGCTGGGATTCTGTACTGATGTTTCCAAAACTCCTTTCAGTAAGCTGAGGATATTGAGGACTCCTTTCCTGAACCAGACAGACACAGAAAGTTTAAATGGATATCTAGCTTGGTGCCAAAGCCCCATCAACATGTTTGCAATAGCAAGAAAGGGTGCTGGGGGGTCCTAAGCGCAAGTAGGCTCCCCACTGCTCCAAATTGCTCAAGCCCAGTAAATATTGCAGGCTCAGGGTTGTTGTGAGATGGTTGCTGGAGAACTGGTTATACTGGTACAAGTAATGCATTATCCTCAAAAAAAATGCTGTACTAGTGGAACAACACTAATAGGCAACTTGGATCTGACTTTACCAACAGAGTTGTGTTGGATAGAGCTCAAAACTGAACATGTAGGGACCTACCAGAACAGCAATTTTGCAGATTTCATCAAATCTAGCATTGCCTGTGAAATCACAGGGAAAAGACAATTTACTGAAAAGAACATAACAGCTCCCCGGAGGGAGCCAGCAATCCTCAGGGAGCTATGGCAGCCTACTGTGGTGGGGGGGAGGAAATCTGCCCACCTGAAGGGCCGCAAGCAAGTTGGTTATTGCCCCCCCAAGCCTCACCACTGATTGGCTGAGAGAGTAGCTCATCGTGTGGTCCCACTCCTCTCCAGTAGGCCAGGGCCACCCTCACAGCCAAAGGCATGGGGGAAACTACATTCTGCCTGCAAAATGGCTGTTGGGCCATTTTGACTGCATAATTGGGGGGCAGCCACCCCACATTCAGTAGGTCCCTAAGCATAAGCCAGGCCCCCCTGCTCCTCCTTCCAAAATAGCCTACTCACTTTTGATGAATAGATGATGTACTCCGTGCTTTAAGCTAGGGTGGGGAAGATGTCTCATCTCCAATTTTCTTTAGTAGAAGAATTGATTATACAGCCACCCCCCCACCCACCCCAGAGATGCATTGGACTACATTCACACTTAAAAATGCTTATGAGAGCCTTAACTGGTAGTATAATAAGCAGTATGCAAATCTAGACCAGCTCTAGCCTTCACTTAGAGTGTACATGAACAACAGCTGCCACTGCTGCTAGCCCAGCTGGTGCAGCCACTCTAGTTCCTACTGCCACTGCAGGCACAGACCCTGGCTGTTACATCTGTCTGTCACTACTCTAACTATCAAGTTCCCTCTGAAGGCAGCAGGACAGCTCCAAGTGCACCGATTTGCATATGATTGAAAAGTCCTTCCTTTACAGCAATGTTAATAGCATTTTAAAAGTATGTCATGTCTGCCAAACATAAATCAAGTTTCTGTATGATGACAAACTGTTTTTGTTTAAAGCAATTTAGCCAAATAGCAATTTTCTTCAATTTTTTTTTATTCCCTCCTAGGTGATTTTGATAAACCTCAGGTCCAGCAACCTCAACTGGAGGTTTTAAGGTAAATTTTTATTAGGCTCAATATTTGAGTCGTGCTTCTACAAACCTGCACCTTTGTAAGTTTAGTCTGCATCCTATGGGACCACACAGACATCTAAAGATATGCACAAGCTCAGTTGATTGCAGGATCTCACCCTTTGCTTATACTGTAGGAAAGATTGTTTTTCAGACAGATCCTACCAGGCAAGGATGTACTATTGATCCTAATCTATTTTTTTAAATTTCTCCTTTGAAGTATTATGGCACTTGAAAGTTAGATCATCAGTTCCAGAAGTATTTAAGCATTTGCAACTCATTTATTCATTCTCTCAGTAACATTTTCTTCCTTGAAGAAACAATTACACCTAAAATGTAAAGATTAGCTCTCCTTTAAAGGAAAAATTACATTCACATAACACCTGGTTGAAAGAATTTGGTAAAGTCTTGGCAATTTAAAATATAATTTTAGATGTAAAAAGGGGAAAGTTCTGAGCCAGTTTATAGTTCCCACAGTTTATATTAGGCATATTAGGTTAATGGTCATATGTTGACTTTGTTTAGTGGCTTAGTTTTACTACATACCTCAAAAAGTCAACTTAAAAGCTAACAAAATAGCACAACCCATTACTTGGGTCCAGTCCATTGTGAACAGATGAATCTACTCCAGAGAAGGTTGTAGACCTCACACAGTATTAAAACTACATACAAACTACATGGTCCTGAAATCTACATGAATGGTAAATAGCTGCTTCTATCAAGCAAACAGTACTCTCTGCAGCATCTGTTGGTGTTTTATAGTAGTAGGGACTGGGGGCTGAGGTGGCCTGGGCACTAAGGGGTACAGTTGACAGCCCAGAAGTCACAAGTTCAAAGGCAGAAGTGCTTATGGTACAGACCAATCCAATTCCACAAAGAAGGAAAATTCTGCTGAATACCTCCTCATCACAAGGACACAGGACAGGAGAAACTGCATTACAATACACTGAAAAGTCTTCAGCTAGAAAGGGACATTTAAGAACAAAAGTTGACCATGCCCATGCATTGGAATGCAATTTACAGAAACAGTTGCAAATGCTACAAAACTAGATAAGTGCATTTAAAGTCAGAATTAATACAATTCTCTTCTAACTTGTGTTACAACATTCCTTTTTTCCTTCTAGCATATATTCCACATGCTAGGATGTGCACACCTGTTGTGCACTTTTTGGCAAGAAAAACCTTCAAAATACCTGTTAGGGTAACAATGTGGATTTTTGGGGAGCATTGGATCTGCAGCTGAAACAAGGCTTTTAGTCTGTCTTTCAAAGCTGCTGGTCACAAAGCAGAATGATATATTAAGTTAACCTTGCAGATGCTTAGGCAAGTAGTTTCTTTAACAAAAGGAATAGTGTGCAGGATACACGATTCCTTGTATAAGAAGAACAAGATGCAGCCCACCAGCTATTGTTGGGAGGTAAAAGCAGACGACCTTGGAGCTGGTGCTGAAATCAGCAAAGAACAAGAAAGAACCAGCAAGTGATCGGGAGTACTCAAGTTCATAGCCTTATGCATGCACTTTTGGCAGAGAAGCATGTACATTAATAAAATGCATAGGCAATTTCATGTTAATGAAGTAAACAGCAAACAGAGAAGAAGCTTGAGATGGGAAGAGAAATGGGTTGAACCCAAGGAGGGACATAGGTGGAGTGAATATTAATATGCATGAACCAAGGTGTATAAAATGCAAGAACTAATGTTCAGTGCAAGTCCCCAGTCAGTTGATTTCTGGGACCTTCATCCAAAGCAGTCTCCATTCTGAATAAAGCTGTTGTGAGCACTGTGTGCTGGTGTTTCCTCCCTGCTTGCTCTGACTAATGAGTAACAGAATGGTATTAGGATCCATGAGCAACTGGATCATTGTCTCCTTAGTCATTGGGTGCCACATGGAATCAGGGTCTAACAATATCCATCAAGAGAATTGGAAACATTGATATTAACTCCTTAATGCTTTAACTGGCCTCTTGCACAAATTAAATATTTAGGAATAAGGATAAGTGTTACAAGTCACCTTTAAGCTATTCTACAGGGTACTTTAAAATGGGAGGGTTAACACATTAAAAAGGGCATTAAACTGTGCTACTGTGATTGGTACCCTCTAAGGCTGCCTCTACATATGCTTTTGGGGGGGTGGGCACAGGGTATTTTAAATTACAGTGGTTCCCAGGCAGCCACTAATTATAAACACCTGTCATGTGCATTAATCCTTAACCCTTAACTAAGCCTCAACAAATGAGGTCTAGGTAAAAGTGCCCTGTGGCCATTTAAAAAACAAAAACAAAAACAACCCCCCACACACACACAGCATGTCCAGATGAGTGCAATCATGCAGTATGTGGTGCTACAAACATGTTTGCAGCACCACATACTATGCAGTCTGGTGTTCTTTGCATGTGCTGCTGAAGAGTGGAGCTGGGCTGCATTGCAACTGAAGGACAGAAAAAAAATTCACTACAGCTGGAGTCCTAGAAGGCCCCCAGCACCCCAGGTAAGGCTGCTGGCTGGCTCCAGCCTCCCCTATTGTCCCTGGGGAAGCCTGCCAATGTGCCAAAGCATGCATGGCACAGGTGTCCCTGGGGAACCAAACATCTATACACATCTTAAGCCCCTGTGTGTGCATCCACACACATGACACTGTGGCTATGCTGCAGCATTCCAGTTAGAATGCAAAACAGATTGATTAATCAAGTCTGCTCTCATGCATTCTGTTAGACCAACTCCATGTGACGCCTAACAACGATAGCAAATGGGCCAGCACAAGCATTGGCTTCACAAAGCAGCTTTATTGCAAGACAGCACTCAGGGTACCCATAACTTGAGTGACCCAGAGCATCTTTTCTAACAGTCTTTTACCAAGGTTGATTTACATAGACCCCACCTTGTTCCCATCTTACAATCCTGTCCCTGTTTACCTGCTTTGCATATTATATTCCCCTATATGGCACTTTATTTCCACCCCCTACTATGACCATCAGTGCCCTTTGTCATCGCTAAGTGTTGCTAGGATTGTTATCTACAGCACATTCTTGTTGCTTCTTGTTCCCCTTCCCTGTACAACTGCAGCCTTCAGCATATTCATGTCCTGTTATCTTTCTGGCCTACTGCATTCTAATTAGAACTACTAGCACATGTATAGGCAGCCTAAATGTCTTAAGGTTGCACCACTTCAGGGAAGGATCATCTTTGAGCCATTCTACCCAGATCACGCTAGGGTATTGTCAGTTTGTTGTCAGTCCAGAGACAAAACAATCAGTTTGGAGCCATCCAGGATGCAAGACTCCCAGTACTTCTACTCCCGACAAGCTTTCCAGCCTCCCAAGTTCTACTGCCTAGGGGGTGATACTGGTCTCAAGTCCACATCCACCGCCCCTAGTGAGTATGACCTTAGCTTGTGGCCACTACACTGCCACTTTCAAGGACCCCAGGAGACCCAACTGAATCCCTGGGCTGTAGGCTAGGCACACAGCTGTGTTCTGGCCATGCTTAACCCCCGCCTGGGTTCCTCTGCTCCTTAAGGAAGCCTAGGGTCCTGGCTCCTAGTAACACCCCTGCTCACCAGGCCTATCAGTGGCAAGTTACAGTTGTGCAGACCACAGATGGCATTAAGCCTTAACCTATGAGTACTATGAAACCAGTTCTAACTTTAAAACTACCTAACACTCCACAGATTTAGAATTTTTTTTTTTTTAAACCAAAGGCAATAGTAACAGCACCCCAAGTTCCAATGCTTTCTTTCCTTGAAATTTCACAAAGAGAGCAAAGATATGCCAGTGTTAAAAGACAGAAAAAACCTCTCAAAAAGTGAAAGGTTTCTTTGTAGGGTTATTAGATATACAGGACGCTTCACCGAATAATTCAAGGAAAGAGTGAAGCAGCCAAGTAAGCATTCCCACCTCAGTTGCATACTACAATTGAAGCACACAGAAAAACAGAACACAGACAATCTATCATCTTTATTTAAAGCCATAGTTTGATGCGTTACAATAGGATACGATAGGCATTAACATTTAAATCCTATACAGTTTATTAACAAGCAACTTTACTTTTCTGTAAGAAGCCTTTCCTATTCTATAAGAACTCTTTCCTATGATTCTTTGAATTAGAAGGAAAGAGTGCATATGTTCAGAGAAGCACGAGGGGCAGCATCCATATAGCGGACAACTGAAGTGCAGCTTAAGATTAATGTTATATCTCAAGTATCCAAGTCCATGTCAAACCCCTGCTAGATGCACACATCCCCATAATAGGTTTACCACAGGAAGATGCACAAACAACTCCAATTCCTACAGTGAGGACCCATACATGCCCTCACCAGGTAACAATCTACACTTTAGATAAGTAATTTAGCACTGGTCTCAAGCTATACTTTGGTTGGCCAGCAGGTGAACCAGAACTGTCCAAGACTGGGGCAGGCAATTATTTTGGGTGGAGGGCCGCTTACTGAGTTTTGGCAAGCCATTGAGGGCTGCATGATAGGCAGCCAGAGGCAGAATAATATTAAGTTTTCTAAATTTTTTTAGGGGCCCTGAGCTGGATAGAATGGCCTGGCAGGCCACATCTGGGCCATGTTTTGCCCACCCCTGGTGCAAGAGAATTCAAACAGGATTCTGTACTGCTTAAGTATCTATATACCCAGTCTAGGCAATGAAAAAAAGTTAGAATCTTAGGAAAGCTCTGTCCCTATTAATTAGCAGTAAGTGGGCAAGTCAAAGAGACATATGATCCCATTGGGTTGCACCTCTATGGGAGTCAGTGTATTAAGGGAAGCCTGAATTCTCAGTGTGGGTGATCCAAAGTAGAATACACATGCCCTCAAACATCCACTGAAATTAAGAAAAGGCTTTGAGTATAGACAGAATCTCAAGGCAGTACTTTCAAGCTTAAAAGGTAATTCAAACATTCTGAGATTAAAGTAAAGACGGGGAGAGGAATGGTTTTTAGGATGGATATGAAGAAAGTTAGAGGAGTGTGACAAGATTTCATGCCTTTCCTGCCCTTCCCCCCCCCACCCCCCATGAAAGGCTCAGGTTTTGTCTACCATGGATGTAACTGGGTGAAGAATAGAAGCCTGTCACTTGGTGACTGGGCAAGGGTCACAGAGGGCAGAGTGACTCAATTGCCTAAGGGAAGGAGTTAGAGTAGGGGTGGGCAAAATCTGGCCCATGAGGCCATTCTATCCAGCCTGCGAGGCCCCTAAAAAAAATTAAACGAATATTTAAATCTGCCCTTGGTTCCTGTCAAAAAATGACAGGAACCAAGGCCTGTAGGGACCCAAGGGAAGCCCAGCAGGTTCCCACAACAGCAGGGCCCACCTGGTCCCATGCCTGGGACCACATGCTGCCCCGTGCCAGAACTGCAGGTAAGGGGACAGGGAAGGAGCTTGGGGAAAAGCTGAGTGCAAGGGGGGG
>NW_017728886.1:120744656-120761205 GCF_001723895.1 Crocodylus porosus | reverse complement strand
AAAGTGAAAGGTTTCTTTGTAGGGTTATTAGATATACAGGACGCTTCACCGAATAATTCAAGGAAAGAGTGAAGCAGCCAAGTAAGCATTCCCACCTCAGTTGCATACTACAATTGAAGCACACAGAAAAACAGAACACAGACAATCTATCATCTTTATTTAAAGCCATAGTTTGATGCGTTACAATAGGATACGATAGGCATTAACATTTAAATCCTATACAGTTTATTAACAAGCAACTTTACTTTTCTGTAAGAAGCCTTTCCTATTCTATAAGAACTCTTTCCTATGATTCTTTGAATTAGAAGGAAAGAGTGCATATGTTCAGAGAAGCACGAGGGGCAGCATCCATATAGCGGACAACTGAAGTGCAGCTTAAGATTAATGTTATATCTCAAGTATCCAAGTCCATGTCAAACCCCTGCTAGATGCACACATCCCCATAATAGGTTTACCACAGGAAGATGCACAAACAACTCCAATTCCTACAGTGAGGACCCATACATGCCCTCACCAGGTAACAATCTACACTTTAGATAAGTAATTTAGCACTGGTCTCAAGCTATACTTTGGTTGGCCAGCAGGTGAACCAGAACTGTCCAAGACTGGGGCAGGCAATTATTTTGGGTGGAGGGCCGCTTACTGAGTTTTGGCAAGCCATTGAGGGCTGCATGATAGGCAGCCAGAGGCAGAATAATATTAAGTTTTCTAAATTTTTTTAGGGGCCCTGAGCTGGATAGAATGGCCTGGCAGGCCACATCTGGGCCATGTTTTGCCCACCCCTGGTGCAAGAGAATTCAAACAGGATTCTGTACTGCTTAAGTATCTATATACCCAGTCTAGGCAATGAAAAAAAGTTAGAATCTTAGGAAAGCTCTGTCCCTATTAATTAGCAGTAAGTGGGCAAGTCAAAGAGACATATGATCCCATTGGGTTGCACCTCTATGGGAGTCAGTGTATTAAGGGAAGCCTGAATTCTCAGTGTGGGTGATCCAAAGTAGAATACACATGCCCTCAAACATCCACTGAAATTAAGAAAAGGCTTTGAGTATAGACAGAATCTCAAGGCAGTACTTTCAAGCTTAAAAGGTAATTCAAACATTCTGAGATTAAAGTAAAGACGGGGAGAGGAATGGTTTTTAGGATGGATATGAAGAAAGTTAGAGGAGTGTGACAAGATTTCATGCCTTTCCTGCCCTTCCCCCCCCCACCCCCCATGAAAGGCTCAGGTTTTGTCTACCATGGATGTAACTGGGTGAAGAATAGAAGCCTGTCACTTGGTGACTGGGCAAGGGTCACAGAGGGCAGAGTGACTCAATTGCCTAAGGGAAGGAGTTAGAGTAGGGGTGGGCAAAATCTGGCCCATGAGGCCATTCTATCCAGCCTGCGAGGCCCCTAAAAAAAATTAAACGAATATTTAAATCTGCCCTTGGTTCCTGTCAAAAAATGACAGGAACCAAGGCCTGTAGGGACCCAAGGGAAGCCCAGCAGGTTCCCACAACAGCAGGGCCCACCTGGTCCCATGCCTGGGACCACATGCTGCCCCGTGCCAGAACTGCAGGTAAGGGGACAGGGAAGGAGCTTGGGGAAAAGCTGAGTGCAAGGGGGGGAGGGGAAGGGGGAAGCAGCAGTCCCTCCCCCACCCTGTGGCCAGCACCCCATGCTGCAGCTGTTCACAGCCCACTGAGGGCTACCTGTGCCTGCTCCAGACAGCCCTGCTGGCTGTGAGCAGCTGCAGCAGGGAACACTGGCCATGGGGCAGGGAGGAGCTGCTTTTCCCTGGGCTCCTTCCCAGTGCAGATAAAGGTAGCTCCTCCCCTGCCCCATGGCCAGCACTGCCTAGTGCAGCTGCCTGCAGCCCATGCAAGGCTGTTTGGAACAAGCACAGGCAGCCCCAGGTAGGCTGTGAGCAGCTGCAGTGTGGGGCACCAGCCAGGCCACTTCCCCACTCTGTGCACCACCTTGTAACCCAGCCCCACTGCCAGCCTGGGCCCTGTGCTAGCTCCAGGCTCACCTGCCAGGGCTGCACCTGGCAACAAAGCTGCAGTCTCCCTGCTTGCTGAGCCAGGCAGTGTTTGCCACCACCGCCTCTGCGCTGCCCAGCATGCACTCTGGGCAGGCAGCAGCAGCCAACACTGCCTGGCATAGCAAGTTGGGGGGGGGGCAGCCCCACAGCTGCTGCTGCTGTGCACAGCCCCAGTGGGTGAGCCTGGCACCAGCCAGACCCAGGCTGGTAATAGGGCTGAGTTGCAAGCTGGTGCTGAGCTGCAGGAAAAAAAGGAGTGGCCACTCACCTGCCCCATGCTGTAGCTACTTGCAGGGCATGTGGGGCTGCCCATGCCTGCTCCAGACAGCCCCACATGTGCTGCAAGCAGCTGCAGCAGGGAGTGCCAGCCACAGGGCCACTTTTCCACGCACTCAGCACTGGCTTCTTCCCTGCTGGTGTGCAGGGGGTCAGCGCTGTGCACTGCCCCCCACCTGTATCACAGGGCTGGGGGGCACTGGGAGTGAGTGGGCACAGGAGCATGGGGCCTGGACCGGTGTCCCAGGACCAGTGCCAGCAGGGCCCAGAGTGGGGTGACAGGAGCACAGGGTCCCAGCCAGCAGGGGATTTATGGAGCTGGGCCAGCTCCCCTCTCTCCCTGCTGGTGCAGCCCAGCCCAGCTCCATAGACCCCTACCAGCCTGTGCCCCGCTTTGGGCCCCACCAGGGCTGGTCCTGGGACATGGGACCAAAGACATTGGTCCCAGGGCAGCCCTCAAGGGGCAGGGCAAAACTGGCTAAGCAGCCCCCCACCCAAAATAATTGCCTGCCCCTGCATGAGAGAGAAAGGGGAAGGTTAATAGCCAACTCACAATAATACACACCAGCAGAAAACAAGGAAGATCAAAGCAGATGCAGCCACCAGCCACAACAGACACCCAGAGAAAGTTTGCGCTCTGGGCACCTGAAGAAAGGAAGATAATTCAGGGGACAACCGATGGAGGATCTCCAGTGCAGAGACTCCAAGTCAAGATAGGACCATGGAAGACCTGGGAAACCATGAACCTGTGTTTGGCTGGTGAGAAGTGGGGACACTTGCCTAGGGTTTCAAAGGCACCAAAGACCGCTGAAGATGGGCTTAGGAAAATCAGAAAGAAGAAATGAGGAAGGGAATTAGAAGTATGAACTGGTGCGTGGCAGTGCCAGCAGCTTAAGGGACTGGTGAAGAAACAGTGTCTGGGTAGAGGGTTTGCCAACACAGTTCGTTATCTTCTGTAGACTTCGCACAATAAGTGAAACAATTCAGTTAAAACATACCTGGGTGGCCCATGAGTGAATGCTTTTTTAGGGTATAATTCTTCTTCTTTCTCCTATCTCAAGTTGTGGCAGGCAAGCTCTGAGTGAGGCTAGGGAGCCTCATTATGCCTTCCACAATGGAAGATGATCGTGATTGGAGGAGTTGGAGCATTGTGACAAAAGAGACAGAAAGCTTAACAATTAGGAAGGGAGCAATTTAAATTATAATTTAGTCTATTTGTAAATAGATTAAAATTTACCTTACCATTTAGCAATGCCTAAAGGACACTTGGAGAAAGATTTAAAATTCAACAAATTGCTTTTTTGAACAAGGTACCTGAACTCAGTGAAGAGAACGGAGCTTCCTGAAGCCTTTCAGCAAATTGAGGTGGTAGGAGGAAACGAGAGAAAAGGAAGTGGAAGAGGGAGAAGAGGCAAAAGGTAAAAAAAGTTAAGAGGTAGAAATATGCCAGTATTTTGGAAGACAGAAAAACCTTTTTGTTCCATCTTTCTGACAAAGGTCTGGACAACGAGTGCTTACTATTTTTTTTTTTTTAAATAAAAAAAAGGCCCATCCCCTGTACATGTATTAAATGATTAACTGGGTAATTGCACAATTGAGATTGTTACTTTGCACGTATAGCCAATCATACCATAAACAAGTCCATCCAACTATAGTGTTAGAGGTGGAAAATGTGTAATAACTTTATAGCTGGTTTCTATCCAGCTTTTATTTGCATGTGTAGCAACGTATTCCCTTGCAGCTGGGAGCCCTGTCTGATGCTGGATCCCCCAATCACAGCTCCAGCCATGTGTAACATGGCAGGAGATGCAATTATATGGATCATGAATCAGATCCTATGATGCTTTACCAGAACATCTAGAGGGGCCCTAACATACGTGGGTATGAAGAACTGCTCTAGGAGACCCAGGAGGCTGAGGGTCCAGCAATCACAAATACCCAGGAAACACATTTTTAAGTGCTTTCAGGACAACGGTTAGCAATCAAAACATTTTTCATATAGGGAAAAAAAAAAAAATGGTAAAAGAAGAAAGTAGCATCTCTTATAAGAGGTTAGTGGGAACCCACCCACTAAGTAGCACGAGATAACACTCCCACATGCATAAAAGCAGATATATAAATCTTAATCCATTTTTCATAACCAATACTGACATAGGTAGCACAAGCAGCTTTATATTGGTCTATTATGTCCGTCTTGCACAGCTATGCATGAAAGAGGAAGTCTGAGTAGCATCTTCACTATTGTTATTGGTCTACAGGGTAGCCATAATTCTGAACAGAAGTCTATTCTTGTATTGCTGCCTAATGCACGAATACCGCATCCAAACAGTGCAATGCAAGTAGCTCATCCTGGCATTCTGGAAGTAGCATACTTAACTAAAGCTGAACCAGTGGGTAGAAAGACAAGAGAGATAGGCACCATTGTAGTAAGCTAGTTCCAATGACAAGGATCAGGATGCTCTTGCCATCTTATTTACTGCACTGTGCTGTTTCCAGGAAAACTGGGGCTGTCTTTTCTCATGTCACCTCCTTGCCACTCAGCTGTATTTTACCCATTAGGAAGCCAAAAGTAGCATAAGATGCAGCCTTTACATACTAGTATTCAAAGAAATCCATTTGGACAACATTTGTCATGTACCAACTAGGAACTGAACACTTTCAGAACAGCGGTCACCATCATTCAAAGCTAGCTGGATACGAGGCACAGCTCAATACAGAAAAGGAATTACAATTTTCCTGGATTTGGGGTAGTCTTCAAATTTTTCCAAGTACCACCTGCAAAAAAATACAAACCAACGTAGTTAATATTACATCTTCAAAGCATTACAAGAGAAGACAGTCTATTGTAGGAAGATTCCAACAGAGAAACATTTAATCCATACTTCAATTGCTTTAAAACTATAAAATTACATCTCCTAGCCTTACTCTGCATGTCGAGCTATTTTAAAGTTAGCACATGCAGCCTCATAAAAGGGGCAGAGTGCTGGCTGCAAAAATTAAAACCAACGTACTGCTACCCATGATTTAGAAATCAAACTAACAGGCACTCTATTTGTCAAGCCAGTGCAAAGAATGGACCAGGAATCATTAAAAGCTCAACATAATGGCAGCTGAGCATTGTGATGATGTAAAATGGAAGCTATGGAATATGGTATGAAGGCACACTTGCAAATTGAAGCAAGTTTTTATTCTGGTAAGGAAAAAACTTAAGGTCAGATTAGAATGCTGGTAGCTAGTTTAGATTGTTAGATCCGATTTGCTAGGTTTATTTAGAATACTGTAGCCAGGTTTATATAAAAAAAACAAAAAATATGGGAAACACAGGAGAACTCTCAATCTGGGATCTTCACAGGTAACTGTAGGGTTGACATTAGCAACCTGACTGCATGACCAAAGCATAACTAACTCCAAAAAAGCAACAGAGAAACTGATTTTATGCCAAGGAATGCCAAGTGTTCCAAGTTCATACTCTAGTCTTCCTAGAAGAGATTTTGCCTAACATTCTCCACGCCCTACAACATACTTTCTCCATTTGCCATTGGTGAATTTCTCTTTTCTTCCCCTCCAGTCTATTCAATTTTCATTAGTTTCTGTAGGTAAATGTAACTCGCAAATAGGAACTGGCAAGGATTGTGCATTCTCCTTTTGTATCACAGAAAAGGTGTCAAAAGCTTGATATAAAAGGAAAATGAAAAATCCTTTCCTTGAGCAAGTTATTGGGTGTCAAGGGGGTGGGATGAAGGAATGCAGGGGCTGTCCAGTATTGGATTGGGACCACAGACTGCCCCCATATGTCAGACCCAGCCTATAGGGCTGCTTCAGCATGGGTGCTGCATGCACCATGCACTAGCCCAGGACATGGCACAGGGGGTGTCTGAGATGCATGCTGTGTGTGACACCCATACCAAACCAGCCCTGCACACTAGGTCTAGTACATGGGGCCACTCCATGGGCCCAACCTGGACTGGCCCCAAACAGATCCAGTGTGCAGGGCTAGTCTAGTATGGTTGCCACATGCAGTGCATGCCCTAGACAGGCCCCCCAGAGGGAAGGCAACACATGTGCTGTATGCCATGCACATCCCAGATAGGCTGCATGTGATGGAGCCTATGCCAGACAGACTCTGTGCACCATATTCAGCATGTGGTGCTGGTGCCAGAGGGTGCTGTACATGGCAGGCTGGTCAGAGACCCACAGGCAGCACTGCAGGCTGGGTGATAGGGCTCCATGGGCTGTAATTAAAACACCCATGTACTACAGTTTAGTGCATGTACTATTGCAACAGCAGCTGTTCTCAGACTGATTTGGAAAGATTTATAGGAGAATGTTTTAATAAAAAGAATTTCAGGACCACAACAGATCAGAGGGGTGACTTTTACAAGTTACCTAGTGCCTCATCCACTTGGAGCAATTTGACCAATTGTTCAGAGAGTTAGCCATTGCTAGGTTAGGAGCTTTTATCCCCCGCCCCCGCCTTATTCTCTGTAGTCCCTCAGAGGATTTTATACAACAGTTTATGAGAAGGAAAGGTATAAAAAAGCATAACCTCGTTCCATACCTCTTAAATAGAGAACTTGACAATCAGAATTTTTTTTTTTTTTATTTACTTTGTAAAAAAATTTGGTGGTTCAATTCACATAAGCTCTTCCAACCTAGGTTAGCTCAGGAATGGAATTTAAGAAGGGAAAAATTCTCCCTTCCTGGCATTTACTTAAATAAGTAGTGTTTAACTGCAAAAAATGAATTAAGCAAGTTAAATTTACCTAAAGCAAGTTTCAAGTAACCAGGATTTACCAACAGGAGTTATTAACTTGGGGTGCTTGCAGATGTTAAAAAGAGAAACAGAAAGAAAAAAAAACACAAGAACAAAACACCTCATATTGTTTACTGGAAGCAGCAGCACATTACTTCAACTCAGTTCCACAGGTGCCTGTATAGATCAGGCACTTTGGCAGGGCTTTTTGGTGGTTTTATCTAAGAGCTGATTCAAACAGCTATTAGATAAAAGCACCAGAAAGCCCCACTAAAGCACCCAATCTAGAGAGACAGCCAAGCCAGGTTGAACTAACAAACTGCCTCTTCTGGGCATGTGCTGGGCTTGGCACTGGAGAACACCGAGTTTTAAAAGAAAAAAAAAAAGTTCTTTATTTTAAACCAAAGGCAAGCAGCCTTAAAGAATATTTCAGAATCAATAAGTGTCTCAAGGGTCAGACACATGCAAACCCCTATATCCCCGTTTAACAACCAATAATTTCTTAAGTTACAGATGATTTAGAAAAGGAAATAGGACTTCTGTAATTTTGTAGGCTTACTCATGGTGCTGCCTTGCTCGAGAAGCTAGAATGAAGAGTGTGCACATAGCAAAACCAGCACTTTCAATGCTGCAGCAGGCCAAAGCAAATCCAAACCACTCGAGGATCTCGCCAAAAAAATTGGCTCCGGTTACATATTCAAACATCCCTCCTAAGGAACAACACATTTACTTTATTAACACACTGTAGAAAAGCAGTTGCAATACCTGCTATTGTAAGCAGAAAAATAGTTCTTTCATGCAAGACAGTTTGCAATTAGCTTAAAGCCTTTTTTCATATTAAGGAAGTTATTAGGCAGTCCTCGGACTTACAATAATTGGTTCCCAAAAACTGCATCTTAAGTTGAAACGCAACTCAGAACCAATTTTCTCATAAGAAACAATATTATAAATAGGGGATTGGTTCCTGAACCAAGGCCCAATACCCTGTTCTCACTAGAAATACCCCAGAATTTTGTACTCGATCAATTATAGATGAGTAATATAGCTACATTAATGTATTTATTGTAAACAGCAATCAATCTTGATTTAGAAGGACTTCTTGGACATGACTTTGCTGGACTTTTTGAAGAACTCTTGGCTGGAGTCTTCTCAGCAGTCTTGGCAGCAAGTTTTTCTGGAGTCTTGCCTGCTTTCTTAAAGAAAGTGTCCAAGCAAATTTGTACAGATGTTCTCCAAGGAGATGAGCAACACAAACTTGTTTGCTGGCATGGCATTGCAACAGATCAAGTGTTGTAAGTCAAAACTGACAAAGTTGAAATGGTTTCAATTTATAAACTGTTGCAACTTGAAACAAGTCAAGGACTGCCTGTACTATATAGAAGAAAGGGCTCTAGTTTTTTCCTCTAATATTAACATGTATATCTATTTTATTAAATAGTGGCACTAAACACAGCAATACCAAAGTGATCTATAGAAATCAATCCTGTCAGCGCAGTTTATTTATTATATAGATTTGTCAGGCTACTAAATTTTTTTTTTTTTTTTAAATGAGAAAATGTGAAAGACTGAACTGCTTTACAGCTCAAACTGATTTACCATGTAAGCTTATAAAAAAGCTGGAAAAATTGCTTTGTATTTTGCAGTGAGCAACTAGCAAGACAAACTATTTATTTACCCACATACACCTTTTTCCCCTAAAAGTAATTAATCCCCTAAAATTGACTAGTGCATCTTAAATGGGACTGCTGATTTTTGCCTGGAATAGAAGGCACACTGCTTTGATTCCTGCCCCAGCTTGAATTCCTGTTTCCAGCAGCACTAGTATATCTGTTCATGGAGCTAAGTGGGGTAGGAGGAAGAACTAATTTAATGCCTCCTTGTTCTTTACTTAACTCAAGGCATGAACAATCAACTCCTTGATGTTCCACTAATTAAGATACTTTTTATTTTGGTAATATTGCTCTTTTAATTACTCCTGGGTACTCTCCTCCTGTTCTAGCCTTGTAGGCCATTTTTAGCTCTACAAGTTCTTAGATCTGGCTATGGAGATATCAGTCTTCAGCAGCAGCTACAGTTTGAGCTTCTGGCCGAGTATGAAAAACATAGGTGAATGAGTTGAAGCTTAGGCTCTATCAAAAAATAAATAAATAAATAAAATCAATCTTCATTCTGCTTTAAGTCTTACGGGGAAAGAGGTGATAGAAGTGGAATATAGTTCTTGCTTGTCTTGAATATACAAAGAATCTCATGATCCTTTTAATACAACTCAAGCCATGAACTCCTACCATTTTATTGTAGTCTCTTATTCATACTGCATATGGGCAAGGAAGGGAATTAGGTTTATAGTTCATTTTCTAGAAATTGTTCTCATTTTCCCTAGCAGTGTTTTTTTTGTATAACGGAGACAATGTACAAAGGAAAACAGTTCCGTTATGTTTAGTTCAGTGATTGCATGCATAAGTCACTCAAGTTCTCTAAATACACAAATAGGTTTTGGTACAAGTACCTGCTGCTAGCACAGAGATGGGCAATTATTTTGGGCAGAGGCCACTTACTGAGTTTTGGCAAGCCATCAAGGGCCACATGGCATGTAGCCAGGAGCAGATACATATTCATTTTCTAAACTTTTTAGGGGTTCCATGGCCAGATAAAATGGTCTGGCAGGCCACAACTGGCCTGCATTTTGCCCACCCATGTGCTAGCACCTCTACTGGCAGATAGACTGTAGAGTCCACTAGAAATTCTGGCCACAAGTACAGATGCAGCTCTTGGCCAATCTTGTTGAAAAAGTGCCACAAGTACACATGACAGTAATCACCTTTAAGATGTGAAAGGCACAAGAACCAGGATTACTTACTTAGATCTAGACTATGATTTTTGTTCATAAACAGTGGCAAAAAATAAAACACCCACCCTTCCATATATTGCCATGTTCATTTTCAAGAGGTTGTTCAGTCAGACAAACCCATTTAATTTCTGTAACCTACTGAGGTACCTCAATAAATTAACGTTAAATGCTCTGGAATTGTATTCTTCTTAATGACAAAAATATTTAATCAAGTATTTAGTTGTTTAAAGTCAGTTTGTTTTTTTTAAGTTTTTCTTGGGAAAAAACCCAAATAACCATCTTTACTGCTTCAACATTGCCACTTACTTGATTTAAAGCCTTAGAATACTTTTGCCTTGAGTATGTTTGTCTAGAATTAATATTACCCTGTTGAAAACATTATATACAAGTTACACCCACAAAACCATTAGAGTCAGCTCCAGCACACTTATTCATGGAGACCATATCTCATACAGTCTCACAGCATTCAATAAGCAAATGCTACGATGAAAAGAATTTTACAATCGCATAGCAAAATTCAAAACATTAAGCAACAAAAACAGAAGTGAGCACAAGCCTTAACTTGTGCTTAACTGTGTAGCGGAATGCTGGGCTAGCGATTTCAGCACCGCTTGGGGAGCCGCGGGCTTTACGGAGTAGGCGAGCGTGCGGCTTGTGGGGCAGGATTGGAGGTAGCTTTATGACTGCCTTCGAGGTTCGCCGAGTTGGCGCAAGTAGACGACTTAGAGTAAGTTGTTAGTTTTCTATAATAAGTTTATAGGATGTCTGTTGGTTCACGGGGTTCCGGAGTAAGCCCTTGTGTTCATTCTAACCCGATGGGCTAGGTGCAGCTGCCAACTCCTTAAGTCCCAGAATTGGTCAACAGCTCACTGAGATGGGGTGTTAGTGGTAGAAGTTATTACAGAGTAAATATAAGGTAAAGTAAAATTTGTTTTATTCACTCACCTGGCCTCACCCTCTTATGAATAAGAGGGGAGACCAGCTGGAATGAAGTTGCAGTAAATGTAAGTATAGAAAGCATAGATATGCTGTCTAAACTACGAAGAGAGGCAGTCAAGAGGTGGAGTCTCCGATGTTTCTTCAGTTACAGTATGCCGGATACAAAGGGGGTCTGTTGGCCCACAGGGTTCATTAGCGAGCCCTTGCTTTCCACCCTTTGCGGGATAGGTATGGCTACTCACTAGTTAGTCTTAGGGCTGGTCAACAGCTCATGAACAGGATGGTGGATAACAAAACTGTAACACGGTGAATCGTTGTCAATTGTCGGATTTTCAAGGCCTTGGTTTTCACTGGGATACGCCCAGGCGGGGAGGCTGAGGACTGGCTACAGGGTGATCAAGCCTGAAGGGTCGCCAGTTGTCATCTCTACTACTTCTTGCCTCTGTCCCTCTTTATAGATGTTGGTTGGACTGCCCCTGTGACACTAACTATGATATAAGCTAAGCATACAGAGATAGGATAGTTTTCTCTTACATAATAGTTACTAGGCAGATTTCTACATAAGTTTAGTTTCTGCAGGAATGACACTTATAGATAAGAAATGAAACTTACAAACTATGCATGTGCAGCTTAATACAAGCGTGGGAAAATATAACGCTTTCATTTTGATTAGAAGCCAAAACTACAAGGTTACATAAGTGTGAGAGTGCTGCACGGCAGTTATACAGAAATAAAATAAGACATTTACAAACTGTAGATCGAGCACCCCCGATTTAAACAAGCTCCAGACCATGGGCCAGATCCAGCCTATGGGCCATTATCATCTGCCTGCCAGATCTCCCACAGGTCTAAAAATTCAGTGGTGGAAGGGGGTGCAGCATTAATTGCCACTCCCCTGCTGCCAAAGTTCTAGACCTGTAAGGAGCCCTGTAGACCAGAGACCATGGTCCTGCATGGTGGCAGGACAGGGCAGCAGGAGGTGGGATTCTGATGGCAAAGCTGGATCCAGGTGCACAGGACCCAATCTGGGCCCCAACCTCAGGTCTAACTGGTAGGCTAGTGCTGTGCCACTTATCTGGCTTGTTGGACCAAAAAGCTGAGCACCAATGGTTTAAATGCACTTAAAATAACAAGCATTCTTTTACTTGTGTGGCAAGTAATTATCCAGTTCCTCCAAAAACCCTCCAGTGCTGATCACTGCAGAGCAAGCATGGACCTCTTGTGGCCTGGATGTTTTGGGTCAGGTTGGTCAAGATTAGGGGGAGCACCTTGTCAGAGGAGCATCAAGCATTTTGACCAACTACACATTAGAACTAAGAATGAAAGCCAGACGGAAAGGTTAGAGTGATAGCAAAGTTCAGGAACAAAGCTCACTTTGAGTATTCCTGAGAGTAGGGATCTACCTAAACTGCACTGAGGGAAACTAAAAGTAGTGGGCCACTTATAGCATGTGGCAACACTTTTACATTCAATTTGTGGCAGGGTTCACAGAAACTAGTCCCCTTGCCCCCTTCTGGTGATTTTGCATTTTTTTTTTTGTGTAAAAAAAAAAAAAAGAAGAAGAAGGGTAGTTCCCTACCTAAGAGAATAAGGAAATCAGTCAGTTGTCAAAGGACTGTGAGAACACAGCAAGGCACAGGCACAGTAAGAAACAGTAGTGCCTGGAACAATTGATGTCTCAAGAGAAACAAAAACCACAGTAAAGCAATGAATGTCAACAGGCTTTGAGGATTAGAATTTATAAAAGAGTCCTCTGCTCCCAGAAACTTGTACTGGGACAGGAAAAGGCGTTAGCTGACTAATGATAACTAAACCAGAGGCAAGAAATTGGTTTCAAGTATAGTCCAGAAACAAAGGGGTTAGCTCTGTCCCCCAAAGTTAGAATTGGTTTGTGGTTTTTTTTTTTTTAATCATCTCAATGTTATTTGCTGAGAGCTGTAATGGACACCTCACTAAGTGGAGAATCATGTTTCCTCAAGTATTCCTTTACAATTTAAAAATTTCTACAGCATTTTACTCACCTTTTGGTATTTTGTAGCCAGTTTCCCCTGGTTTTCTCAGGCTTCTAAGGATGTGGTCAGAATGAATATTGATTACCATACCAATCAGCCATCCTGCAAATCCTAAAGAAAAATAATTAAGGCAGGAACACTAATTCTGGATTTGTTCAGTCAAAATTGTTGTTACCAAAGTGTGGTTTATCCAACTAACAACACTGAAACAAACAAACACAAGAAGAAAGAAATATGCCTGCATTTCCATCAAGTCTAAGACCCACTCTGGGACTTGCTTCTAGACTAAATGAGAGAGAAATCCCCACAAGAACCAGCAGGCCTGTCTGGGCACAGTTCTACTTGCACAGGGCTCATAGTAGGATTGAGCATCTAGCCATAAAGACAGTACTTCAGTCTGATCAGAAGTTTCCACTTGAATGAAATATTTAATATGTGAATTTTCTTCTTTTCATAGTGTTAAGTTGAATTGACCAAACAAACTCCAAGACACTGAGGAAATCAATACAGAGAATCCTGCTAGAAAAGCATGCTTTAAATCTTCTCTCAAAGATGTTCCTAAATTTTTGCAACAAAGTCACCATTCTAGTACCACATACTATGAAACCTAGTGAAAGACTAGCACAGACAACTACATCCAGGAACATTGTATTTGTGCACAATATTACACTGAATAATTATTTTAGACCAACTGTATAGTTGGGAGAGCTGCTGGACAAGATTCTGAGCATCAGGTAACCTGAGGAAAGGTACCCGATGCCCCACAGCTTGACCATTAGCTCTTGCAACTATATACCACATCTAGTAAGAGATCAAAAAACCCTACCCCCAAAACATACTGAGAATCCACTTTGCTTTCAGTTTTCACAGAATGCTTTTAAAACTTACCTGCAATGAAACAAGGATGTTGCAACCAGTCAGGAGGGTATTCTGCATAATTACTTAAGCTCCGACCTTGTAAATACCCATTACAGAGACAAAAAATAAATGCTAGTAAAAAAGTTATGAGTGGTGTTGGCTTTCCTCCACGAATCAAGAAAGGAAAGATAAGTGCCCTAGAATAAACAGAAAAAAAATTAAATTAGTGAGCTAGTTATTTCACCGGGAAATGGATTTTAAGCTCATATTTGTAATCCTTATACTTCTACGAGTCAGCAGGCATACAGCATGTTTTTATAGAACTTATTCTTGCAGAAGTCAGCAGGGTAAACAAGCACACACTTAAAGTTTATCCTGGGTAGCTTCACTGATGGTACAGACTACAGGATCAGGTTCCAATATCCAATTTTATACTCCATCATAAAAGTTAGATTTTCAAAAAAATCTGTGCATTTATCTTATTATAATGTGATTTGGTCAGATAAAATTTAACATGGCTATCTATATGATTTAAAAAAAAAAGTGTTGTAGATAACTGGTGTTTAAGACAGCACAGTTTTTCATCTCACCTTGTGGAAAACTTTAATGACAATGCTTTCAAGCATTGCCTGCTTTTTTAAAACATGCTGGGGATCTAGTAGTAACAAAGCAGCTGGAAGACTGCTGTTCTCAGGCTCAAGGAACCCCAGCCACCACTGCATCAAGATCTGACCCCCTGGGAATCCCCATGAGTTTGCCCCACAGTTCACAAGTCTTTAAACTAAAAAGGTGCACCTTACCTTTCCTAACCATGCTTTTATGTTGTATCCCTTCTGCACATTTTTTGTTTTTGCATATCTGGATTGTAGTATGCTCTGCATTCGATGAAGCACCAGGCATACCATACTTTAGGGTTAAATAAGTAGTATTTAGTTCCTCAGAACAGCTGCACGTATGAAATAATAAGTTTTCAATAACTACCTGTCAAGTCTTACACCACAGTCCTTGGGAAGACCTTTGAGAAATTTATCAAGGAGCACATCTCCAAGGGCCCACCAGGGGAGGTAATGCTCAGGGTCAACAAACATGGGTTCATTGAGGGCAGGTCCTGACCAACTAACTTACTTTCTTCTTATGATAGGGTCACAAAGTCCCTGAATGAGGGTGTCAGGGTAGATGTAGTCTTCCCAGCCTTTAAGAAGGCCTTTGACAGTTTCCCCACCACATTCTTTAAAAAAAGAGAAGAGAGAACACCTTGGTGACTGTGGCATTGATGCCTACAGTCAGATGGGTGGCAAATTGGCTAGATGGTCACACCTAGAGGGTGGTGGTGGACAGGTTGTTTTTCATCTGAAGAGAAATGGGCAGTAGAGTCCCCCAGGGCTCGGTCCTGGGGCCTGTACTGTTCATCATCTTCATCAGTTATCTGGATGTGGGTGTAGAATGCCCACTGTCCAAACTCGCTGATGACACCAAGTTGTGGGGCAAGGTGGGCACACTGGAGAGGAGGGACAGAATCCAGCTACATTTAGACAAATTACAGAGGTGGGCAGATGAAAATAGCATGGAATTCAACACAGATTAGTGCAAGGTACTGCATCTAGGGAGAAGGAACCACAACACCTATAGGCTGGGGGAACACCCTTCTCATCAATATGGTGGCAGAAAGGGATCTTGGAGTCATTGCTGACTCCAAGATGAACATGAGCAGCTAATGCGAGAAAGACCAACTAACCACACCTTGTTGTGCATCTACAGATGCATCACAAGCAGGTCCAGGGAGGTGATCCTTCCCCTATGTGGCATTGGTCAGGTCACAGTTGGAGTATTGTGTCCAGTTCTGGGTGCCGTACTTCAAGAGGGATGTGGTTAGCATCAAGAGGGTCCAGAGGGGCCACCTGCATGGCCAAGGGGCAGCAGGGCAGGCCCTACAAAGAGGGGCTAAGGGGCCTTAACCTATTCAGCCTCCACAAAAGGTGGCTGAGAGGGGATCTGGTGGCCATTTACAAACTCACGGGGGGCGGGAACCAGTAGGAAATTAGGGGAGGCTGTGTTCCCCCAGGCACCACCCAGGCTTACTAGGAATAAACAGCCATAAAACTGTTAGAGAGAAGGTTCAGGCTGGACATCAAGACACAATACTTTACAGTTCAGACTGCCAGGCCCTAGAATGGGCTCCCAAGTGAGGTAGAAGACTCCCAAGGTAGGAAAGCGTACAAGAGGAGGCTGGACAGATATTTGGCTGGGGTGATATGACCCCGGCACCCATTCCTGCCCGGGGCAGGGGGTTAGACCAGATGATCCATTTAGATCCCTTCCAACCCCAAGTACTATGATACTATGACAGCTCAATAAATGTATGCATGGGATTATGAAGTGATTGCCTGTGAAACCAACAGTTCAGACTCCAGTCACTTGGGAGGTCTCCTCCAAGTCCATCTTCCTCAGTTCAAACTTTGTTTTTTTTCTAGTTCAAGTTTGTTTATTTTTAAAAACATTGCTCAACTACAGCATTGTTAGATTAATTTCTTCTCCCCATCCCTGAAGGGATTTGAAGATAAGAGAAATAATTCGTAAAAAGGAAGTTTATTTTAATTTATAGATTTTTAAGCAACCTTAACTCATTAAAGGCAAATTAAGCTCAAGTTCCTTGAAAAGATATTTTCAATATTTTATAGTATTAATATTCAGTGGGGAAAAGAAGGAACATACTCATGTTCCTAGGTCTAACTACCAGGGTAACTATGCCTCTGTCTCTCTCTCAGGGCATCCTCTAAAGGTTTCAGGTTTTAAGGCATTAACTCTTGTTGTTGAAAGCAGTATATGGAACATCTACA
>NW_017728886.1:120694243-120744556 GCF_001723895.1 Crocodylus porosus | reverse complement strand
CAGTCCTTGGGAAGACCTTTGAGAAATTTATCAAGGAGCACATCTCCAAGGGCCCACCAGGGGAGGTAATGCTCAGGGTCAACAAACATGGGTTCATTGAGGGCAGGTCCTGACCAACTAACTTACTTTCTTCTTATGATAGGGTCACAAAGTCCCTGAATGAGGGTGTCAGGGTAGATGTAGTCTTCCCAGCCTTTAAGAAGGCCTTTGACAGTTTCCCCACCACATTCTTTAAAAAAAAAAGAAGAGAGAACACCTTGGTGACTGTGGCATTGATGCCTACAGTCAGATGGGTGGCAAATTGGCTAGATGGTCACACCTAGAGGGTGGTGGTGGACAGGTTGTTTTTCATCTGAAGAGAAATGGGCAGTAGAGTCCCCCAGGGCTCGGTCCTGGGGCCTGTACTGTTCATCATCTTCATCAGTTATCTGGATGTGGGTGTAGAATGCCCACTGTCCAAACTCGCTGATGACACCAAGTTGTGGGGCAAGGTGGGCACACTGGAGAGGAGGGACAGAATCCAGCTACATTTAGACAAATTACAGAGGTGGGCAGATGAAAATAGCATGGAATTCAACACAGATTAGTGCAAGGTACTGCATCTAGGGAGAAGGAACCACAACACCTATAGGCTGGGGGAACACCCTTCTCATCAATATGGTGGCAGAAAGGGATCTTGGAGTCATTGCTGACTCCAAGATGAACATGAGCAGCTAATGCGAGAAAGACCAACTAACCACACCTTGTTGTGCATCTACAGATGCATCACAAGCAGGTCCAGGGAGGTGATCCTTCCCCTATGTGGCATTGGTCAGGTCACAGTTGGAGTATTGTGTCCAGTTCTGGGTGCCGTACTTCAAGAGGGATGTGGTTAGCATCAAGAGGGTCCAGAGGGGCCACCTGCATGGCCAAGGGGCAGCAGGGCAGGCCCTACAAAGAGGGGCTAAGGGGCCTTAACCTATTCAGCCTCCACAAAAGGTGGCTGAGAGGGGATCTGGTGGCCATTTACAAACTCACGGGGGGCGGGAACCAGTAGGAAATTAGGGGAGGCTGTGTTCCCCCAGGCACCACCCAGGCTTACTAGGAATAAACAGCCATAAAACTGTTAGAGAGAAGGTTCAGGCTGGACATCAAGACACAATACTTTACAGTTCAGACTGCCAGGCCCTAGAATGGGCTCCCAAGTGAGGTAGAAGACTCCCAAGGTAGGAAAGCGTACAAGAGGAGGCTGGACAGATATTTGGCTGGGGTGATATGACCCCGGCACCCATTCCTGCCCGGGGCAGGGGGTTAGACCAGATGATCCATTTAGATCCCTTCCAACCCCAAGTACTATGATACTATGACAGCTCAATAAATGTATGCATGGGATTATGAAGTGATTGCCTGTGAAACCAACAGTTCAGACTCCAGTCACTTGGGAGGTCTCCTCCAAGTCCATCTTCCTCAGTTCAAACTTTGTTTTTTTTCTAGTTCAAGTTTGTTTATTTTTAAAAACATTGCTCAACTACAGCATTGTTAGATTAATTTCTTCTCCCCATCCCTGAAGGGATTTGAAGATAAGAGAAATAATTCGTAAAAAGGAAGTTTATTTTAATTTATAGATTTTTAAGCAACCTTAACTCATTAAAGGCAAATTAAGCTCAAGTTCCTTGAAAAGATATTTTCAATATTTTATAGTATTAATATTCAGTGGGGAAAAGAAGGAACATACTCATGTTCCTAGGTCTAACTACCAGGGTAACTATGCCTCTGTCTCTCTCTCAGGGCATCCTCTAAAGGTTTCAGGTTTTAAGGCATTAACTCTTGTTGTTGAAAGCAGTATATGGAACATCTACACGTCGGGTCCTGGATAGCCATGATCACCTCAGCATATCCAATGTGGACTGAGACCCTGCAGTTCTAATCTACTCCATCTAGACAAACAATGGTTAAGTCAGCAGCTTTCTTAAAGTACATCATATCTTTAGAACAGTGGTCAACCTATGGCACAAGGACCCATTGGATCCAGCCCACAAGCATGGAGCTTTGGCAGCATCTGGCAGTAGAGCGCTTGCCGCTACAGCGACAAATGCCAGCTGCAACACTCTCTCCTTGTGCTGCCATGGGGACAAGTAACTGTTGTAGCCAGCTTCTAGACCCTGCCTGCCAGACCCGAAGTAGGTCATTCCAGCCTGTATCCAGAAAAAAAAAAAGTTGCCTACCCCTGCTTTAGAAGAACAGTATCCAAGATTTTTTTTGGATTTTAAAACTCCATTACTGAACAAAAAAAATCCTTACACTTCCCTGCTTGTCAGATGACACCACCAGGGACAGAATCCCACCTGATCAGCATAAAGAGCAAGTCAAAGACACTCATGGACCCAGAGGCACAAACTTGTTCCAGCTTCAGCTTCCTCTGTGATGAAATGAAGTTCATTTCCTACCTATGGGGACTTTTTTTTTTTTTTTAAAACCATCTTTAAGTTTTCCCTGAGTCTGATGAAGGGTTGAGAGAACCCAAAAGCTTACTGAAAAAGATAAATCAGGGCTCATGGTAGAGGTGATAGCTTTTATCAGACCAACAAGTTTTTTGTTTTTTGGTGCAAAAATCTTTAATTGCAAGCTTTTGGGCACAAACAACCTTCCTCAGGTATTGGAGAAAAAAGATTGTAAAAGTTCTGGGTAGAAATGAAAGTTCGCATTTCATAGGATTCACAGGGGAGTCAATAGATGGAAAAAGCTTCTCTGGGCAGGCAGTTCTTAGCTGGTAAGGAATCTCTCAGCTCTCGTCAGGCTCCGTTATGATGCAGATTACACTGCTCCTGCCTTGACTCAAGATCTCAGGTTTCTGGCTACAACCTGGATACCTGCAGAAAGATTTCCTCCCCGCCTCCAATTTCTTAGTTGTAATACAAGGTATCATTTCTGAGCCACAGAATCTCTAAGATGCAACCACCAAATAAAACCAGCAGATGAAGATAACTTTAACTAAATCAAAGTCAACAGACAACACTCACACGGCAACTTCCCTTTTCTCCTCAAAAGGATCATCACTTTTCTTCCACCAGAAGTGCAAGAAAAGCCTTAAAGTCCCTGGAGTGGGTGGTGAAGGGATCAGGGTTTAACTGCTCCTTGTTGCAAGGAAAAAAAAAAAAATCAAATCTTGTCATGTCAAGTTGACTAAACTCTCAGAAGCCTTTCCAAGATGACCTCAGAATTGGCAGCAGTTGTGGCCTGAAGTTAACCCCAGTAAAGTGCCAGGGAACATGGAACATTCAGAACAGAACTATAAGTTAAGAAGATAATGTGGCACTAATAAACATGGGAATAGAAAAACAACAGGAAGATGTTCTCACTGTGTAAGGATGTGTTTTTGTATTCTTAGAATCTGTAAGCCAAAATATTATATAACAAGCTTGGCTAGCACTGATGATGGCAATAGCCTAAGCAAGTAAAGTTAGTGTTTGTTGCATGCTGAGTTGCCTGCATGGATTTTTAAGGGAGACGCCTGCAGGGATTGCTAAAGGAGGACCAAGCTTTCAGACTTGGAACAGCATAACCCAAGAAGCTTACCCACTGCAGCCAGCTGTGGCGAGTACCTCCTGAGCAACAGCTCTAGACAGACTGAAGTGGTGAAGAGTCTTTGGCAACTATCTGCTTATATTCTGGCAGTCCCAGTAAAGTTGACTACTTGTATTCTGGCAACCCTAGTTGATTAATTGCTTTGTGCTTAGTAGATATTTTGTAGTCAGTCAGAAGCTTTGTTTGTTGGATGGGTGCTGGTGGTTAATCAGAGTTCTCCTTGCCCACAGAGAAGTAGGGCTCAAATGAGTGAGTTTCATACCAACACTCCTTAAAATCCACGAAGGAAACCCCAACAAACCTATCACTTCAAAACTATGGAACCCTAACAGAATATCAGGTTTCCATTAATCCATTTTAAAAACTGCTCATCACCTAAAGATGGAGTTTCATCCAAGACAAAACAGACTTCCTGCAAAAACTCAAAAAACATAGACCACTTTCACAGTGGCTAGAAGGTATCATTGGAGAAGTCACTAGCTTATATACCAACATCCCACACCAGGATGGCATCGAAGCCTGCCTAATGTACCTAGAGAAACAACATTATGACTCAGAGTACAGCGCACAGGATATCACTGAACTCATATACAACAGCTTCATTTTCAACAATAAACACTTCCTCCAGACCATGGGCACAGTTATTGTTACCTCTCAGCAATGCTTTCTTGGGGAACCCTGGCATAGTACACAGCCCATCTGACTCACCAAGGACTCGCCCCTTCCCCACTTCTGCCTGAACTGATTAGAGGAAGGACTTACAAAAAAATAATGAAAATGAAATAGCAGACTCACCTAAAGCCCTCCAGACAAGGGCGATAGGAGTGAAGCAACTCCAAATGCTAAATCAACCCACATCTACACACATCCAGCTCAGCATTTATTAGACCAATTCTAGTGACAACTCTCTTATTGGTTCCCCAAAAACTTGATCTACCCATCTGTATTGCAAACTTCCTTAGAATAATGCCACCCATAGCTAGGAGTGATCAGTTCCCATTATCCAGCATACGAGCCATCATTTACCCATAAACAAACCCAATGCTCTCCCTTGAGCCATTCTTAGATCTCTACAAAGACCACAACCAAGTTCAAGTTTGTCTTGGTGCCCGAATCCAAAAGCTGCACTAGTTCCACGCCTTTTCTGCCTGGGATCCTTCCACTGATCGTGCTGAGGACTCTGCCTGTCTGCAAGCTCCAACAAACACTTAGGAACCTCAACTGGTTTAAGCTTTGTTGGGGGGGGGGAGGGAAAGAGTGGTGAGGCCCCTACTCCAAGAACCTGACTTGTGTTTTCTTACTCCAGGCACAGCTTTTTAAACCAGCCTTTTGCTGATCAAACTCGAGCCAGACTTCCCCAAATACTTAGCTGAAACCATGTCATATTGCAATTGTTTTATTCGTCTCTCTTGTATGCCTATTACTACTGGTATCATAACTTCATGTACTTGGCAATAAAAGAAAGAGTAGTAATAACTTATGGTCAAGCTTGTTGCTATACTCTCTCTGAACCTCACTTACTCTTCCTTCCCTTTGACCTCCCTATTTGACCCAAGCCAAAGATCCCTGTAATGGCCAAAACTGTGGTGGGGTCTGCTCATCAAGAGAGTTATTACTTACTAGGACCATTAGTGACAAGAGATTGTGACTTGCTGAGTTTTGAGGCTTATGAGGGTATCAACTGAAAGTGCTGATCAGACCCAGTATGCTAGGATCCGACTGCATCTTATTGTTGCTCTGATGAACTGGGTGCAAGGCACATGAGGGCATTGGCTCAGTGCTGATGAACTTGGGCTGGCTCAGGTATGCCCGTTTAGGCAGTGTGTACGTGGGCATATGTTTGACTCATTTGGTGGTGGGAGGAACCCAGCCTTGTTGGAGCTGTTTTTCAGGATTTGGCTTCACTGGGGGTGAGGACTAGCAGAAGCGAGAGCTACAGCTTCATATAGGAACACAAAAGTGACATGAGCAGCACATCGATGGAATTGCAGAGACCCCAGAAACATACCCTTAATAAATGAATGCACACTAAAGTGACAGGCAAAGCTGGTCAAACTATGGGCACCAAAGTGGCCCCACAATATGCCAATCTAGAAGAATTCTTCAATCAAACCCTTACTATACCAAAGATACATACATAACATCATTTGGACCAAAACCTTGCAGTCGCCAATTGATTTCCACCAAAAATTCAACAATCATCACCCCTTCATGAGACTAATCGCTTGAGCACTAACACCAGTATTTTCTTTTTGGAAACCACAATCAATATCCAAGATAGTAAAATAAAAGCTACTATATACACAAGAAACCCATGGACCATAGACATAGAACCTACAAGTCACCCTAAACACACCAAGAAAGCTGTAACTTACAGCCACTCTCCAATACTGCTGCATTTGCATGGAGGAGAATACCCCTGATCGCCACTCACCAATCTCAAAAGGGCTTTCGGCCAATAAGGATGGGGAGATAAAGAGACAAGATAGAGACAGGCTGAGGCAATTACTCCAGCTTGGCTTGCCGATGGCATGAAAAAGCTAACAGGGGGAGCTGAAACAGCCCGGGCATGTGGCAGTTCCCCGGGGAGGCCTACCTGTGCAGGTAGTGCATCAGGAAGAGACCCAGCAAGACGCGGTTGGGACTGTGGTGCAGGCGGGCGGCGCCGCTGATCAGAACGAGCGGCACGAGGAGCGCGGGCAGCTCCTGTACGAACCAGGCGGCGCGGGCAGGCAGGCCAGGCCCGAAATACGACGAACTGTAGCGACCGTAGGGTAGCTGCACGCAGCGCAGCACCAGCGCCAGCACCAGCCCAAGGCCCGCCAAGCCGCAGCCTAGCGCCTCCAGCAGCCGCCGCTCCGCCGAGCCCTCCACCTCCCGCCAGAACTGGTCCATCCCTACTAACCGCTTCCCAACCGCCCACCCAGCCAACCACTAAAAAGACCAGTGTGGGGCCTCGGCTTTTCCGCTGCATCCTCCCGCTGCCGGCCAATCGGCGCCGGGGGGCGGGGCCGGCAGCAGCCGTGGCCACGCCTACCGAGGCTGCGTCGTGCGCCGGTGTCAGACGCCGCGTGGACCTGCTGCTCCAGGATCCCTGAACTTACTCCTCCCCCCAGGAAATCCTATCAGTCATTCCGGGCAGCCAATAGGAAGCGAGGAGCTTGGGCCCCCTCCTGCCTTTCAGTTGCAGCAGACGCATGCGTAGAAGCAAGGGTGTCTCGGGATGATGCCTAACGTTCACATTGAGTTTCTTCCTGGGATGCTTCGAAAAATCTTTCCCTGCTCGGCTCAGGGAATCCGAAAGGCATTGTCTTTGCAGGTACCCTGCTCGCTGGCGGGGCTGGGCCAAAGGCAGCTCCAATATAATGGTCCTGCCAGCAGGCGGGCTCGGGGCAGCTTCTAGAGAGGACTTCTTTTCGTGAGGAGAGGCCCTCTGGGTCTTGCATGCGCAGTGGTTTAGCTGACCGTATTGAGCGGCGGTGGCGTTAGCGCCTCTTGTTCTTCCCTTGACATTATCTTCCGGCGCGCGGCGGGACTCGTACAGGGCTGCGCCGCCATGGGCCGCAGGCAGCGCGACCGCCGGCGGCAGCAGCAGCAGCAGCGCCGGGAGCGGGGCGGAGGCGGGGACGGGCAGGGCCGCGACCCTGCGGTGAGCGGGGATGAGCGGAGGATGGTGGTTATGGGCGGGCAGTGCTATGGAGAGCGGGGTGGCGCAGCCTGCCTCCCGCCCCCGGCTGACCTGCGGCGGGCCTGTTGCAGGGCTGGGCCGGCGGCTACCCCGAGATCGTGAAGGAGAACGCGCTGTTTGAGCGCTACTACGCGGCGCTGCGCATCGTGCCTGAGGGCGAGTGGGAGCCGTTCATGGCGGCGCTGCGGGAGCCGCTCCCCGCCACCTTCCGCATTACGGGCTACAAGAGGTGAGAGAAGCGCAGGCCTGAGTCCGAGTGTCCTGCTGTGAGGGGCAAAAAGGCCCGTGGTCCCCCTCGCTCGGGGGGTGGGGGTCGGTGTAGGGCCTCCTCCCCGTAGTCTCGGATTGTCCTCGGAGAGTGGCTGTTCTTTGTGCACGTGGGCAGACGGGCAGGGGTTTTACTTTTCTAGCCACTGCTGTATGTCACTCGTACTGCACGGTTCGCTGGCATTTCGCGCCATTGGCTTTTAGACTGAGTTGTCATGCCACAAAAACAACTCTCCAGCTATAAGAAGTGCCTTCCAGTCATAAAAACTAGTGCTTGAAGAGGTGTAACACAAGAGGTCCAGAGTTTTCTCTTAGTCCCCGATGGGCTGAGCAGTATAGTGCAGTGGTCTCCAACCTTTTTCAGTAGGAGATCACCTTTGGTGTTTAAAAGCAACCCAAGATCTACCATGTGCCGCTGCCACTCCCCTTCCCCCCCACCCTCGCCCAGCAGGTAAGTCTATGGGAAAGGAAGGGAGGTACATATCAAGGCAGAGGGAGAAAAAATTAGCTGTTGGGGAGGTGCACCCCCAAATAAGTCCCACCCGGCCGGGGTCCCACTCAAGTTACCCCTGCTTCTGCCGCCACAACACTGACCCTCACTGCAGGGGCCTCGATCTAGCTCCCACCCATTCCCTCCTCCATGGTCTGACCAGCTGGGGTGGGGCACACACATGCATGCACACAGGCACTCAGCCCCCACCCCAGCCTGGGATGTACCGCAAGAGGCTCCCAGATCTACTGGTGGATCAAGATCCGCTGTTTGGCGACCCTTGGTGTAATGTCTCTCTAGGTTGTTTTCTGACCTATATTTGAGCATGTGGCAGGAACCAGGGAGAAGCAATCTGGCAATCAGCCAGGGTTAAATCAGTCCTGGGAGAGAGAACGGACATGCCATTCTTGGAAGAGAGCATTGTCCTTCAGCATCCTTATTCTCTGCAGCACTTGCTGGCCCCTCTGGCAGGAAGCAGAATGTGCCCATTGACAATCCTGGCGTTGTACCACAGGGAAATATAGGCACTGTTGCCATCTGGTTCCGGACAGGCTAAGGGAAGCTGGAAGATGTTGCTGTCCCGGGGGCAGATGGCAGGGTAGCTGTGAGTAGTTTGATTCTTGTGTCAGCACAGCCCTGGCCCCTTCCCTGCCATGGGCCTTGAGGTGCACATGCAACCACTGTTGGCAACAAGTTGGGCCAGGGCTTTGGACTGGGCCCAGAGCAGCCTTGCAGCTGCCTACTGCAAGCAGCTGAGGCAGGCTCTTGCCACCTGCCAAAGAGCCCATGGCACTGCAAAGAGACAGAGAGCACTGAGACCCTGCTCTGCTGAAGACATGGGTGGGGCAGGGAGGGACAGGAAGGGCACCGCCTGGAGAGAGAGGTGTGGATTCTGGGGGGAGGGTGGGGACAGACTGGGGTCGAGTCTTGTCTGAGTTCTGTGTCTTCCTGCCCAGGCCTGTGCAGTGGGGACTACCTCCACATTTCCTCCTGCAGTGGGCATCTGTGCCTTTTGGGCTTTCCTCACGAGGAAGCCTTGTGGTGGGCGGTATTGCCCTTTCATATATTTCATAGATTTCTAGGGTTGGAAGGGACTTACTAGATCATCAAGTCCAACCCCCTGCTCTGGGCAGGCAATAGCACTAGGGTCAAGTAACCCCAGCCAGATGCTTGTCTCCTTTTGAACACCTCCAAGGTAGGGGAAAGCACCACCTCCCTTGGAAGCCCATTTCATATTTCAGCAATCCTCACCATAAAGAAATTCTCCCTGATGTCCAATCTAAATCTACTCTCCTTCAGTTTATGGCTGTTTTTTCTAGTAACCCTGAGGGGCACCCGGGTAAACAGAGTATCCCCTATTCCCTGCTGACCACCCCCTTCTCCCCCCTCCCAATGAGCGTGTAGACAGCCATGAGAGCACTTCTCAGCCTTGTCTTGTGGAGGCTGAAGAGATTCAGGTCCCTCAATCTGTCTTCAAAAGATTTTACCTGCAGGCCCTCAACCATATGAGTAGCCCTCCTTTTGAACCCTTTCCAGATTATCCACATCCTTCTTGAAGTGCAGCATCCAAAACTGGATGCAGTACTCCAGCTGCCACCTCACCAATGCCACATAGAGGAGAAGTATCGCCTCCCTAGACCTGCTTGTGATGCACCTATTAATTCAGGAAAGAGTGCAGTTAGTCTTATTTGTTACCTCGTCACATTGGTGACTCGTGTTCATTTGTGCGTCAACTATGAGTCCGAGATCCCTTTCAACTGCTGTGCTACTTAAAATGGTACTTCCCAGTCTATAGGTGTATTGGTGATTCTTTCTCCCCAGGTGCAGCACTTTGCACATATCTTTGAATCCTATTCTGATCCACTCACTTCCCCAGTCTACCTAAATCCACCTGAATTTACTCCCTACCATCTAGTGTGTTTACTATATCCCATAGTTCGGTGTATTCTGGCAGCAATCATAGTGGCGACTCCCACAGGTTTCCAAGCCAGGAGGAGCAGGTGGAGTGCAGCTGGGAAACAGCATACCCTGCTCCTGTTTCCCCTGACTCTGGTGCCCATGGCTGGTTTTATTGATCCTGTACTCCCTCTGGCTTCCTCCAGCTGTGTGTTCCTCGTACATCCTCCCCCCACAACCATTTCACCCGTGCATCTTAATGCCTTCTCAGAATTGTTGCTTTGGCTTGAGAGTTGCAGCAGCCTCAGCCTTGGAGTGGATCTGTTCCCTGCTGGCTGGCGTATGTCCCATCCCCTCTGTCTTTGCTATCCCCTCACAAATAAGAGCAAAGCAGGTGGAAAGGCATTCTCCTCCTTGGTTGCATTTCCCTTCCTACAAGACAAAAACAGGTGAAGACATGAGCTCTGGCAAAGCTGGGACATGTGCCTGTTGCCCTGGGCCCCATCCATACCCCTTGCCTCCCCACCACCTTCCTTGGGTCTGCAGTTGAGCCAGGATCCTTAAATCTAACAGTTGTCTTACTGTCTGGCTCTTCATTTTGCACATGTGTCACTAATCCTAAAGCTCATGCATCTGGGGCTGCTTTTCCCTCTAGGCTGCGCTACCCCTGGCTCCACTGTCTGCCCCAAAGCATGTGTGCAGCTGCTGCCACCATGGCGCTGGTCCGGGGCTCTGGGCCCCAGTGTGCTGGTTGCAGCTTCCTGGCTGCCTGTCACAGCCAGCCCAGGCTCTGGGCTGCTGCTGCCTGTCATGGAGTCCGAGCTGTTTGCAGCCTCCCTGCTACCTGCTGCAAACAGGTAAGGCTCCATGGCTGATGGCAGTTGCCCAGAGCCTGAGCCGGTTGTGGTGTGCTGAGCAAAATGGCCTCCCATGCCATGCTGTAGCACATGTGCTTGGATTTGCTGACCTTTGTCCTAGCATCTGTTTATTTCATTTACATCCTATGTCTATTTATGTATTTGTTTTTTGCTGGAGAAAAACTAAATTCTTAGTTTGGCAGTGTTCAATCTCCAGCCTGCTGGCTGAAACCAGTGCATGTGGGTCACCCCACGGCCTGCAGAGCAGCCCCACATCAGTTATCTGGCCTACGGAGTTAGAAGGTTGAGTGTGGCTCTCTTAAACTGTCTTCCATTTTCTTTCAAAACTCAGAAAGAAGGTTGTCAAGGTGAATATTGCAGAGCAAGAAAACATTCTCAGTAAGGGCACATCCTTGCAACAAAATGAAACCCTTTGCAAAGCTGGGTTCATGTAATATAGTTAACATGGGTAACAGTAATAGTGAAGACACAGCAGCATCCAATTCAGTATGTGTCAGAAACCAGAGTGTTGGTCCAGGGTGCTTGAAGGGGTTATATTTTGGCTGACACCTAAGTATGAAGCTCTGCAACTGGATTTTCATTGCTGTTATTCCTTGTGCTAGCCAGACTGTGCCAGCATAGATCTGCAGAGGCATTGTGTAATTACGTGACCAATGTTTCCATGTGGATGTACTTGATATTCCCAGTCTAACTAGTTCATTTCCGTTCCATAGGTATTACAGGGTCATGTACTGCGTTTTCCACAAGATCCCTGCCTCACTGCATTGGAAGCATGTTGTTTACTTGATGAACAGGAGTTTATTTTACTCGTCCTTATCTTTCAGTGTGCCGCCCTCCCTCCCCCACAATATCTTATGTAAGGCACGCTGCTCAAACTGTGATCTGATGACAGAATTAGTAATTTTGTCTCCAACTTTTGTGCTGTGCTTATCATATATAAGCATCTTACAAACATTTCAAAAAATTACTTTCACAAAAATGCCATGTGAGTAAAAGTTGTAATATAACTGATATGCATACAGGGGCTGAATCAAAATTGCATGGATATCCTTTATGCTAACCTTTTGTGTTTTTTTTGGCAGGGGTTTTTGAGTGCTAGACCTTACAGCTTTTTTTCTTTGTAAGATAGTGGGGGCCTGTGCAATCTCATCTTGAAAGAAGTTATGGGGTGAGGGAAAGCAGGAATTTCATCACGTGGTATCCGGATGAGAGCTTTGCAGTCGCACAGCAGGGTTGGTACCTTTAGATCCACCACTGAAATGCCTGCCTTGGACATGAGTATATAAATGGAAGCAGTAGTGAACTATTACCTCACTTGCAGAAGGGGAAAAGAGGTTATCAGTGTGTTTCACAGCTGTTTGCTGGTGGCAAAGGAATGGTGACAGTTGGGTTCCATCCTAGGCTGTAAGGAAGGGATCCTGCTTTAAGGACACACCTTTATGCCTTATCCTTTGATCCCACTCTGGTCTCTTCCTCCTCGTTCCTCATTTCAGTTGTATTCTTCTGGTATACCTGCCCCAAGTCTGCACTTCTTTGGCTTCTCCTATTTCAGTGCCTTGTCCCAGGCAGTCCTCCCGTCCTCTATCTCATGCTTTATTCTAATCGTCGTCGGCTTCCTCCCACGCTTACATCGCAGTCAGACTTTCTCCTCATTCCCTTTCTTGTTCCAGTCTGGTTCTTTTCAGCTCATCGTTCAAGTGAGGTTGTTTTCTTCTCTGTGTTGCTTGATTAGTGAAAATGGTGCTTTTGAAAATACAGGGGAAGAAAATCACTTGACCTCTGTTCCTGTGCCTGCTTAGTTTTGCAGCCCTGGGCTGGAGTATGCCCAGTTGATCTGAGGGGATGATATGTGAAGGTTGGTTATGTGGAGAAGCTCTGAGGAGACAGAGTGAGCTCAGTTTGTGCAAAACCTTCATTAAAATTTAGTGGCTAAAATC
This sequence comes from Crocodylus porosus, assembly GCF_001723895.1. NCBI lineage: Eukaryota > Metazoa > Chordata > Crocodylia > Crocodylidae > Crocodylus > Crocodylus porosus. The sequence continues at coordinate 120,731,836 of NW_017728886.1, read as the reverse complement.
TACAAGTCTGAACATGTGCAAATTGCATTTCTTCTCTCCATCCTTCCAGTGGTATATGACAAGGCTGTCCAGTTTCTGGGTGGTCAGGATATTATGGTAGCCTGGGCCCTCTGATGGCATACACATAGGGGTTGGAGCAAGAAGATAAAGCCAGAGTGAGAGGTAAATCCCAGAGACCTTTGTGGCAGCAGCTGGAGTGCTCGGGGAAGTAAGGGCAGGAGCCTGTGGGCTGCATTTTAACACCTTGCAGGCTGCAGTTGGACGACCCTGGTCTGTAACTTCGGCAGTTTGGCAAGTTTTTGTAGGAACAGAAAAATGCATGATCCTGGTCCACAGGCCTTTACTGTATTTCAGGTGTGTACCTCCAAGTACGTGCCCACTGAGTTTTTCAACACAAAGTGGTTGTCATATTTTTCTTCTTGGAAACAGCTGAAACATTGGTTGAAATGTCCCCACAAAATTCAACTGAGGCAGAAATACAGCACGAACATTTTGCATAGTATGTTTGATAAGCTGATAAATAACTGAAAACAGGTTCTTACAATGGGAAGTGCTAGGTAGCCTTAATAAGGGATAATAACCGCTCTGCCTATAATAAAGTGCACCTCCACATTGTTTTTCTTTGTTAAATAATGTATCTAGCTCCCCCTTCAACATGCAACTTTCCTAAATGTGAGACAAGAATTCCAAGTATATTGTGCTTTTGCTTTGCAATGTACTAGTTAGGTTATATTCCGAATATAACTTCGCTTGGGTTTTGCAACTTTTATAAAGTGGTGTTAATTTGGAGAAAGTACAGGATGGGTGAATAAAAAATATATGGGCTAAATAAGGGAATATGCAAGGAGAGAAATAAAATTGAGATTTGAGCTAAGATCATAAGACAAATACATATTTAAGTGCTCTTCAGTGGGCACAACCAGAGGAAGGGCATTTGATGCCCAAAAGCTTGCCCAACAGTTCTCTCAACTGGTCCAATAAAAGATCTCATAAAAAAGCCTTGCCTCTTGGATATTTCCTGGACTGTCATGGCTGCAACAACAGTTCAGCCCTAAATATTAAAACTAATTCAGGGTAACTTTAAAGCTTGAAACTTCCTTAAATCATTGGATGCAAGTGAGCTAGTGTTATGAAGGTTAACTCAGGGTTATTTAGAAATGTTAACTGTGGAAATTTTATTTTCGCTCGTTACTTCTGAAATGGAGAAAGTGGTGACTGCTTAAAATGGACTTCCATTGAAATTAGTGACATGTTGAAATCTGGTCGATAGTGTAAAGTTGAATTAATACAAGTGGCATTGATTTTTGTTGATGACATTAGTTGGGATGGGGTCCTGTCTTTCAGGTTGATTTTTCTTGTTTGTTTGTTTTAACAAGCAAGTCTTCTGCATTGGCCCAGATGTTGACTAGTTTCATACATAGGCTTTTTTCTTTCCCCAGCCATGCAAACGAAATTCTCCACTGCTTGAAGAACAAGTATTTCAAGGAGCTGCAGGACCTAGTAGTGGATGGTCAGAAAATTGAAGTGCCACAACCGTTAAGCTGGTAGGAAAACAGAGGAACTCTTTGTAGATTTAGAGCGCATCACTTCAAAGAGCTGTTTCCTCTTCTCTATTAGTCTTCTCAGTCTAATAGTTAACATACATTTGTGGTGGAATTAACTGATCTAAAAGTTGAGCTATGGGAGCATAAGTAAGCTGGGATAATATTTTTCCCTGAAAAATAAAAGCTATTGGAATCTTAGTAGCAATGAAGTGTACCTACTACCCAGATCCTGCTGGGTATAGCTAATCAAGTATTGTACTCCTGCAGGCATTCTAATAATTACTTCTGCATATTGTTGCTGCCATTAGAAGTTAATTTAAGGTGCTTATTAGTACTGGTTTTAGCAGCTGTTATATGTGTTACATGTGTTTTAATAAACAAAATGAAGCTTCCCATAGCATTGAATATTTTATGTTGTTGTTCTTTTTTAAGTAAAACCACCCACTTGAAAAGAATGTTTTATTTGAAAATTGTGCACCCTACTGCACCTTTAAGTGCTACATAGGCTTACTTCATCATTCCCTTTTCAGAAAAGAACCTTGCAGACACTGATAGGGTGCTAACAAATATATTTTTAAAGGATAATATTTTTTCTTAATTTAAATACTGTTCTGTTAAAAACTGCAAATCTTTACATTTGTTCATTTTAACATCAGGTTAACAATCCCTTAAATATGTTCTTTGCAAAGTGACTTAAACATACTTAAAGTTATCCGAGGCTAGGGACAAAAGTTAACACTGAAACTGGTATATAAGTGTTCAGAAACCAGTTTGGATCTGTAACACAAGAGCAGTTCAGTGCACATATACCACTTGCAAAATGACTGAAACAGGTTTAAGATAAGTATCAGACCTAACTGATTTAGGTTAAATCAGTTTATTGAACTTCTTGCCCTGATTCCCTCCAGATTCAAGTTAACTCTGTCCCCCAGCATCCTAGGATGCTTTGCACCTCCTCTTCCCTGCAAACCCCTCCTCACAGGGTGGGTGGGCTAGCCTTGGCCCAAGCTGTGAGCTCCAGCTGAGCAGGGAAGTGTGCTCTAGTGCCTCCCGGCTTCTGGCCTGAGCCACTGCAGGCATGCAATTCTGGAATCAAGTGAATGGCTGTTCACTTGCTTACTGGTTTAATTTACGCTAACCTGTGAAGATTGAATTCATTCAGCCGCAGGCTATTTGATGGTCAACTTAGCCCAAAAGCCTTACCATCTCTTCAGGCAGCTCACCTAAATTTGTCACTCAGCCATTTTATTTTTACAGTGCAACAGTCCCAGCCAGGTTGTGGCGTGGTTGTAACTTTACATTGATGCCAGTCCCAATAAAGCAGGGACAGGTCATGTATGGCCTGCAGGCTGAATCTATCCTGCCAGGTGGTGTCATCCAGCCTGCAGGCACTCGCCAAGTAATTGTACCCAGTCTGCATGCTTCACTCCCACCCTCCTGCTTAGGAGGATCCTGGTCCCAGCCAGCACATGCAGCTTCCAGGTAGGGCCACTGCTGCAGCTGCCAGGTGACCTACTCGGCTTCCTTGGCCTTGACCTCTCCTGTGTCCATGCTGCAGCATTCGCTCCAGACACCAGGTAGGGAAGCTGCAGGTGGGTAGGAACATGGAGCGTGGGGCTGGTGCTAGTGCGCAGCCCAGGGCCTGTGCCTGACAGGGTGGCAGGAGTGTGGAGCTCAGGTGGGCAGGGTATGAGGAATGATAGGAGGGGAGGGGGCTTGCAGACCCCCACACGTGCCCCCCCCCCCATAGTGCACAGCCACTGCCAGCGGCAGCAACAACAGGCCTCAGGCCCTTGGGGTGCTCATGGTCTGTGCAGTCACAGCTGCCAGGTGGCGCATGGCTCCAACCAGTTCTGGGAGCTGCATGTGACAGCAAGGAATGGAGCCAGGCTGGCCCGCCACACGGGGTTCATGTGCACCTCTAGGAACTCGCACACCCCCAGGGGGGAAGTGCTGTGCAATGGAGCCAGCTGCTTTTCCTACACAATGCCACCCCATGTGGCTCGCAGGACTCTGTTAGCAGGCAGCACCACTTCCAGCAGAGTCTTGTGAACTGCACACGGCATCAGGGAGCGGAGCCAAGCTACTGGCTTCATTGTGCGGGGCTTCCCCCCAGTGGCACGTGAGTCCCACATGATAGAGATGGACTAGCCTGGCTCCACTCCCTGCTGCCATGTGCAGCTCACAGGTCTCCCCTGGAAGTGGTGCTGCTTCCCAGCAGGGTCCCATGAGCTGCATGTGACAGCAAGGAGTAGGAAAGGTAGCTGGCTTTATTGCACAGTGTTTCCCCCTGGGTGTGTGCAGGTTCCTGGAGGTGCACATGAGCCCCATGTGGCGGGCCAGCCTGGCTGCTCTCCTTGCTGCCACATGCCACTCCCAGAACTGGTTGAGCTATGCACTGCCTGGCAGCTGTGACTGCACAGACTACGAGCACCCTAAGGGCCTGAGGCCTGCTGTTACTGCCACTGCCAGTGGATGTTCTCCATGGGGGGGGGGTGTGGCAGTCTGCAAGCTTCCCATCATCCCTCACGCCCCACACACACCCACACCCTGCCCACCCTATGTCCACACTGCTGCCATCCGAACTGGCTGGAGTCGTGCTGTTGGGCAGCAGGGCCTGTGCTGGCCATGAACACCCTGAGGCCTGGCAGCCGCTGCTGCTGCTGCTGCCACTCATGGGGGTGGGGCATGTGGGGGAGTCCCCACCCTCCCTCACACCCCCCGCACCGCCCACAACCTTCCCACATATACATATACCCTACCCGGTACACCACAGCCACATCCCCTTGCAACCCCCCCACACACTCTCCCCTGCATACTCCACACACAATATATAAAAGTAATACTGTTTTGACCTATTATGCAATCACCTCTATATACGTTATACACACACACAAATCAGGACAAAATATTGTTTTGAAATAAAATTAAAATATGTTATAATAGATCATAAAATCATAGAAGTAGGATCGGAAGGGACCTTATAGATCTTCAAGTCTGACCCCCTGCCAGGGCAAGAGGGCATCAAGCCTCCTCTTAAAGACCCCCAGGGTAGGAGTCAGCACCACTTCCCTTGGAAGTTGGTTCCAGATCCTAGCCACCCTGACTGTGAAGTAGTTCTTATGGATGTCTAATCTAAACCTACTCTCCAACAACTTGTGGCTGTTATTCCTTGTTATGCCAGGGGGCGCTAGGGGAAACAAGGTCTCTCCCAAACCCTTCTGGTCCCCCGTAGTGAGTTTATAAACTGTATAGATATTTGAGTTTAGCATGATTTTTTTTTTTTTGGTTCCAAGATGGCAATCCCCCTCCCCCCGAGTGCTTCCGGGGGCAAGGGTAGGGATATATGGTGGTAAAGGTCAGGGGTTAGGGGACAGGACTTCTGGTCCCAAAATGGCGACCAGGGGGTGGGGCACTTGTCAAGGGGCAGGGCTACCATTGCGGCCCTCAGCAGCTTACCAAAACTCATTAAGTAGCCCTCTAGCTGAAATAATTGTCCACTCCTGCAATAAAGTGATAGCTTGAATATGTTCCAATCAGGCACAGGGCCCATCTCACAAGGCCCAAGAAGACAGTTACGACATTGTTAAAAACTAAAGCATTTTATTTATTATTTCAAACCGCAGCATTCCCAAACAAGTTATATTTCAGAAGTGTGAACAGTGAGACCTTTACTTCAGTGTTACTGAACTTCCTTTGAAGCATTCCAGTCTAGGATTATCTGAAGTATCTGTGGTCAGCATTTCTCATTTTGCTGGATGTACTTTTTTTTTGTGCATTTGGTGATGAGTTTGATCATTTCATACAACACAAGCAAAAAATTGCCTAGTGGAATTTTTATGGGCTGAGTTATCATTCTGACTATCTGAGGTGCACAGCAGGGTTGTGTGCTATTCTCAGTGATGCAAGTATGAAGATTTGTAGCATAAAAATCTATTGTTACTGTGGTGTCTCTGCTGGTGCCAAAGTGAACTGATAATGATCTCTTCTGTTAAGATTGCAGATTTTCCTTCTTGGGACTGAGTTGGTTCTTGACATGGGCCAAAGGTGTGGTTTCAACTCCACTGTTATAACTCCAGTTCCTTTTTTGAAACAGAATAGTTCGGAAGCTTGAAATGCATAAGATGGTTAAATAAGGCATGTTATTTTGTCCATGTCTTCTGCCTTCTTTACAGCTTTTTTTTTTCAACAGGTTATTAATTGGATCGGTACTAAATTATTTAAATGGTTTTTTAGTTGTTTTAAGGTGACTAAAAGTTTTTAATTATTAATGTTTTTTACATTGGATTACTCTAAAATATGACATTTTTCTGTTTCTTCAGGTATCCAGAAGAGCTAGCATGGCACACAAACTTGAGCAGAAAAATCTTGCGGAAGTCACCAGAACTAGAAAAATTTCATCAGTTTCTGGTTAGCGAGACAGAGTGTGTAAGTTGTAACAATTGAAACTTTTTGTATCCTGAGCTAACTTTTCTCTTTAGAACTAGAACATCTCATATTGGGCAGTTTATATGGTGCTCAATCTGGTCTGTAATCTCTGAAGAGCTAAGTTAATGTCATGTTTGATCTTTTTTCAGCTATATTTGATTTTATTCTTAACTGTTGTGGACAACGGTTCATCTCACAGGACCAGAACACAGCAATGATTATCACATCCCCTTGGCCTAAATTAGAGGTTTTCAACCTTTTTTAAGGAGTGTACCCCTTTTGGTGGCATCTGCTGGACATGGGGGGGGGGGGCCTTGTGTGGGATGGTGGATGGTGGCTGCTGCTGTGTGTGAACAAGCTTCCCCCGCCTCTCCTAGCATCTGGGTGGTGCCTGTGTGGCCTCTCCTAGCGTCTGGGTGGTGCCTCCCCCACCCCCAACTCTGCTTCTGGGAAGTGGCAGCACGGGGTGGTGGGTGGCAATGCTGCATCCCCGACTGCCTGTATGTACCCCCTAGCACTTTTCTAAGTACCCTTGGTTGACAACCCCTGGCCTTAATTTTAAGAGACCAGTACCTCTTTTTGGTTGCCCAACTAAAGATGCCTTAAGAGGGGCTGATTTCCATCCCCTTCCCCCTCCCCTGAGGTCAGATACTGAGTTAAGCATCTATGGGTATGGCTGCCCCCAACATTTTAGGTTTTGCTTGAATTCATCCCTTCTGTCCACAACATTTGTACACTGAATTGTTAATACTGCATGTACTATGCAGTATGCTTCTGCGTTCTTAGCTGGTGTATAGGTTTTCACGTCCCTTTTTGGCAGCGGGGTGTGAGGCAGTCCAGGCTCTGACTGAGCAGTCAAGAAAAGGGGAGTTATAGAAAGGCCAGAGCGAGAATTATGGATTAAGAACTAGAGGATATACTGATGAATTGTCTTGCAGGGCATGCTTTCTAGAACTATACTGCAGGGAGGGGGACTTGGGGGTTAGAAACAAGGAGACAGGATGGGCATGCTGAGTCTCAGAGCTTCAGAAGGGCTTCCAGTGCAGATGGAAGTGCTACCGGGGTGCAAGCTTGGGAGTTTGAAGTAGGAATTCTAGACAGGTGTGAGCTTGAGCACATGCTGAAGCCAGGACTTAACTGGCATTATAGGGAAGCCTGAGAATGGCTGAGGATGACTCATCATTCAGAAATGGAGCTTTTGGAAATGTCTGGCAGGGCTTTCTTGAGTATAATAGGAGTTTTATAAGCATTAGGATTTAAATTAAAGGAGAATCATGAAATGTTTATCCTGCCTGTACTTGACTGAAGCCAGATTCTCTAGTCTCTTCCTCTTAAAAGTCCAAAGTATATCCATAATCATAAGGGAAAGAGATTTTTGTTTAAGAAGGAATCTTGTTACTAGTGAACTGGTGTGTTGCAGTTAGTTGGTGTTTGATACTTGCATTTCCCATGACATTTGTAATACATGGTAACAACGTCAGTTGTAATAGCTGGAATTATCAAACTTTTTTTTAGTATGCATTAGCAACTAGAGGACATACTGATGTCTTGTATAAATCACTGAAGTTGTTTTATTGTAAAACAAATCATGACTTTGTAGTGGAATGCAAAATATACATGTGCTCTTTTCTTTTAGGGAAATCTTAGTCGCCAGGAAGCTGTCAGTATGATTCCTCCCCTTCTGCTTAATGTTAGTCCTCATCACAAGGTAACTTAAATAAGTTTGGTCTGGTTAACAAAACAGTTTTGACAAATTAAGAAAAAATGCAAAACCCACCTCTTTGGTGCTTTATTTGATAGCATATGCTGTGTGTTGTGCACAAACTAGTGATGAACTATTCTCTGTGGGTATTGAAAAGTCAAATATTTTTTCAGGTAAACATACTTCCATTTAAATGTTTGATTTGGTTTGCTCCCACCAACTCCTTAAGCATTTTACTTAAAAACAGAGCTGCTTTTACACACATCACTTTCTCACTTTGATGACATGCCAAAGCAAAACAGTGTCTGAGTGAATCCTAAGTCACTGTTTTATGCTGGCTGGTCTGCCAGTTCCATGAAAGCTTGGAATGGACCTCCCATATCAAAGCCACTCCTTTGCTGTTGCAGGCAGCCCATTTCAGCAGTTCCACTCATAACTTTTTAGCTCCGTCTTAACCAGCTAATTAATTTGCCCCTATACTGCTGCTACTGGAAGGCTGTACCAAAGCCTCACTCTTCTGACAGCTGGAAATCTTCTAATTTCCATCTTGAATTTATTCATGGCCCATTTATGCCCATTTGTTCTTATGCCAATATTGTTCCTTAGTTTTAAATAGCTCTGTTTTCTCCCTGGTGTATTTACAGACGGCAGTGATAGTCTCTCTCAGTTTTGTTTAGCTAAACTAAACAAACCAAACTCTTCTTAGTCATCTTTAATGGAGTAAATAGATTAAAGGATAGATGCTTTCTCGCTTTCTGAATTTTACCTGGAATCAAATTAATTGATGTTACACATACAAGATTTTAATGCAAGAAGCTTGTTGTGAGAAAACGTCTGTTCTTTTTACCAGCTTTTCTATTTCTGTTGTCTTATTTAAAGGCTTAATGACCCTATTTTAAATATGGATTTTAAATTTCAGTGGTTGTTTACATAACCTTTGCCTTGTTCTGCAGTTTTATTTTTATCTGCTGTCATTTTGCTGGTCAGCCTTAATAGGAGCCCAGGTTCTTTGGTGTTGCTCTCTTCATTCTTTTTCTTAGTGTTAGCTGCGAAAACAGATGTTTCATTGCTTCCTCCACAGGTGTCTTTAGTTTTCCCAACAGCAGATGTAGTCCTTTGTAAAGCTTAAGTGTCTGCTCATTTTATTTGCTTATATTTCCATGATGCTTTTATGCTGTTATATTAGAGTGTAGTGTGTAGCTTTTAGAGTTGAAGCAACGTACCTTTCCTAGAGGTGTTTTCTCTTTTGGGTTTTCTGTGCCAGAATGTGTTAATTGCCAGTGAGTTCACTGCCAGTTAGTTTGAGAGAGTTCCTGACTCTTTGTTCCAGAGTACAGAATTTGTGTATTTGCTTTTTTTTTTACCTGAGGCTTTTCACTGTGTTTAATTACAAATGTGTGGGGAGAGTCCAAACTAGCTTTTACAGCCTAACTATCTTGGATTTACTGTTAAAAAGCAATCTGAGATGAGAAAAATAACAACACTTAAATGTAAATGTATGGTTCATGAATATACCCAATTTTTGTTAACTTCAATAATAATTGTTCATGCATATGGAGAACTGAATTATATTTCTATCTTAGCTGATGGATGCATGCTCCCACGTATGTATATGCATGCAGAACAGGGGTATTTCATGTAAGTTGTAGTTAGAATAAACTTGTCCATTTCATAATTGTATCATCTTGTATCTGAAAACCATCTTGTATTTAAGCAAGAAGCTATAATAAATCAAAACTAAAACTTAAGAAACTTTGATGTTCTTTTTTACTTTTTTTTTTTCTTGTTAGATTCTAGATATGTGTGCTGCGCCTGGGTCTAAGACTGCACAGCTAATTGAAATGTTGCATGCAGATATGAATGTTCCTTTTCCAGGTGAGTTTGTCAGGACCACTTTGGGATTGTGAGGCTTTAAATTGCAAAGATGTTTTGTTTTATTTTTGTGTTTTGTTTTTTTCCTAAGAGGATATGCAAGTGTTAAAAAAATCCAAAAACCATATACTGTGTTTAACTGCACACTTTCCCCTCAAAAAATAGTCCTCCCAATTTGGGGCACACGTCTTTAGTGGGAAAGTTGATTTCTTCATTGGAATGGCAGAATTGATGATAGCTTTTAGCTAAGCAGCCAAAAAGCTGGTGCCAATTTGGCAGTAACTGTGAGAGGGTTAAAACTAGCTTTTGCCTGAGCAGCCAGGAAGGGGTGAGTGAGCTGAAGAGTTAGACTATCCCTGTTCCATGTAGTCAGCTTTCAACCATGAGTAGAAAAATCTTCCTTCATTCTGTCTTCCCAAAACAGGGTGTATTATTTGAGGGCTTGTATGTGAGGAAATACAGTATTCATATGCTGAATGACATCGGCTTTACTGTTCAAGGAAGACAAGGGAAGCGAGTATATAGTAGACTTCAGACTTTTAAAGGACCTCTTTAATTGACTCCTACTTTGAGGCATCATGGCACACATCCAACTATTCGCTTGTTAAAGTTACCTGCAGGTTGTCTTTAAAACTTAGTGGCTCAAAGAGGAGATATGGATTATACGCTTGCAGAGGAGTTGTGGTAACATTAAGCATGATTAGATTTTTTTGTTTGTTTGTTTAATTAGTCTGCACTTTGTGGATAGGACCTTGCTAGCTCCTGTTTTAGTGCTCTTCCATAGATGCTGGATTAAATTGCACCAATCCTTCACTTTAAGAACCCACCCTCCTTTTATTTTTTTATTTTTTAACTTCAAAATGCTTGTCTTCATTCTGATGCCTGTAGACCAGTGGTTCCCAACCTCAGGTCGTGACCCGAATAAGGGTTGCGGGGGCAATGCTGGCAGCCCCGCACACAAAGGATGAGCTGTGCCACATGCCGGGAGCTTCTCTGGGCCACCACCGCTGCTGCACTCTGCTTCTAGCAGTGGGTCGTGGCAAAAAAAGGTTGGGAACTACTGTTGTAGACAGTAAATCATATGGGGTCTTCTCTGTTTGGCTGCTTGCAAGCTGTTTTCCAGCACAGAAGTTTTGCCTTTTTTTCCAGGGGTTAGATCATATTGTCTCTGTGCTAAAGGTCTGTGTAGTCTTTTATTTCAGCTGCATAGCACCAGAATTTATTGTTTCTGTCTTTAACAGACCACTCCACCCTTCAGAGGTGCTTTTTTTTTTGGTTTTATAGGAATTATTTTGACACAGCCTAACATTCCAACCTATAGAAATAAATACTGATTTTCATGGAAGTCTCTAGAAAGAGGCAAACAGTTTATGCAACCAAAAGAAAAAGACACCAAACAATATATTTAATGAATTGTAAGGCATAAAATAATCCTCCTTTTTTGGCCTCCGAATACATATTTTTGTTGAATCTTTTCAGTGGATTGCCTTGATATGAACTCCTGTATTATAATGGAAGATGCAGCTGTTTCCATTTTAACCTGTGAATTTTATGTTTTCTATCCCCAGAGGGATTTGTAATTGCTAATGATGTTGACAACAAGCGCTGCTATTTGCTGGTTCATCAAGCTAAGAGGTTAAACAGCCCTTGCATCATGGTGGTAAATCATGATGCCTCCAGCATTCCTAATCTACAAATGGATGTTAATGGGAAAAAGGAAATCCTTTTCTATGACAGGATATTATGTGATGTTCCCTGCAGGTATCTTGTGTTTACTGTTTTATGCAAAAAAAACTGTATTATTTGCAACATAAACTTACTGTTGATTTGTTGCTTTTTCTGCATAACGAAGCAGGGTTCAAATATAGGGATTTTCAAACATGCTCTTTCTTCTTTTAAATCAGATTATGCAAGGGGATTAAGAAAAGCACATTTTGCCTCACTCCAGTTTGTACTTGGCTTCACTTAATGGATGAAGATGTGTGCAGATAAATGTCAGAAGTCTGCTAGACATTTTTTTTTTTAATCCTTGTAGTTTGGGGATTAACAGAAACAAAATAAATAGAATTGTATGTATGTATGATTTCTTTTAGAGCATTAATGTGCTCTTTGGTCTAAAATGTAATTTTCCAAACTTTGCATTTTGGAGTTCCTTTATTATCATTGCAGTGATTTTTGATGTTAAAGCTACTTGGTTTTAAAAGCAAACCTTTCCTCCAACTCTGTCAATGTGGCATGAAATCTGAAAGTCAAACAGTTCTTCCCAGTTTCAGTCATCATTACAGGACTTCTAAAACATAAACACATGCCTGTTTTCCTTCATGTCTTAGATTATTGACAAGTACAGTTTTTGTAATCCAGTGGAACTGTAACTTATGGTTATATTACCCATGAAAGGAAGATTCAGTTAAGTTTATTTTACTTGTTCATAGTTGGGGTCTTGGTGCTGCAGTAGTTCCTTCAAATAATGTAAGGCTTTATTTAACATTTTAAAATTATTTTTCATAGATTTTTCTATGAAGAGCTTATTTTGGCAAAACTGTAAATGCTGTAAATGTATATTTATGTCCATACTGCCAATTGTGTTTGTAGTATATGAACCAGAGTAGAGTCCCATTCCTTTGTCTCAGCTGTCTTTTGTTTTTGTTGAGTGAAAGGAATTGAAATGTAAAAATGAATTGGAGCAATCTAAAAAAAGAAGGTGCTAATGCCAGGAGCCTCTTTCAGAGTGGAATTACTTCTGTTAACACCTGCTTACTTTGTCCTTGTATTTGAAATTGTTCAAAGGGACTGTTGTTCTCTGGCTGATTTTGTGTTATATTTTGATTGGTTGCCAAATGCTTATTTACCTGTCTTAAAGAAGATGGACAGTGAATTGTTTTATTTAGTAGTCCCCATGTCTCTTGAGATTTTATTGTATATTATTTCCCTCCTGACTTTTTCCTGTTGCTCAGACATAAGAGTTAAACTGTTGGTCTTGCTCAGGGTAGACAACAAAGTATGTTTAAGTGAGCAGCTGGTAAGATATCTCAGCATAAGATAGAAATTGGATTGCAAATTCTTTAGTGCAGGTTTGCACGTGTGTTCAGAACTAGCCAACTGAAGTGACTGAAGAGTTGCGTCTTAATATACTAGTAATGAAATACTTGATTATTTTGCTGTATTTTTAAGAATGAAGTGTGTGGCTTCCTAAAAAATAAACAGAAGAACCCCCAAAACAAAAACAAACCCAGTCATGCCTTCTAACTATGAAATCCCAGTAAGTTTTCATATTGTGGTTCTTTATTCTCTAATGGAATAATTACAAATAATTCTAACTCAACTTTCTCAGATTTTAGTGGAAATGCCAGGTGCTAGCTGAATCTTATTCCACTGTCATAGCGGTTGATGCTAGAATAAGGCCTTTAAGAGGCTTAGGGCCCTTTTTAAATAGAATCCCCTGTGGTTAGCCTCTTTGACTTAAAGACAGAGAAATGCAGTTAGAAGTATTTTAAGGAGATAACCAAAGTAGATGATAAATTTAATATTTTGCATATGAATTAACATGCAAACTTCTGTTGCAGTGGAGATGGAACCATGAGAAAAAACATTGATGTGTGGAAAAAATGGACAACGCAAAATAGCTTGCAGTTGCATGGGTAAAAGGCATATTATAATCCTTGTATCTGTGTGGGGGAAAAGAATAATTCTTTAACATAGCAGTGTGATGAAATACAAGTCATATAATATTGCCGCTTCTTCCTTCAATGAAGAGCTAGTATTCTTGTGCTTTCTTCTGGGAATGGGATGATTGTTCAAATTTGAATTTAGTCTACAGTAAAGAGAGGATGAATCTAGACTTTCTTTGTATTCTTATATGATACCAAACAGGTATCAGTATTCATTGACTTATGAATCTAAATGTACTGAATTATTGGGGAACTAGGATGTGGTTGCTAAGCATTGGGACAGGTGGGAGAGGAGGGGATTTGGAAGCCATGGGCAAGTGTGCATGCTTGAATGGCAGTAGCTATTTTGTATACTAAAACCCAAGCAAAATCCAGAGTATCAAATGTGAATATTGGTGGAATCCTTGTGTTGGTATTGGTACTGAAATATGAATCACAGATTTGTCTTAATCTAAGTGACTTGATGTCCCAGCTATTGCAGTAAAATAACAAATACAGGTGGGAGTGTTTGACATTGCAGCTTGATAGCCAATGTTCAATAAGTCATTTTAAAACTAAATTGAAGTCTCTCTGGTGAATTGTAATCTTTTAAGAAATTGAGCATTATCAATTCTGAATGTTGAGATATAAAATTATTTTGATGTAGTAAACCCTTCACAATTATTTAGATGTGGTTGGTTATGTATAGCCTGCCGTTGTGCATATGTATGCGCACACTTTTTTCAGCATGACAAATTGCTGCTGTTTTCCCTGTTTTGAGGAAAATAACTTAGTTCAACTGGATAGTCATGTTTGTTTTCTAGTGTGACTAGGTAGCTGATGTTCAGGGATCCAGATTTTCCATTTCCTACGGAAAAACAGTAAAACATGGATTTCCCTACTTACCACAGTAAAATGTGGATTTGTCATTTTAGCAGAGAAACCTGTTGATTTTTTTTTTGTTGCAGTTTTGCAGTGAGCTCTCTGCAGTCTGGCAGAGTTCCAGCTTGCAGGGGCCTGGGAGGGAGTGGGAGGAGGGCAGTCAGGCAGGGGGCACAATGCACATAGCCCTAGGCAGCCTGGAGAGCAGCTCCCATAGGTAAGCTGGGGGGCGAGGGGGAGATCGAGGCATGAGGGGCAGGGCTGGGACTGGGGCTGAACCTGCTACCCAGCCAGGCAGTGCATGGGGCTCGGGACTGCAATGCATGGCCACAAGGCCCTGGCAGGAAGCATGATAGGCCTGCAAGCAGCTCATTCAAGGGGTGGGGGTGGTGCTGGCTCCTCACTGCCGTGCCCACTCCTGAGGGCCAGGGGGTACCTCCACCCCCCCAGATTGGAGAGGGGGTAGGCTCAAGCTCCTGCCCTGCTGCCCTCCCCCAGGGTGTCCACAGCCCAGTGTGTGCAACCCTGCAATATAGGGAACAGTGGAGCCACACGGGGATCTCCTTACTGCTGTGAGTTCTGCGCTGCCTTGGCAACACATCCCCTGTGCACAGGGGCAGCAGGGGAAGTGGCACAGAGGCTGTGGCCCCATAGCCCTGGCAGCTGGGTGCCCCTTCTGGCAGGGCAGGGGGCACCAGCAAGGCAGGGGTGGCTGTAGGGGGGGAGTGAGGGGCACCAGCAGGTCTGTGGGGGCTGTAGAGGGCCTCTTATTTTAATCATGGATTTTGTGGGTTTTTTATCAGAGAATTTGTGGGTTTTTTATCAGAGAAAACTAGGATCACTGCTGGGGGGGGTGTGTGTGTCTGGGCCACTGGAAACGCATTTAAAGCAAAAGTATTCTAGAATGCAGAAGACTAGGTTTACTGTAGGTGTGTGGGAATGGTCCCATTATAGACTTTCAATCCATCATCTT
This sequence comes from Crocodylus porosus, assembly GCF_001723895.1. Taxonomy (NCBI): domain Eukaryota; kingdom Metazoa; phylum Chordata; order Crocodylia; family Crocodylidae; genus Crocodylus; species Crocodylus porosus. The sequence continues at coordinate 120,716,788 of NW_017728886.1, read as the reverse complement.
GCTTGAACTGTACTGTTTCTGTTTCTAGTAGTATTCAGGTTACTGTTAATTTGAATGCTAGAATTACTGAGGGAGAAGCTAGACTGCTTACATTAAAATGATCTGAAATTGGGCACTTTAGGAGGAGTGAGGAAATGTTAAATATTAAATTAGCTGGGTTAGGTACATTCTAGCAGCAGCAGTAGAGAGCTCAGCATGGGTTTATTTACCCTCCCCAGAACTAAATTTAACTTGCAGTGTAGACACATCCAGAGTTAGCTACGATGTTTCAGGAGAGTTTCAGCTCTAGACAGCATGTTTTCTACAAGAATTATGGGAATCTGGCTGGTTCTTGCATGGTATCTGGTTTGACCAATAATTTTCTGTTAGGTTGCAGTTAAGAATTGCAACCCGTGGTGTTGAACAGCTGGCAGAAGGTGGCAGGATGGTTTATTCTACATGTTCACTGAATCCTGTTGAAAATGAAGCTGTCATCACCTCTCTGCTGGAGAAAAGTCAAGGTGAGACTGTGAGCTCTCTTGGTTAAATATTTAATAGAAAAATGAAGTAAAACCTCTATAACTTACACAACAGGGGGAATTGCCCTGAGTTAGGGTAGTCTAGGGCCAGCTGGTCTCAGGACAGGTGATGCTTTCAGAAGGCACATGGGAAGATGTGCTATTTGCTTCTGTTGCATCAACAGCACTAATAAACGTTCTGCATGCCACAAAGGCACCAGCAGTGCTGTGTTCTTGCCTTGTATTTGTACAAATGCAACTTGCATCTTAAACAGTTCTGCCAACAAGGTGCACAAGATACTTTCAGACAGCTGTGTTTGTTCTTCAACATGAACAGAAGTAAATATTTGTTTTTGTTACTGTAAAAAACATGCAACACACAGAGCCTAACAATTGAGTAAGAATATGCCCTCTTAATACTCAGAACCCCACTGTTAAAGTTGGCTGGCATTGGCTGATTCTGAGGCTTGTCACCTTTACACTGCTTGTGATTGCCTTAAGCACAGCTGTGGGGAGCATGGTCTTATGCTGCTGTGAATATATCAGAATAAGACAGCAGCCTACTTAAACTGCAGAGCTATGAAACAGTGCTTCCTGGTACATACTTTCCCCCAGTGCCAGGATGAAAGAATGATTGGTTCTAGCAAGTCAATAATAAGTAACCTAGACTTATTTGAGGGATATTACATGCCAGGCAATGAGGTTAGATCATAGACAGTTGTCCAGCAACTAGATCTTTACAGCCGATGCATGCTTCTGTAGAGCTGCTCCCTTTCCTGTTTTAAATCAGCTAAGAGGAGTGTTCATCTTAACCTGGGGTGAGCAAAATGCAGCCCGTGGGCCAGATCCAATTGATTGTATCCATCCTGCAGCTGCCCCCATGGTGCTCTGCATGGGCCAAGCCCCACCCACTCCTGCCCAGGACATCCTGCACCCATTGACTGCACCGTCCTGGTCAGTGTGCACAACTTCCTGGCAGGGTTGCTCCCAGTGCTGCTGCAGCTGCCTGGGTACTGCTTGGCTTGCCCCACCTCCCACAGCTTCTCCTCCTGCTCCTGTTTCTGCTGCACCATTCCAGGCAGTCCGGTAATGCAGGGAAGTGGCAACAACCATGGTGATGCATGCCAGGCACCACATACTGAGCCAGGTCAGGGTTGGGGGGTGGGGGAAGTTCCAGCTGGGAGCCAGCCAGTTGGCAGCCACTTTTCACCCACTCAGCTGCCTGCAGGTGGCTGCTTTTTGTATTGGGTGGGTGGAAGGGGGCTGGGACCTAGACCCAGAGCTCCATGTGCTGGGGCAGGAACTGCCTAGCTGCAGCTTCCCTCTTGCCTGGCTGGGCGTGTGATGCCTGGCACATGTCCCCATGGCCACTGTCACTTCCCTGCCTGAAGCAGCACAGCTGGACGATTAGTAGAAACTGCTGGAGGCTGGGGAAGTTGAGTAATACCCAAAAGACTGCAGCAGCAGTGGGAAGCTGTGCATGCTGGCTGGGTCTACTGTAGTGCTGTCAGCGAGCATGGGGCAGCTGTGGGCAGGAGCAGCCACAGGCTGGATCATGGGGCAGACCACACCACACAACCCGAATTACTTCTGCTGCATGCACCCCTGAAACCCCCTCTCCCTGCTGCCAGCCAGCTCCCCCCCGCCACATTCACATACCCACCCATATATCCCCTCACCCCCCATACAGACACAATATACAAGAGAGAGATTTTATTTTGAGCTGTTACACAATCACTTATATATATTACAAAATCATAAATTGGGACAAAATATTTTTTGAAATGTTTTAATATTTTAGAGAGAAGTTTAATTTTTAGTACATGATTTGTTTTTTGTCTGTAACTTTTTTAAATGATATCTTCTGAAGGATTTTGTGTGTGGCCTCTGACAACTGTCAAACTCATTAAGTGGCCCAACAGCTGAAATAATTGCCCATCCCTGATTTGACCTTTAGATTTGTATTCATACAGTCTTGTCCTATATCTGTACTGGAGTGACTTTTATACAGACATGACTGCTGATGGTTGCTTCTGTGGACAGCACCAGGCATATTATTTCCAGTCATATGATTGTATGAAACTTACTGGCATAAAACTGCAGCCACATTTCCATGGCACCATGGGGTGCTGCACAATGTTAGCACTGTTGAGGTGCAAACGCGTACATGGTTCACAAGATAAACCCAGAGATTTCAAAAAGGAGTCCGTCCGTAATGTCAAAAACATTCTGACCTTTTGTGATATGAGTTCTTTGCAACAGAATTGATCTCTTTTTGACTACCAAAAAAAAAAGCAAATGAAAACTCAGAGCTGACATTTTCTGAGGGGTTCCTTGAGTCTAAGAAGCCTGAGAAACACTAGTTTATGCTCACATTTTTTTAAGGTTTCTGTATGCAGTCAGGAATATCAAAGGGACACCAGTTTGAAATAAATCAGCTTTGAAGAACAAGTGTTAGATTTTACCCTTGTCTGTCAATCCTCATAATGATTTTTTTGGTGGTTCTACCTTCTTTTTTAAATTAAAAAAAAAATTCCTTCAGATTTTTGTGTAATATCTGCACACATGAGAGGTGACTGACTATAGAAAACAAACTGAAAGGGTGCTGTAGAGTGCACAAAGCAAACAAGTAGAATCAATAATGAAAAATAACTTTAATCTTTTACTTGTCCTTTCAGGAGTTCCTATAATTTAAAAATTGGACAGGTGTTATTTTAAAGGACTATTATTCATTTAACACAACTCAGTAATAATAAAAAGTTCCTTTCGTATTCAGGACATCTTGAAACATCTTATGAATTAATGAGTTCCGTATTGGTAAAGCTGTTCTGTTGATGAACTGTTGGCTAGCAAACCCCTAGATTTAAGGCATGATGACTTCTGGCCCATCATGGCTGAAAATTAGCATTTTATCTCATTAGCCAAGAGTTCTTCTTTGTTCTCCCTCCTCTTTCTAATTAAGCTTTGATTTTTTTTTTCTTACTTGAGATAACAGACCATAAAGTAATAGTACATGCCAAATTATTTTTAACTGTGTCACTGCAAAGGTAAAATAACTTTTGAAGAGAATGATTTCATTGGTCTAAGCAATCTACCTATTAATGATCAAAAAGACTGATGTTTGTTGTATCCTGATTTATTGAATATCATTCCTCTTATTCCCAGTGTTTAATGTTGCTGTAACACTGACTTTTCAGCCTTTACTCGCCATCTATAAGGTCAGCAAATTTCTATAAAGAGCTTACCAGAAATATAAAAAGTTGGACATAATATTTAGTAATTTAGATGTGGTTCTTGTTTTGAAGCCTCTTGAAATAAAAATAAACAAACGCTGTATTAGCTTGGTGTATAATTTCTAGAAAATCACGTTTGGAAACGTTCTACATGAGCTGATTTAAACAAATTCTCAGCACTTCATATTTTACAATCACTTAATTTTCATTTACATTTTTGGCTTTTTAGGTGCCTTAGAGCTTGCTGATGTCTCTTCTGAGTTGCCAGGTTTGAAATGGATGCCAGGAATTACACAGTGGAAGGTATTCCTATTGTTTCTGTAGAGATGTGCACCATAATCTCATTCTTGCTCTGTCTTTTGGGTATACAAATTGGTATACAAATACAAGAAGTCCAAAAATTGTAGTAAACATTTCCTGCAAGAGTTGCTTTTTAAATGTTTGTTTTTCACATCATATATTTCTTCATAAGTCTCTGGCAGTGCAACTTTGATTCAGAATCCTGTCGTGAATTGGGCAGGGAGGGGATTTGAACTGAAATCATCCACCTATTCAGTAAGAATCCTAACTACCAGTCTGGAAGGCAGTGGACCTTTGGTGGTCTGTGGGCAACAATGCTATGCAACCATCATGCTGTAGAAAACATTATGCCTTCGTCTTGCTTTCAACCTCAGTTTTGATTCTGATTTCCCTGGGCAGCATCAAAAAGGTCTTTGCCCTTAAGCCTGGGTTTGGAGACCAACTGCGATGGGATATTCTGTGGTGTCTGTCTTGCTACCTCTTGCTAGAGTTATTTCACTTTGTGTAAGATGCTTAAAAACTTGTTGAGAGAGAGAGTGAATTTGTAGCCTGGTGGTTAAGCATTCTTCTGGGAGGCTCCATTTTTCTGCTCCATTAAATGTTCTTTCTATCTGTACAAAGTAGAACAGTATCAGCAAAAGAAATTGAAAGCTCCTTTATAGCTTAGTGGTTAGGGCTCTTCCTTGCAGATGAGGTATTATGGACCCACAACCTAAAATGGAGGAGAGCACTGGATCTGGGTCATCTGCATTCTGGGTAAGGGTCCTAATCCTTGAAGTCTTGGATAAAATGAATTGCCTTTCACTCGGCACTCTTGTGTATGCAGTTGCAGAAATATTTACCAGTCTAAACTACCCAGGAAGAATTTGCTTCCAGAATGATTGAAACGGCCCTTTTGGCAGAATTAATATCCATTGAAAAAAATTCCCCTCAGTTCTATTTTGGTTTTTGTTGTGATAAAAGCGTGTGTGATCTGAAAGAGAGAAATAATCAAGTGGAAGTCATGGAAAAGAAGAGAGTTTTTGCAGAAGTATTACCTTGACATGCTTACAAATATGTAGCATTTCTTTTTGCTTGCTAAATGCCTGGCATACAAGTATACCTCAGCTGTAACATTGGCCATAAAGGCAAGCGTGTTACCTTTCTTTGACTGTCTGTCCTGTGAGCATCTGTTCCACTGCCTGAGACTGGAGAATTTTTTCCAGCCATGTCTGATTTGGTCCATGCATACACCACAGTAACTTCATGCCTTGTACCACAGGAACAAAAAAGATAGGGTGTGGGCCAGCTGCTACTCCTAGTTCATTCTCACTGTTCTTGGCAGTACATTCTGATCCAGTGTTTGTAGTTTAGTTCAACTGTGCTGTATTGTTGTCCCGAGGTGTATACAATTCTGAAAGTTTTTTAGATATTTACTATAGGTTTAGAGAATCTTTGAAAGTTATAAGGAGTTCATCTTATTTCTTTTAAGTTCTTTCCTTTTTATGGCAGTTGGGCAACTGTTATGCCCAAACTATCATCTGTTGGCATTATGTTGCCTTAAACAATAACCAGTGTGCTTGCCTGTGTATTGTTTAGGGCAGATTTATGTCCCTCTAGCTTGTAACATCTCTTACTCATTTTTTCCAAAAGCAAGAAGTCAAGCTCAACTCAAGGGCCCAGATGCTATTCTTCTCCTAAGATGCTGATATGATACTCCCTTCAAATTCTAAATGTCTTGGTTGCTAATTAAAATCATTGGCAGCAGCCACAAAACCCCTAAGGTGTCAAGAGTTCTTTGCCTCCTTTTTTGGCTTGAAAAGATTTTTAGAAAGCCAGGCTTGAGCTGCTGTATATGCCCATAATTGATTTGGGTTGGCCACTTAGATGTCTACCTCCACCTAAGCTCTGTTTGTGCTTCTCAGATGGAACTGAAACTTGACTCTGTGAGTCCTTGATTCCTTGGAGAAAAACTATGCCAAGCAACTAAAGCTGAGAACATGGAGGGAAATCCATCTTTTTCTCAACATTGTTATAGTTAGAGCACTTGTTCAAGAAGTCAGAGACATGCCTTCCAGGCCCCATTCAGTCTTTAAGGGGTATGAATCCACATACTTCCTAAAAGAGTGCAGTAACCATCATGCTCTGAGCTATGCTGGGCTGAGGAGCATCCTCCATTCTCCTTGATGATGCTAGACCACTGGGTGGAAAGGAGTATAAGAATTGTGCGGCCATAAGGAGAAGAAGCAAGAGGAGGTATGATTGGCATAGTGGGGTGGGCATGCCATTGGCGTGTGTTCATTTTATCCAGTGATGGTTCAGTACAAAATGTATTTTCAATTTTCACTGAAGTCAGTGCTACTGTTAGATGTTTCATTGGGGTCCTAACATGACAGAAGTTTCAGGTAGATGTTCCTCCTGTGAACAAGCTGGATCCTGATGTTCTGGATGCTCATGAGCCTGCCCAGAGAATGGCAGATCTGTGTGTCTGTGCAGGGTGGAATAAGGGTTAACTTGGAAGGTGCACTAGGCTGCCCATGGAGAAAATGGGAGTAGGAGTGCTCTGAGGGAGAGACCTTTGTGTTTTTGGGGCCAAATGGCTGCTAAGTCTTAGATATTTAGTAGGCAGAACAGGATCTGGGTCAGGTATTCATTTACAGATAGTAGAAATAGCTGTTCAGAATTCCTTTTTATATTCAACAGTAGGGCCTTTCCTAAGAAATACTATGAAATAAAAATGTCTTGCCTAAAGAAAATCAGGTTTACATTCCTCAACAAGATCAGTCAGAAAAATACACCCTTAAACAGAAGGATGCTTTGCTAACTGATTCTGTCAACATCTTCACCAGTTGAGGTGGTGGCACATGCCTTACTTTCTTTTCTTGTAAAATTTTACAGTTAGCAGGAAATGGATAGCAGAAGAATTTTCAGTGCCTTTTAAAGATGCACGGAACTCCTCATTAATTAATGACTATCCTTTGTACTTCTGTGCCAAGAAAAATCATTCATCCTATAAGCAAAGTGATTTTAAAGCCCACAAAGACAATGTGCCAGATTCTTGCCTTTTTTGCTCCTTCAACAAAGACTGAGAAAGTAGTATTAAAATCCTCTGAGTTGATGGAATAAATGTATCCTGGTTTCCTTTCACAGCAACCAACCAAGAGATTAAGTGGACCCAATCAAAAAAACACCTTCAGACAAAGGCTAAGTTAATGGACCTCGTTAGAAAAAAATGTGCTTGCTGGCAAACTTTGTTTCATATTTCAAATTACCAAAAACTTCTGGGGAAATACAGTTTAATCATATGTACACTGAGTTCTCTTGATAAGCAGAAAGCGAGGAACAGTTTGGCTGTTAGCAATGAAAGCAAAATGTTGTGTTTAGTTACAGCTTCACAATCCAGAATGATTACCCCAGTGACAAGATGCTTATCCTCATTGCAGCAGCTATGCATTCCAATGGAAACGCAGGTCATATAGGAGGATTTACCATTCAAAGGCAACAGTCTATTCAGAGAAAGGAAACAGAACTCCTTCTACATGTTAAAAGATGCCTGAGCAGCACCTTACAAATGTGCATGCCTCCAACAACGAACAAGCATCATTTGTATAAATGGTAGAGACAGAAAACAGTCTTCTGTCCCAGTATTCTGTGAAATGCCGCAGAAATGCATGAAACCTAATCATTATTGGTATGAAGAGTTACTCTACTACCCTTTAGCCTCTCAGTAAAAGCAATTTTTCTTTGGTTTCACAGAAACCATATACCAGTGGTTCTCAACATTTGTAGACTCAAGGCATCCCTTGAGAGTATTAAAACGCCCCTCAAAATGCTAGCTCTCTGTTTTCACTCTTTTTTTTGACTACAGAAAAATGCTAGAGCAATTCTTCTGTTGCAAAGAACTCCAAAAAATCACAACAGGTCTGTATTCTTTTGACATTGTGGATTCCTATTTGAAACCTTTGGGTTTATCTTGGACTTGTGGTTGCACACCTAACAGTACTAACATTGAGTGGCACCCTTGAAAAGATCTCAGGGTACCTCAGGATGCTGCAGCAACCTGGTTGAAAATCAATGCCATACACATAGACACAATTTGGAAGTTTTCCTATATCTAAATGGTTGTTTATTAGACCTTCTTTAATCATTCTCCACTATTTTTGCACTCTTGCTCTTGGAAGTAAATGAAGAAAAGTTCATTTGAACACTAGCTTAGACTATAGAGTTATTGAAGCAAAGCTGAACTTTAGGGCAGTGGAGGCACACAGCTTCTGAAATATTCCTTATTATATCTATTTTGAGTAATCAACCTCAGCTGAGTTGCTGAATATTAATGAGATTTGCTTGTACCTTCTGGGTCATTGGACATCATGTTCATTCAGTGGCATGGTATCAAAGACTCTTTCAGTGCCCTCAGGTGCAATTGAAGAAAACGGATGCGGCTCAGAGAACCTGTACTCGGGTTCTTAAAATATTTATAGATTTTTCTTCTAGTGGAAAAAGAAAGCATAAATAAGAGCTGCCTTTCCTCCTCCTGCACCAGTGAAAACAATATGATAGCAAGGCTTCCAACATTACCAGTGGGAGGAAGCCCAGGTGGATTGGCATGTGTTCAGAGAACAAGTGCCCATGTTCCTTATCAACATGCTAGAGTATAAAGCAGCGTTTAGAGCATTTGAACAGTCCCTCGTTAGTTTAAAATTAGCCCAGACAATTATTATCACACAGTCTAACAATACACTGTATATACAGACTTGGGGAAGAAGAGTTCTGGTCATTCATGAAAGCAGTAAAGTTCTGAGAACTGGGAACATGCCATCACTGTATCAGCAGTTGATTCATCAGAAATTATGACTGAGCACTCCACAACTTTGGTGATTATGTGATCATGAAAGAGTAGCCTCAGATTTTAATTTTCATATGTTCCTTCATAGGTAATGCTAAAAGATGGGCAGTGGTTTGAGGACTGGAAAGAGGTGCCTTCTAACAGACAGGCACAAATACGACCCACCATGTTCCCAATAAAAGACGAGGAAAAACTGAAAGCAATGCACCTGGAGCGTTGGTATGCCTTCACCAAATAGTTTGATTTTATTAGATCTGATCTTTAGCTCACAGCGGCAGCCCGCCTTCACCCAGTGCACAGATCCTGGGGGGCACATGCCCTTTTGTGCTTTCCCTTGGGGTGTGCCAGCAGCTGGAGTTGCCCCCTCCCCCTTCATGCTTCCCAGGCTAGTCACAGCTCCGTCCTGCACCCCACCCTGGCTGGGTAGCTCCTGCCCCTGCCTGAGTCCCAAACCCCACTCCCTCCCCCACCCCTTTTCCCCCACAGACTTCAGCCAGGCACTGCTGTCCAAGCTGTTGGGATGCATATCAGCAATTGCATCAGTATCAGCTGAATAATCAGCCACTGGTATTGGCCCCAAAAATCTTTATCGGTGCACCCCTACATTTAACAGGATGTCACATAGTCCACAGCAGTGTGCTCATTGGGCTGCAAGCAGCCCATGGGTTGAGAACAGCTGATTTAGACACACAGTAAATGTTAGTGTGACTCCTTTCTTAATATTATGTAAAAACTTCTGGATTCTAATTATATTGACTGTAATGTTGTTTCTTGTTTTGTTTTGTTTTTGGTCCAGTCTTAGGATATTGCCACATCACCAGAACACTGGAGGTTTCTTTGTGGCTGTATTAATAAAAAAGTCTCCAATGCCCTGGAATAAACGCCAGCCTAAGGTAAAAGGAACTTTGATGAAAACATATTTTTGTTGTGTTTTAGAAACTTTTGTAAATGTAATTAGAAACCTATTGGAAAAAAAATTGGTCAAAGTAATCTAGTATAACTGTTTTCAGTCTCATCTTGAGTTGTCTTGACTGCAAGTCAGTCAGTGGAACTTGTATACCCAAATCCCTGAAGCCCTTTTGAAAATCTTTCTTCTCTCTTTTTTTTTTTTTTTCTTTTAAGTAGGATGATGGGCTTGTGTAGACCAGTAAAATAGCAAGGTGGTATTGTACCTGGAGCTAAACCTTTTTTCTTTAAACGAACTAAGGCAATGTAACACTCTCCTCAGTAATTCATATTAAAGGGGTATATTCCTCATACAAATCACTTAGAGGTCTTTCTGTTTACTTGATGCCATTAGTTAGAACCTCTTTGGAACTAAATGTTGCAAAACAGTATGAAAAAAATCAGGCTCATACAAAAGTAATGCACTTTCCAGTGCTGCTTACTGTTTTAAGGCTCAAACAGTAGCACTGCTATGGAACATGTACAGTGGGATAAAGTTATTAAGCTTTGTCTAGCTCTGGTTTCTCCATGTTATTAGGCAAGAAATAACTGGGCTACTGATTTGGAATGTTCTGCCCTTAAATGTGATGTGCCAATGTATTCTTGGAGATGTGTAAGACAGTAGATCAAATAAAGGCAACTTTTAAATGGGTAACTTGCCCTTTGGTAAGCATTTTTGCCCCACACACATACACTGGGAAGCTCTTTTGCCCCTCCCCCCATAGGTAGGGGTGTGTGTATGTGTGTGTGTATATGTGCTAAACTCAATAAAAAGGAGTATGTAGACAAGTTAAATATAACTTATTTTCCTTCACTAAAACATTTATTACAATCTGGAATAGCTTCAGTGGAAATTGTTGCAGAAAACAGGAGATACTGCAGTACCTACCAGCACTACAGAAGATGGCTCTGTAGAAACTATTGAAGAACAACCTCCTGAAGACGAGCAGGCAAGGGAAGTTCAGGACTCGCTGAACTCAGAGTGTGAGCAAAGCAAGAAGGATGGAGTATGTGGGTAAGAGATTGCATCTAAGCATCTGTCCCATACCTGTTTGTAACCCTTGAAGGCTTTGTGGAAACCTCAGTTTTGTTTAGTTCTTAATTTTAAATAATTTAAAAAGCAGAATTAAAAAAGGAAAACACACTATTATTACAACATGGTCATTTGCTTTTATCTTGCCCTGTTCCTTTTCTTTTTGGTTATCTACTTAGATTGTAAACTCTGGATAACTGGTCTTTACAAATCTGAAGAACCAAATACAGCAAAAGGATTAGTTTGCCTGTGGGATATATATCAATTCTTGATTGTTTTGGTCACTGTTAAATAATTCAGCATTATTTATATCCCCCTTAGGGTGGAGAATTAAACTGGTTTTTTTTTCTGTACACTGTCAGCAATGTGTTTAATACCCTTAGTCTCCAAAAAAAGCCTTAATTGTGTCCTGATCTTCCACTGTACACAAGCAGAACTTGTATGAAAAGAGGATGGGTTCACAGTGTTCTAGAATAGAAATTGAACATCTGATAGAGTAGTAGAGAGCAAGGAGAAAAGGGTTTTGATAGTGAAATTAAGAGGCTGTTTTTAGAGGCAAGCAAAAAGAGCACCCAACTCTATCACTGCTCGTTTTAAATATATCCCTGCATCTTGAAGGCATAGAGCTTGTTTTAAAAAGCTGTGCGATATTTCTAGTTGGCTCCAATACTTCATTTGCAGTCTTAATAGTATCTGCATTAACTGCTAGTCCTATATGCTGGTATGCTGCTTTTCTGGAGTCCATTAATCCTCTCCTTTTCTCTTGACCACCACCTTCCTCTTTTTCTCCCACCTGCTTTCTCAGTTGACTCTTTCCTTTCTCTTCTTCACAGTTGCCTGCTTGATACACTTCTATCCCTCTAGCTAATGCATTCTTTCCCCCACATCCATCTGTCTAAATTTTCAGAGTTATAGTACCAGTATTGCTAGTGAAGCAACAAGAAAATGTAGTTGTTTGCTCTTCCGCATACTCAGTCAGCACTCCCACTCATTTGCCAAATGATGATCTAAATCCACAGAATTTTAAGAAACTATTCACCCAAGCAATAACATTTGTTTTTAGACCACCGCCATCGAAAAGAATGAAGTTGTTTGGTTTTAAAGAAGACCCATTTGTGTTCCTTTCTGAAGATGACCCACTGTTTCCATCCATCCAGTAAGGAGAAATTATGTCCTTTCATTCTGCAGTAAAGGATTCCAGCTAACTAGGATTAGTTTTTCCAAGGTGAATAGGTCTTCGTTGTAGCTGTAGTTGAAAAATATATCTTCATTTTGGCTCTCAAATAAAGCACGTTTTCCATAATTTTAAGATAAAGTGGATATGTTGACATCTAACTCGTTTTAAGTAAAAATTGAATGAAGCTTTAAAAAAACAAGTTTAAAATGTTCACTTTCAGTAGCCTGCAGAATAACTCTAATATGAAACATTTTGACTTCATTTTTAAAATATGTGGAGTTTTTTGTGACATCTAACACTGTTAATATGAGTCCTGTGCAGTGCCTCTCTTAGCCATCTGTGGTGGTCATGAATGAATGGGGAAGTTGCTGGAGAGTCTGTGTTTGTCATCATTTTTAATACACTGAATATAGAAGCCTGGCAATCTAAAGTGTCACTGTTTATGCTTACAGGAAATTTTATGCATTGGATCCTTCATTTCCTAAAATGAATTTACTTACTCGGACTCAGGAGGGAAAGAAGAGGCATCTGTACATGGTTTCTAAGGAACTAAGGAATGTACTGGTGAACAACAGTGAGAAAATGAAGGTAGGACTCCTTATTTTTAGATTTTTACCATGAATCCAGAGACATCAGTGGAAGCTTCCTTGCTCTACTGTGAGAGCTGTCTTCTGCTAGGATTTCACTTAAAGTACGACTCCATTCCTCCTATTTTGTTGAAGAAGTACTTGAGTTTTTGGACTCTTGGAGGGAATATTATTTTACAAGACTTAACAATAGATGCAGTGGCATTCTGCCTAATCTAATACAACACTTGGAGATCATACAAGGGACTTTGTGTGTGTTTGCACGTATTTATGTATGTGGAAAAATAAATCGTAAGAGTACAAAGCTAACAGTGATGGGTGGGGGTCCTTGCCAGAATGGGGGGATTGGGGTAGCAGTGGATAAGGTTTGGGGGGCCTGGCTGGGGGAAAGAGGATGGTGTGAGCTGTGGGCATCAGGATGTGGGGTGAATATGGGCTCCTGTGGTGGAGGCAGCAAGGTGTAAAAACCACTGCACCTGCCTACCCACTTCAGACCTGGGGTGGGTCATTCTGGCCTGCAGCCAGAAAAGATTGGCTCCCCCTGCCCTAAATTGCTGCTAAAACCAATAAGTAGGTTGTGCAGGTATTCGTCACTTAATGTCATCCTGGTTAATGTTGTTTTGTTATTACATAGCTGATCTATTAGATAACATACTTGTTTAAAGTCGTGCAATATTTGATTACAAGGTTGTTTGGCTGCCGCCTGCTAGTAGGTCACTACTGTGACGTAATTAGATTTGCTTAACATCATTTTGCTTAGTCGCATTTTTCAAGACTATAACTACGATGTTAAGCAGGGAGTATCTGTGTCCAGAAACAGCTTCTTAAACTGTGTCCTACGGAAGCATGACCAATAAATATTCTTACTGAAGTCATCCATATTTTTTTTTCTCATTGTGTTTAGAGACTAAAGTTTTATCAACCTGTAAATTCACTGTGAATGCACCGCTACTGCAGGGTTGCCAACCCCATAATTTTGGTAGCAAGAAGAAAGCAAACGGGAGAATGTTGCCTGGACCAGAAGCCCAGGGGTTGCAATTTAACCCCTCAGAGGCTGCCAGTTGGACAGCACTGTCTTAAATAAAAACCATCCTGTGAAGCTGCTAAGGCATTGAGCAGACATGGGGTGAGAAGTAAAGTTCTCATGAATTAAACTAGCTGAGGAAGAAAGCAAAGGAGGAAAATTATCTATTCCATAGAGCAGGGGTGTCCAACCATTTTGAATGTGGGGCTGAATCATGAACTTTTTATCACCCAGTGGGCCAGCAAGCCATATTCAAAGACCTCACAGGAAGTGGTATCACATCACCCCTCCCCCCACCCCCGAAACAAAGTACAGTGTTTACTTTCATTTCCCGTCGCAGCACCTCGGGCCTCAGAAGGCAGCTTGGAGGGCCGCACGTTGGACAAACCTGCCATAGAGATAAAGAATAGAAGGCCTGAGTAGAAGACATCTCACAGACTTCAGGGTTTTATTTTTGCAACACATCTGTAAAGTAGGGGAATTTTATCTATCCCTGTTTTATAGATGGAACACTGTCAAAGGCAGTGAAAGAACATTAAAAAGATTTTAAGAAACTGGTGACAATATTAAACTTAAATCCTTGAGTGCCAAAGCATGGTTTAGGATCCCAAGATTAAGTTTTTGTGTGTAACTTTCCCAGGTTCACATAGGAAATCCTTAGTAGAACTAAGAATTGAAGCCACTTCTTGTTAACAGTTCAGTGCGTTAACTGAAAGACCACTTCTTTTGATGGTTATCAAATGTTGATATAGGAGAGGTTAGAAGTGGAGTGCCCTGAGGCTGGTAACTTTACCCTCATAATTGGGAACATTTATTCATGTTTTTCCCTAGAGCATTCTAACTTAAATTACGCCGATAAATATAACCTAATTTTAAATGTTGAATTCTGATTTATGAATTTTAGTGTTCTTGTTACAGCAAAAATATTCTTTCTTTGGTTGCTCATTAAGCAGTTCAAGACAAGTTACCTAACTCTGAAACTTTGTTTCCATTAAACATTGTATTGATACTTTTACTTTAAAATTCACAGGTTATTAACACAGGAATAAAAGTTTGGTCTCGAAACAGTGATGGTGAACAGTTCGGTTGTGCCTTCAGACTAGCACAAGAGGTAATTTTGAAGCACCATGTTTTCAAGTCGTGAGAGAACTTTATTAGAGTTCCCCATAGTGATACTTATTTTGAATCCAACAGATTGTGAGATGCAGTCTTACAACCTTTTGATATTTTAAACTGCATTGAAACAAAATTGTTTAGCTGTAATATTATTCAGAGCTTTTTTGCTTTTAATTTAATCCTATTTCAAAAAGCAGGGATTCTTTTCTTTTTTAAACTAATTGTATTTTTTACCACCAGGGAATATATACACTGTACCCATTCATTAATGCGAGGATTATAAATGTTTGCATAGATGATGTTAAAGTGCTGCTTACCCAAGAGAATCCATTTTTAAGTAAATTTAGCAATGAGACACAAAAACTCGTCAAAGACATGGGTAAGTTCTCTGTATTTACTACACAAAGATGAATACTGTTCTCTAAGTTGGAATCTCATTCTTGTGAATTAGTCTTTCAGACAAATTGGAAATCCACCTACAGAAATAGATGTATTAGGAGTTGTGGCTAACACTAAAAATGTCTATGCTAACTGTTACTGTATTCATAATATTGCTGAATCCAAGAGTACTTCCAGAGGCTGTGACCATATCTGGTTCCAACTCTGGAAGCTTATTAGACCAAGGATGTATAAATTCTGCCAGATTTGAGAGCCTTGATTCTTACATACAAGATAACCTCCAAAAGATCCACTAAGTGTGGGATTTCTTAGTAGCATGGAAATTCCAAAGCTGTGAGGTGGCTGTGGAAAGTGTGACTAGCAAAGTTTCTAAACTCTGTTAGTATTCGTTTCCAACTATATTCCAGTTTCAATTTTTAGCCAGTCCTGGACTTTGCAGGAGCATTTATTGATTGTGTACTTTAAAAAGGATGGCAGTAGATGGCACTGGCCATGTCAAAATTAAACATCTATGTTTTACCCAAACAAACGGGGGTGGGGATGAGGGGGAAATTATGCTTACTCCAAATACTGACTATGTTATCTTCTCTTTTATGTTGGAGATGCTTATAATAAGGAATACAGTCTCTCTAATTACCTTAACTGTGCCTCCCATATAAACCAGAGTGCACAGTAAACTAGATTAGTTTATGTAAAACTAATCTATAGTGGTTGTAGGTATTACTAGTAAAAATTCAGACAGAACTTTGAATGCAGTGCTATCATTTTAAAAACTTACAGGCAGTTATTATTATATTCTATCCATAGCCATTGCTGGTACTTCAGTGTCTGATGGCATGTGTGTTAAATGAAAATGTAGGGAAGAAGTATAATTCAGAAAGTGTAACTCAGTCTTTTGGTTAGCCCTCCACTCTCTTCATCTGTTTTAATTAACTGTTGATTGTTTTCATGGTACTTCTTAGCCTGCTTTGCGAGAGGAGTGCTTTTTCTGTACATATATTTGTTCATCTGTTAACTTCATTTTGCATAGTTTTTTTTGAAAGTATGTAGCTGAAATGTGTCTTCCAGTTCAGGTTTTTTTGTGTTAATACAGATAGTGTTAATTAGTTGTTGGATAAGAGTATTTATACAGTGACACGAAAATACCCTTTGCTGTCTCATAAACTCTTGAGGTCACAGGTATTTTAGTGTGGTTCTAAGCATGTTTTATGTATTTGCTTTCTTCTAGCTATGGGGAGTATAGTTCTGAGGTATGATCCAGATCCAAAGTAAGTAGATGCCTTTCCATTCTCTTTTTTTTTGACTTGACTGATTTCTTAGCATTTTGTACTACAAGAGCAATAGGCATGAACATAGAAACCAAAGCATACAGCTCATTTCAGTGAGTCCTTTTCTTAAACTTTTTACCCTCAGTTTAATTAACTGTGAAAATACTTGCTGTAAGTGAGGTTTTTTTCAGTGTTTGTGGAGTGTTCCGAGCAGTTTGCAAGGAGCAGTTTTCTCTAACAATAAGGATTGAATATGAAAATTATTTATCATGACTGTAGGATTAGTTCTTATGAACTAAATACGTTTTTTGATTAAAACTAATGCTGACACGTATACTCAGTCACTACCCCTCTTCAGGTTTGGTCAAGAAATATTAATAGCTTCAATCGTCTATGTAAATTTGACTCCTGATTTTTTTTTTTTTTTTTTTCCTAGGCTTGCAGTTGTTTTTCACATTTACACTGTGGTTTTTACTTCTAATGTCACCTGGGTAGATGAAGAACTGACTTGCAAATAAAAAAATGGCAAAGGAAAAACTAAGCACTCCCCTTCCCACCCATTATTGCCAAAGCTCTGAATGTAAATAGAGTGGGAGTGTCAGCTGTTTCTAAGATTATCTCTAGGACTATGCCAGCTAGCTTCAGATAGATAAGTGTTGGGAAGGAGAAGGAGAGAGAGTAGTGCGGCAAAGTCAGGAGCAAAACCTAAGGGCTGTAGTGGTTACTCTTTACTGTTTCTCTCTCTGGTCTGTTTTTTGACTACATCTCCCCAGTGAATCACTTTAGTGCCTGCCTCTGTTTCTACTGGCAGCTCCTGTTGCTGCTAATAGTTTGTCAAACACATTTCCACAGTGTAAATGACAAAATTCTTTTTAAGTTTCACTGCTGCCTGCAGGGTTTAAAATAGGGGAAAAAAAATAATCGGCCAGTTCTGATCTCTCTGGTAAAGCAGTAGCAGAAGCATCGGAGTTCTCACTAACCTTAAGAAGATGGCATTTGTTTACATTTGATTTAAATTTAGAAAACAGCCTCTGAAACTATATGGACTGGAAAATTTTACTATAAATGAAAAATAAAATGTTGCAAAAAATGATAGCTTAATGGGAAAGTTTCCTGCTTGCTGCTGGCAATGTTGAGAGGGTGGGTGGGTGCCTTTTGTTCTTGTTTTTTTTAACTTACATTTTAATTAACATTAAATAAGCTGTAATTGGATTGTCTCAGTTTGTTCTGTGTGTGGAAAGCATTCTGGCACTAAAAAAAAAAATTTCCCTTAGCTGGTACCTTGTAATGGAAGATCAGAAGACATGCAAAAAAGGGTCACAGAAGTGATTATGGGATGGAGAAAATGGTTTAGACTTAAAACTTAATTTAGCTCAAAGTATTTGTGCATATTATTTTTCTATCTTAAGGGGAAAGCCTGGAGTTCTAAAGGCTCTTTAATCTGTCAGAGAAGGGCATAAAAGGAAGTAATCAGAAAGTGAAGACTACAAGTTAGGAACAAGGAACAGTTACCACACTTTTAATAGCATAGACGCTTAAGCCATTGGAACAATATCCCAAGGCAAAACTCTTCATCTCTTGGCATCTTCAAATCAAGATGAGTCCTTCCTGAAAGAGGTGCCCAACATGAGTTGCTAAACTCAATACAGGAGTAACCAGATGTAACTGAATGGCCTGGGACATAGGAGATCTACATGGATGATCTGATGGTTCCTTCAAGTCTTACAGTCATTTTAAAAGGCAGATTGTACTGCCTGTCCTTGTTGATGCTTCAAGAGATGCTGAATTACTAGTTTTATTTCAAATAAAACACTTCTTCTAGTAAAGATCATGAGTATAGATGTTAAATGCAAACTATTGCTGAATCAATAAATTCCCAAGGTTAATTTTCTCATGTTTTACCACTTCTTACTTTCTTTTTTTCATAGCAGACTTGATACCCTCCAGTGTCCTGTTGTGCTCTGCGGTTGGCATGGAAAGACCTCACTCCGAGCCTTTGTGCCCAAGAATGAGAGACTTCATTACTTGAGGATGATGGGAGTTGAAGTGTTTCAAGCAAAGAGGAAAGAAGAAGATTTGAGAAGTAAAATGGAGGAAGGAAATCAAGACGACAATGCAGAACTGGTGGAGGAAGCAGCAGATGGGGCAAGTAAAGCTAAGGAACATGATGTCCTGGAAATGGAAGCTGACGTGGGTGAAAAACCTTCCCAAAAGGTTGTGGAAAGCAGTGGGATAGAACCTGAGAGTAAAATGAGCAGTGCCCAGCCTTTGAATGAAAATGCTGATAACCATGTAAGCTTAGAAAACAGAGACACTGCTGACCACAGCCATGTCAAAGATTGAGTTTTCATTGGCTGAATCAGTCAGCATTACTTCAGGGAGATTAACAGCTAGAGTTTATTTTAAGCATGTACATACATTTTTAAGACCACATTGCTTCTTGGAAGAAGGTTGAAGTTGGCATGATGTATTCTTTTACAGAAGTTCCTCCCTGTTTTATTTTTTAAATAAAGAGGTATAACAGTATTTATGTCTTTTATTTTACCATGCAAGTCCATGTCATTGGTGGCTTGCATCTGTTGCTGACAATGGGCTGTCTGTCAGTAAAATCTAATACCCCTTGCGTTGATGAAAGGATTCATAGGGGAAGACAATCTCTGAAACCTTTCTGCAAGTTTATCTAAGAGTCAGTTTTGAATGACTACACACAGTTTTTTGTTTTGTTTTGGGGGAGAAGGGTAGGCTTTTTTTTTTTTTAATTCAAAGCATGGAGTTTTTAAAGAACCATAATTAAAGTGAATGTTCCTTTCAGGTAAATAGTGACATTACAATTGTTATATAGGTTTAAAAAAGACATTGGGCAGATAAGTTACCAAAAATCTTGTTTTACTTTGAGTATACTCAGTGAAAACAAGACTCAATGTTTCTTTTTCAGAAAAAAGTGCGCGCGCACGCGCGCGTGTGTGTGTGTGTGTGTGTATGATGCATACTTGTGGTTCAGATTCATAATGTCAATGGCAGATTCCTGCCAATTTAAAAAACTCTGTCTAGACTCTCTATCGTTTGTGGAGCCAAGTGCATGGTAGTGGGATATATTAGAAGAGACTGCAACCATCTCTTCCCAGTGTTCATCATTGGTCTCTGTTGTTCCTTTCTTTTGTCACTGTACAGTTGGCCTACAGTTGTACTGTGTGAGACTGTCAGGTCCGTCTGAAAACAAGCAAGGTGGCACAGAAGGCACTCATCATCTAAGCAATGCTTCAGAGCAATAACAAGTGATGTTGTGTGATCAGTGTTGACTTATTATTATGATTATTATTATTATTATTTATAATGGGTGGAATTTTAAAATGTTGGTCTTGACTGACCAGGGGCCAAAATGGCTCAAGTACAATTCCACCAGTGCTTTGACCCCAAAGCCAAGACAGACCCATATTCTCAAACTGCATATTCGGAGAACATTAGTTTACAAACTTGATATCACCTTGTAGAGAATAATGCCATGTCTTCCGATATGCTTCGATTATTTTTTTTTTCCCATGCCAGAAACTTATAAAGCATCCCAGCCTTGACTGGGAGAGGGGGTAGAGTTTGTATGCCTAGGTGCATGTAGAAGGGCATCAAGGTTTTTAACACCAGATCAGTGCCAAAATGTGTGAAACCTGAGCAGATAGACAAACAAAATGAGTAAACTGTGTGCAGCTGGTCAAACCAAAGGACCAGTTACGAAGAGCTGACTCTAAAACCATTAAGAAGGGGATTTGCAAACTCCCAGATGAAAAGAGAAAGTGAAAATTGATCATCAGTATGCATGAAGTTAATTCTCTTGCCCTTTCCTTAGGTTGTGGTAGGTCTGTGCAATGGTGGAAGTGCCTGTGCTTTGGCTGTTGTGGGGTTGCAGGGCTCATCAACCAGGGTGTCCTGCGTATGGTGAAATAGGCTTGGGGAGATATGCAGTGGGTTTTGTTGGGTCCAATAACCTATTGGTTTCTGCAAGATATGTGGGTGGGTGGCTTGACAAGGAGTGTCCCTTTCTGCATGCTGGCTTGCTTTCTGCCCCTTGCCAGTCTGTCAGCAAGCTTTCTGGTTCTCTTGTACTTCTTGGTCGCTTCAGTGGGTTTCAGCAGCTCTGCGAACATGTCCTCCCTGGAATCCCTTTTTTGTCACCTCCTTCAGTCAGCCTTGCTGCTATGGTCAAAAAAGTTCCCTATCCTCAAGGATGCTAATTTTAAAAAGATGCGGAGCTGGTAAGACTTCTAGCAGTAACAGACAGACAAAGAGAACTGAACCCCTGCCCTACCCCCTCATTTTAATTTTTTTTACTTCAATAAGCTTGCTCTGGACAGCAGTGCAGGAGCTGCCAGCAACTGAGAATTTTCCTAAAATGAAAGTAGAATTTAAATGTAGGGGTTGGTTTCTGCCAGTTTGAAATTTAGCTGTGAAAGCTCAAATCAGTGTCCAGAGCAGTTGGCACAAAGCACTGATGTTTGCTCCAGCAGACAAAAGTGAGGGACTTTCCACACCTGGTTTGTCAGCTGTCATATGCCAGCAAAGGAGTGGTAGTATTCAGCTGGCCAAAACCTGGGGTTTTATCAGTGTGAGAACACTCAACATGCAGAAGCCCACAGACTTCTGTTAGGACTTCTCTTGACAGAACAGTTTAATCTTGACCCAGTGGCTCTCAACCAGAAGGCGTTTTTACACTTGCTCGAGGGGTGGAAGCAGATGCTTTAATTAGAGCGGCTCCAAGATCCACTCTAATTAAAGCGCCACAGCATCTCGTGTATCAGCATCCCCGCACTTCAAAATGGTGGCAGGGCGCTTTAAAACTTGTTTGAGCTTTAGTTGATTCGAGAGCCCTACTGCCATTTTGAAGCATGGGGATGCTGATGGACAAGATGTGGAGGCTGACTGGAGCACGCTAATTAGCATGCTGCAGCGGACTCGATTAATCAAGTCTGTTCTGATGTGCTGTAATTGAAGCATATTGGAGCAGCCTCACGCACATCTGCAAGCACCAGAAGCATTTTACCTGAAGATAAACTCAGAAATTTCAGGTTGAAATTCATAGTGAAAAACATTCTGAGCCATTGTGGTCTTTCTGAGTTCTTTGCAACAGAATTGCTCTGTTTTTCTGTAGTCATAAAATGAGTGAAAACTGAGTTGGCACTTGCTGAGGGTGCCCTTAGGTTGAGAACCACTGGCATAGAGTAGACCTGGCTGCTTCCAAAGATATAATCAAACAGCCATTTCTGTTGTTTCTTGCATTGGCTAGTTTGGAATAAAGTGATTTTGTTTGTTTGTTTGTTTTTTTGTTTTTTTAAACCCCCAATATAAAGTGACATTGCACTAACAGGCAAATGGCTGAGCCTTATTTTCAGTCTCATCTTTTTTGATTGTTACTGTTCATATACTCCTAATGTTCCACGCTGCAGAAGAGGGCTCTGATAAAAGGCCATCAGACAGAGATACTAAGCAGTTGTATTGCAGTCAACACTGCTGTTAAAGCCTCTTGAAACAGGGGCTGAAGTGCATCTTTGTGTAAGTGGCCCTTTCAGATCATTATAGTGGAAATTTCCTGCAATCAATCAGCTTTCACCAAACACAAAAAGACTGTACATGTTTGGCAGGTTTCTATGAATGTCACTATTTTGTACAGAGGGGACCCTTTGTCTATGAGCAATAGCCCATACTTGTAACTGGGGTGAAAGGAGTGGGTCCCTAGATCAAGGAGACATCTTTGTCTTCAAAAGCGAAAGCCAGGGCTGCAACTAGCTGAACTCCAACTAGCTTTGAGCATCAAGGACAACAAAAAGTCCTTTTTCAGATATGTGGGGAGCCAGAGGAAAAGCAAGGGGAACATCTGCTGAACCAGATGGGGCAACTGACGCCCAGGAAAAAGCCAACCTATTAAAAGGGTACTTTGCATCGGTCTTTCATGAGTCCCATGGGATGCCCATGCCTGCTACGGGACAGGGAGGTCCAGGTGAGGGAGATCCCCTGCCCTCCATCAATGCTGACCTTGTGAAGGAACACCTTGAGAGGCTGGATACCTTCAAGTCAGCCGGCCCTGGCAATCTATGCCATGGGGTACTAAAGGAGCTGGTGAGCGTCATAGCCCAGCCCCTGGCACAAATCTTC
>NW_017728886.1:120678235-120691803 GCF_001723895.1 Crocodylus porosus | reverse complement strand
CCCAAGGTCTGGAACAGCCTGCCATCGGAGGTGGTTCAAGCACCTACATTGAACACCTTCAAGAGCAAATTGGATGCTTATCTTGCTGGAATCCCATGACCCCAGCTGACTTCCCGCCCTTTGGACGGGGGGGCTGGACTCGATCTTCCAAGGTCCCTTCCAGCCCTAATGTCTATGAAATCTTCCAGAAGCAAGTCACTATACCCATCCATAGCTGCTAGAAAGAGCAATGTCAGCCTTTGATCTTTGTATTCTGGGTGACTTATTATGAATCGGTATAGGATGATCTCTGTGTCAAGTGGCTACCCATACATTATTTTTTAACACGGGATAAAATATATCTGAAAAGCTTGGAAGAAGAGGGGGAATGCCAAATGGAACGGTTCCCCTTGTCCTTCTGCCATGAGCCTTTCTAGGATTCTGACCTTCTTTTCATTGTTTGCCTACAGTGGCTCAGATGTAATTATTAATGACAAGTAATTAGGGTTCAACAACTAACCTGCCTTGTTTTAAAATGAGTAGGCTACCTCCTATTCAGAAATTTTCATGAGATTTTTTCAGAAGCGTCTAAGCGACTTCAACACGCACGTCCTGCTGAGAATTGACTTCAGTTGTGTTCTGAAATCATTCAGTCTCTTAGAAACTCCACCAGATGTGCCCAGAGTTCAGGCTCCCAATCAGAGGTATAATAACAGGGTCTGGCACCTGGAGCAGCTCCCACACACATTGGCAGCAGTGACTTCCAGTTACCACAACATCACTGGCGTGACCATGTGGCTGCGGCACTGGTCTTTTTTCTGCCCTCCCCAAGTCGGCACCCTGTGGTAGCTGCCCTGGTCACCCTGTCTTGGTTATGACACTGCTCCCTATGGTAAATGTTTAGCTAAACATTTAATCACTGGATGTTAAAGAGTGCTCGTACAGCCCTTTTCATCATTTATCTCAAAGCGCTCTATAAAAGCAAATGCTACCCTCCTCACTCATGAAGGCAGAGAGACTGGAATAATTTGCCTACTCAACATTGTGTTGGCAGATCCGAGAAAAGTATTTAGGTCTTGCTAATATGAGGGCTGTCCTCCTCTTATAAAGCTGACCTGCACAAGCTTCGACAAGTTGAACTATTAAATAATCAGATCCATTGTAGGTATTCGTGACGTGAAAATGAGATAAAAAAGCACAATGCTTGGGACAAGACAACCACTTGTACTTGCTTATGTAACTATTTTTTCTTTTCCCCAAAGCAAGGGTTTATAATGCAAATACAGATGCACAAAGTGTTTTGGTTACAGTGCTTTTTATCCTAGCAGTGCAGCATCCTGAAAAAGTGCCTATCAACAGTTCAGTTTCTCAGCGCACTGTACTCATAGTACTTAATTCTGTGCTATATAAAAAAAAGAATGAGTTAAAGCAGAAGAACTGCAAGAGCTGGAAGTAGAGTTGTCGTTTTCCTAGCTCAAAACATAAGGGAGAGATTTGTTCTGCTACCATGCGGAGAAGTAGGATGTAAAAGTATTAAATGTATACGTGTGGCTGTGTAAGCCTTGTCACTGTCTTGTAACCTTATTACTACTACACGGCTTTGGCATCATCTGGGGTTTGTCCCAATTACAAACATGTTCAGTATTTAAATATAACCAATAATTAGTATGTTTCCTTGATTTTTTTTTTTTCCCATGTAGTGTTAAGACTTACACGTATGCTACCAATAGATTAAATTTTAATAACTAGCTGTTTACAGCTTAAATCATAATTCTTAGAAGAATCATGATTTTTTCTCAACTGCCAACGGAGAAAAAGCCTAATGTCTCAAACTTGGGGTTCTTTAACATTGGTTTGAAGGTATCCAAGGTTAGATGGACCTTTGGATGGTATGGTTTCAGACAGATGAACCTGCCTTGGACAGGGGGCTGGACTAGATGACCTTGTGAAAGCTCTTCTGTTTGCTATGATACTAAGGTATGCAAAGTAGTGAGATGCACTGCTGTGGTTAAGCAAGTTGGAATTTGGTAATTGCAAAATCTAGCATAAGCATTAGTGTGGTGCCTTTGGCATCGCACATTTTCAAAATGAAGTGTTTTTTTTCCCCAGCGTTAGATCCACTCTAATGCTACAATTTTCAAAGGATCCCACTGTTTTAAGTGCTGGAAAACACTTTGGAACAGCAGGGGGCAGCACAGAGTAATAAACAAATAGAATAGTCTACATTGTTTGCTAGGTTTTTGAGCCTGCTCAGCTACAAGTTGATTTTAAATGCTTGTGATGGTATTTTGGTGCCAAGGCAGTAATTAGTTTATAGTTATTTCATGCAGTGCATTGTGTTCAATTTTTATTATTATTATTATTTTTATAAAAGATGACTTTAAAATATTATTTCTGCTTAGTGAGGTTTGATCTCAGTTAAACCTGCATTGGAAGGTGGAGACCTGCAGTTCATTTCTTGTAATAATATGCTGTAAATCGAGAGAAATAAAATCCCTCCTCTTAATTCAGAGTACTATGTTTTCCCTTAAAGTATGTTTAACTTGACCCTAAGCACTATAGAGATAAGCACCCATAATTCTGCTTTTATAAATGATTTGTTTTTTTAAAAAAACTGTTACATATGGTGTAATATAGAATGAAAAAAATGGAAAGGTTTTCTTTTGCTTCCTTCAAGAGAGAACAATAGAAGAGGTCTTTTGACATGTCCTTATCTCAGCATCTGTGATTAAGACTTCAGAGGTTGGCATCTTCCAAGGCTAGGATAAATGCACGGGAGTCAATTTATCTGATAAAAGGGAATGGGTTAACAGTATGGCCAACTCTGCAGTGTGGTATATGCCGACCCAATGCGATTATTAGACACTCCAAAGGAAAATTAAGGAGTCATTAGGCTTGACTCATTTGGACATGCTCACAGAATTGATCATCATTGCTGGGCTCAAGTCCTGGACAGTTTATGTACTTAAACAGAAGCAAGTAAATGAGATGAAGTGACTAAAATTTTTATCATGGTGCTATTAGATGTTCTTCACAAAGAACAGGCTGAAAAATTGAGAAGAATCTCCATTAAAAAATTTATATAAAACTCCCTCAACAACATTCTTTACCATGTCACTGGCTGACTGTCAATATTGGCTCCCCCTGCTAAGGTTGCCAAGCCTGTGACTATAAGACCTTGTTTCCAGTTGGTCAAAACTTTGTACTTTTAACTGCTCAAGCTAAAACGTTTCATGCTGGATGCCTGCCTCATGTGGAATTGTTTGGAATAATTTGGCCAGAATGGTTCAGTCCTGACCGAGAATGGGGCTGGAGGAAAACGTTTTATTTACAATTCTTGAAACCTTTTCATTGAAGCACTACAGCAGTCCTTTGGAGCAGGGTGTTTTTGACCATGGCCTTTGTGCTAAGGATGTATCTTTTGCCATTCTGGGGGGAAATGTTCCCAAATTTTGTTCAAGGTTGAAACTTAGTTCTTATGGGTTAACTAGAGGCTTCAGAGATTTTAGCTGTTACAATCCAGGCAGTGGTTCCCATTCTTCTATGCCCAGCACTGGCCTCATGGCCTCGCTTTTTTTGTTCAAGTCCAAGTGGTACGTCTGAATTTCTGTGGGGCTTATGACCTCCCCGAGGTATGTCTACTCCAGACAGCTGTGTACTGTAGGCAGTGCCTGAGCTGCTTTAGATTCACTTTAATGAGTGTGGGACTTGGGCTAGGTGCCAGGATGAGGAAGAGACAGGACTGGGACATACCAGAGAAGGTAGGGCAGAAGGGGGTCCCAATTAGGGGAATTGTCAAAGTGTCTGGGCCTACTGGAGCCTTGAATGGAGCCCAGGTTCCCAAAATCTATTTTTTTCTCTGCTGTCAGGAAAGATCTGTGAACCCAGCAGCAAAGGGTCTCTCTTTCTCTCCCCTTCTAATCCTGTTCCCTGTGGAGGATGACAATCCACTCGTCCTATCAGTTTATCCATTAGCTTAAGTCTGCACATGGGTGGTAAAGGTTCTAGTTCTGCTGCTGAACCATGGTATTAATATGATGCTGCCAGATGGAATTTTGTCTTCAATTGTTTTAAAACACTTTTGTTTTTCCTGTGAGTAATTACCTACACTTAATGAATATTAACCTGGAAAGTCAAGCACTCAGAAAATAAGAATGGCAGAACTGAGGTTTCTTTTGCTAGCTTAATTTGCTGTCTTTGTGCCCTTGTGTTATGACACAGCCTTTATTTACATATGATCATTTTCATGATGGCATGATATTTTTGTCATGGGACTTGTGCTTCATTTAGGGCACCTGATGGATCTGCTATGAACTGAAACAGGTCTGAGAAGGTGTATTTAAAAAAAGATACTGTTTGTAGGACACTTTTTTGCAGAAGCTGGAAAGTGTGCAGCAAGTGAGGCAAGGTTTACAGGAAATAAAGACAGATTCAGGGTTAAAGCAGTTGAATGATGTCCTGGAAAATTAAATGTAATCCCTACTTCTGCCACAGAGTTCTTGTGTGATGGTTGTCAATTCTGTCCCATAAACCAAATGTCTGAAGTGATCACTAGGGGTGGTGGGGCAGTTGTATGATTAAATATAGCCAAATTATATCTGTATAAGATGTTACAATGCAACTTTATGTCTGCATGCTCCTAGGAGTGAAGCAAAAGTGTTGTTACTTTTAACCTGGTTTCATTCAGAGTTAGAGTTGCAGAAATTTAGGTCTCTGGGTGCAAGGACCTAAATCCAGACTAAATCTAACAGTTACACCGTAAGAGCTGTTGCGGTGTGTTCCCCTTCTCTTAAAGTGGCTGAAATTTGCATCTGGCTGCAGCTGTTCTGTGTGTTCCTTCTTTTCTGGGTGTTTGACTTGAACCTCCTGGTGCCTGTTTTGAGAAGTGGTAAGCACTCAGCTGCAACTGAAGTCAATGGGAACTGTACTTACATGTAAGGTAATAAATAATGGTGAGCACTCTGAAATGTCAGGCAATAAGCATATCAAGTAGAAGGCAGGGTAGATTTGCATCTTATAGACAAGCCATTGTAGACACCCCACCTTAATGATAACATTTTGACCGTAATCTCTTTCTTCCTCAGCTTTTCCCTTTATGATATCAGGAAATGTCACCCCTTAGTTGAGGTGTGGTGATGGGGGATTGTTTGTGAAGTACTGGGATACTGAGGTGATGAATGTCACAGAAAAGCCCTTGAGAACATTTAATAATCTTATATTCTAAGCATGGCAGAAATAGCATGGAGGGGAAACAAAAAGACTGAATAGCCACTTGTAATCTGTGCACCATCCATCATAGGCATCAAATGTAATAGAGGTCCAGTGGAAAAAAGGATGTGATCATGTATCAAGGACTAGCGTGATGCAAGTGCAGACGGGGACCAAATCCACACTGACTGGGGTGGCCTGAAATTTGGCATTTCTTAACTTCCAAGCACTCAGTGTTACAACCTTTTTCGTTGTTGTTCTCATTATCATCACCATTTATTTGTATTTCATCAGAGATGCAGGGAAGGTGCAGCAAACCCTACGTTCCAGACTATCACAGGGAGTGCAGAGAATTCTTCATTGCTTTATTGTCTTCAAGAAGATATTCAACATGGTATGGCTGTGGGATGTTCTGAGTTCACATGGTGTCGTCTAAAGGCTGCTAGATTGCTGAGTAACATTTATAGTTCTGGTCAATGGTGAGCTAACTACCTGACTATGGATAAACAGTAGCAAACTGAGTTACCTGCTACGACCCAGCACCTTCCTGATTTACCCTGAGAGGCTGATGGACAAAGTCACAGTAGCCAGAGGCCTCGGGTAATAAACACACAGCCAGGAGATCAACAACCCAAATTTCTCTGATGTGCACTGAAGGTGAAAAGGATCATCAGTGGTACGCTGAGGGCAGCTAAAGCTAACTTGGTCTACATAATTGGACTTGAGTTCTTGTATGATCAGAAGACAAAAGATAGGTGAGGTACATGTAGCTTTGTTTTAAGTAGTATGCCTTATCTTCCGGTTCTTAGCACTTGCATCTCCAAGCCTCTCGCAAGTCACACTAGCTCAGAAGTAAAACTGTAATGGCTGCAGCATTTGTTATCTGGTCTGTGCTTTAATTGCTGGCTTAGTAAAAGCTCTTTTTCTCCTCTTGCCTATCTCTTCCCCACACCCCACACTCATTTTTCTAAACAGACGGCCTCTCTTGTCCTGTGTGGTGTTGTGCTATTAAGGATAATGACCACCTTTCAAAGCAGCTGAGTTCTGCAAAACTCACCAGGCTTTAATTCCTGCAGGATCCATAGATTTTTATCAGAGAGCAAAGGCCATTCTGCCAGAGCAGATGTGGTTACATAAAAATGGACATATTTATAACATAAAAGCGTTGGAAGTTAATTGTTGCATTATCTCTGAAATTGAATGTATGTGGCAGATGATGGTGATTGTTGACCTACATCAGGAAGAATATCTTAAGCCTTGTTAAATCCATCCCAAGAGTTTGTAAAGAGCCTGAGCTGCCCTTTGAAAACAAGAAATGCTTGCATTGTTCACATACCACGGGCACTTGGGTATAATCAAAACTTGTAGGTATGATGCTCTGCTACTGGCAAATGCAAAACCATTTTACACAATGTAGAAGTGTATTTCACTCTCCAGTACCTCTCTACGAAGAGTTCATGTTTGGGATATTACCTTTTTGTCTTTTTGTGCATTAAATTTAAACGCATCAGCCTTAAGCATGAATGGGTTTGAATGAATTTAACATAAGGTGAATGCACTGTACTCCTTCCAGTTGAAATTAGGACTTTTGACTCAAATAGCTTTTAAATTGTTGCTATCTGAATTCTGAAGTTATTTCTTTGAAGCACAGAAAATCCCTGGAAGAACAACCTTTTCACTTCAGCAGCAAAATGTTAGTAGCCTCGTGTACTAAACACAAACCCTTTTATCCATATACTCTCACATCCTAAAGCAAGCTGAGAAACTGTTTAACCAAAAGCTGCCAGTATCAGCTTTTTCTGGTTAGATTTTTATTCACTGTTATAAAGGCCCATATTGAGAGTGCTTAAGGAGGTTGCTTATGTACATTGGAAACTTTCTACATGATTTAACAACTCTTAACCTATTAAATAAGGAGAGAAAGAAAATGACTTTTCTGTAAGTGTCACAGCATCTTTGCTTGTAACTATATTTATTCCTGTATTTAAAATGTACTGAACTGAGTTAAGCATACATTTTCTTTAAAAAGTTGAACTATTGTACTCAAGAGCTGTCTGTGACCTCAGAAGAGCTCAATGGTGGTGCTGAAATAGTTAGTGATTAAACAATGACCCATAGGAATATTAAAATGAATAGCACGCTGAGAAGGAATTGGTGTAGTGTGTAATGACTAGCAGCGTTGTTTCAGATT
This sequence comes from Crocodylus porosus, assembly GCF_001723895.1. NCBI lineage: Eukaryota > Metazoa > Chordata > Crocodylia > Crocodylidae > Crocodylus > Crocodylus porosus. The sequence goes on along the minus strand of NW_017728886.1, from coordinate 120,684,425 downwards.
GAATATCAACTTAGGAAGATCACACTGCCACAGTGTCATTTGGTATGTTCTTGGCAGGCATAAGAGCTGAGTTTAAATTAGGAGCCTTAGTCTTCTACACTCGGTCCCTGGCTTCCCTACCCCCAGGAGTGGCGCAGAGATTTTTTTGCCATTCTAGGCAAACAAAATGTTCCTGTCCTTCCGTGTAATGTACCTGGCACCTGGTGAGAGTGGGCAGCAGGCCGAGCTCTAAAGCTGCAGCTTAGCAGTGCTGGATCTTCCCTGCTCACTTCTGCATGTAGCCAGATTCCCAAGGTGGCCTTTAGTGAGCATGGACAATGTATATGCACACTGTTTTTGCCACCCCCTTGATTTTTCTGCCCTACATGGCTGCCTGACAAGTTAGACTGGCCTGTCTACCCCTTCCTATGATAATGTTGGGGGTGGGGAGAGTAAATGTTGGCTCAAATAGCATATTCTCTTTCCTGGGCTGAACCCAGTGTCACAGAAATGTTGTACCCTCAGGACTTTACACACCCTTACTGGCTTGCTTCTATGAACTTCCACAGCTGTTTGAGCTTGACTGTATGGGAACTAACTTCAGTTTCTGTGTCTGGGAGGGCAGGGATTAATTGAATGCTTGGTGCTTCTTTTAGCATCCATAAACAATATGGATTGTTTGTGGTATGTAGTTTTATGTGCTTTTCAGTGATTCTGTTCTAGCTAGGTGGGTCAGATAAAGAAGGCTTCCTGTAGGGACCGGAGGCCTATGGGATAATTAATGCAAATTCTCAGTACTGAGACAATGTGATAGAACAAGTCTTTTGAAGTTTTGTCCCCTTGGGGAAGAAGCCTATTGACTAACTAAGACCTGGTTCTAAAAGGCCGAGATGATAAAGGTCATAACATTATAAATGACAGGCCAGACCTGGCAGGGAGCCGAGGAGGGGCAGGAGGAAAGAGAAATGAGCTGAAAATTCACAGGCGTGAAACGAGAAACAAGCCCCACAGAGAACTGAAATACTCCAGACCACCTGGTAAGTGAGGCACGTGGATAAGCTGGTTATGGCAAGCTACTGCTTTCAGCTGTTTTCTGGGAAATGCTTTTTTTCTGAATAAATATTCTTTTGTTTTATAAAGCTCCCTGCCCCCAGGCTGGGTTTGTGACTTCTTTGATACTGCTGCTTTCCAAAGCCTGGTCTAAGGCCACTGCAGACTGTCCACTCCACCTCCCAGGTCCAGTTCCAGCTCAGCCAAAACCCACCATTCTCCATCCAGTTGTTTCTGAGGGATGGATGAATCGCTCAGTAAAGATTCAACAGGTTCACTTCTCTAGCCCCCCATCTGAGCAGGCTGTAGTCCTATATTCATATTTAAACCAGGAGGCAATTCAGGGACCTGCCATGTACAGTCTTCCTTTCCTTCAAAGTCAAAGCCTGGGGCTCAGCTTCACTGACTGCCAATGCTGGGGTGCAGAAACAGTGCATGTTCGGTGATGTTCTGCATGTCTCTTGCTGATAGAACAGGACTGGCCCCAACACTTGCAGGCCTGGGTCAAACAGGCCAGTCAGGCATGCTCTCCTATTGTATGCCACTTGGGGATCCTGACAACGTTGGGTCCACTTTTATGCAGAAGCAGCTTTGTCATGTCTGCTTTCTACCTCTTTATACATGCTTCTGGAGCCATTGGTGAGGGGACAAGCACTACCCCACACTGCCCAAGACCCGGGTCCGGAAAGCAAAAAGAAAAGTTCCCTTTGAGTAAGTGGAGCAAAGCAAAATGCTTGCAGTTTAGACTCATTATAATTTGCTTAACATCTGACTCGCCTGGTATACCTTCCACTTCTTACCAGCTATATTTATTCCCTTCCCCGCTGCCCCACCCTCATCCTTTGACTACAGCTATATTCATTCTCCTTGCCCCCTCCCCACTCCCACCTCCATCCCCCCATCTGTCTCTCATCTATTGACCAACCCTAAATTTTCACTGGCTGGCTTTTTGCATAGGTACTGGTCTCTGTCTGCTTTACTCCTCCATCCAGGAAAAGCACAGACCATTGGCAGATGCTTCCTCTGCCTAATGAAGGGTGTTTGTACCTGAAAGCTTGCAAAGAAGAATTTTTTCCAAGTCTTTGAGTTGGTCTAAAAAAAGATGGCTGGTTTACTCAAAGAAATAAAGTATTTCTTGTCTGCCTGTGTCCTTAGATGAATGCGGCTACAACCTATACCCCTGCAGTTTAGACAGGCACCGAAAACTAGCACAATGAAATGCAGGCACAGGGTGAGAGTGAGGAGACTGTGGAGTCTGAAGGCGCACGCCCCCAGTGTTCTGCATTTGAAGAGAGGCCTCTTACCTGACCCCTTGTCAAAGTCCTGAAGCATGACCTAAGTAAGTGTTCATACATTGTCTGACTTGCGATTTAGTCCTTTGTAGTAGGAGAGAGTTTTGTGATTTGGCTAGGTATTGAGAGGCAGCTTTTAGTCTCGGATGCTGTGGTCAGAGGAAGGGGAAGTACTGGTGTGACCCTTAGGGCTTGTGAGCAGGGATAATGAAGTGAAAAAGCGCTCTGAATCCACGTGACCATGTGCTGTTCCAGCTGCTGTTGTTCAGTTTAACCCATCTTGAAAGTACATTGCCCTTTGCACCTTTCATTTTTAGCCACTGAGGTCCTATTTGTTCTGAGCAACAGGGGAGTGTGCAGTCTTTGCCACTGGGTGTCATTTTGTTGTTAGTTGAAATTATACTAGGATTGGGCTTTGCTAATGGAAGAACAACCCTCAGCCTGGGATGTAAGAGATCAGTGTGTCTCTTGGTCATTGCATTCGACAAGACGCGTGCTATGAGAGCATGTATTTTTCAGAACCTGGAATCGGAAGAGGTTACAGGGCTGGGCCCTGCCCCACACCTTAAGACAGTTACATTGCTTCTGTTGTGAGCAGTAGGAAGTTTGGCGTGGTCCTGGCGTGCCTCGTTGCAACTGTTAGGTGGTAGAGAGACACCTGTCCATAGCTCGTGTGGTGAGGCAGGTCAGCAGGATGGAGTGTGATGTAAGAGAATGACACCCCTCCTGTAATAAGTAATTTTCTATACTGAATCCTGAGTCCAATATTAGTAGGTTATCTCCATGATTAGAAGCCTGGGAGGCCTGACTTACAAGGAAAGGCTGAGACAGCTAGGGTTATGTAGGCTGGAAAAGAGAAGACTGAGAAGGGATATGATAATAGTCTTCAAGTACTTGCAGGGCGATTTATGAAGAGTCTGAAGATAGCCTTTTCTTTGGAGCTGTAAGGGACAAGACTAGGAGCAATGGCCTCAAGCTGCAGCAGAGGAAATTTAGGTTGGAGATTAGGAAGAACATCCTATGAGGATGGTCAAGTATTGGAACAAGTTACATAGGGAGGCTCAGGAATCTCCATCTCTGGCAGTATTCAAGAGCTGGCTAGACTGACCATTGGCTGGGATAATTTATTCAGGGATGATGCTGCCTTGAGCAAGGGGCTGGACTAAATGATCTCATAAGGCCCCTTCCAGCTTTGCTTTCCTATGATCCTATTACTGTAGCTGCTGAGTGCTGGTTCAAGTTGGTAGTCAGATGTTAATAACACAGCACTTGATAGTCTACTTGTTCAGGGATTAAATGAAGAGCAGAAGCAGTTAAAATGGACTTCACATTAGGTTTGATGGTAAAATTGGGCCTCATGGAGGCTGTCGCTCTTCCAAGCACCCTATGGATGCAGAACCATGCAAGAGAGGCAGCCGCTACTCTTTGGTGCTAGCACCCACAGGGGGTCTCCCTTGTCTCTGGCTAGGCAGATTTTGGGGAACACTGCAGAGATTTCAGCTGCTAAAAGCATCTTCAGCAGAACTGGGACCTCTGTACAGGCACAGGACTTTCTGTGGCTCTGATTGGACTTCCTCAGCTCTGTACTGCTTGGCGGTTTGTTCCCATCTTCTCTGACCTGCACCCTCCCTGCTTCATCTCGGCTTCTTTCCACTCCTGCTTCACTGTGTTTTTCTCTCCTGACACTGTTCTCACCCCCATCCTTGCATTTTTCTTTCCAGCCATTTGCTCCCCTTCGAATGGCCACCCTAGACCCACCCAAATCATGGAACCAACATACTACTTGCAGCCGTTGCACTGTGTGTGACATGCCCCGTCCCACGCTCTGTTTTGCCTTATTTAGAGCAGCACAAGCTCTTCAGGGTAGCAAGCATGGACTTCTCTGTGTTTGTACAGTGCTCAGTACAATGAGGCCTGTTCTTAGCTGGCCCATCAGCACCACTGTAGCAAGCATGATTAATAGCAGTGTTACAGCTTGACTTTGGAGTGGGCTTCAAAGGGCTCCATTGTATCCTTTAACCATACTGTCTGCATCTTGTATGAATGATGAGCTCAAAAATTCTAGATGGCATTCAATACAGCACTTCCTGGTGCTCTGTGGATACACAGGACCTAGGAAGAGGACATGTGAGACCAACAGCTCTGACTTTATTTAGTACGGCAATTTATGAGACAGGGAAAGGTCACCTCGGTCTTTGATTTCCCCCTCCCCCCATAGTAACAATGTCTATTTTTATAAACAATGATTAAATGAAAATGTATTGTGGAACAGAAACTGGAAAATTGACCTGAGGCTATAAGTGTACTGTGGTATAATATTTGCTGTGGATAAAATAAAGTTTAGCGGTTGTTTGAGTCGGTTTTTTTTAGATGTGTAACTTGATTTGCAGCCAAAGATGATTGGTGTTCCACAGCTAGGGAAATCATGCTTTTTCTTGTCCTTCTCTTCTCTGTTTCAGGATGGAACAATGCAGCTCGGTTGTTCAAAACAGCACTGAGGAAAACGCTGTTAACAAGGAGTCTGCTTCCTAATGGATATCTCTAGCTGCTTTGGGGGTGTTTGCATAACATGATACTTAGCATCTTCAGCAAAGGAAGAGCATTTGGTGTCAAAACGGTGTTGTTTAACCAACAGGAGTTGTTCATTGCAAGGGCTCAAAGAATTAAGCAGCTTTCCATTGTCCCAAAGCTTTCTGGAAGGCTCCTGAACCTTCACAGGCAGAGTTTATGAGCAGCTGGTTCCCAAAGTAGTCTGATCCCGGCAAAAAGGAATTACAGCAAAAGATAAAAATGATACGCAGTGCATAAAAGAATTTCAAATCATGTATGTATTGCTTTCAGATCTTTAAGCCAGGTATGCAAGGCTCAGAAACTGCCAGTGTTTGCTGGAAAGGCAGACTGTCAGGTCCCTGAAGATCTTCTACAGTATCTTGCTTTTTCTGTTATGTAAGCTGTCTCTCACTGTTCCAGTTGCAAGAAAACTGTAGAAATGCAAACAGCATAACCAAAGCAGGGTGGCTGTGATGCTGCTGAGAGCACCAAACAATAGTGCTGAGGTATGTGAACTGCTCCTTTCATGTCCAGGAAAGCTGAGAGATTCAGCGAGGATAATTTTAAATGTCAACTGTGTTAACTACTTCATGCAATAAAAGAAAAGGAGACTTGCGAGCTATGCATAGAGGGAGACATTTCATTTTGGAGCAGCAAGTCAGTAGTGTTCACAGCAAAACTCACCAGGTTTTATAGGCCCTAAGATGCACCCCAGAAAAATGATATAATTGTAGGGGGAAATGTTTGACATAAATTGACTGAATTTTGGTCAACTTTTTTTTTTTCTATGATTTCAATTATTTTTCATTGCACAGTTTTGGTGAATGAACTTAATTTTAACCTTCCTTTTTTTGCAGGGGGGAGTATATCTTTGAAAGGAAAATCCTGTATTTTTAATTTTTTTTCATCAAGAAGCATCCTGGCAAAGACCATGGGTCCTCACGCCCATCTTGCAACCTGCCTCACCACATAGGCTGCAACAGGCATGTCTCTGCTGCCTCAGGATCATAATGTGGCATGCCAAGACTGTGTGCAACACCCTACCTCCCACAATAGAAACAACCTAGCTGCCTTAGTGTGGGGCTCGGCTCACCCCAATGTAACCTCTTCTGATTCCAAGCCATCCCAAAGGGAAGCTGAGTTTCAAAAGCCCTGTGACGCTAAGGGGACTGCACTATGACCATTTTCATAGATTTCATAGACATTAGGGCTGGAAGGGACCTCAGGAGATCATCAAGTCCGGCCCCCTGCCCAAAGGGCAGGAAGTCAGCTGGGGTCATAGGATCCCAGCAAGATAAGCATCCAATTTACTCTTGAAG
>NW_017728886.1:120676100-120678224 GCF_001723895.1 Crocodylus porosus | reverse complement strand
AGCAGCTCCCCACTGCAGCAGGTTCCTCTTGTATTTTGAACATCAGCACAATCTACACAGAGTGGAATGTCAATGTGGTCACATACATGAGTATGAACTCATTTTCTGGGAGCAGCCTGGTGGTGATGTCCTCCAGTTCCCTTTGCCCCTGTCTACTGAGCCACATCTACATGAGTGAAGTGTCAATGGCAAAGTATGTTCAGCTTATACATACCTTTCATCTGAGGATGCCAAAGCATTACAAAATATTATCTGAATGTCATCACCCTTCCGTGAGACTGTAAGTACCCAGGGATGTGCATCACAAGGAATGTATAACCACATACAGTTGCACTACATGGCAGTTTGAGGTGAGAAGTGAAGGACCCTGGACTTCAGAAAAGCAGACTTTGATTCCATCAGGGAATTTGATAGGCAGGATCCCTGGGAGGAACAGTCTGAGGGGGAAAGGAAAGCTGGTTGTATTTTAAAGAAAACTTGCTGAGGGTGCATGAATAGATTCACAGAAATTTAGGGCTGGACAGGATCTCCTGAGATCAGGTGCACCTCCCCTGGTCTGGGCAGACAAAAGCTGCTGGGGTCAAATAACCCCAGCAAGGTATGTGTCCAGTCTCCTTTTGAAGATCTCCAGGGTAGGTGCCTGCACCATCCCTGCTGGGAATCTGTTCCAGAGTTTGGTCACACAAACCATGACATTTTTCTGAAGCTGCCTTCTAGGAGTTTATGACCATTGCTTCTGGTTTTTCTTTAGAGTGCTGTGTTGAATAGTCATTCGCCTAGCCCCTGATACCCTTCCCTGATATATTTGTGAGCTGCCACCAAATCCCCTTGAAGTCTTACCTTTTCTAGGCTGAATAGTCCCAAATCTGTCATGTATTCCCAGGTGGGGTTTGGCCACTTAGCACTTTAACTGGTTAGGATTGGTCAAACCATCCTGATGTGCAGAAAGAATAGCAAATGCAACCAGCTTGGCTTAGCAGAGAACTGTTCAGTGAGCTTAAACGCAGAAAGGAAGCTTACAAGAAGTAGAAGCTTGGACAAACAACTTGGGAGGAGTATAAGAATATTTCTTGAGTATTTAGGGATGAAGTCAGGAAGGCCAAAGTGCAGTTTGAGTTGCAGCTAGCAAGGGTGTGAAGGATAACTAGAAAGGTTTCTACAAGTATGTTAGCACCAAGAGGAAAGTCAGGGAAAGTGTGGGTCTCTTACTGAATGGGGGAGGCAACCTAATGACCGATGATAAGGAAAAGGCTTAAATACTTTGCCTTTTTACCTCAGTCTTTATAGGCAAGGTCAGCACCCACACTGCTGCACTGGACAGCACAGTATGGGGTGAAGGTGAGCAGCCCTCAGTGGTGAAAGAACAGGTTAGGGACTATTTAGAAAAGCTGGACATGTATAAGTCCATGGGGCCAGATGCAATGCATTAAAGGGTGCTGAGGGTGTTGGCTGATGTGATTACAGAGCCATTGGCCATTGTCTTTGAAAATTTGTGTGCTTATCTCTAAGTAAGGGAAGAAGGCGGATCCAGAGAACTACAGACCACCAGAAAAATCTCACCTTGGTTCCCAGAAAAATCATGGGGCAGATACTCAAGGAATCCATTTCTAAACATTTGGAGGAGAAGGTGATAAGGAACAGTCAGCATGGATTCACCAAGGTCAAGTCATGCCTGACAGGCCTGATTGCCTTCTATGATGAGAGAACTGGCTTAGTGGATGCAGAGAAAGCCATGGTCATAATATACCTTGGCTTTAACATGGCTTTTGATACCGTTTCCCACAGCATTACTGCAAGCAAGCTGAGGAAATATGGGTTGGATGAATAGACTGTAAGGTGGATAGATTCTAGCTGGAATGTCAGGCTCTATGGATATAAACAATGGCTCAGTGTCTAGCTGGCAGCCAGTATCAAGTGGAGTGCCCCAGGGGTCAGTCCTGGAGCCAGTTTTGTTCAGTCTCTTCATTAACAAACTCGAAGATGGGATGGATTGCACCCTCGGCAAGTTCACAAATAACACCAAAAGCGGGGGGGGGTAGTAGATACATTGGAGAGTAGGGCTAGGATTCAGAGTGACCTAGACAAATTGGAGGATCGGGCCAAAAGAAATCTCATGAGGTTCAA
>NW_017728886.1:120663244-120676000 GCF_001723895.1 Crocodylus porosus | reverse complement strand
GGGGAGTAGGGGGTTGGGGCTACATGCTAGACCCCGCTTAGCAATATTGCAGAGGTGGGGGGTACCGGGAGTGAGTGAGTGGGTATATGAGGCCCACACTGGTGTCCCGGGGCCAGCAGCAGTGGGGCCCAGAGCAGGGGGACAGGGTCTTGGCCATCAGGGGCTCTATGGACCTGAGCCATCTCCCCCCTCTCCCTGCTGATGCAGCCCAGCCCGGCTCCACAGACCCTTGCCAACCTCTGGGCCCCGCTGGTGCTGGCCCTGAGACATTGGTCCCAAGACATTAGGACACTGGTCCCAAGATGGCGCAGGGCACTTGTCAAGGGGCGAAGCTATCCATGTGGCCCTCAACAGCTTGCCAAAGCTGGGTAAGCGGCCCTCCGCCTGAAATAATTGCTTGCCCTGATCTAAAGGATGGTTCCAAAGAGGATGGAGCTAGACTGTTTTCAGTGGTGACATGACAGCTATGGTCTCAAGTTGCAGCAAGGGAGGTTTAAGTTGGATGTTAGGAAACCCTTTCTCATAGGAGGGTGGTGAAGCACTGGAAGGGTTACCTAGAGAGGTGGTGGACTCTCCATCCTTGGAGGTTTTAAGGCCCATCTTGACAAAGCCCTGGCTGGAATGATCTAGTTTGGGCTGGTCCTGCTTTGAGCAGGAGGTTGGACTAGATGACCTCCTGAGGTCCCTTCCAACCCTCATTTTCTACGATTCTATGATTCTAAGATTGCTGTATTGAATTGGATTGGTAAAGGTAATATTGGTTGGCAAAATGTATTTATCTGGGTCAGACTAGCCCAGATCCCCATAAAGGGCTACAAGAGCTTTAGTTTCTTCAGCTAGGGTAGCCTCAACCAAAGGATGGTAGCTTCTGTCACAATGCCAGTATAGGCCATATCTCCCCTACAGGCTTCTGTTGTTTTGGATATGTCAGTCAGCGGTACAAAGAGCTGTGATTCCTGACCAACAGAAGTCCTTAGTGTGGACACAGTTATAATGTCAAAACTGTGGTAACGCTAGAATGAAGTATAGTGCTAAAACGGCTGTTTTGCTGTTATAAAGTGAATTTGCACTAAAAGCACCTTGCTCTCCTAGAGCAGACCTGCCTACAGAGAAGATTAGTACTTACTGAATGGACTAATAACTTTTCCTCACATCTCTCACCTAGGAACTGATATAGCCCAGCCCTGCTAAACTTGTAAGATCTGATGAGAGCTCTGCATGAAATAGTCACAGCTTCTAGAATAAGGCAAATTTCCACAAGCTAATACAAATAGGAATTCTGTTTGAAGGCATTCTTTATTATTCTTTTCCCACAAAAACCCCAAGGAATTTTCCAGCTATATTATACACAATAGAGACAGAAGAAAACTGGAACAGCTTGAATTAGTCTTTCAGAAGTTGTTGGTTTTGTTTAGGGCATTTGTACACAACATGGGGGTGTAATTCTCCCTAAATTGAAGCGGTGGTTTTTTTTAAAAACCACCGCTTCAATTTAAAGCAAAGTATGTACACCCGTTTTGGACCCCGATCCTCACCTGCCTCTCCAGCGGCAGGGAGGGAAGGGTGAGCTGCTGGTGGGTAGAGTGGTCCCTGAGCTGCAGGGGGAGCAGAGGTGCTTCCCTGCATGGCAGTGGCACCCACCCACAGGCACTGGGCTGTGGCAATCCCAGGGGGCAGTGCAGCTGTGAAGTGAAGCACTGTGCCCCCGCACAGCTCAGGCAGGCTCGGTGGGGGGGGCGGGAAGATCAGGCTCACCACTTTTTTTTTTTTTTCCTTCTGTGGAGCCTACCTTTCCACTGTAGAGGCCAAGATGGATTTGTTACATGGTGCATGGTTAAGATGCTGTTAAGTAGGTCACTGTCTGACCTCTGCATGAACTATATATTAATACCATTATGTAATCACCTGAGGCCCACCCAGAATAGTGTGGCACGTGCACTTTGAGGAAGTGTGGAGTGCAGAAGCCCAATAAAAAGGGCTGGGATCAACAGCTGTGGGTGTGCATGGGTGAGTAAGTGAGTGTGTGCTGGTGTTGGTGTGGTGGTGATGCATGAAGAGAGAGAGAGAGATAGAAAAGGAAGAGTGATCAGACTGTGAGCGGTTTGGTGTGTGCACATGGACTGATCACAGTTTGGAGCATGGCATTCCAGCCTGGTTGCTGTGAGCTAAGGAGATGTCCTTCGCCATAAGACATCTCACCAGGAAAGCAAGGGTTGGCTCCTCAGCATTACCCATTGAGTGTGCACACGCTGTAGTAGCAGCCCTCTGCCCCCTTGTCAGGATCACCCTTATCCCTTGTATCTCTCCCTGAGATTTACCTGAGGCCCGGTGATTCCTTGATACCGGAGACTCGGGTGAAGAGAGTTATGGTGCCAAGCTGTTGAATGAAGTTTCCCCAACCCGTTATCTAAATTTGAGTCCCCTGCACCTGAGATTATTGAATTAGTGTTATGGGTTACATGTTTGATGTTTAACTGTATAGGCTGTGTAAATATCAATTATATAAACTGTCTCATTTGTGAACCTTAACACTTGTAGTCTTGTGGAGTGATTGGTAATTAGCCAGTTCATATCTCAGTTAATTCTCAGGTCCAACCTAATGGTGATTAGATATGGGAGATTGGGCTGGAAGTGGTCTAAGGGGTGAAGTTCCACCCTTTCGTTGACTGGACCCTGCAGCTGCTATTTTGGCATAGCAATAATTAGACTGCAGATTAGTTTTGGGCTCAACACCAGGGTGCTGATGGGCTGCTTGCACAGCCCCTGAGCTGCACGGAGCCCACTGCTTCCCTCTCCAGCTGTGGGGTAGGAAACTAAAACTTCTTGGGTGTTTTACTTTGCAGTGCCTCAAAGTCATTTGCTTCATCCCAAAGTCATTTAAGGAGCGTTACGCCACTGACTGTGCTACAGCATCTGGAATTAACACACAATACACTGCTGAATGTGCAAACAGCAATGCCATTAAAGTGGTGCAAAAAGCATTTAACCTACTTTAAAGTGTTATCTACAAATGCCCCTAGAATGTGATGGCCTTTTTTTTCCCAGGTCAGTTCCTAGTGAACAGGAGCCCACATTCTGAAAAACTACTGCCAGCAGCATAGTTGGCACAAACTGGCAGTCTTGTTGGCATTATTGACAGGGAAGAAAAGCCTGGAAGGAACCCCCCCCCCCAGTTGCTCCAGATCAGGAAGAACACATTGACTGAGGGCAGAAAACAAAGTGAGGAAGCTTGCATTTCTGTTGGTGACCAGAGGAACTAGAGGCAAAATCCTGTTTCACTTTATATGTCTAGACTCAGAAGTTTAGGGATGGAAGGGACCTCAAGAGATCATTGGGTCCAGCCTCCCTGCTCTGGACAGGAAAAACTGCTGGGGTTAAATAACTCGAGCAAGGTGTGCAGTTCTACAATTGCTTCCAAAGAATGATTGACAGAGTATGATAACATAAACTGCCCTTCATAAGGGGCATGGTTTTGTACAGCTGTGTAACAGCAACTTTTGGCACTTATGCACCATTTAGTATTCAGTACTAGATGCACAGGCATTTCTCACACCTACTGAATGTGCTCTGTAGGGCTGTGTTTTAACCAGGCGAGTACAAGGTACTGTACATTCACCCAGGTAAGTCCTGCAATTGTAGCTGGGCAAAAGCTCATGGTTAGACACTAGAAAAGGAGCAGGACCATCCCATGATTTAGCTCTATAGCCTAGTAGTTAGGGTATTTACCCAGACCCTCCTTCATCTAGGCATGTTTTGAACCTGTATGTCCTACTTCTTAGCAAAATGTTGAAGCCATCAGGCCACATGTTGGTTATCATCCAGTGCTTTTTCTCCAGCCCTCTTCCTGAAGATGAGCCACTGCAACTGGTATTTAATACTTATTGGGGACTATGGAAGGGGAGTAGTTGAGAAGTTCCTACCCCAGTGGGAATAAGAGCCAAGGGCTCTGTCTTAATTAGGGCAGTGTTCATTTCACTAAGCCATACACCCTTCAGGTTGTTTTATTGCCCCAGGGCTTGCATCTTCCTCTTTTGGCTTGCCTAGTAGGTCAGCTTGAAGAGGAGCACTAAGGTGATGTTTACTTGTGGCTTGTTTTGATACTGTCAGGTAATAGGAGATGCAGTTTCAAGCCCTTCCCTGGGGAGGGCTGGGACCTAAAACCTGGATCGCCTACTTTCTGGGCATGTACCCTAACCATGAGGCTATTGGGCTAAATGTGAGAGGGACAGCCTTACTGCCAACAATTCTGTTTCATCAGAGAGCAGAATTGAAACTGGGCAAGTGTAATCCAGGTATGTAAAGTGAGAAGAGTCTGCCTTGGCCTCCAGGACTTGTCAAGCCAGCATTTATCTTTAGCACTAAATTCACTTAAAATTTTTCTGTCAGAAAGGTTTTCTTTTGGAAGATACCAGTTTGTTGGAACCATTGTTGGAATGGGTCGATTTCAACATAACTTTTGATCATCTGCCAGCTCCCCTTCCTGATTCCCCTTGCAACCTCGTTGGCCACTTGCTGAATATCCTTTGGGGAAGCCCAGGCACCCATGTTTGCAGTTCTCCTAGCTGACTGGTTCCAGTTGCCTGGTTGCCCAGCTGACAAGCTGCTGCAGCGGCAGGGCTACCAGGCTGTGGGCTCGGTGGCTGTCTTCTTCCTAGTGGCTGGCTCCCTGTCTCATCCACCAGGTAGGTTGGTGGGTGGTCCAGCTCTATAACTGATGTGATGGGGAGCCAGCGCCCACATGCTGGGCAAGTCCAGTTTCAGGTCCCTTCTGCCCGTTTCCAAGTTTTGTTCTGCTTCAGAACAGAGTCATTTCTGCACACGTTAACTTTCCCATTGGACTGAAATTCAAGCTTCCACACAGCACTGGGAGGATGGACCCCTTTCCAGTTCCTCTTCTTTCTTCTCTGCCTTTTTGAGTCTTCAATCTGTCTATCTCAGGTGGGCCAGCTTGTACAGTTACTCCATGAAGAACTGCTTTATCCTCATTTCTCAAAAAAAGCATGGTTCTGCCCCTCAGCAAACACCCCCAGATTACCAGATAATCCACTTCCAAGATGTTATAGTTGGTAGATTTCCCTCCCTTTCTTCAGCTCTTTTCCTTCAACTTGTTGGACGAGTGACCTCCAGCACGCATTTGTTCAATTATATAGAATACAGGTGTATCTGTTTTGGGGAGACCATGGATGCAATGAGACAGTTATGATGGGTAAGACTGTATCCGTTTCTGATTCTCCTTATGGTATCACTAGGAAGGCAGAATTATGAAGGGAAAATGAGCTTTGTACCTTATTTGGATATTTCCATTCTCTCAAATGTTTGGGGTTCTTTAAAGTTAATCTTAAATCTGATATCCCTTGCTTCCTAATGGCTGTTTATTTTAATAACTTTAGTGTTCCTGCAGGGTATTTTTATACTGTTAAAATACACTATTAACTTTAATCCCTTTTTCATTTCTTAATTTAACTAGATTTTAAGAGGTTTACAGAGCTGCACAACCCCAGAGCCCCTCTGGCAGGTTTACATAACTGACAACTTTTACCAACTTTATTCTCTTAAATTTCTTCTGTTGTTGTGAGAGAGACCCATACAAACACAAGAAACTAACAGAGCACAAGGGAAGAAGGAAAAGTAACCTTTGTTAACTGTATGAAGTTAAAAAAAAAATAGGAGACATTTTCTGTAATGGTTGTTCCCAGTGGTTTTAGGTATAAGCATATAGTAATAGCAATATAATTGTGAAAAATATTCAAAGAGTGTTTTTTGTCTTAAAGTTTATCCTTTTAATTTTATGTACTTTTAACTTTCACATCATCAGCTGAACAGATGTGTGTGTGTATTTAGATAGAAAATCTTAAATCTGCCTGAAAAAATTGCAGTTTGTGACCTGTGGATGAAGGGTACTATATTGTTGTCAGTCACTGTTTGATAGATATTTGCATAGCACTTTTCAAAGTCAGGGGAACAAAGAAAATAAACTGGCATTTGGAACTGGATTGATTTGCAACCTGATTGTCTCACTGTTCTTCTTTTCATCTTCCTCCCCTGAGTATTCATTCCAATCTCTGCAAGAAAATGCATTTCACATATGAAATGTTCTCATTAGAAAATGTGGTTTTCATTGAGTTGCTCTGACTGGAGTTGTTTTTCTAATGTCAACAGATACATAGGGATGTTAAACAATTGCCCCCATCTTTCATCAAACAGCAATTTGCCATGTTTCTGGCAAAATAATTTGTGTGTGTGTGTGTGTGTGTGTGTGTGTATATACATACACATATATATGGGGCAAAATCCAGACAGTGATTTTAGGTGCCTTACCACTAGTGAACTGCACATCCCCAACCTGGATGTTCAGTCTATACTTGGGGATGAGGAGAGTGAGGAGAAACACAGAAACTGAGCAGGATAGAAAGCCACCTATGCTAGTCAGTTAGAAATGCTTAGGAGAAGCATTATTGTGGGCAGAAAGAAGGCAGCTTCCTCCACTTGTCACAGCCATGATCCTCTCTGGGGGACAGGCTGTCAAACCAATTCAATCCTTTCTGAATGTTACAGGTATGCTGGGTGTCTCAAGGTTCTTCCATCTATATCTGAAACCTGGCTGCGATCTTCATTTGTCAACTCGCCTGCTGCGCCTTAATGGGAGAACATGTAAATAATTAAACAAAGGAATATTGCAGATGATATAGCCAAGCTGATATTTACTTCCTCACTGTTTTCGGAGGAAAAATACCTGATGTAGTCACATGCAAAGGAATCAGTCAGTCTGATCAATTTCAATATATTGCTGTCCTTAGAGCTAGAGAGGCATTATTGGCCGAGTTCACCTTAACAGTTCATTTATCTTTCTCTCTCTCTCTAGGTTCAACCCACTGTTTATCAGATCCACTTCTTTCTTAGCTGCTAGAGGGTGTCACCTCTCTCTTCCTTGGGTAAGTTGCTTCTGCTTCTCTGGGAAAGCATCCGTTATCTAGCCAGTTGTTGCTGATAAGATCCTGTGCCTCCACACAGGTTATTGCAACCCCACTCAGTTGCTTTCTCTCAGACTCTGTCCCCTTCTGGGGGTAGTGGCTTGCTGGCAGCAGTCTTTTAACTGCTTTACCCCGTTTTCCTTTCCAGTCTTCAATCAAAATCTCTTTTCAGGTGTGGAAAACTACTGCGCCTGGACACTGCCTGATGACGTCATCTCACCAGCACACCACTTCTTTGACTCCTGGTAAGTTTTCTATGGAACATCCATTGTGACAGGTGAGAGCTTGCCTCCCTGTTACAGTGAAGAAAACCCAGTGAGGGACACCCTACCTATCACGCACAAGATGAAGCCTCCACTTAGGATGTAGGACAGCTAGGTTCAAATACTTCCACTGCTGGATTTGGAGCAATATGTTGAACCAAAGTATCTGACATCTGGAAATGTTTCATAGGCTTGTAAGATGTTCTGAAGTGGGTGTCATGAAGCTCCTCTGTTGAAGCTGTTCCATAATTACATAAGAGTATCACTGGGCCAGAGCTGAGAGCAAGAATGTCTCTGTGCTCCATTGACAGGGGTATTCTTTCACTCAATTAGGCAGAAGAGAGATTTGCACCTCAGTCTCTTACAGGCCACAAATGAATGACTAGACCCCCCACCCATGTTCTGCCTGTGAGATAAGATCCCATAGAGCAAACAGGCAGGAAAATGTCTAGCTTTTGGATCCTGCCAGGGTTCAGGACTCAAGTGGTTTTGTACGAGCAAGTGGAAACATTTAGATGCTTATAGGTAGATTGGCATTTTTTGGTACAGTGGCAGCTGAGCAACAGTTTTTGTGAGAATCTCATTGATACCTAAAATATTGGACTTCAAACAGCAAAATCAAAATGGAACAAAAGGCTTTGAAACAGCCTTGAAATGAAATGAGGGTAGACGAAATGTTTTGAAATGTTTCAAATTTTGAAGCTGGGCTTGCTTGCTGCCAAAGAGAAACTAAGGAAAGGGAGAGAGAAAACGGGAGAAGGACTGTTCTCATATTGACTGTGTAGTTGGTCAGTGACTGTGATCCTTCCCTGAGGTCCCTTTCAATCCCAGTGCTCTGGGGGAGGGATAAAAAAATAGCATAAAAAGCATTGTTTGAACTGAGCTTTCTCTGTGCCTGCACACTTACAAGTGACACCTTTTGCTCTGAACAGTTTGAGGTGCAGTTTCCCAGAAATCCCTGCACCTATCTCCTTGATAGTTGGCAGGCTTCCTGGCTTTAGCAGGGGCTACCATGCCTGCAATTTTCACCCTGCTGTGCCTGAACACACACACATCACACAAGTTTTGCTTTCAAGACTTTGAGGTGCAGTTTTCCAGATCCCAATCCTATCTCATTGAAACCTGGCAGGCATCTTGGCCTCAGAAGGGGCTACCAACCCTGCAAGTTTCATCCAAAGCAGGCAAGAAATGACAAAGTTATAGGCAGTTTTGTGCATCCCCATTATAGCTTACGGGTGAAACTTTGAAATAGCATTGAAATAGCAAAACAGTTTCAACAAAACGAGATGGAACAGTGTTTTTGAAATGAAACAAAACTCAAAACAAAACACTGTCCTGTTGAAATGGCGAAATGGAAGTTGAAACGGAATGGTGCTGTTTTGCACAGCCCTAATAGTGGCATCTGTGTATTTTGAACCTGTTGCAACTGAATACAGAGTTTTTATAACCACCCAATCCCTGCAGTACAGTGTGAGATGTGTGCCTTAAAAAAAATGGCTAAGCAAGCAGCAGAGATATGCCTTATTATGCTTCCTGATTTGATTTTACTACATTTAATACAAATATTCCACCATGAAAAGGAGCATCCACTCATCATCATTTCCAATGATGCATAACACACAAATGTCATAACTGCTCCTGGTTGGCAGAGATCTGATGGTACTGTGATTCTGTTTCCAGCTCTGCTACTGAGCAAACTTTTTCCAACAGTTTCTTTCCTGGCATGTAGAGAACAAGTTTTAGCTGAAGGCCCCACAGCAGTTTACTACAGAAATGAATTTTGCTATAGATTTCTCTTTAATAAATTGCTGTGGGGGCCTTCAGCTAAAACATGTTTTCTGCATGCCAGAAAGGAAAATGTGGAAAAGAAAGTTTACTCAGGGCTTCACAGTGTATCTGTAGCAGAGCTGGAAACAGAATCACAGTGGCAATAGTTCAAAACAGCTCAGAGACAGCACCTGGCCCAATTCAAATCTTTTCCAACCCCAAGCTGAGGCAGCACCCAGCCCACTAGCAATCCACCTGGGTAGATCCAGGGGGGCATGCCACCACAGTGGAGGGAAGGACCAGGGGTCCCCTGCAGCTCAGGAGCTGCTTGGCTCATCAGCAGCTCACATTCTGGCCATGGGAGAGGAAGGCAGGTTCTGCCGGGGGGTGGGGGAAGGATCAGGCCCCTCACTGATTCTGCCTTCAGCAGGTGCCATCTGAAGACAGAAATAGTGAAGGGCCCAATCCCTTTTTTCTGCGAAGCCTGCCCACCTCTCACAGCCGGGGGGTGAGCTGATTAATGGTTTCAATGCATCATTGCAAATTAAACTATATATCAGGATGTAGTTTAGTTTGCAATGATGCAGACTTATTTAAAACCCCAAAACTCCCGCACATGTACAGCGTGACACCATTAAGCCACATAGTGACATTTTTGTCATGCGTACATGGTAATGGTGTCATGTTTACAAGAGCCCTATGTAATGTTCTGGCACTACAACAGGTGTTGCCTTAACAGCAGTCCTCTGACATATGAAGCACCCTGGCTGTTGTGCTCTTTGCAATTGGCATACTCATGCACTTGCAGGCCTGAGCCATGGTTTGGACTTTTTCAAGAGCCTCTGATATATCAATAAATATTTAAGAAAATCTATATAAAACAAATTGATTTATAGCAGCAGTTATAAATGTCAGCACCCTTTTTTATATTTTATGTAGAATGCGAGCTCTTTGAGGCAGGGACTTTGTCTTGTAGCCTGTGAGGTCTTGTGAATGGTAATCACTGTTTGAATATAGAGCTGCAGAGATTTATTCATGATGAACTGCTGATGTTACACAACTGTTACAAGCTTGACATTGGAGTGCAGCAAGAAAGAGGCAGCTACAATCAGAGAACAGTCACATTTTCTGCATTTCACTGGTGGAAAAATCACGTTTGAAATGCTGGTCGTAGGCGGGCGTCTCAGCAGTGTTACATTTGCTTTCTGTAGAATGACAGCAGTTAACTGCTCTGCAAAGGCAGATTTAAAAAAAGGCCAAAATAATTTTGCCTCGTGTTGCAGTTGCTGGGGGAGGGGGGGCAGAAATCAAGCCACGTGCATACAGCAATTCATCCCAGTTCTTACCTTCTCCAAAAAATGCCAGCTGTGTAAAAGTTTGAAATCAGTGTGAATGTGGAGGGCTGGTGGCACTCACAAAACAGAGTCCTTGACCAATACTGAACTGGGGCCAATGTTTTTGTAGAGATCTTTGCTTTCCTTATCCACTAGCATTATCTACCAGACCCCATCTGCAAGCATACAGAGTGTGAAGGGCTTCTTTCTCGCACTCTTTGCTCCAGTGTAGTTTCCTCAGCAGCATCACCTTGGAGCCAGCTGGTTTTTGATCCTACCACCTTGCAGCAGTGTGGGAGTCGGCAGGTAAAAGTCATTGTCAAAAGGGTCTTCCCTGGGAAGCGAGGAATCACCTGACTTCCAATGAGGGTAGAAGAAACTGAAATACATTTCTGAGATTCTTGCAGCAGCTGCAGCACTCACAGGACAAGGTAGAGAGGCTGCTGGCCTCTCCCTGCTTCATCATCCAGGCCCATGATTGGGAGTTTTCCCCTTGAATCAGTCTTACTGAGTCGCAAAAAAGCAGTGAGGAACGCTAGCAGGATGGAACAGGATCGCACTTGGGCAGCTCAGTTCACTTATGCTTAACAGGTGCAATAGAACCTGGCCCACAGCATCCTGTCCCTTCCCGCATTGTGTGTACCATGCAGTAAGCCAGCATGTTTATTCCTATAGCTCTGCATTATTTAAAGCCATTAACAGGTAGCGTTGAGAGAGCTAGAGTAGTACAGGATTTGCCATATTTGTTGCAGGGCCCTAGCAATCATGCACAGCTTTTCCATTAGGTCTATTGATTTCTTATACCCGTAGCTGCAGCCTGGACACAGGGAAATCTAATTACACACCACCCAGTAAAAATATAGAGCTAGCTCACACAGCTGCTCCTAGAGAAGGGACAACATCGTGTTCCCTAGCACCCTCACCTTGTCCCAGGAAGAGGTGGGTGTTACAGGGGCACAACAAAGCGTGAGTACCCTTTCAAGGAGAAGCTTTCTTCAGGAAACCTGCAGTGTTATTTCCCCTATTAGTGTTCACAGCATACGAAGCAGTAAGCAAAATGGATTATCAGTCAGCTGGACACATGGCACCCCTTCTTGTGATTGGCAGCACTAGCAGAAAGTGCTGACCTCCGGTGCAGCTTCTACCACACTTGAATATTGATACTTATCTCAGCCTGTTTAACCCCTCCCCAGGCATGCTACATACCACCTCATGTTTTTCAGAATCATTCCATCTGTCCTTGCCAGGCTTGCATTAAATATTTCTACCTCAAGAGCCATCCCCTGTCCTTCCTAGGGCGAGGGATAAGATTTTTTTTAAAGCGTAAAAATATAGGTTAATCCCATTGATCCAACGTGATTTATGCCTTAATCATATAAAAATGTTTTCTTTAGGGCAGAAATTTAAATCTTTCACTGCTGAAGGAGAGAAGGCCATTAGGATGCTTTTTATTACTGTAATAAAAGTGAATTTACTGCTGGTGAAAGGGGCAAGATTGACAGATGTGGAGCTTGGAATCCTGCCTATTTACAGGCTAGTTAAAGCAGAGGTGGGAGTGATGGACCCTTTTGTACGCTGCCAGTTTCCTTCAGCCCTGGCCTATAAGAGAAGCCTTGGTCTGAGGAAACCAAAGAAGTTCATCGCTCGTGTTCAGCTGCAGTTACTGACTGACCTTGCATTGATGCTGGGATTCAACAGAGCAGGCACTGCCTTGGGAGACGGGAGACCTGTGCTCTGTTCTTGCTATTGCCACTGACCTGTTAAGTGGCCTTGGGCTAATTCACTTCCCCTCTCCATGCTTCAGTTTCCACCTCTGTGAAACAGGAATAATAAGCTCTGTACAAATCTATAGATGGAGAGTACTGGGCTGGCCTGTTTCCTAGCAGTGCTAAAACCCTGCCTTTAGTCCTGGCCTTTCTGCTTCCAAAATTTTTATGGGTTTTTCCCCTGAAATAATTCTTCCTGCATGTGACAGATGGACTAGTCCAAAGGTGACAGTAGCACCACTTTGATTTAATAAGAAATAAAAAAAAATGACTTTTTTTTGGAATGGTTCAGGCTGGGGAGCTAGTGACACAGTGCTATGTGCATAAAGGGCCTTAGGTACTTAAACACTGCTTTAGGTGCCTACAGCAAAACTTTAAGTCCTCAAATACCCATTCCACTCTTGCCTAATACTGGGTGACATCTATGTTTCCTAACATTCTCCAGGCTAATAAGCAAAGCTATTCTAGCTGGGACCCAGGCCCCCTTCCCTATTCTTCTTTCTGTTGGCTCAAGTAATCAGCCTTGGACGTGTGGTCCTCACCTGAAAGCAGAGACATGTTTTAGTTTTGAGGGGGGGCTAAAGCCTTCCCCTATCTCAGTGCAGTACAAATATTACAGCCCAGATCTGTGTATCCTCAATAACCGGGAGACCTT
>NW_017728886.1:120633275-120663233 GCF_001723895.1 Crocodylus porosus | reverse complement strand
AGACGAAATGTTTTGAAATGTTTCAAATTTTGAAGCTGGGCTTGCTTGCTGCCAAAGAGAAACTAAGGAAAGGGAGAGAGAAAATGGGAGAAGGACTGTTCTCATATTGACTGTGTAGTTGGTCAGTGACTGTGATCCTTCCCTGAGGTCCCTTTCAATCCCAGTGCTCTGGGGGAGGGATAAAAAAATAGCATAAAAAGCATTGTTTGAACTGAGCTTTCTCTGTGCCTGCACACTTACAAGTGACACCTTTTGCTCTGAACAGTTTGAGGTGCAGTTTCCCAGAAATCCCTGCACCTATCTCCTTGATAGTTGGCAGGCTTCCTGGCTTTAGCAGGGGCTACCATGCCTGCAATTTTCACCCTGCTGTGCCTGAACACACACACATCACACAAGTTTTGCTTTCAAGACTTTGAGGTGCAGTTTTCCAGATCCCAATCCTATCTCATTGAAACCTGGCAGGCATCTTGGCCTCAGAAGGGGCTACCAACCCTGCAAGTTTCATCCAAAGCAGGCAAGAAATGACAAAGTTATAGGCAGTTTTGTGCATCCCCATTATAGCTTACGGGTGAAACTTTGAAATAGCATTGAAATAGCAAAACAGTTTCAACAAAACGAGATGGAACAGTGTTTTTGAAATGAAACAAAACTCAAAACAAAACACTGTCCTGTTGAAATGGCGAAATGGAAGTTGAAACGGAATGGTGCTGTTTTGCACAGCCCTAATAGTGGCATCTGTGTATTTTGAACCTGTTGCAACTGAATACAGAGTTTTTATAACCACCCAATCCCTGCAGTACAGTGTGAGATGTGTGCCTTAAAAAAAATGGCTAAGCAAGCAGCAGAGATATGCCTTATTATGCTTCCTGATTTGATTTTACTACATTTAATACAAATATTCCACCATGAAAAGGAGCATCCACTCATCATCATTTCCAATGATGCATAACACACAAATGTCATAACTGCTCCTGGTTGGCAGAGATCTGATGGTACTGTGATTCTGTTTCCAGCTCTGCTACTGAGCAAACTTTTTCCAACAGTTTCTTTCCTGGCATGTAGAGAACAAGTTTTAGCTGAAGGCCCCACAGCAGTTTACTACAGAAATGAATTTTGCTATAGATTTCTCTTTAATAAATTGCTGTGGGGGCCTTCAGCTAAAACATGTTTTCTGCATGCCAGAAAGGAAAATGTGGAAAAGAAAGTTTACTCAGGGCTTCACAGTGTATCTGTAGCAGAGCTGGAAACAGAATCACAGTGGCAATAGTTCAAAACAGCTCAGAGACAGCACCTGGCCCAATTCAAATCTTTTCCAACCCCAAGCTGAGGCAGCACCCAGCCCACTAGCAATCCACCTGGGTAGATCCAGGGGGGCATGCCACCACAGTGGAGGGAAGGACCAGGGGTCCCCTGCAGCTCAGGAGCTGCTTGGCTCATCAGCAGCTCACATTCTGGCCATGGGAGAGGAAGGCAGGTTCTGCCGGGGGGTGGGGGAAGGATCAGGCCCCTCACTGATTCTGCCTTCAGCAGGTGCCATCTGAAGACAGAAACAGTGAAGGGCCCAATCCCTTTTTTCTGCGAAGCCTGCCCACCTCTCACA
This sequence comes from Crocodylus porosus, assembly GCF_001723895.1. Classification (NCBI taxonomy): domain Eukaryota; kingdom Metazoa; phylum Chordata; order Crocodylia; family Crocodylidae; genus Crocodylus; species Crocodylus porosus. The sequence continues at coordinate 120,661,633 of NW_017728886.1, read as the reverse complement.
GCCGGGGGGTGAGCTGATTAATGGTTTCAATGCATCATTGCAAATTAAACTATATATCAGGATGTAGTTTAGTTTGCAATGATGCAGACTTATTTAAAACCCCAAAACTCCCGCACATGTACAGCGTGACACCATTAAGCCACATAGTGACATTTTTGTCATGCGTACATGGTAATGGTGTCATGTTTACAAGAGCCCTATGTAATGTTCTGGCACTACAACAGGTGTTGCCTTAACAGCAGTCCTCTGACATATGAAGCACCCTGGCTGTTGTGCTCTTTGCAATTGGCATACTCATGCACTTGCAGGCCTGAGCCATGGTTTGGACTTTTTCAAGAGCCTCTGATATATCAATAAATATTTAAGAAAATCTATATAAAACAAATTGATTTATAGCAGCAGTTATAAATGTCAGCACCCTTTTTTATATTTTATGTAGAATGCGAGCTCTTTGAGGCAGGGACTTTGTCTTGTAGCCTGTGAGGTCTTGTGAATGGTAATCACTGTTTGAATATAGAGCTGCAGAGATTTATTCATGATGAACTGCTGATGTTACACAACTGTTACAAGCTTGACATTGGAGTGCAGCAAGAAAGAGGCAGCTACAATCAGAGAACAGTCACATTTTCTGCATTTCACTGGTGGAAAAATCACGTTTGAAATGCTGGTCGTAGGCGGGCGTCTCAGCAGTGTTACATTTGCTTTCTGTAGAATGACAGCAGTTAACTGCTCTGCAAAGGCAGATTTAAAAAAAGGCCAAAATAATTTTGCCTCGTGTTGCAGTTGCTGGGGGAGGGGGGGCAGAAATCAAGCCACGTGCATACAGCAATTCATCCCAGTTCTTACCTTCTCCAAAAAATGCCAGCTGTGTAAAAGTTTGAAATCAGTGTGAATGTGGAGGGCTGGTGGCACTCACAAAACAGAGTCCTTGACCAATACTGAACTGGGGCCAATGTGTTTGTAGAGATCTTTGCTTTCCTTATCCACTAGCATTATCTACCAGACCCCATCTGCAAGCATACAGAGTGTGAAGGGCTTCTTTCTCGCACTCTTTGCTCCAGTGTAGTTTCCTCAGCAGCATCACCTTGGAGCCAGCTGGTTTTTGATCCTACCACCTTGCAGCAGTGTGGGAGTCGGCAGGTAAAAGTCATTGTCAAAAGGGTCTTCCCTGGGAAGCGAGGAATCACCTGACTTCCAATGAGGGTAGAAGAAACTGAAATACATTTCTGAGATTCTTGCAGCAGCTGCAGCACTCACAGGACAAGGTAGAGAGGCTGCTGGCCTCTCCCTGCTTCATCATCCAGGCCCATGATTGGGAGTTTTCCCCTTGAATCAGTCTTACTGAGTCGCAAAAAAGCAGTGAGGAACGCTAGCAGGATGGAACAGGATCGCACTTGGGCAGCTCAGTTCACTTATGCTTAACAGGTGCAATAGAACCTGGCCCACAGCATCCTGTCCCTTCCCGCATTGTGTGTACCATGCAGTAAGCCAGCATGTTTATTCCTATAGCTCTGCATTATTTAAAGCCATTAACAGGTAGCGTTGAGAGAGCTAGAGTAGTACAGGATTTGCCATATTTGTTGCAGGGCCCTAGCAATCATGCACAGCTTTTCCATTAGGTCTATTGATTTCTTATACCCGTAGCTGCAGCCTGGACACAGGGAAATCTAATTACACACCACCCAGTAAAAATATAGAGCTAGCTCACACAGCTGCTCCTAGAGAAGGGACAACATCGTGTTCCCTAGCACCCTCACCTTGTCCCAGGAAGAGGTGGGTGTTACAGGGGCACAACAAAGCGTGAGTACCCTTTCAAGGAGAAGCTTTCTTCAGGAAACCTGCAGTGTTATTTCCCCTATTAGTGTTCACAGCATACGAAGCAGTAAGCAAAATGGATTATCAGTCAGCTGGACACATGGCACCCCTTCTTGTGATTGGCAGCACTAGCAGAAAGTGCTGACCTCCGGTGCAGCTTCTACCACACTTGAATATTGATACTTATCTCAGCCTGTTTAACCCCTCCCCAGGCATGCTACATACCACCTCATGTTTTTCAGAATCATTCCATCTGTCCTTGCCAGGCTTGCATTAAATATTTCTACCTCAAGAGCCATCCCCTGTCCTTCCTAGGGCGAGGGATAAGATTTTTTTTAAAGCGTAAAAATATAGGTTAATCCCATTGATCCAACGTGATTTATGCCTTAATCATATAAAAATGTTTTCTTTAGGGCAGAAATTTAAATCTTTCACTGCTGAAGGAGAGAAGGCCATTAGGATGCTTTTTATTACTGTAATAAAAGTGAATTTACTGCTGGTGAAAGGGGCAAGATTGACAGATGTGGAGCTTGGAATCCTGCCTATTTACAGGCTAGTTAAAGCAGAGGTGGGAGTGATGGACCCTTTTGTACGCTGCCAGTTTCCTTCAGCCCTGGCCTATAAGAGAAGCCTTGGTCTGAGGAAACCAAAGAAGTTCATCGCTCGTGTTCAGCTGCAGTTACTGACTGACCTTGCATTGATGCTGGGATTCAACAGAGCAGGCACTGCCTTGGGAGACGGGAGACCTGTGCTCTGTTCTTGCTATTGCCACTGACCTGTTAAGTGGCCTTGGGCTAATTCACTTCCCCTCTCCATGCTTCAGTTTCCACCTCTGTGAAACAGGAATAATAAGCTCTGTACAAATCTATAGATGGAGAGTACTGGGCTGGCCTGTTTCCTAGCAGTGCTAAAACCCTGCCTTTAGTCCTGGCCTTTCTGCTTCCAAAATTTTTATGGGTTTTTCCCCTGAAATAATTCTTCCTGCATGTGACAGATGGACTAGTCCAAAGGTGACAGTAGCACCACTTTGATTTAATAAGAAATAAAAAAAAATGACTTTTTTTTGGAATGGTTCAGGCTGGGGAGCTAGTGACACAGTGCTATGTGCATAAAGGGCCTTAGGTACTTAAACACTGCTTTAGGTGCCTACAGCAAAACTTTAAGTCCTCAAATACCCATTCCACTCTTGCCTAATACTGGGTGACATCTATGTTTCCTAACATTCTCCAGGCTAATAAGCAAAGCTATTCTAGCTGGGACCCAGGCCCCCTTCCCTATTCTTCTTTCTGTTGGCTCAAGTAATCAGCCTTGGACGTGTGGTCCTCACCTGAAAGCAGAGACATGTTTTAGTTTTGAGGGGGGGCTAAAGCCTTCCCCTATCTCAGTGCAGTACAAATATTACAGCCCAGATCTGTGTATCCTCAATAACCGGGAGACCTTCACCCTCAGGCCTTCAGCCCTGTTTTTCAGTCTGCACAACTTTTTTGCTACCCGATTGGCTCCAGTTCCTCAATAAAGGAACTAACCAGCCTAATACCTGATCCTTGGTGTGCAACAGTACCCCTGGCTGCAGGCAGCACCTAGCTTGTGTATATTTGCTGCCCCCAGCTCCTTGTTAGCTGACCCTACCTTCTCTCTTCAGTTCCTGGCTCTGACTCTTTGCCTCCACTTGCCTCCTGGTTTATGGATTCGGCTTGACTTTGACTGCAGATTTTTAGTATCTGACCTCAGCCTAGTATCTTGGGCCTGGCTTTTGCTCTGGTTCCCTGGCTGCTGACTTGCCTTCTGATCTCTCACTGGTACCTGACTACCCACTAGAGCCTTTGGCTTTAGCCACTGGGGAGAGCTACTCTAGTGCACCAAAGACTGGTAGAAACAGGTTCAAGTTCTTGAAGTGCCTAGGTTTCTGCTCTGGTCCTAATATATCTATTCAACGCTGGTTGATAGCAGGCAGTCTGGCATCTAACCCTGGGCAGGGTTCACAAGCCAGGTGTTTTTCACCCATGTCACCCACAGAACACACCTGCCCATCAGAGGGAGTGTTGGGGTGCTGCTCCTCTGCCAGCCTAATGCCCTGGCCCTGGGGTTATGGCACTGTTTGGGGAGGCAGGAGCTTTGGCTTCAAAGGCCTGCTCGGAACCAGACAGAGACTAGAGCCTCCTTATCCTTTTGGCTGTATTTCTTGTGAGCAAGGACTGTTCTGCCATAGGTTCTTCAATCCAGGGGAGGGGTCATGATTACGAATCCAGAGGAAAGAAAATTGCCTCCCTGAAGCCTAGAATTATGGGCCTGGCTATGTTTGAAAGAAGGGGTTTAAGCCTCATCCTTTTTCTTGGCATTTCTTATCACCCCACTCAGGTGGCTCAAAGTGCTGGCTTTTGTGGAGCCAATTCTGAAGTGCTAACTTTCTTCATGCAATATATAAGGGCCTGTGGACTCCACTTGGTGTGAGTGTACTCACAGGTTAGGCTGCCTGTTGCAGTAGCTAATTCACCCCAGTGGATCTAGCCCCCTGTGGTGATTGTTATTGAACATGACTAACTATTTTAACAGCACCTGTATGTGAGAAATTAGACTAAGTAAATGTATGGAGAAACTGTGTTTCCTTGTGTCTACCTAGTCATCATGAACCAAATCATCATCTGGCTTGAGAAACTGGTTCAAGATGAGAGCAGGCAGAAGAAGCCTTTGGTCAAGCTATTGATGATGAGCTATACCAGTCATGCTCAATGAGAATCGCAGGGCTGGTGCATGGACTGGATTGGGTCTTGTGCTACCTCCACTTGGCCCTGAAAATCCAGTTCAGGCTCCATGATGGCTCCACAGGCAAAGATGGGGACCCAGGGCCCCGTGTCACCCCCTGCCCAGCCCCATGTATCAGGATTTTGCCCTGCATACCCAATCCAGTCCACAGAACCATACTATTTAGCCCATGGGGCTCCCTACAAAACTAGAAATTTAGAAGCAGGGGCATGGTGCCTCCCTTACTGCCAGGTTTTCAAACTAGTGGGGAGTGCCATGGGCCAGATGACCCGGTGCCAGAGCTGGCCCGTAGGCTGGGAGCTGAGCACTCCTGAGCTATGCAGTTGCTCCATGGAGGTTGTGGTGTTGGGGAGTACGCCTCTGAGGGCCAGGTTGCCCAGACATTGAATACAGATGGGGCTATCCGCAACCAGTTGTACCTGGACAGGGAATAAAGCACATATCTTATTAGCAGTTCAAGCATGGAGAAACAGTGAACAATGCAAGAGTAAGAGAGTACCCCGAATGAAAAAATGGATCAGTTAAAAGCCCCAGCATAGCTAACACATCGTGGAAATGTGGAGGACAAATGGAGGAGGTTCAGACAGTGACTTTCTCTGTGGGTATATCAACACTGCAGACTCCATGCAGACTAAATTACCCTGCCAAGAATAAATTGACCCTGTTACTTGGCAAGGTAAGTTAGCCCAGGCATGGCTTCCTGCTGCTGTGACTAGTCAAGTGTCAGTTTAAAGGTAGCTCAGGTATCTCTACACTATACTGCCATTTGCAGTGGAGACATATTGTATGTCTACAAAGGGTGGGTGCCTGCCAACAGCCAGACTCATTTTTCTGGCAGAAGCTGGGTTTCAAGCACTTGATTGTTTTAATATTTTTTTGGTTAGCTTGGGCAAAAGGTAACTAAGAAATTGTGGCCTGAAAATGTGAGGACCCCTGCATTACACATGGGGAGTATGAAAGGGAAGGGGGAACATGCAGGAATCTGTAAATGATTTAAGGTTTCAGAACTTATCTTACATTTATTGAACTAAACTTTATCTCTGATGAGAAGTCAGACTGTGACTGGAATTTGGGACAAATTGCTTATCCAGAGCCTACTGAAAGAGCAAGACTTGACCCCCAACAAAGCAATAAGAATATACTATGGAAACGAAGTTGTCCAGTCCAGAATGAACTTTTGTAGGGTGTTCTGACACTGTAGAGATTAGAGAGAATCCAAAATTATACAGGAAAAGAGACCTGAAGCAGAAAACCAAGTGGGGTTCCAAGTCAGAGACTAGAGAAAACTGTGGCAAGCAACATAAGCCAAGACAAAACTGGGAATTTGGAAGATATTCAAGAACAGCAATGGATTTATCAAGTTTGCAAGAGCTTGCTCATGCCAGCAGGCTGTGCACAGCATGAACAAAGAGGACAATAACAGCACCTCTAGCTCAGAGAAATTCTCCACAGGAGCCAAGGACAATGTTGCTGAAGGTCATAAATGGACTATCAACCAGAAATCAATATGATGCTGAGTTTTTCTTTTGTATTTTTAATTTTAAACTGGACACAAGTGTTGGACACTGGTGTTGCCAGAAAGAAAGTCAGGTCAGTCCCAAGACCACTGTGATCAATGTAGATGCTGTCACAACCCTCCTCCACTCTGCTTTGTGTTTGACTAGGTTAGTGCATTCTGTCAGTTGAAGCCCCATCCAGTCCTTAATATTGTTTTCCCTGCTCTTCTTGGATCTACCTCTTTTTATCTTTCCCTCCACTGTGCCCTGCATTATGGTGTTGGCAAGGGTGTCTGGCCTTCTCTTGATGTGTCCAAACCATTGCAGCTTCCTTCATCACACAACCTCCAATAATGGTTCATAGGTTCCAATTTCTTGACTGATTTGCTGCTTGACAGATTTATTGGTCCAGTGCTCAGTGTACAAGACATGCATCAGTCTCCTAGAGCAGTGCATTTCAAATGCCTCATTTCTGTTCCCCAGCTTCTTGTTAAGCGTCCATACTTCACATGCTTGTCCAGATTTTCTTTAGTTTTGTCAGTTGACTGGTGGCAATGGCTATTCTGATCTTGACTTCCTTTTCAGATGTTAAGTTTTCTGTGATGATGCCTCCCAGATACTTAAAACTTGTTACTCTTTCTAGTTTTTCATTGCTGATCTTCCCATTAGCATTGCTGTTGGTGATCTTGGAGGTTGTCATCGCTTTGCTTTTCTCAGTGTTTATTTCCATTCCACAGCTCTTTGCAGTTTTGTCTAGCATCTCTGTAGGTTCTTAAAGCTCTTCAGACATCCCTGCTATCAGATCAATGATATCAGCAAAGCACAGACTGTTGATCTTCCACCCTCCAACTGATACAGTTCCTGTGAAATTCTCTAAAGGCATCTGACCTGATTTGCTCGAGGAAGAAATTGAAAAGACATGGTGACAGCAAGCAACCTTGGCACACTCTTACTGAAGTCACAAACCATTCAATGGTGTTATTGTCCACTACTTGCATTGCTGTAAAGTTCTTGTATTAGTGTTGTCAAGAATCTGCTGTTGTTATGCTTCTTCATTGTGAGCCAAAATGTTTTGTGCCACACCCTGTCAAAAACTTTCTTGAAGTCTATGAAGTTATGGTGAAGTTCTTTTTGGTGATCATGGTACTTTTCACATAGTACTTGGATGTTGAAGATTTTCTCTGTGGTACTTCTCCCTAACCTGAACCTAGCTTGTTCTTCCGCCAGCACAGTCTCTACTTGCAGCTTGAGCCTGTTCAGTATTATTCTGAGAAGTACTTTGCTTGGATGGCTGATCAAAACGATGGTGAGGTAGTTTGCGTTGGTGGAGATTTGCCTTTTTTAGGAAGGGGAATGATGACTGATTTCATCCACTGGGTTGGCCACATTTTCAATGTTGCAAATTTTGTGAAGCATGCTTGTTATGCTGCCACCTGTCTTCAAGAGAGTTCTGTAGGGAGTCTATCCCAAGTGCTTTCTCATTCTTCGGCTTCTAATGGCTTCTTATACTTCTTTTTTTGAGATGTCCTTTTCAATGCTTCCAGGTCCTCCTGGTGGATCAGCTCCTTGCAAGCCAATGACCATCCATACCTGTAGAGGAGATATACCCCACCAGGTCACTCTGCCTGAGAATCACCAATGTTGCAAAGCAACTCAACTAACCTCATACCAACCCAGTCAATGCCCAGATCTACAATGACCGCACCCTTCACTGGCACTCAGCAGGATGAAGTTGAAAAGTATGCTACTGTTGAGCTGACCTCCTCTGCTGAACACACCCAAGGTAGAGAGGCCAGCAATGCTACGGGGTCAAGAATCAAACTCACCAAACAAGAAATTACAACTGAAATCTGGAATGTGAGAAAACTGCATACAACAGGTAAACCTGAAGAACTTGCTGTTGTTGTTCCATGTGTAACAGTACACGTCCTTGGACTTGTAGAGGTTTGATGAGAACACTCAGGAGAGCTCCTAACAGAAGATGAACACAAGTTTTGGTACAGTGGCTAGGAAAAGAGTCATGGGAGAGGAGTTGGATTTTCTGGTACATAAAGACTTGATCAAATGTGTTTTAGAGTGCAAGCCAATTACAAGCTGAATCATTTCTATCCAAATACCTTCCTCACCAAACAACGTCATCATCATCCAAGTGTATGCACAAACCAGCAATTACACTGATGCTGTAAAATTCTTCCGTTTCTTCAAACTCAAAGAAACAATAGCTCAGACACCACAGAAAGGCATTCTTGTCATACAAGGTGACTGGAATGTGAAGTTGGCACTGATGCACATAGAGAATGGCACAACATAGCTGGGTATCATGGACTGGAGGAAACAAATAGCAGAGGCCTGAGACTACTGGAATTCACACAACTACATAACCTTGTATTTGCCAACGCGCTTTACCTACATAAACCATCAAGAAGAATGACATGGATGTCTCCTGATGTCACCTGCAAGAATCAGTTAGGCTATATTCTCATATCTGTTTGATTCTAATTGAGAATGACCCTGAATAAGACCAAATAATTTCCTGGAGCTGCTGTTGGCGGTGATCACAATTTAGTAATGATGAAAATAAAGCTGAAGAAGATTGCAAGCCAATAATCAAATATGACCTAGAAAAGATCAGGTATTCTACAATAAAGGCTGACTTTTGCATAAAAATTGCAGGAAAATTTGAACCACTCCTTAATGCTAGTATTATAGATGGATTCACTCTTGTAATCAAACAAACATCAGAAGACTTGCTTGGAAGAGCTGAGAAAGAGAATCAACCATGGATGAACAACAAAATCATGGAAATGTGTAATATAAGGTGATCAATGAAAGCTAAACATTTTGATTCAGAATCTGGCTGTCTCAATTACAGAGAAGCAAATGGGAATGTAAGAAGCGAAATAAGAAAGATGAAAGAAGACTGAATTCTAAACAAGTGTGAAGAAATTCAAAGTGGTTTTGAGAACAACAGCAAGAAAGCATTTGAGACCCTGAAGACAATCAAAACACACTAAGCAAGAACAATGGTGGTAGAAGACAGGAATAGAAAACTGCTAACTTGAAAACAATGCAATACGCAAATAAAGGGCAGAATATGCAAATGAACTCTACAACGATAACATCCAAATAGGGCCTGAAGTATTTGACCAACTAGAGAAAGGAGAAAGAAAGTAATAACTGTTAAAAAAAACAAACAAACAAGAGATATTAGACAATAAATAGATAAAACTCAGGACATACAATCATGAGTGTATGGTTATTAAAGATATATGCAAACCAGTTATACAGGTAAATAAATGACAAAAGATACTATCTGCAACAGTACCAAAGTAAAACACAAATTCACTGGACAGGCAAAGGAAATAACATAACCTACAAAGGGAGGAATTTTTGGAGATGATGGGCCTGTCTACATGAGGCGCTACTGTGCAGTGCTTACTGCACATTTATTTAGTACTTGTATAATCAAGTACTAAAAAAATGCACATTAACTGGAGTTACTGTGCAGTAGTGTCAGTGAATGCCTTTTAAGTAATGCTACTGTACATTAGCATCTCAGCACAGTTTTTTTGCCACACAATGCTACTGTGCAGCGGTATCCATGTCTCATATAGAGGCACCTAATTAGTATCAAGGGCCAAGTTTCCCAGGGAAAGAGTTTGGGCTGGTGCTGTGAAGCTCATGCTTGTTATTCACAGCTGACTGGAACCAGACACAGATCTTGCAAGCATCACATTCACTCCAATGATCACTGTGCTTCTCAGTAGGTGTGTCTACACGTGCATTTGATGTTGAAGCAGTTTACTCATGAGTAAACTACTTGTGAGTAAATGCTTCCAGGCAGCTGCTGGCTGCCCCACTGGTGGACTGGGACAGGGGGCTGGGACCCACCCCCCCCTGCAGCTCTTTCCAAACCCCCGTGCCTTGATAACCCAATCATGGAATGGGTCCAGGACTTGCCCCTGACCAAAACAGTTCCCTGACCCTGTTCCAAAATCATGGGGTGGGGGCTGGAGAGCCTGTTCTCTGCTCAACTCTGCTTTCATGGAGCTGGGTGGGGAACAGCCTGGGGAAGCTCCCCAGGCTGTTCCCTACCCAGCTCCACAATTATGGAGCTGGGCAGGAAACAGGCTCCCCAGCCCCTGCCAGCACAGAGCTCCCAGAACCAACTCTGCAACCACAGGTCTAGTGCTGAAAGATCCTTATCTCCCAGGGCTGGCCCCATGGTCACGGAACTGGTGCTGGGAGATAAAGATCTCCCAGCCATAAGGATCTCCCAGCACAAGCCCCACAACCATGGAAATCAGGCTGGAAGGTAAGTTTTTTCTCCCAGCCCCTGCTCCCTGGTCATGATTTTGGAGTGGGGGCTTGGAACTCCCTGCTGCCAGGGCAGGGGGACATAGTCCCTGCCCAGGCTCCAGTAGCAGAGCCCACCCCAGCAATAGGCAGCTCCTGGAGGCAGGGAGAAATCTACCACCCCCTGGTGGCCAGCTGCCCAGGAGCAGATTTGCTCCTGGTCAGGTGTCTACACAAGCACTACTGCGCAATAAGTAATCACAAGTCAATTTGCTACTTGGATTTGCAGATAGCAAATTTACTCATGATTAGCAAGGTTTACTGCACAGTAAGTGTGTGCATGTGTAGATACACATACTTACTGCATAGTAAACTATGCTACTGTGCAGTAAAGCATAGCCACACCCAGTGATTATTCCAGTCTAAAGAACAGAATATCTTCCTGTAGCAAAATTTCTTACTCTTTGGGGGAGTAAGTACTAAAGATCTTGTAAGCTTGTAACTGGTGGGGTATTAAGAAGCAATCAGCATGGCTTTGTAGAGGGGAGATCATGCCTAAGAAACCTGGTGTCCTTTTATGATCAAGTAACTAACCAACTGGACAAGAGACATGAGGTTGACATCATTTCCCTAGACTCCAGCAAAGTCTTTGATACGGTCTCCCATGAGATCCTTTCAATTAAGTTGGAGGGTACTGGCCTAGACCACTCTACAGTGGGTTGGCAATTAGCTCAGCGGCCAATCCCAGAGTGTTGTAATCAATGGCATGCCCTCATCCATCTCTAGTAGTGTCCCCCAGGAATCAGTGCTTGGTCCCATGCTCTTTAACATCTTTATGAATTACTTGGATGAGGGGGTGGAAAGTGCAATGGTTAAGTTTGAGGATGACACCCAAGCTGTGGGGAAATACGGGCAAATCTGAGGATGGAGTAAGGATCCAGAATGACCTCAACAGACTGATCCTATGGGGTGAATGCAATCAGATGAGGTTCAATAGGAACAAGTGCCAGGTCCTTTATTTGGATAGAAAGAACATTCAGCACAACTACATGAGTGGTGATCGACTAGCTGGCACTACATCTGAAGGGGACCTGGAGATGACAGTCAACCAGAAGATGAATATGAGCCAACAATGTGATGAAGTTGAGAGCAGGGCAAAAATAACTCCTGGCCTGCATCAGCCAATGTGTTACTAACAGATCTAGGGAGGTGCTCCTCCCCTTCTATTCAGCATTAGTGGGGCCACAGCTGGAGTACTGCATCCAGTTCTGGGCACTGCATTTCAGGAAGGATGTGAATGAGCTCGAAAGGGTACAGAGAAAGATCACCCATATGATCAGGGGCTTGGAGGGTAGGCCCTATGAGGTGAGACTCCAGGAACTGGGCCTGTTCAGTCTCAGCAAGAGAAGACTGAGAGGTGACTTGATGGACGCCTACAAGTATGTCAAGAGTGAACACAAAGATCTAGGGGAGCAACTCTTCAGAAAGGCACCCCCAAGGAGGACGAGGACCAACAGGCATAAGCTAATTGAGGAAAAATTTAGATCGGCATTAGGAAAAACTTCTTTTCCGTAAGGGTGTCTAGAATCTGGAACACACTTCCAGCAGAGGTGGTGCAGTCACCATCCTTGGAGGTGTTCAAGAGGAACACCTCGTTGAGCTCGTTTGAGCCCAATAACCTCCTGCCTATGGCAGGGGACCGGACTTGATGTTCTTACAGGTCCCTTCTGGTCCTTTCATTCTATAACTTTCTAGAGCCAAACCCCCTAGCCCTATGTAAAACCCTGCCTCCTCAGTACTGAAGCAGAGTCCTTCTTATGTAGCAGTGTTCTTGGTCCACACCCCAAATCTTCCCTTAACATCTCCTGGGTGGAACCACTCAAGTGGCTTTTGAAGAGCAAGCTCTAATTTTTTTTAACAAACTTTTTTATATATATATATATATATATAATCCCTCCACCTTCCCATGGAAAAATGGCACCAGAGAGAACTTAGAATCCGTCTTAATGTCCATTATCCAATCCCATCCATTCTCTTCCAGTGGCCTGAAGTATCCAAGCACAATTCTATTTCACCCTCAAATGTTTAGTCCTTGAAAAATCATTAACACAAAATGTGAATGATTCCTCCTCCTCTGTTTTTCTGAGATCAGATGACAGCGTGTTACACAAGTAGATGCATTAACGGATTTTCTGAACTTGATCAGGGTGGAATAGAATCACACTTGGGTACCTAAGCCCACTTGGATGCAACAAGTAGAATAGTATCTGGCCCTCAACACAGAGCATATATCTTTTATGAGCCCTATGAAGAGTGACAGTTTTATGAGAAGTTAGAAAAGGAACTTTGCTCTTGCTCTGTACATGGACTAAACTTGAGGGAGAAGCTAGGATGTGGCACTAACACTATGACTTTATTTTGTTAGCCATTTTCCACAAACCTACTCATCTATTAATTTTGTGTAAACATCATCTTAAGTAACATAATAGGAAAGATTTGCAAAGCCTGGAACAAGATATACAGCAGACCCAGTATAGGCCTAAAGGGAAGTTGGACAGACAATGTAACCTGGTGAATGTCTGAAAATAGGCAGGCAAAACTTGTAAGTGTGGTTCAGAATCAAGTAGCAAGGAATAAAGCACGTGTGCTTTAAAGAGTTTTCTGCTTCTTATTAAAAAAAAAAATAAAAAATCACAGTGTAGAAATAAGTCCAGTGGCACTAAGCCCATTAGATTTTATACTTTACTCCCAAATAGCAAATAAGAAATACTAGTCACATGGAGAACAGCTATAATATGCAGTCTGTCATAATGCCAAATACTTCATAATGCTTTCCACCTACACACTTGTATTAACATTTTTTATCCAACAAATACATTGATCAAAGATAAAATATTATTTACTTTTGCCTTTCAAGGCAATATTCAAGATATTTCTGGACCCTATCTCTATCTCTTTCATATAAATAAGATTATAACATATAAACCTATATATATGATCTATATCTTTATAGCTGTATGTATGATATTATATCTGTACATCTTGAGATATGTATAAAAAGATATGAGTATTGTAGGTATGTTAGATGTGTATTTTAATCACATTATTATTCGTAGATTTAAAATCTAGCAGCAAACTTTCCATAGCAATATTTTCAGATTGCTTTCATTCTTGTTTGTGTCATTTCTCCCTCTCTTCATTCAGGAGTTCTTTACCTTAGTCTTTTACAGTGATCATTTTTAATCCAGTTTTTCTTTCCTTTCCTTCTCCCTAAATCTCTCACTCTGATTCAACATTCCCCTCTCATACACCCCTACCGTCTTTCAAAATGTGTTCTGTTTTTATTTTGTTTTTTTTTTTTAATTCTGGTATTTTTTTCTTCCTGTTTTCTACTATGACCCATTCATGCTTTCCCTCTTTCTTTTTCATTTCCCTCTCTGCTAGCCTTTTTTCCTTTTATTTCTCAAGTGCTCTTTTATTCTTCTGCCCCCAGCCCCAATTACGTTTCTGTTTTCCCTTTAACACTGTTCCTATGAATGCTTCCCATACCCATCTCCTGCATCTCAAGCATTTTCCACAAGTCTTTTTTCCTTATATCCTCACTCACAGATGCATACTCAGCTCAACTATTTCTCAGTTGCTGGGGGCCCAGGCTACTGCTGCTTTTTCTCCTAAAATAGAAAGCTGTATTAGAGAATCCTGTTTGGATTACAAATGCCTACAGAAGAGCCAAATGATATCCACCCTTCTTTTCTATGAAGGATGCCTGATTCATTATTTCATAGCAAAGAATATTTGGTAAAGTCAGTTAAAATGTTAAAGGCATGATTTTATACTAGCAGCCACATATGCACCCCACAAAACATAATGAAGTTTCTGGGCCTTGCTGTAGCTCTGGTTAGTAAAGCTTGTACCAGGTGTAGTAAGTGCTGGGCCACAGGGGCAGCTGTACCATCACTTGGTGGCCACATAGCTCCTGCTATTTTTCAGCCATAGGGTACCCACTTGCTTCCCTTTCTTGCCATGCTTTTGTTGGAATTATTACAATGTGAAAAGGGAGGCTGCCCAAGGGTGCTATAGCAAACTAGTCCCTCTGACCACCACCACCAGATCCCTCTTGTATCCTATTGGTTCTTGCCCTGCACTTACTCTAGGTGGGCCTTCCTGACCCATCTGTGCCTCCAGGGTACCTGTTGCCTTATGGGCTGTTAGTGGTCTCCAACCTCCTCTGCAGCAATGCCCATGCCTTCCAGATGTTGCTATTCAATCACTCTCCCTTGTTGGGGCTTTGGCCTTCACAGCCTCCACCCCATTCCTCTTGCTGGGCTCTCTAGCCCAGGACCATTGTATTGGACCTGGCTTCTGGGTTCCAGCCTCTGCCTCACCAGCTTTGGCACTTGGTCTCCCTGGCCCTATCTCCACCCTGTCCAGGCACTGCTGGGATCTCCTCCACCCCGATAGTCCCAACCCAGTCTACCAGTTTAAGTAATAACAAAGGAATAAACCCTCTGGTTATAAACACAAACTCCATACCAGATCTGAACATAAACATCAGCTCCCTGGCTGTACCACACAACTCCCTACTACCTTTAGTCCTATTCTCCTGGCAAGTCAGCGACATCTCACTTGCATTTCCCCAGGGTGGCATAGGTGTCCGCCAGAAACTCTTCTGCATCTTTCCTGCTCAGCAGCTCTGCAAGGCCAGACTACCACCCCCTGGTCCCCACCCCACTCAGGTCCTAGGTTTATATCTTCCCTAAGCTCTGCCCCTTTGCAGTCAGGTGATGTCCCCAGCCACCCACAGGAGTTCACTCTGGGCTTGATAAGCTGCTTGCCTTTCTTCCTAAAGCTAACCCCTGCTCAGCTGCCTGGGCTCATACTGCTGCAGTTGCTCCCTGAAAGTATCACAAACCCTAAGCTTCCTGTTACACAAGCCACTCATCCCCTCTCATAAGTCCATTAGGTGAGATGCACATCTAACCTACTTGTGCTTAAATAGATTCTAAAAGGATGTGAATTCCCCGTAAGTGAGAGGTGTCCTGTGCATTTGTTATTTACTTGCTTTCATGCAAAACAAGTGGTAGCAGTCTCTGCATTTCATGAACAAAAGTTCTTTCTGTGAGCAGGAAAAAACAATGCACTAGAATGTCACCTGGGGCATAGTCAACAGGGAGTTTTCTGCCTATTTATGCCTTCACCTGTCCTCCAGCTAACTCAGAGATCTACAGGTTACATTTAACAACAGGATACAGCACATAGATATCAGCCCTCTCTAGAGAATCCTGGTTGACAAGAGGAGGAATCCTCTATATTTAGGTTCTTTATAGATGACAGTTTAATGCCATTCATACTTTTCATGTAATATCATCCAAGACAAATTCCAGTAAAATAAGTTAACAAGAAATATAAAAAGTTTTCATATTAATATAACTATATCCTTGTCTGTATGTTGGAGGCACCAGCAAGTTGGAATGAATGATAACAATGTTAAAATGGCAAACAACAGCTGAAGTGCAGTCTGTGGCAACGTTTCCCATATCACTGGGAAATAGTGCTGTGTACCACAAAATCTTGTATTCCAGGCCACAAAAAGTATGTATGAATAATCTATGAATGCCATGATACATACAATATGTGCATACAGTCATTTGCAGGAATGGTGAAATGGTAGTAAATGGTATGTTTATCTCATGTTCTGTCACTTGTGTGTTATTTAAGTTATTTGGAGTCTATGAGCTTGTCTGTAAATAAGGTATTGCACATTGTCACCCCCCAAACAATACACAGGGTTTGGAAATATGTTACATGTCTTTATATTAAATCACATTTCTTGCAAAAAGAAAATAAACATTGAAGCCCCATCTCTGGGTACACAAAACCCATCAAAACCAACAGGAATTGGTAGTGGTATGTCAGGGCTTCCAGGAAAGGTAGATAGAATGTATAACTTGGATGTCTCTTAACTCAGGTTATTGCATTCAAATAAATGGGGAGGGGATGTAAACTCAGTGGAGGAATAGCCTACCTGCCAGTGTGAATGAGCTTTGGACATCTGTCAAGAAAAATTATATCTCCACTTCATCTTTATCATCCATAATCTGCAATAAGAAGAGCTAGTGGATTGCAGTCTTTTTAACCTAAGGAGAAATTGAATAAGTTTCTAAGAATAACTGCATTTTATTACTTGTCTCAGCACAGCAAGCAAAGCAGTAGAGCTTGTCTGAACAGGGCAGTGGTACAGAACAGGCTTCTATTTAGGCAATCTAAACAGGGTGAAGGGGTGAAAGCAATTCCCTGACAGGTTAAGGGCATTGCTAATCCACTGGGGTGCTGTTAGCCTACTGCAGTGACTGAACCTTTAGACTGGTCTGAAGGCAAAGGAGAGGAAAATGCAAAGCATTTTCCAGTAGAAAGAAGGCAGATCTTAGAGGTAAAGAACAGAATTGCAAGGCAGATAACTTGTTCAGTTCCTGCCATTTCCACAGACTTCTTGTATGATTCTGGGCACATCACTTGGGGCTGTTATAGTGCATACTGTAGTGACATGGGTGGCTGTGTTGCTCTGTAGGTAGCTCCTGGTACTACTGTGCTTGAAAGCACCTCAGTACAGTGAGTGCAGGAGATGGATGTGGCAGCTATCCCTTCACTCTTTAGTAGGGTACAGTGTAAATCCACTACCACTTGCTGTCTATATGCCCCAGCTCACAGAGATGAACAAGGCCCTGCCCTGGTAGGGTTGCACCACTGACAGTAGGCTCTTCCAGTCCATACATTTAGGAAGTTGAGCACGGAGAGAATGGGTAGGAGGGATACCCAACATTTGCTCTAAGAGAGCAGGAAGTGAGAGAAAACTTAAGCCTAGTAGACCTATGCCACTGAGGTGAAGTTGGAAGAAGGGTTGCCCCTAATGGCTTTTTGGATTCCAACTGAGATGATGGATCTGAGGGATTTCAAGCTTCTTCTGTTCATCTCTGCAGCCTCTTGGAGGCAGAGTGGGTATGTTCAGTGTCTAATGGAATCAGACAGTAGAGAGAGGATCAGTCAGATTAGTGTGGTTGTACTCATCAATGGTTATTTATGAGTGCTTCCTCTGCAGCAAGTGCTGACCTAAATGCTGACCAGTTGGGGTGCTAGATGTTGGTAGTTGACAATTACTTGGTAGGCTGACAATTAGCTGGCTTCATACAGAGGAAAAAGACTGAGTCAATGAGGGTCCAATGTTGAATGTTGGTTTCTTTTATTCTGATGGGATTCTTGCATGTTTCTAAGTGGATGGGAAAGGCCCTTCACAAAGGAGTCATTGCCAATATCTGTTAGAAGGAGTCCCAGGCATTCTTGCTTTCTTACATCCAGGAAGGGCAAATATCACCACAGACCCTTCTGACTGTTGATACTTCCTTGTCCCCAAGGATGAATGAACCTTATTCTTTCCTGGAGGTTTTGTGCTTCTGCTTTTGTAAATGAATTGTGCTGGCCATCTGAAATGTGGATAATTTGTGAAATAAATCAACACACCTATGTAACTGACCTTGGCCTTTCCAATACTTGGCTAATTCTTGAAAAAGTTTAAATACACCTTGAGATTTCTTTATAGAGTAAGTATATCACAGCACAAAAAGATCTTTTCAGGTGCCAGTGGTTTGAAAAAGGGAAGCTGAAGACAAACTGTAGAAATATATGCCTAATTTTAACACCAGTACTGTCAAAGGAAAAATAACTTCTCTGCTTTATATTGAGGATGAAGCTCTGATGCTCCCCACCTCTAAAATAACATTTGAATCCAATTCTAAAAGCAGTGTTCAGGAAAACTCACTTAAGAGCTCACCAAGGTCCCTCAGCTAATAACTAGATCACTTAAATCTTTTCTTGTGGGAACTGTAGCAGGTTGTGGGAGTGACATGCTTTATTAGAAGCTGGTATTACATGAATGCTCTATAGGGCTGCAGTGAAATGAAACCTCTAAATATGGTACTATGGAAGGTGCACTCTCCTCCCTTAGAAGACATAATCATGAAAAATTAATAGTTATGATGAATAAATAATTGCTAGGACTTGCTGAGGTTCCTTGCCTCTAGAAGTTGCTTCCTTTGCTGAGCATGAAACTAGTTCACTTCAGAGCATGGTGTAAGACATATGCTTGTTTTAACTTTTATTCATCTCTCTCTTTTTCCCCACTGGAAGAATCACATCATCACTGCCACCATCTCTTATGGTTTTTTAATGCTGCTCACTCGGGGCATCTGTATTCCTGGTTTAGCAGCAAGTGCCCAGCTGTTACAGGTGATCAGTATACTAATAAGATAATAGAAATAAAATAATGTGGGTTGGTTGACATGTGGTTGCATCTGGTGGGTGAAGCTCCACCTTTCATTTAAGACAGCTGAAAGTACTATTCAGTAGTCAGCTCTTCTATGGAATACGAGTGGCCTCTAGCCCAAAGCACTGGCACAGGTCACTGCCCACAACACAGACATCTGGTGTATCCCTTTGGAATTTGAATGGTGTAGGAGGAGGGGCTTTGCTGTAACTGGAGGGGCAAGAGAAGAAGTAGGCTCAGAAGTCCCTCAGAAGGCAAGAGAAGAGCTCAGCTGCAGGAGCACCAATAGCATATCTGTAAAAACAGTCACGCAAGATTTTAGGTAGAGGGCTGGCTGGAAAGGATCCGGGATAATGGACATTGTTTCCTGTTGTTTGATTCCTCCTGTGTTCAAGTTAACAGGACCTCTAACGTTTTTTGTAACTAAATAGGATCACATCAGAGAAAAATCAGAGTCCATCATTCAGTTTCTCCTCTGAACTGGAACAACCCTCAATACTCCGTTTTTTATCAGGTGCTTGGTTCCAAAAGGTTAACAACCTTTTTAGTATTTGTCCCCCAGGTGCTTTGGGGCACATTGCAAGCATAAATTGAAGAATCCTCCCAACACCCTTGGAAGGAAGACAAATACTATTGTGACTGTGTTTTACCAAGGTGTAGATTGGATGGTTAAAGGGAACTGGACAGATCCAGGACCCAGTTCTACAGTCTGTACTTCTGTTTGGCTAGTGATTTCTCTTGTGGATAATCCCTGCAACTTCAGCGAGACTCCTCATTGGAGAAGTCAACCTGAGTAAAAGTTGCAATAGTAGGCCCTACATGACTTCAGATCACATAGGTCCACTGCCTCTTATACATGTTCTAGTGGATCAGCCGCAGAAATAGGGCTCTATGTGATCATAATGTGTGGCTTGGTGGGTAAAGCACTGTACTGAGAAGGAGGACTAACAGAGATTTAATCACCATGTAAGTGAGGGAGAGCCTAGGGTCTTGTTTTCCCAGTGCCCCAACCATTGATACATGGTTACAAGTACCCTAACCACTGATACATAAGCAGCTTTGTTGGGACTTCCATGGCCAACAAATGCCAGGCAGAGGACAAAATCTAGAATCCTAGAGTAGAATGCCACTCCACGCTCAAACATGGAGGGGGGGTCCTCCAGCACTCAGCTGGCAGGGTATTTTGTCAAAGAGCAAAACAGGGTCTCAAGCTGCCTGGAAGTGCCAAAACCTGCAATTATGTGGCTTTGTATTTTATATTGGTCTCATAAAAGGAAATAGATTCTGCCTTTAATGTGTATGTAGACATTTGCAAGCAGTATTGAGAACCAAACTATTTGGAGATAAAATGACTTGCATTCTATGTTCACATTTTCCCTTACTTTGTTTCTGTTGCACGTGCTTTAGTGCAAGATTTTATCGGGCCATGTACACATGTCTACATTCAGATCAGAAACATTCCTTTCTTATCTTCTCTGCTGGAGACACTTCCTCAGTCTAGTGTGGCAGCAAAACATCTGGGTACGTCATCTGGATTCTTCAGTGCTTGAGTAACAAGGCAGCAGCAGCTCCATTCCTTTCTAAACACTTCAGAGCCTCTTCAGCAGCACAAAAGTACCTAAAGCTCTGCAGGCAGCAACAAATACCAGTCCCCAGTGGCCTGTTCAGTATAGCCATGGAACAGGCTATACTGTCTCCTCTAAATTAAGCTGCATCTTTCTAAGCTGTTCTGATCTGTATTCTGAGCCTGTGCAGAGGTGTGTTGTTAGCCATGTCAGTCTGAAGTCAAGTAGAAGGCAGGATGGTTCTGCACCTTTGGACTTGGCAAAGTACATGTATATAGAGCAAAGTACATATATATAGAGACATGGGGGACTTTATTAAAATCCATCCTCCTTTTGCTACTCTCTTTTTCCTTGGACTTTGAGGGAAACAAAAACAAAGAAAGAAAAAATCAAATGTGCCAAAAAACAGATTAGAGAAGCACTGCTCCACTGAGACACTCCCAAAGGCATAATTCAACCCCTAATCACTCTCTCTGCCAGCTCCCCACTGTGGATTGCCAACTATCCGCTGCACAGTTGCTTAGTAGAGCTGGCCTGAGCAGTAGTGCCAGCCTTGAATGTCCTGAGTGGGTCAAACTCCAGACAATTTGGAGGCTGGCTTGTGGTCTGTAAGATTTTAGGAATCATAAAATGTGAAGGGCTTTTGCTTGCTTTTTGATTTCAGAATATTTCAGTCATATTCTTTTCTCCCAGAAGAAATGACTACAATTCACTTTTTAATGCAACTTATGTCTTACAGCGTTGCTCAAAAGGCAGGGCCTTTCAGAAAATGCCACAGGTTGAGCATTTGCAATTAGAAGCACAACAGTTGGCAACACCCTTAAGTGCACTAAGGAAAATTTGGGGGAGGCATAACTTGGAGGGCAATTGAGGAACCAGCCCCAAGCATTGATTTAGAAGGGGTGCCAAAAAGGGCAGCCCCCAGGGATCTCATCACAGCCTGTGTTTGGGGAGCTGGCACTGAGCATCCCTTGTGTGAGGAAGTAAGGGCTGGCTTCCCCCACAACCTGGCACTACCCAGGGCACCAAAATTTGAAGTTATAATTTTGACAAAATATCTGAAACATGTAGGTTCTTGAAGAGGGCTTCTTTCTCTCTTAAAAGTGGTAGCATATTCAATTATTCAAGCAGCGGTAAATCTCAGACTGTATGTACAATCTTTTTTTGAGAAATCGCACACTGCTCCTCAAACACCTTTGCTGATAGGTGTGATAGCAGTGTTGTAGCGTTGTTGCAGGTGCAATGGTCCAGGGATTATGTGAGAACTGAGCTTTGTTTGGAAATATTTTTTTTCATTGGGCCAATACTATAGTGGAGGGAGATGTTAGAGACTGTGAGCATAAAATGCCCTTCCTAAGGTCAGAAGGAAGCAGGTGCAGGCTAAACTAAAGACCACGTAGAACAATTACTTCCGTTTAACCAGCAGCACGATGACATAGCATAGATGCTCATACTTTATGAAAGGTCTCTCATTCCTTAGCTTTAGGGTTCTTCCATGACTACTCTTAGGGGAACAAATCTGAATGTTGCTGCTTCTCAGAGATGGTAGGGTGAAAAAAAAAAAGATAAAGGTGTCACTCCATAGACAACTCATGGCCACGTGCAGCAGCAGTGCGTTTCAGGTAGAGTTGTTCTGTGTCAAAAAAGTCATGTCGCCAATCTGGCAAGTGCTGTGTGTAGCTGCCGTATTGGAATCCAAGGTGGCTGCCATGAATTCATGATTTGGTCAATATTTCAGCCTCCACTAAGGTTAGAAAATTAACTTCAGTGATGAAACCAACATTATATGGATCGAGAAGAACAATCAGAACATTTACATCATGGTAGCCATATTGGATTCCAAGATAGCTGCTGCCAATTTATAGTTTGGTTCATTATTAGATACCCAAAAGGTTTGCAAAACTGCTACAACTCTGTTCTGTTTCAGATTACTTTGCCAGAAAAACCTCCAATAGAGATTGTCATCAAGACACTTGTCCTTATTGCCCTTAAGCAAATGTTACAATGGACCCAATAGCATCACTAAGTCTAATGAAGTGCAGGAGGTACGACTTGGAATCCACAAAAGGAATCATATGTCTTGAAGCAGGTTCACAGTCAATGATATGCCCAAACATACCTGTTGGAACTGCATGAGTAAACGAGGCGCACTAGTCAACGCAGGACAGTTGCTGAATTTGACTCTTGTTATGGCAGTGTTCTCGACCGACTATCGTGCTGTGTTGATCCTGCACTGCAACATTGCAAAAGCCTCGGTTGGCACCATTCTTGCTGCGGGTCTTTTACATACAAAGGACATATTGGGAAACTTTTATGAAAGTCACACAAGGTAGAAGATGAAAGGGAAACCCTACCGACAACATCAAGTGAAGAACACACTAGGACATCAAACAGAGGATGTGCATATTCTGCCAGAAACATTATAATAAGAAGAGAGTGAGTCTAGCATTGTCATTTGAATCACCCGATACAATACACAAGCTGGAAGAGAAGAATGAAGTGTTGCGTTGCCAAATTCGTGTTGAAGATCTAATAGCTGCTGAAGCATGTTACCATCCTGAATGCAGCTGGGAGGAACAACAGAAGCAACAGGTTTCTGATTTCCATTTTCATGTGGAGATTGCACAAGAAAACATTCTTTTTTTCTCCTGAAGCAAGAGCATAGCATCAAGTATTTGATGAACTAGATGCTGGGTTTGCATGGAAAAGTCTGTATATTCTGAAAGATGCACTTGAAAGATACTGCTATTTAGTAGAAGAGGAAGGCAGTGCATGTCCTCTGACCACATTGAGGCAATTGAAGCAAGGGCTTCAGATATTCTGAATGCATGTGATGAAGGAAGAGAAATCATGAACACCATTAACCAGAAATGTCTTACTGCAGATGATACTGAGAGCTTCTCTGCAACCATATCCAAATCAAAACTGAAACTTTCAGGGATATTAAGTCAACTATGGGACAATGCAGCAAAATGAAACAGATTCAGAATGCAAAGGAGATTCAGCAAAGGCAACTCGCAGCAGTTGCAGCAGGTAGAAGGTTCGACATTCACTGTCTCCTACAGCATGGACTGCCTGGATACCCTCCATCATTTTTGAAACCCTACAAATTGCTCAACATGGCTGACAAAGCAGCTTTGTCATGGATCTTGATTGGAGCTAAAGTGGTAACTGTTCTGTCTCATGCTACTTCTGAGAAATCAGCTGTTATTATTGACAGCACAGCTCTTGCACAGAGTCTTGCACAACCCAAAACCAGGAAAACCAAAAACTGCACAAACTTTTGAGGATTTGGCTGATTCCTTTGTGCAACAGGTGTTTGCCAACTATTTCAACATGTGTGATCAAGTCAATATTGTCTTTGGTCAATATATATGACCATCTGTAAAGGCAGGCACAAGAATATTAAGAACTCAAACTACTAGGTTGATCTGTACCATCATTAGCATCAAATCTCTTCTGTTACCTGCATCGTGGAGTAATTTCATATCCTTACCGGCAAACAAAGAAAACCTAGTTAATTTTCTAAGCAAGGAGCTTCTTAAGGAATCACATTGATGTTTCTGAAGTGCACGGATGCTCAGTGTTGGTAGTTTCACTGATGGAAAGGCAAAGCACTCCAGCTCATGTGGCATTTCACAACTGCATTTGTAACATGAAGAGCTAAACACAAGAATGCTCTTATATGGCATACATGCAGTCTGTCAGGGATACTCCTCTCTAGTATTCTCCTGCGATGACATAGACGTAATGAACTTTTTTCTATGGCATAATCTTATTGCTAAGGTTTAGATGAAGAGATGCAGCCCAGTAAGATTCATTCCAGTTTGACACTGTGTCAAAACTGCCTGAGCCAGTCCATGCATTTCTAATTGGATTCTGCAGTGTCACTGATTGTGACACCACCAGCCAGTTCAGTGGTCGTACTAAGAAAACTGCTTGGAAAGTGGTCATTCAACCTCCACATCTATTGGCAGGTCTAGGAAGTAGGCCTGATGTTGATAAGGATTTGCACAGTTGTGTAGAAAAGTTTCTTGTGTTTTTTATATCAGCCATCAACATCTTTGACAATCCTTCTGGATGCTGGGGTGAAATTATGCCATCAAGGAAAAACTCTGGATGAACTTCCCCCTGCATACAATGCCCTTGTGCACCATGTATGTAGAGCTAGTAAAGCCAGTTATCAAAGTCTCATTTGGTGAAGTGCACTTGAACCTAATCCACCATTGCCATCACCTGACCAGTTGTGGTTGGCAAGCTGAAAACGTTTCTATAGAATCATAGAAAATGGGGGTTGGAAAAGACCTTAAGAAGTCATGTAGACCAACTCCCTGCTCAAAGCAGGACCATCCCCAACTGGATCATCCCAACCAAAGCTTTGTCTAGCCAGGTCTTAAAAACCTCCAAGGATGGAGATTCCACCACCTCTCTGGGTAACTTGCTCCTGTGCTTTACTATTAGAAACATGCTTGTACCATTACCAGCAGAATACCTTTGGATAATAAGTGGCAAGTGCAAGATGGAAGGCTGGGACCAGCATGCTCATGCAAGCAGGTTAATGCGTCATGTACTTCTGGCTACGAGTGCTATGGGACAGCATCTTACAATCCATATACAGGGATTCAAAAATGGATTCAAATGATAAAGAGATCTCAAAAACTACAGTTACCCGTTGCATTAATATTATATATACCTGTGTCTTACTGTTTCTATTACCATTGGATTAAATTATTACATTTTCCTATTGCCTTGAGCTGAACATGTCTTTGTGTTTCATTGCCATTATGTTATGTATTATTAATCTGACTTATCTGCATTCTGAAATAAAATAAAAATGATAGTCTTATTCAATATAACTGGAACAAGTAGGCTAGCCTAAATTATAATATTTTCAGTACTGTATAAAATTTGTAGTGATAGTATTTGTGACATTTTAGTAGTAGAGTACTGTTTACTAGGTTTCTTTAATTACATTGAGTTGATACATATATGCCAACTTGGAATCCAATATTGTAACCATGACAGAAATGTTACAGCTGATCTCCTTGGTTCAAAAATGTTAGTTTTGTGATTGGAATTTAATTTTCTAACACTAGTAGGGGCTGAAATATTGACCAAAACATGAATACGTGGCCATCATTTTGGATCCCAATATGGTGATTACATGCAGTACTTGCCAGATTGGCAACATGGCTTCTCTGACATGGGTAGACAAACTACCTGAAACACACTGGGAGCTTTTACATGTGATGGGAGTTTAGTCTCCTAAATTGAAATGGTGGGTTTTTAAGCATCACAATTAAAAGCTCACCATTTCAATTTAGGGGTTTCCATCACTGTTACGGTGAGAGGCCTGATCCTTTTTTTCCCAGAGAACCTGCCCCTGTTTCCTGCGGCCTGGGAGTGAGCTACCAGCAGACCAAGTGGCACCTGAACTGCAGCCCCAGTCCTTCCTTCCATGGTGGCGGTGCCCCTGGGGTTCCCCAGGTGGACTGCTAGCAGGTGGGTGATGCCCCAGCTAGGACTTGGGGAACAGCTGGATCAGGTTGGGTGCTGCCTCCAAGCTGGGGCATCACCCTCCCACTAGCTGCCCACCCTGGCAGCCCCAGGGGCCACCACCGCTGTGGAGGGAAGAAGCAGGACCCCTTGCAGCTCAGGGCCCACTGGCAGCTTGCACCCCAGCCATGGGAGAGGTGGGCAGGCCCTAAGGAAAAAAAAAAAAAAGGGATCAGGCCCCTTGCTACTTTTTTTTTGTTTTGTTGTTGGTTTTGGTTTTTTTGGTGGAGCCTGCTTGCAAGAGCTGCTGCCAGGCCATGTGGCCCCTGAGCTGTGATGGGGGGGCGCAGTCCTTCCTTCTGAGCTGTCAGCATCCCCTCCAGGGATGCCTGGGCAGGGTGATAGCCACACAGCTGCTGCCCCTGCTTGCAGGCAGCACCCGCTGGATCCAACTCTTCCCTGAGTCCTCCTGGGTCCCTGAGCCCAGTGGGCTTCCAGCATGTGGGCTCGGGGAAGAGTTGGATCCGGTGGGTGCTGCCTGTGACCTGGGCATCCACGCAGTTAGCACCCCACCCTTGTGGCTGCAGAGGATGCTGCCACTATGGACAGAAAGACCAGGCCCCTCCACAGCTCAGGGGCTGTGTGGCCCAGTGGCAGCTCGTGCAGGCAGACCCTGCTAAAAAACAAAACAAAACAAAACAAAACAAAACAACCCAAAACCAGTAAGAGGTAAGAGGCCTGAACCTTTTTCTTTTTTCTTTCTGAGGAGACTGCCTGCCTCTCCTATGGCCAGAGAGAGAGCTGCCAGCGGGTGCTGGGCTACAGGGGGCTCTGGTCATTCCCTCTGCAGTGGTGGTGCCCACTGGGGCCACCAGGGTGGGCAACTAGCAGGTGGGTGCTGCCCCAACTCAGAGGCACCACCTAGCCCAATCCAGCTCTTCCCCAAGCCTGCCCACTAGCAACTCACCCGGGTGGCCCCGTCAGGTGCCACTGCTGTGGAAGGGAGGACCATGGTCCCCCACAGCTCAGGGGCCACTTGTCTTGCCTGCAGCTCACCCCTGGCCGCGGGAGAAGCGGCCAGGCTCTGTGGGGAGAGAGAAAAAAAGGATCGGGCCCCTCGCCACTTCTGCCTTCAGCCTCTCTCTCCTGTGGCAGGGCGGGGGGGAGCTCTGTCAATGTTACAAATAGCTACGTTGCAAACTAAACTACGTGCAGATGTGGTTTAGTTTGCAATGTAACAAACTGATTTAAATCATAGCTGTGTTCCCCCCCATATTGTATACAGCATGTTGCAATTAAACTGCAAAAACATCCAATTTTCTTCACCTGTACAAGCGCCCACTGCTGTTGCCACTTGTGGCAATGGGTTGCCTAGGACAGCAAAATCTAGGGACCTTTTTGGTTAATTTATATACCCTACTAAGGTAGTTGGTTGTTATTTAAAAAATACCTAACTACAATGACTGTTACATCTGAAGTTTATACAAACATGGCAGCCTAAGACAAGGAACACTTATAGCAGGGAAGACAGAGAAGAGAGCACCTCTTGAAATTCCCAGTGGATCACTGCAAAGCATCAGGGTAAGCTGCTTGAGCTTCATCACTGCAATAAATCTTAGAGAAGCAATCAGAAGCACAAACCATACTGCAGGAATCATTGTGTCACTCCATTATGTTCCTTCAACCTCAGCTGTTTCTGTGACCCTGGGTTTCTTAGTGGGCCCTCCTTTCACCTTGGCTTCTGGTTCACAAGAATAATTAATGTTTTCTTTGAGGTAGGTTGAATGTTACTCTGTATGTGTGCAGAGGAGGTGGTAGGTGAGACTGAAGCCAAGGTTTCCTGTGGTAACACTGGCCATATTTCAGCCTTTACCCTTATTGCTGGATTTTTTTTCTTGCATTTGCAGAGTTGAAGGAGGAAGAGATGCAAAGAAGAGGTCCCCTTTCCCTCCTGTAGCTTTCCACATGGGCAGTCACAGCTCTGGTTGAGTGCAGGCAATACACTAAACTAGTGCCCCTTATTGTACGATACAGAGAAGGGAATGTCAGAGGGAGAACTGCCTGCTTAGCACCCGCTTTGAAGCAGTGAGCGGAGTTAGCCAGCTGCCAAGGGGAACATGATGGTTTCCTCTATGACACAGGGGTCTTAAAGCTCCTTGCCATTCAAGACCCATTATACCACTGTAGTCACACAAAAGAGCCTTAGTGTTGGTGAACACTGTCCATAACCTACCCACAAGCTCTCTCTCATAGGAGTTTTGCAAGGCACTGTGGGATTCCAGGAGCCTCACAACACAGGGGAGTTGTACTGAATGCAGATGCATTAACACACTTCCATCAGAGGCAGTGAAGAGTTGAATCACTGTAAAGGCTTTCAGGGAATCAGTGTTCATTCTTGGGGGTCTTCACAATGCTTTCCTGGCTTAGGTCTTCTCTACATGACGCTGCTGCTGCCATGATTGCTATGCCATAAAAGCTGTGGAGGCAGAGCCCTCTTGTGGGAACACACAGTACAGTGACAGGAATTTTTCTGCTACTTCTTGCTCTATTTTTCCTGAATGACAGAAGTTCTAAGACAGCTGTGGGGGTAGAAGAGGGTTTCTATATCCA